>NC_060138.1:278369305-279569305 GCF_021461385.2 Schistocerca piceifrons
TCCTTGTTGAAAACCATGCCTTCTACTACAAAGAAAATTGTATTTTTAAAAGCAGTTGCTAAGCTATATGTGAAAACTGCTTCAAATATTTTGGAGGAAATTGTATCAACAGACACTGATGTGTAGTTCTCGGGGTGATGCTTTTCCCCTTTATATAGAACTAAACTTTTGAAATTTTAAGCTTGTCAAGGAAAACTCCAAACTTTAGACATTTATTAACAATAAAAGCAAGTGGTTTGCAAGTAATGTGTATTATCCTTTTTATTGTGTAGTTAGATAGGCAGTAGCATTTTAAGTTAGAAAATATTGAAACAGCATTTACTATATCTATCGGTGTGACAAGATCACAGTGGAATTCATGTCCACTAGGAAGCTGATCAGCCAGTACATCAATGGCTGATGTGTTTGGTTAATTTTAGATTTTAATTCATTTACTATAATAGTAAAGTATTTACTGAGCTCTCCTGGCTCAAGCAGAATGTCATTAGTTTGGATAGAAGCAAATTCTTATGTTATAATATCCCAGGCAGCCTTGCATTTGTCTGTAGCTCCTTCTATGTAATTTTCACAGGCAACTTCTTTGGCAAGCTTAAGTTTGACTTTATAACATGTTCTGCCTCCCCCCCCCCCCCCCCCCCTGCCCCAGGTAAGACATCAAAAGACAAGAAAGTACTCAGGACAGACATTTGAAAAAGATTAGGGAGATTAGATTAGATTAATACTAGTTCCATGGATCATGAATACGATATTTCGTAATGATGGGGAACGAGTCAAATTTTCCAATACATGGCATAATTAAATTAATTTAACAACATAATTATGTTAATATAACAACTTTTTTATATAATTTTTTGTTTGGTTTTTTTTTCTTTTTTTCTTAATTTATATCTAAAAATTCCTCTGTGGAATAGAAGGAGTTGTCATTCAGAAATTCTTTTAATTTCTTCTTAAATACTTGTTGGTTATCTGTCAGACTTTTGATACTATTTGGTAAGTGACCAAAGACTTTAGTGCCAGTATAATTCACCCCTTTCTGTGCCAAAGTTAGATTTAATCTTGAATAGTGAAGATCATCCTTTCTCCTAGTATTGTAGTTATGCACACTGCTATTACTTTTGAATTGGGTTTGGTTGTTAATAACAAATTTCATAAGAGAGTATATATACTGAGAAGCTACTCTGAATATCCCTAGATCCTTAAATAAATGTCTGCAGGATGATCTTGGGTGGACTCCAGCTATTATTCTGATTACACGCTTTTGTGCAATAAATACTTTATTCCTCAGTGATGAATTACCCCAAAATATGATGCCATATGCAAGCAATGAGTGAAAATAACCGTAGTAAGCTAATTTACTAAGATGTTTATCACCAAAATTTGCAATGACCCTTATTGCATAAGTAGCTGAACTCAAACATTTCAGCAGATCATCAATGAGTTTCTTCCAATTTAATCTCTCATCAATGGACACACCTAAAAATTTTGAATATTCTACCTTAGCTATATGCTTCTGATTAAGGTCTATATTTATTAATGGCGTCATACCATTCACTGTATGGAACTGTATGTACTGTGTCTTATCAAAATTCAGTGAGAGTCCGTTTACAAGGAACCACTTAGTAATTTTCTGAAAGACATTATTGACAATTCCATCAGTTAATTCTTGTTTGTCAGGTGTGATTACTATACTTGTATCATCAGCAAAGAGAACTAACTTTGCCTCTTCATGAATATAGAATGGCAAGTCATTAATATATATTAAGAACAACAAAGGACCCAAGACCAACCCTTGTGGAACCCCATTCTTGATAGTTCCCCAGTTTGAGGAATGATCTGATCTTTGCATATTATGAGAACTGCTTATTTCAACTTTCTGCACTCTTCCAGTTAGGTACGAATTAAACCATTTGTGCACTGTCCCACTCATGCCACAATACTTGAGCTTGTCTAGCAGAATTTCATGATTTACACAATCAAAAGCCTTTCAGAGATCACAAAAAATCCCAATGGGTGGTGTTCAGTTATTCAGATCATTCAAAATTTGATTGGTGTAAGCATATATGGCATTTTCTGTTGAAAAACCTTTCTGGAAACAAAACTGACATTTTGTTAGTACTTAATTTTTACAGATATGTGAAGCTACTCTTGAATACATTACTTTCTCAAAAATTTTGGATAGGTCCCTCCATCACATTAATGATAAGAATGGACATTTGTTACATGAAGGAAGTAGTTGCTCATGTGGCAACAGTTTCAATAGATTTTACAAGTGCATAAATAAGAAATAGCGATCTGAATTACAAATGTCATTCGGAATTACATGAATGCCTTACACACACTTTCTCGGATACCTCTCCATATTCCCCAGAAAAGGAAAAAATGTGTGTGGGGGGGGGGGGGGACACACTATAGTTCAAGAAGTTCTGATGTATGAGAAAGTGATAAAACTTGTTCAAAGAAAATTTCAATTATATCACAAACATCTAAGAGAGACCCAAAATGCCTTACTGGAAAACATCACTAACTTGATCTCATATTTTAAGGAGAAAACAGCACACTTACAAGATATTAGTCCCAGAAAACAACCCCATAAGAAAATTTAGGCCATAATTATGATAATATGCAGTTATGACCTTGTGAAAGTAAAGTTTTTAAACGTGCATGCGCCTGTTGTCACACACTCCGCTTCACTGCACAATTTAATGCCAACATGTGAAGTACTATATGGTGGAGTGGTAAGACAATACTGTTTTGGCAGTGGTTACTAATCTGTAGCTGGTGACAGAGATCTCTTTGTTTTGAACATTTTTATGTTGCAATTCACAAATGCAGTGTAAATGAATGAAATTAAAGTGTATGTCATAGCATTTAATTGTTGGCATCAACATCACTGTTCATCATTATTTTCTTTAAAGCTGACACTGTTAAAGTGAAGTACATCTGCAGGAAAAGTGCTATTCTTCTATATGATCAGCATGATTAAAATGTAAATAGAAAATCGTTAACTACATTTCATAGCAATTGTCGAGTTTCTTAGGTTCATTCACTTTGATTTTGAGGTTTTTATATAACTGCAGAATATCAGTACAAGAATACTTTCAAAATAACATTGAATGATGTGTGTGTGATGCTGATGTATTACATATTCATATTACTTACCTTTTTTCTGCACAGAATATGTTCTATAACAAAATTTTGAAAGGGTCAGATGTGTCCATGTCTCGACTCCTCTTCCCTTCAACATCACGTGAATGCAAGGGCTCTTGTTGTCACTTTGCCGTGCAGTACTTCATAGCTGGGCATTAGGTGGCTGCAGTGGGATGAAGCAAGTTGTAAACAATAGGTGTCATGTGGAAGTTCAAAAGCTGTACATTTAGAAGGTAATAACTTCATGTTAGCAGAATTATGGCCCAAATTTTCACAAGGGCTCAACTGCTGGGGCAGATATCTTGCAAGTGCGATTTTTCTCTTTAACACATGAGGTCAAGTTGGCGATGTTTCCTTATTAGTCATTTTTTTTGCATTATTGTGCACAGAATTTTGTATATTGGTAAAAGTTTACAACACAATTCGACACTGACACAATGTGAGCCATAATTTTTAGAGGAAACTATTTTGCATCAGGATGATGACACCTTCACAAAGTGTTATGTTAAGGGCACTGAGAGACAGAATATGTTACTTACAGGCCAGTAATAAGTACTCCACAATATGCCAACATCTGGCGTCTAACAGAAAATGTCAGTAAGACAAATGTCTGTGGTTCTTACACTTGGTGCAGGAATTACAGATTTCCATCAAAATTTGTATCAAATATCCACAGAAGTTTGCATTATGTGAGCTATTCATTAGTATGTATCATGCTTGTGATGGTGTAGTGACAAGCCTAATTATTGTGAAATCTGCAATATTGTTATTGGACAAAGGATAAGTGGATTTTCTTCACCAATAGTACCACATCAGTTTGTAAAATGATTCTCAAGCTCTGTCGCCTCCAACAGAGATTCTCCTTACTTCAACAATCACCTTTTGCAGGCACCATTGTAATCCATGGCTAAATGTCTCATGCTCGTGATGGTGTAGTGGACAAGCCTAATTATTTTGAAATCTGCAATATTATTATTGGACAAAGGATAAATGGATTTTCTTCACTAATAATAACACATCAGTTTGTAGAATGATCCTCAAGCTCTGTCGCCTCCAACAGAGATTCACCTGACTTCAACAATCACCTTTTGCAGGCACCATTGTCATTAATGGCTAAATTTTATTGCTTGTAATGGACATTTCCAGAAATTGTGAAAATTCATCCTATTTCAGCTAATTTTCACCGAGGGAATTTCAATTCACCATCAGATCATTTGGAATTGAACTATTACCACATACCTTTACCTAGATTGTTTGAAACTGTTATGTAATTAATGTTTAGTTCCAGTTAATATGCCAGTGTTGCTCAAGTTTTCTGAAGTTCATAAAATTCTCCAGTTATTTTTTGAGAATATTGAGATGCAATGACGACACAAAATTTCCACACAGAAAACAATCCGCTTTGTGCCTCATGCACTGATGCTACATTATGTTCACAAATATCACAAATTGTTTTTGGCAACTGAACAGTTATCGTTCCTTTTTGCACACATCTTTCAAAATGTATAAATTTTCTCGTGTGTTTTCATCCAGATTCAAGTAAAAAAACCATTTCATACACAAACTGTACTTGGAAAATATCAGATTGGAATAGTATTTCAGCTGAGCAGTTTAAGGCGCTGCACTCATGGACTGTGCGGCTGGTCCTGGTGGAGGTTCGATTCCTCTCTCGGGCATGGGTGTGTGTGTGTGCCCTTAGGATAATTTAGGTAAAGTAGTGTGTAAGCTTACGGATTGATGACCTTAGCAGTTAAGTCCCATAAGATTTTAATATTAAAAAAAAATAGTATTTCCAGGATTATTCAATCGCAAAACCATCTACAGCAGAATATGAACAAACTACTTCTCCATCAATTTACATTGCACTCATTTTGAGTCTTAAATTGCAATAAAGCTGACTTATAAATTTAAATTCTCTCTTCTGTATAACTATAAAAAGTTTACATACATTGTTCTAAACGTTTTTCTTCTCGATTATAATTTTAAAACATTCAATACCTTTGCGTCACTAAATTACTGTGTTTTATTTTAAGTGAATTCTTTATTCAGTTGGGAACATGTTCAGTCCATAAGATAACTGGGGTTTGATAATGCGACTCGGGTCTAAAAGGTTGTTGTCCCCCAAGTTTGACCAACTTCTGGGCAGGTGACCAAAGAGTCTCTCACCAAATTGTGTACATTATAAAAAACCTGAGATATATACTTAATATCATTCCGAAAAGACTAGCTTAATAAAGAGATCGCCCTAAAGAGCTCCTGTACACCACACTGACAATTTTATTTCTGCATCCAATCTTGGTCATCTCCTACAGTTTTCTCTAACACTACAGAGATTATTTCCTGTTGTCTTAACACATTTCTGTCATACTGTTCCTTCTTTTTATCAACGTTCCCTATACATTTTTGTTCTTGCCAGTTCTACAGAGAACCTCCTCATTTATTATTTTATCAGTCCACTTGATCTTCAGCATCCTTCTATAGCACCACATTTCAACTGCTGTGACTCTCTTCCATTCAGCTTCCTCCAAAGTCAATGATTCACTTCCATACAATGTTGTGCACCAGATGTATATTCTCAGAAAGTTCTTCATGAAATTAAGGCCAATATTTCATACTAGTAGACTTGTTTTAGCCAGAATGCCTTCTTTGCCCGTGCCTGTCTGATTTTATACTTTTGTTGCTGTGTTCATCATCTGTTATTTTGCTCCTAAGACAGCAAAATGCTTTCACTTTGTTTACTTCACAGTCCTCAATTTTGATGTTAAGTTTTTCCCAGTTTTGATGTTAAGTTTATCATAAATCTCATTTCTGCTACTCGTCATCACTTTCATCTTTCTTTGGTTTACTCTCAGTTCATATACTGTACCCAATAGACTGTTCATTCCATTTAGTATGTCCTGTAATTCTTTCTCGTTTACACTGAAGATAGCAATATCATAAGCAAATCTTGTCATCCACATTCTTTTACCCTGAATTCCAATGTCTTTCCTGAAACTATCTTTTACTTCAATCATTACATCTTTGATGTACAGATTGAGCAATAGGGCAGGAAGACCACTTCCTTGTCTTACAGCTTTCATAGTCCAAGTACTTCATTCTTAGTCTTTCACTCTTATTGTTCCTTCTTGGTGCTTATAAATATTATATGTTACTTGTCTTTCACTAGAGCTTATGCCTATTTTTCTGGGAATTTCAAACACTGCACACTACTTTACATTACTGAATGCTTTTCTATATCAGCAAAACCTATTAAGGTGTGTGTATTTTTCTTAAGTCTTGTTTTCATTATCAAGTGGAATGTCAGAACTGTCTCTGGTGCCTAATCTGTCCAAAACACAAAAAACAAAGTTTTGTCTGAGGAATAAAGAAGATAACAGGAAAATGAGAATCAGGTTGGTAGATTCAGAGCTTGAACACTGCTCCAACACAAAATATCTTGAGATCACCTTGGACCACACAATTACATACAAATAAGATTATGGACACAAAATAAAAAGTAGCTACTGCACATTACGTCATAAGGAAACTGGTGGGCAGCACTTGGGGGTGCACACTCAGCGGTACTGCATGTATCAGCCTTGTACCCTGCTATTCTACTGTAGAACATGCTTACCCTACTTCACAAAAATCGGCACATACTACGCAGGCAGAAGTAGCCTTGAATGAAACCTGCAGATTAATTACAGGGTGCCATATTTTGAAACCAACTGACCAAGTCTACATACTAACTGTAATTTCACCACCTAGCATAAGACATGAAAGGACGCACATGCGGAAAGGTATAAAGTAGAACATAATAGACACCCTCTGAAAGGACATCAACCACCTACACAGAGACGGAACACTAAGAAAACTTCCTAAGCTTACAAGTCCTCCAAATGTCATACACAGTGAATCTAGACTCAACATGACAAATCAGACTCAAGAAACTGGAGAACAGCGCATCTCCTACAGAAGCCTTATCATCTACTGGAAACCTGAACTGAAAGATTTGGAAGAACCTAAGCAGTAGGAAGGGCCAACTGTTCAGCACTTGTCCTCTTGTCCATACATCCAGCAATATGTAAATTGGAAGATCTTCTGGCCGGAGACAACATTTTGGGACTGCCATGTTTCTGGGCTTAAATAATTTAACAATCATTACTAATTAATTAATACTGGGGTTTTAAATTTTGTCATCCATTAGAAATTATGAATAAAATTTTGCAACCGTAAAAAAATACTGTTTTCATTCGTTACAAATTTAGATTTGCTGATGTCAGCCACAATTTTCCTTTATTGATTTTACGCAGAATGCAATTTAGGAAATAAGTCCCATTATCAAGTGTGTTTTTCACATATTATAACCTGTTTTAGTTCCGGAGGTTTGCGTTTATATTATAATAAACACAGTATAGTAAAGCAGTAGCTCACACATCCTAATCATCATGCCCATAAATATTATAATACATAAATGCACTGTGAAGAAAATATATAAAGGAAAATAATGAGTGGCAGCAGCAAACATTACTTTATAGCAAACAAAATCATTGAAGTTTAAAGTTTTTCTTTTTCTACTGTTGCGTACCAGTTTTCTTTACTGCAGTTGTTGATACATTTTTGTATTATTTAAAATTAGAGTTTCAATGCCCTTACGTCACTGCACACTGTACGGAATGCTTTTGGCATGAAATAAACATATAGTTGCCAACGACTCCTTGGTACTTCTCAATACACAGCTTGCACACGAATAATGTCTTGATAGGAGACAGAAACTACTGGAATTGTCTGAGAACAGCAAAACACAAAAGTTTAAGCTAAAAATAGAACCACACAAACTCATACTAATCTGAATTCAATACCTGAAAGAAATGCAAACTTGTTTCCCTGCACACTTAACTATGAAAATTGATAGTTAACCATTACAAACATCACTAATACCAAGAAGAGAAGATAATAGACTTTTGAAAAAAAACACAATAATGTGAGGGGAAAAAAAGAATGAAATGCTGTTGACTACACTGAAGGAATATGACAGAAATATCTAGAAGATGATACTACAATATAACAAAGTTACAAGAAAAAGAACAATTACAAATAAAGTATGAAGAAAATAAAACAGGTAATTTTGCTTGCTGTGCAGATACCATTGCTACAACAAACAGGAAGGTTATACTGAAAGTGTTTAAAGATTGCTTTCCAACTTTATACTTCACTTGGTAAAACCAGCATGAGCAGGCCTAACAAATTGTGAAAATTGGTATGTACCTGGCATATAGCCAGAAGTTAACAAACACAGTGAGTTCATATATGGAAAATTGATATAACTGAGAATGATGGGCTAACAATGAAAATGCTAAAGACATTATGAAAATGCAACTTGTAGAAGTATTCATAGTAATAAATTATACATCCAAGGATTATTTAACAATGACATACAAACTGTCAGCTTAATAAAAGGAAAACGTAAGTCACACATACAGACATACAGGATTAACTGAGTCATCCATTACCTCTTGACCAACTGACTATGAAGCTGTCACCTTCCAATTAACATGGACCTCAGGCTGCACTACTGATAAGGCTGTCACAACATCATAAGTTCCAAAACCTATTACAGATACAAAAGAAATATTCTCAGTGTTATGCTCTCTTTTCAATTCCAGGCATCCATCACATACCACATATACCACATCATCATTACATTAGGGGACAAAACTGCAGTAGGTTCAGCCTTTGCCTTGTTCAAGCAACCGGCATTTGCTGAAGTAATTCAGGAAAACCACCAAAAATCCAAATGAGAAAAGGCGGACGGAGAATGAGCCTTTGTCCTCCCAAATATGAGGGCAGTGTATCAGCAGACGCACTTATACATTTGTACCTATGTACATGAAACCAGACTAGAGAAAATCCAGTATAGAATAATGACAGTATTGTGAATAGGATAGCTTGCTATGCACCAAATAGTGGATATGTTGATCCACAGACCGGCACAACAAGAAGACTGCTAAACAAGTGAGCTTTGGCCAACAGGCCTTCATCTGAAGTAGACAACACACACAACCATTCATGCTAGCACAGCTCACACATACAACCACTGTCTCTGGCCACCGAGATCAAACTGTGTGAAACCAAGTATGATGGGAGGTGCAATCTGGGTGGTGAAATTCCAGAAATCCAATAGGATATCCAGTCTCTCCTCGAATCCTAGCCCCATCCCAGAATCTCTCTCTCTCTCTCTCTCTCTCTCTCTCTCTCTCTCTCTCTCTCTCTCTCCCTCTCCCCCCCCCCCTCACCCCTACCACTCCCCGCACTCCTACTTTCTACATGCTTAATTGCTTAATGAAGTCCATAAACCCAACCACCTACAATACCCCAATGTGGCAAGTTACTGTGCCCTGACTGACAGAATCTCTACTCTCATAAACCAACACCTTCAGCCTATTACCCACAACCGACCCTCCAATATAAAAGACATCTAACATTTCCTCCATCGACACCCCACAGTTCCTGTTCCTTTACCACACAGTGCCTTGTTCATCACTACTAATGCCACCTCCCTTTACACTAGCATCCCTAAAGCTTGTGACCTTGCTGCTATTGAACACCTTTCCCAACACCTGACAGATTCCAAACCTACAATGTCCTTCCTGGCCACCATTACCAGCTGTGTCCTCACCCACAATTACTTCATCTATGAAAACATCACCTACAAACAAATCCATGGTACAGCAATGGGCACCCTCATAGCACTATATTATGCCAGCTTATTCATGGGTCATCTAGTGGAAACCTTCTGTCATCTGGTTCAGATTCACTGATGACATCTATGTGGTCTGGATCAACAGTGAGGACACCCTATCCACATTCCTCCACAATCTCAACACCTTCTCCCCCACTCATTTCACTTGGTTCTCCTCAACGCAAGCCACCTCCCTCAACACTGAACGCTACAAATACGGCTACATCAGTACCTCTATGCACATCAGATCTACCAACCTCCAGCATTACCTGCATTTCAACAGTTGGTTGGTTGGTTGGATTTGGGGTTTGATGGGGCCTAAACATTGAGGTCATCAGTCCCCTGTTCCAAACAGACATACTTGCAAAAGGCCTATACAGTAAAACCGTAACCTCTGCACCCAGAGGGAGGGAACACCAAGGGTACAGAGCTAAAATGAACACCGCAATAACACAAAATAGAGGACACTTAAAAGGAGCAGAGCAAATAGTTGAAGAGAGTAAAACAGACTACAGTGGTTGATGCATCAGGTAAAAGGTCAACCACTCAACTACAAAAGAAGAACCTCCAGCTGGAAAGCGTTGATAGAGGTACCAACACAACTTGTTACCATGGAAGACACTATTTTGGTATCCACGTTACAATTAAAAGTCGCTGGAGTGGGTGTAGCCTGAGAAATCATGCGAGAGCGCCCACACTAGAGTGAGTGATAAAATCCAGCTGCATGGATAAAACGTAAAACTGAGTCAGCTATAGAGGCATCGTCACCTAGAACTGAAGGAAGTGCAGCTGGTAAATTAAAGGACAGCCACAAGAGGGCTAAAAAGAGGACAGTCCTTCAGAAGATGGACCACTGTCAGCCCTGCATCACAGCGACACTTGGGCGGGTTCTCACGGCGAAGGAGATACCTGTGGGTCAACCATGTATGTCCAATTCGGTGACGGCAAAGAACAACTGAGTCCCTACGCGTGCTCCTCAAGGATTAGTTCCATATGGCCGTGGACGACTTTACCATGCGGAGCTTATTTGGCGTGTTCAAGACAGACCATTCAGAGCTCCAGACATCGCGGACCTTGCGATGTAGGGCTGACCAGAGGTCTCTTTCCACGAGACCAAGCTCCAGGGATGGCGAAGTGGTGGCCTGCTTGGCCAACCGATCAATACATTCGTTTCCTGGAATGCCGATATGGCCTGGGGTCCACACAAATGTCGCCGAGCGACCACACTCGGCGAGAGCAAAAACAGCATCTTGAATACCGTGCACCAAAGGGTCCACAGAAAAACACTGGTTGAGTGCTTGCAATCCACTCAGGGAGTCACTGCATATGACAAATGACTCCCCAGGGCAGGAGGAAAGGCGAGCGAGCGCACGATAAAGAGCAACCAGCTCCGCAGTGAAAACACTGCTCCCACAAGGCGGGGAATGCTACTCAACATAGTCACCACGGATGAAAGCAAACCTAGTGCGTCCATCGACCACAGAACCATCGGTGTAGACTATATCTGCATCGCGAAACAAGGCAAGAAGAGCCTTGAATTGTTGACAAAGACTGGCAGGTGGAACGGAGGACTTTGAGTCGCAGGACAAATCCAAGCAAAGCCGCAAGCGAGGGAGGGACCAAGGAGGGGTAGAAGAAGAGGGCCGAAAGGATGGAGGAAGGGGAAAGGACTCGAGTGACGAGAGAAGGGAACGAACACGGACCACAATCAGGAGACCCAACCTAGGCCGCCGTCGTGGGGAGGGGAGTGCAGAAGATGGAAAAAGGAGCCTATGGTTTCGGTGGTCGGGCAAGGCATGGACGCGGGCGATGTATGACGCAAGCAACTGTTGTCAGCGGAAGCGTAAGGGAGGGATGCCAGCTTCTACAAGAGGGCTAGTCACCGGACTAGTGCGGAAGGCACCTGTTGCCAATCTGATGCCACAATGGAGAATCGGGTCGAGGGTCCGCAACGTTGAAGGTGCTGCTGAGTCGTATACCACTCTCCCGTAGTCGAGACAGGACTGGACTAAGGCCTTATAGAGCTGTAGGAGGGATGTTCGTGCAGCCCCCCAAATGGTGTGGCTGAGGCAGCGAAGGATGTTGAGGTGCCGCCAGCACCGTTGTTTAAGCTCACAAAGATGAGGTGTCCATGTGAGCTGAGCATCAAACAGCATGCCAAGAACGCAATGCGCCTTCTCAATACGAAGGAGTTCATTGGCAAGATAGAGCTCTGGATGGAGGTGGACCGTTCGACGACGACAGAAATGCATCACTCAGGTCTTAAGAGGCTGAGAACTGAAAACCATGGTTGGATGCTCAAAAATGTGCCTTATGGATAGCTTCCTGCAGCTGCCGTTCAGTGACACCGGTGCTTGGGGAACTGTAATAAAGACAAAAGTCATCGTCATATAGAGAGGAACAGACTAAGGAGCCCACCGCAGCCACAAGACCATTAATTGCCACCAAAAAGAGGGAACACAGAGAACCAAGCCCTGCGAGACACCGTTCTCCTGAATATGAGCAGAGCTAAAATAAGTGCCAACTCTAACCTGAAAGGAGTGATTGGAGAGAAAATTCCATAGAAAAATCGGAAGTGGACCCTGTAAGCCCCATTCGTGCAGTGTAGCAAGGTTATGATGGTGCCAAGTGGTATCGTACGCCTTCCGAAGATCAAAGAAAACAGCAACTAGACGTTCTCGCTGAGTAAAAGCTGTAAGAATAGCCGAATCTAGCGAGACTAAATTGTTGATCGCTGAACGGCCCTGATGGAAGCCCTCCTGTCGCTGGGCCAGGAGGCCCCAAGCTTTGAGGATCCACATGAGCCGCCGACTCACCATCCGTTCCAGGAGTTTGCACATAACGTTGGTAAGGCTGATACCGCAATAGCTATCAACCACCAGCGGATCTGCACCAGGTTTCAGCACCGGGATGGTAACGCTATCCTACCAACGAGTTGAGAAAACTCCCTCCGTCCAGATGTGGTTAAACTGGGTTGTAATTCACCCTGCCAGTGCGCCGAGAGATGGCAAAGAAACGTTGTGAATTCTGTCTGGACCTGAAGAGGTATCGGGGCAAGCTTTGGAACGCCCATTCACTAAACGGGGCACTATATCGTTCCCAACGGTGCATGTGAAACGACAACTGCGTATGCTCAGCTTCCTCTTTAATGGCGTGGAATTCTGCACTGTAGCCTGCTGTCACGGAACTACGAGCGAAGTACTCTGACAGATGTTCGGCAATGGCGATTGGTACAAAGTGTACCCCGAAGAGAAAGGCAAGGGACAGACGCATGAGGGCGAAAGCCAAAAATGTGCTGAACCCGCGACCATACCTGAGATGGGGAGGTGCAAGAACTTATGGTGGCAACATATCATTCCCAGCAGTCCTGTTTGCTCCACCAGATTAACCGCCGAGCCCGGGCCCGCAGCCGTTTAAAGGCAACCAGATTCTCTAGGGAAGGATGAAGCCAGTGTCGTTGCAGGGCTCACAGGCAGTCCCGAATAGCTTCTGCAATCTCTGGTATCCACCAAGGGACTGACTTACGCCTTAGGGTACTTGAAGAACAGGGGCCACAGGGGACAGTTGCCTTGGCAGCAGAAACAATGGCCATAGTGACCTCGTCCACTGCCAAAGGGGCAGTAACCATGGAAGGGAGGGCACCAAGCGATCCCTTCCGCGCAAGGGGAGCCGGAGGAGACGGGCACTTCTCGGGCTCAGAGGTGGGGACTGAAGTCCCCAAAGAACGAGGGGTTGCTACCCCCAATGTTGAAAACAGGGGAGCAACGGAAGAGGGTATTCCCCCAACTACCAGGGGGACAGGAATAGACGGCCGGGCTGGAGGGCCCACAAAAAGCAGCTGAGCTTGGGGGCTTATCGCCAGGGATGGCAACATCGAAGCTGCTGCAACATACGTCGATGAAATGCGCACAGGGTGAAGTCGGTCGTACTTGCTTTTAGCCTCTGTGTAAGTGAACCTGTCCAAGGTCTTATACTCCATAATCTTCTGTTCTTTTTGATAAACCGCGCAGTCTGACGAGCAAGGTGAATGTTTCTGTCTGCAGTTGACACAAACAGGGGGCGGCGAATATGGGACATTGGGGTGGGAGGCATGTCCGCAATCCCGACAGGTAGGGTTGGCGTCAAATCTCAATGACATATGCCCAAACCTCCAGCACTTTTAAAGCAGCGCATGGTAGGAGGGACGTAAGGCTTAACATCACATCGATATATCATCACCTTGACCTTCTCAGGCAGGGTGTCACCCTCGAAAGCCAAGATGAAGGTGCCGGTGGCGACCCTACTATCTTTAGGTCCCCTGAAGACACGTCTTACAAAGTGGGCACCACGGCGTTCCAGATTTGCACAGAGCTCTTCATCAGACTGCAACAACAGGTCGCAACGAAAAAGAAGTCCCTGAACCATATTGAAGCTCTTATGAGGCGTAATGGAGACTGCAACATCACCGAGCTTGTCACAAGCAAGCAATGCCCATGAGTGTGCTGGGGATGCTATCTGTATGAGGACTGCTCCAGACCTCATTTTAGACATGCCCTCAACTTCTCCAAACTTGTCCTCTAAATTTTCCACAAAAAACTGAGGCTTTGTGGTCAGAAACGAGTCCCCATCTGTTCGGCTGCAAACCAGAAATTGAGGAGAATACGTCTCACCAGGTAATTTAGACCGCCGTTCCTCCCCTGGTGTGGGCAGGGAAGGGAACAATTGGGGGTCATACGTTAAAGCATTGAACTTTCCTTTCTTAGAGACTCGTGATTGCGCACTATTCATATTTCTTTTCATGGTGGTCCCACAAGCAGCTAGGGAAAGGAATGTCCACCCAGACAGAGCCCCGCTTGTCTGGGTAAGCCTAATACAACCAGGGGGCGGCAGGTTCCCCAGAGGTCGCCTGCTAGCAACTGTTCTATGTCAACGGCCATGCGTCTCCTCGGCGCACAGCACACCTTGAGATCGAGGGTTTTTTTTTATAGAGGTTTATACCATCATTGCGACCCAGGCAGTTAAGCCAAGATCCCGGGCTCTGTACCGTACAACGTTCCACCGTCACGCCTTAAGGTGGTTGTTGAAGCACGCTCAGAGCTTACGGTATTCAGGACTGGTGGCGCTTC
Source organism: Schistocerca piceifrons (assembly GCF_021461385.2). NCBI lineage: Eukaryota > Metazoa > Arthropoda > Insecta > Orthoptera > Acrididae > Schistocerca > Schistocerca piceifrons. Next base: position 278,384,279 of record NC_060138.1, read on the forward strand.
CCATTCCCCAGCTCAGGGACCCCAGGGTCGCCAAGCCTGTAGCCAGCAACTAAATGCTGAGCCCCCTGAGGGTATTTCAACAGTTGTCACTCATTCCATACTAAGAACTCCCTTCCACATAGCCTAGCCACTCGTGGCTGTCGCATCTGTAGTGACAAGCAGCCTCTTTCCAAATATATCAAGGGTCTGACTGAAGCCTTCACAGAGCAAAATTACACTACCAATCTATCACAGAAATAGATCCCCCATGCCTTCTCTCTCCGGCCACTCACCATCTCCCGAAGAACCACCACCCGCCACAAAGCAGCATTCCCTCATGGCACTGTACCACCTAGGCGTGTAGCAATTGAATCACATTCTCCACCAGGGTTTAGAGTACCTTTCATTGTGCTTTGAAATGAGGAATATCCCACCCATTATCCTTCCTACCCCTCCCACAATGGTATTCTACCATCCACCGAACCAACATAATATTTCCGTGCATCCCTATTCCACCACTCCTCCCTAGCCCTTGCCTCATGGCTCATATCGCTGTAATAGACCTAGGTGCAATACCTGTCCCCTACGTGATCCCAACACCACCTACTCCCGTCCAGTCACAAGCATCACCTATCCCATCAAAGGCAGGGCTACCTGTGAAAACAGTCGTATGATCTACAAGTTAAGCTGTGACATACTGTGCTGCATTCTGTGTGAGCGTGGGCATGGAAATCAACAAGCTATCTGTCCGCTTGAATTGCTAACAACAAACTGTGGCCAAGAAAAAGTTGGACCAACCAGTTGCTGAGCATGCTGCCCAACACATTGTTCTTCACTTCCGCGATTGCTTCACAGCCTGTGCCATATGGATTGTTCCTACCAACACCAGCGTTTTTTTAATTTCACAGGTGGGAATTCTCCCAGCAATATATCCTATGTTCCTGTAACACCACTGGCCTCAACCTTCATTAGTCACTGTCCTTCACCCACGTATCACCTTCCTCGCTCCAAATCTAGCACTAAACAGCCTTCTATTCCACTAACGCACCCACAATCTTTTTACTTCTCTCCTTTTCTGCTCTCTCCATCCCCCCACCCCCCATCTTAACCTTCCAACTGCACCTAGCTGTCCTACTCTGTCCCCACCAAGTGTCTGCGTGCTCCCGCAAACAGTACTTTACCGTCCCACATTCCTACCCTGTTATTCCTCCCCTTCCACATCCTAGGCTGCTCCTTAAGCCCCACCACCAAGACGGTTTCTCCCATCATGGGCAGTTGCTCGCAATCCAGTCTCGGTGGCCAGGGATAGTGGTCATGAACGTGAGAGTTGTGCTTGCATGAATGTGTCTACTTCAGAAGAAGGCCTTTTGGGCAAAAGCTCGCTTGTTTAGCAGTCTTTTCATTGTGTCTATCTGCAACAGCACTATATGGTGAGTAGCAATCTATCCTTTTCGTAATACTGTGAAACAAACCAGGTCAGGCATAACCTAGTTTCAGAAGTGGCTGTAGAACATAGTAATGAGTAGGAGTTACAACTTTGTTTGGAATATATACACAGCTATCACTCCATTTCATCAAAAAGTAGATGTTAATGTGTGTGTGTGTGTGTGTGTGTGTGTGTGTCAATCCATGGACCTAACTTAATCCTACAATTAACATACAACTGTTATTTAGTCACATCAAGAGAATGAACAGTTCAGAATCAATTCCACAGCAAAGGCTTTAGAATGAAGCACTAGGTTCCCCATTTTACTTGGACCTCTACTTGGAAAAGGGGTTTCGTCAGGGGTTTGATCAGGAGACTTTACTTCACAGAAACTATTTCCTGTACCTTAATGGAGATCTTTAAATCAATTAGGTAGGGTAAAAAAGAAAATACATTAATGGACACTATTTAAACTGCCTTATACTGAAAAAATAATAATATACCATGATCAGCCAGAACATTATGACCACCTGCGTAATAGCAAGTATGTCCACCTCTGACACGTATAACAGCAGTGTTGCGTCATGGCATGGAAGCAACGAGGCTCTGGTAGGTCTCTAGAGGGAACTGGCACCACACCTGCACACAGAAGTCACCTAATTAAGGAGTGGGTGGGGGTGGGGCAACAAGTTCTGACACCACATTCAATCACATCCCAGATGTGTTCGATCAGGTTCAGATCTGGTGAGTTGGTAGCCAGGAAATCAATTGGAACTCGTCATCATGCTCCTCGAACCACTACTTCATATTGCTGACCCTGTGGCATGGCATATTATCTTGTTGATAAATGTCATTGCCTTTGGAAGGCATGATCATCATGAAGGGATTACTTGGCCTGCAACCAGTGTATGGTACTCCTTGACCATCATGGTGCCCACATGAATGTTCCCCAGAGCATACTGGAGCTGCCACCGGCTTGTCTCCATTCTGCAGTACAGGTGTCAAGAAGCTGTTCCCCTGGAAACCAATAGATTCGAGCCCTCCCATCAGCATAACGAAGAAGATATCAGGATTCATCAGACCATGCCACAAGTAGAAAGACAGAAAAAGACAAGGGAAAAAGTTAAAAAGTGAAGAAAAATATGAAGAATTTAAGAAGCAGCATCTGGAAGAAGCTAGAATAAGTCACCAGAAGCACAAACAAAAGTTCCTGCAGATGAGTCAACACAAGCAACAACTGTTATTAGAAGAAAGAAGAGCCAAAACTAAGGAGAGAGAGTTAGGAAACATAGGCAACGTAAGATGCAAGATCAGCAGCCTTTTAAAGCTGGTTTGTCACCGTATAAGACGCACAGTGCTCTGGGTAAAGCCAAGGCTCAAGCCAATTTTTTCTTGCCATCTTCACCACGGCATAAAGTCATAGTTGTTCGTAAGCTATTCAGTGACTTGTGTGGAAATTCATCAAATGAAAAGTCAGAAACACTCAGTCATGGCAGCAGTCCACAAAATAGAGACCTTAGTTGTAAAACTAGATACTTGGTAACTGGTTTCTACACAATAGTGGTAGAGAAAATAATGTGAAGAACAGTTCATATTTGTCACTTAGTCCTGCACCTTATGCAAACAATCTAAGTTTGCAGAAATACAACCATCACATGTTCAGTTAAGCAGCAAACTACCTCATAACATATGTCCGTGTAAATATCATGAAAATTTCATAAATGCTATCAGCAGCCTTTATAAGAAACATGATAATATTCCAGCTGACAGCAGCACATTTTTATCAATTATCATATGCCAGCCACCCAGTGAGCTTTGTTGGCAGAACGAATGTAACACATGTTGGAATGGTAGAGGTTTCAAAAAATACCTTTAAAATTTATGACCTAGAAATTGTGAATTTATCATGGTATGTTTGGAAGATAGAAGAAAAGGGCTCTAAAATTATTAAAGTCAAAGAAGAAGGCTCTGCAGTTGATATAGTGAAATACAGACAGTAAAAACAGAAGACAGTAGGTCCCTATTTCATGTTTTCTTTGACTAGGCACAAAGCAAGAAAATAACTGTTTATCCAGAAACAAATGCTCTCTCTGATCATGATGCACAGTCAATCAGGATAAATGACATAGTGCCTTACAATGGGGATACATCTCAGTGGAAGTCAGTCAGAATCATTAATGACTGCAAGACGAATGTTTTTAAGTGTAGTTTACAAGAAACAACCTGGGATGAATTTTATAAAGAACCAAATGCCAATATAAAATTTGATCTATTACATGATAAATTCATACCAGTATTTGAAAATAGCTTTCCGCATAAGCTAATCGGATGGGAAATTAAACAGCCATGTAAAAAATCATGGCTCACTAAGGGAATCAAAGTATTTTGTGAAAGGAAAACAGAAATGTATCTTTTGGCAAGAACAAGTAGAGACCCTGTAGTAGTTATGCGCAACAAAAAGTAATCGAAATTACTAAGAAAGGTTATTAAAAAATCAAGAAACATGCACATTATGTCAGAAATCAATATGTCTGACAACAGTGTTAAGGCAATATGGAATATAGTGAAGCAAGAGACAGGACAACCAACCACGGAAGAAGATAACATTACTACTAAATTGAATGGAAGTGTTATAAATGACAAGTCACAGGTAGCAAATGTATTTAACAATCATTTCTTAAACATAGTAGAAAGCATAGGAACCAACAGTTCAAGAGAAAGGTCACAACAATATGTTGAATAAGTAACTCTCATAAAATTACATCATATGAATGCACCACTAGCTTCTACTTCTGAAATTATAAGGGGTCATACATCCTATCAAGAATAAAAGCTCTTCTGGTTTTTATAGTGGTTCCAATAGAGTACAAAAGATTTGTTCCCATATAATAAGTCCGGTATTGTCCAAAATACAGGGTCCGGCATAAAAAACTCCCCGATTACAAAGTAACGTGCAGCGGACAGTAGAAGGAGCAGAGTGGTGGGGGGCGCGTCGTTAAGTAGCTGCCTACGTGCCGTTTTCAGTGTACGCCATGGCGTGGTCTGGTGAACATCGTGCCTTCGTAGTGGAAGATTTTATTCAAAATGGCGAATCAACTATTAATACTCAACGTGCTTTTCGCGTTCGCTTTGCGTTCGGACGACGGGACCCTGTTCCCGATAAGAAAACAATTTATTCTTGGGTTGCTAACTTTCGTGAGACAGGTTCCGCATTAAAAAGGAAACCACCTGGACGACCACGGACTGCAACAGGCCCCGGAAATGTTGATGCAGTTAGAGCTTCAGTTCAACAATCTCCTCGACGATCCGCTAAAAAGCATGCGGCAGCATTACGGATATCTGATCGAAGTGTGAGAAGAATCTTGCATCGAGATCTTAAAATGCATCCTTACAAACTTGTAACTACGCAGGAACTGAGTGAACGAGACTGTGGTGTCCGTGTAAGTTTGTGCCAAGACCTTCTTCGGAACATCTGTCCCAACGATATTGTGATTTTTTCTGATGAAGCACACTTTCACCTTGCCGGAACAGTGAACAGCCAAAATTGCAGGTACTGGTGTGAACACAATCCCCAAGAACTTCATCAACGACCACTTCATAGCCCTAAAGTAACAGTATGGTGTGCTGTTTACAATTCCGGTGTGATCGGTCCTTACTTTTTCGAAGAAAATGACAGGAATTTAACCGTCAACAGTGAACGCTATTGTGCCATGCTCCGCGACTTTCTCCAACCGCAACTAAGGGAGCTTTTTGGTGAAATAGAGAACGTGTGGTTCCAACAAGATGGTGCTACAGCCCACACAGCGCAGCAGTCACTGGCATTGGTGAAGGAAATGTTTCCTGGACATGTGATCTCGTTGCGTGGAGACATTGGCTGGCCCCCACGATCGCCGGACTTAACGCCCTGTGATTTCTTTCTTTGGGGCTATTTAAAAGCAAAAGTTTATGAACAACGTCCACAATCTTTACGAGCCCTGAAAGAAGCAATTACACAAGAGGTTGAAGCTATTCCACCTGAAATGGCTCAAAGAGTAATGAATAACTTCAGGGAAAGACTCAATCAGTGTGTCGACAGTGCAGGAAGCCATTTAAGGGATGTTTTATTTAAAAAGTAAGACCATAAGAGTATTTTCTAAAATGGCATAATATGTACTTTTATTTAGTATAAATAAAATTGTTCTACCTTATTTGGTTTTGTTTTTATTAGCTTTCCTTAAAGGGGAGGTTTTTCTGCCGGACCTTGTATGTAATGCATCACTAACTCAAGGCATTCTTCCAGTGAGACTAAAATGTGCCGTTGTTAAACCCCTCTTTATGAAAGATGATAACAGAGAAGTAAGTAACTAACAATCTGTTTCACTGTTAACATCATTTTCCAAAATTTTTGAGAAGGTGATGTATTCTAGAACAGTATCTCACGTTGGAAACAACAATATCCTCAGCAAATCACAGTTTGGGGTTCAGAGGGGTTTTCTACTGAGAATGACATTTACATGTTCGTACACCAGATATTACAAGCATTAAATAACAAAATAGCTCCGGTAGGTATTTTCTGTGAACTATCCAAGGCACTTGATCGTGCGAATCATAGTATACGCCTAGATAATTTGAAGTTTTATGGGATTGAAGTTATAGCCAACCAACGAATCATGTCTTAGATAGCCAAAAGAATGCAGAAAGTTGTACTTCATAGTAGTTCAACCAACGCAATTCAGGGACATAATTCTGACTTGGGAGAAATCACGCATGGGGTTCCCCAAGGATCAATCTTAGGTCCACTACTGTTTCTCATATATATAAACAATCTATCATCTAATGTACAACAAGCAGAATTGGTTCTTTTCACAGATGACACCAGTATTGTAATCACTCCCTGTATACATACAGAAATGGAAGAAACGGTGAGCAAAGTTCTCAAAAGTACCATTGACTGGTTTTCTGCGAGTGGTCTCACCCTGGATTTCACAAAGACACATCATATTCAGTTCTGCATCTGTAGGGGTACTGCACCAGTGATAAGTGTAACACATGGTGATGAAATAATACTTAGGGTGGAAACTTCAATATTCTTAGGTGTCCATATTGATCAGAATTTAAATTGGAAAAAACACATTTTGGAACTCCTAAAACAACTTAGTTCAGCCACATTCGCACTAAGAAACGTAGCAAATTTTGGGGAGAGAGAAATCAGTAAGGTGCCGTGTTTTGATTATTTTCATTCAGTAATGTCACATGGAATAATGTTTGAGGGTAACTTTACTTTAAGAAAGAAGTTCTTCACTTCCCAAAAACGTGCTGTAAGAATAATATGGGGTGCTCACCCATGATCATCTTGTAGACATCTGTTTAAGGTGTTGGGCATTCTGACTACTGCTTCACAAGATATTTATTCCGTCATGAATTTACTGTAAATAATCCACTACAGTTCAAAAGGAACAATGAGGTATATAATTATGAGAAGAAAAAATGACATTCATTACTCAACATTAAGGTTGTCTTTAGCACAGAAAAGGGTGCACAATGCTGCAACAAAAATTTTTGAGCACTTATCCACTGATATAAAATGTCTGACAGACAGCAAGGTAAAATTTGAAAATACATCGCAAAAGTTTCTTCTTGCCAACTCCTTCTATTCCGCAGAAGAATTTCTGTTTGTAATGTGTAAAAGGTGGTGGGTAGGAATTGCTAACTCAATCTGTATATCTTGTTTTCATTTCGGAAAAAAATTATATGGTGATGTTTGGGGTACAAATTAATTTGCAATTTGAATGTAAAATGTCTCGTTCCACATCATGATGATTTTTCATGCAAAATGATGCATGGAACATGAAAGTAACTAACTAACTACATAATTTCTATAATTCCTAAGTCTCTTCTTCATTGCTATATGAAGAGAGCTCAGTCTGCATCTTATTATCAGCCAAATGAAATGATTCCGAAATTACACTTGGATTTATCATTATGACGTGCAAAGTGCATAACCAAAAGTTAGTATTTTCACTGCGGCATTCAGGTTCTCATCATCCACTTGTCGTTCTTTCAGACAACTTAACCCACTCCAAGGATAATGTGATTGCATACATTAGCAAGGTACTGTCAACTATACCTGGAAATGTGATGGTTCCAATCTGCTCAGATGGACCTGCCCCACAATTTAAAGACAAATAGTGCTGCTGTACCTCAACTTCAATCATTCTATTGGAACTTTTTTGCTACATCCCACAGTAAAGGAGCTGTAGATGGAATTGGTGCAGTAGCGAAATGGCAAGTGTAGAATGCACTAAAAAGGCAAAAATTCAGAGTAGGTGATGCATTAACTTTTTCCCTGGCACCTGCAAGTACCACAACTATGCAGATTATTCATATGTCTACTGATGAAATTGAAGGAATCAATGTGAAACTCAATTTGGCTCAAATATTTTCTTTAGCACCATCAGTACCAAACATAAAAAGCCTTCACTCCTTTCACTACAAGAAAGAAGCACTACAAAAATATCTGCTGTCTCCAAAGAATTTCCCTGCTGTGGACCATCATACTGAGGAGACGATAGAAAGTGTAAAATTTGGAGTCGGGTACAATGCAGAATATGTTGGTAAATTCTATGGTGCAGAGGTACGTGAAATTTTTGGAAACTCTTATCTAATCAGTGCAATGGAGTGTGGTGGTCACTCCTGGAAATTGCCTGCAAAATGTGATGAAATACTGTACACATAAAACAAAATTATAAAGAAAATTACCCAAATGATGTCAATGCAAGATGATATTTTCAATTCTTTGAATTTTAATTGAATTTACAGTTTATTTTTTCAGTTGTCATGCTCTTATAATTTTTCATAGTGTTTAAAAAATTAAATATTAATGTCAACTTTATCTTATTTGGTAAATAATGTCATATTTCTATTTCTCTGCTCACAGGAAAAGCTTTTTCCAGCTATAAGTAGCAAGTAACATGAGTCACGTAATATTGAGTCGCACACTTTTTTCAACATATTACAATATTTTAAATGGTATGAATATTCTTAGAACTCTGTGACCTTTGAATGCCAACCTTTGCAATTTCTATGATAAAAACCGGTTCCATACCCCTAATAGTTTGAGGACAGTTTTGACCTAAACTGTACATTAGCAATAAGATGTCCCAAATTTGTAATACGAGTCACAATATAAATTACTTTCTTGTTCTTAAATGTCAATGCTCTTCACTGCTTAAATATTAATTCAAGTCTTTGCCTGAATAATACAATGCATCATGATGATTTACAAAAGAAAATATAGGCTTATAGATTGATAAGAGAGTCAACATAATTAACCACTGATTTCAAAATGTAACATGAGTCACCAGGGAATCACCCTTAACACTGAGACATCCATGGATCGTCGGCTGCAGAGACCCATGGTTGGGAGTGCTCGGTGCATAGTGTGTTCATACACACTTGTACTCTGCCCAGCATTAAAGTCTGATGTTAGTTCCACCACAGTTCACTGCCTGTACTGTTTTACCAGTCTGCTCAGCTTACAACGTCCATGATCTGTAATGAGGGTTGGCCACCCAAGCCCACGATGCCTGGACAGGGTTTCACCATGTGTTGAAAACACTCATCACAGGACTTCTCCAACACCCAATAAGTTGTGCAGTTTCCCAGGTGCTCTTGCCGAGCCTCTGGACCATCACAATCAGCTCTCAGCAAACTCAGCCTACTCTACACACAGACAGCACATTCATTGATACTATATGCACCATGTGTGGTGTGTGTGTGTGTGTGTGTGTGTGTGTGTGTGTGTGTCACTAGCAGTCATTTCTCAACAGGTGATGCTGCTATCATCTGGATGGGTTTATACTGATGGTAGGTCGGTGGTCATAATGTTCTGGCTGATCAGTGTATGTCTGACATGTTTCACTCAGCTGACTTCATTTTTCCTGTTCACATGTACATCACCTTATCAATTTATGAGTGATGTAACTCCAATTTCAGACACCCGTATAACTATCATGTCAATTGACTATAGACTGCAGCATGCATTTCAAATAGTGTACACATACAATACATATTGTACAAACCTATTTTGCATGTATGTAGGGAAAGAAGACATAAACATATGAACAGATATATCGACATTAAGATATGTGCCTGTGACAACCCACAAGTCTTAAGAAGCATGTACGCCACGAAGTTAACACAGTATGCTCTATTGACGTTATGATGATATGCTTCCAGAATGAATTTTCACTCTGCAGTGGAGTGTGCACTGATATGAAACTTTCTGGCAGATTAAAACTGTGTGCCGGACCGAGACTTGAACTCGGGACCTTCGCCTTTCACGGGCAAGTGCTCTGAGTTCAAGTCTTGGTCCAGCACACAGCTTTAATCTGCCATGAAGTATGATGTCATGGCTATCACAGAGGCATAAGTATCTCAACATCAGTTTATATGCTGATAATGCCTTCTTTAACTGTTGTTGTTGTGGTCCTCAGTCCACAGGCTGGTGTGATGCAGCTCTCTATGCTACTCTATACTCTGCAAGCTTCTTCACCTCTGAGTAACTACTGTAACCTACATCCTTCTGAATCTGTTTAGTATATCCATCCCTTGGACTCCCCCTACAATTTTTACCCTCAATGCTAAATTGGTGATCCCTTGATGCCTCAGAACCTGTCCTACCAACCAATCGCTTCTTCTAGTCAAGTTGAGCCACAAATTCCTCTTCTCACCAATTCTATTCTGTAACTCCTCATTACTTACGTGATCGGCCCATCTAGCTTCAGCATTCTTCTGTAGCACCACATTTCGAAAGCTTCTATTCTCATCTTGTTTATACTATTTACCGTCCATGTTTCACTTCCGTACAGGGCTACACTCCATACAAATACTTTCAGAAAAAAACTTTCTGACACCTAAATCTATCCTCACTGTTAACAAATTTCTCTTTTCAGAAACACTTTCCTTCCCACAGCTAGTCTACATTTTATATCCTCTCTACGTCGACCATCATCAGTTATTTTGCTCCCCAAATAGCAAAACTCATTCACTACTTTAAGTGTCTCATATCCTAATCTAATTCCCTCAGCATCATCTGATATAATTCGACTACATTCCATTATTGTTTTGCTTTTGTTGAAGTTTGTGTTATATCATTATTGCAAACCACTGTCCATTACATTCAACTGCTCTTCCAGGTCCTTTGCTGTCTCTGACAGAATTACAATGTCATCAGCAAACTTCAAAGTTTTTATTTCTTCACCATGGATTTTATTTCATACTCCAAATTTTTCTTTTGTTTCATTTACTGCTTGCTCAATATACAGATTGAATGACATCAGGGATAAGCTACAACCCTGTCTCACTACCTCCACAACCACTGCTTCCCTTTCATACCCTCGACTCATAACTGCCATCTGGTTTCTGTACAAATTGTAAATAGCCTTTTGCTCCCTGTATTTTACCCCTGTCAACATTGTCAAAAGCTTTCGCCAAGTCAACAAATGCTAGAAATGTAGATTTGCCATTCTTCAATCTACCTTCTAAGATAAGTCGTAGGATCAGTATAGCTTTGCATGTTCCAACATTTCTACGGAATCCAAACTGATCTTTACAGAGGTCTGCTTCTACCAGTTTTTCCATTCATCTGTAAAGAATTTGTGTTAGTATTTTGCAGCCGTAAACTTATTAAAGAGATAGTTCGGTAATTATCACATCTGTCAACACCTACTTTCTTTGGGATTTGAATTATTATATTCTTCTTGAAGCCTGAGGGTCTTTCGCCTGTCTCACACATCTTGTTTGCCAGATGGTAGAGTTTTGATATGGCTGGCTCTCCCAAGGACATCAGTAGTTCTAAAGGAATGTTATATACTCCAGGGGCCTTGTTCAACTCAGGTCTTTCAGTGTTCTGTCAAATTCTTCACACAATATTATATCTCCCATTTCATCTTCATCTACAGGACTCTACCATTTCCATAATATTGCCCTCAAGTACATCGCCCTTGTAGAGACCCTCTACATACTCCTTCCACTTTTCCTTCTTTGCTTAGAAGTGGTTTTACATCTGAGCTCTTGATATTCAGACAGGTGGTTCTCTTTTCTCTCTTCTTGACCTGCATGCATGTAAAGGAGGAAACCCAATACATTTATCCATTCACCCTGGGATCATCTTACAATGATACAGTACTTGTCATCACAATACAATGAAAATAAATACATCAAAAATATTTGTACACACAGACTATATAAGCATGCTTCATGAGGATAGGGCAGGTGGTTGTCCGGGTCTGTCAATGTCTTTCACAGCTGCACAGCCTCATTTGGTTGGTGCCTATTATAAAAGTTCTTTGATATAAACACAGTTGCACTCTTCATTGCTGCATACATTAAAAATATATATTTAATGTGCTCACTGTATTTCATGGTCGATTGATTTGACATTTGTATGGATGTCAGGAGAAGAATTCTATTGCTCTGAAATCAGTAACATATCATACTGAGCTGTGAACAGCAAAAATAATGACAGCTGGTTAGAATATGTCAAACAGATATTATAAAATAAAACTCTCTCTGCAGGAGTAATTTACTAAAGAGTTGTCATTGGCATATGCATGTATTGAGCAAGGTGGAAATTTAACTAAAATACAGTCACAATAATCCATAATCAACATGCTGAAGGAAGTGTCATTACTGAATCTATTAACAAAGAAGTAAACAAGAGAAAAACTGGTAGTTGTTTTGAAGACTGAATTCAATATTAAATACACTGTCCCTGAAATGGAAATCCAAACAAATATCAGTTCCTACTAACAGTAAAGATATATGCAACATGTGTACATAATCCATACACAGGAGTTCAACAACAGCCACAGGCAACTGTAATATGATGGGAATAAAAAATGAGGCACAAAAGCTAAAATTAATGGGTACTGGTAAGAGAAATGACAGGTATTGAAGATATCAGTGAGTGTTAGTGAAATGGAGATAGTTGCAGCACAATGCCATTCGAACTAACAGGAATTAAGGAAGCCAATTCCTTATCCAAATCCTTACAGTGGCATATACCAGCAACTAACTCACTCTTGGGATTAAGTAATAAGGAATTTTATATTCTCTGCACAATCATTTCCATTTATGCAGGTGATCGATAGCGAATGGAGACACGTTCACGTAAGGTATTATACGATCTGCAATGTGATAGTACGACGAAACCCTACAAAACTGCGGTGGAAGTCTTTTCTATGAACACCATCCATAAACTCAGCCCCTCAAGACATTACGGAAAACAGCAAATTAAAATATTGTTGTTGATTTGGGTAATCGGGAAAAGGGCAGCTAGTGACAGCCTGCAATAATAGGAAACCAACAACAGAACACATTTTTTGCATATTCAACACACACACTGAAGCTTTGTCAACTACGACATGCCACCATTCATTCATCACAGATGTACCAAAAATATAATAAAGACAGAAGTTTATTACTGTTTCGTTTCATGTCGTAAATAGTACTGACGTGCGAGAAACAAGTCACTTAAGTCTTTATTTGCATTACACATCGTTCACACTTACTCCTGTCACGCCGGCAATACCTCTTTGACAATGAAAACACCACGCATCAGTCAGACACTCCGACAAAGATATCGCTCGCCATCAAACAATGAAACTTGTGCCATGAAAACATAACGACCATCTCACCAACAAACAAATGGGCCGTCGAAACACTATGACGCTAGCGGGAATGACAGCCTTACAAGTTAAAAGCAGTTAAACTTGTGTTACGGAGCAGGGAAGTTACAAGCAGCCTGGTGTTCTGTGGGGAACTTTCGGCTCAGAACGAGTGCCGGAAATCATCCGCAGTACAGACGCAATTGCTCCCAGTCACAGCTTTCTCTGATTATTTTATTGGTCTATTTCATCATTTTTGTACATTGGGAAAGTCATTTGTTATGCGATGATAAGATAGCATGAATTAATGTGATGATTATAAATTTTATATCTACTATAAGACAGAAATGTTTACATACAAAAAAAATTTAAAGCAAATGTTTACACATAGATAACTATATTTACGCTCTCCTTTGGAAATTATACAAAGAAAAAAATTGCACTAAAACTTTGAAGTATTTATTCACGTGTTTCTTGATCATCCATTTTATCATGTACAGTGATATAGGACTTGTCATATCTTAACACAAAAAAACTTAAATAATAATGCCTGTATACAATTCCTGCGGATAATTAAGTACACAAACAAAAGCAAACCATACAGATACATATAAAATCATACAGATAACCCAATACATTAACCAAGCATATTCTAAGATTACATTATATCCAGTGACGTTTAAATTAAGTTCTGGATGTCCTTAAATTCATAAAATTTATGTACTCCTCAACACTGTAAAAGCTTTCACTTGTAAATATTTTCTAAACCTCCTTTTTAAAAATGTGCAGCTTTGGTTCTTTTTAACTCTTAAGGCGAGGGCACTAAAAAGAATTTTGGGGTGATGTATTATATTTTTTTGATACAGGGCTTTCTTATGTGCTTCTCTAGTTTCATAGTCGTGATAATCACTGTTCAATGAAAAGCGCCGGGGATGGGATTTAAAAAAGCATGTACTTCTGTAGACATAAATATATGGAAAAGTCATAACTTACAGTTCTTTGAATATCTCCCTACGGAACTCCCTGGGTGCAATCCCTTTTGTAATTCTTATTGCTCATTTCTGAATAGTAAAGAAGTGTTTTGCTAGACTCGAAAATCCCCAAAATATGACATCATATTGCAGTAGACTATGTATGAATGAACGATAGGCACTCATCACTGTTTCTTCACTGTAGGAATTTTTGAGCATTCTTAATATGTAATAGCATTTATGTAGTTTTTTTTATTGAGCCATTCTATATGTTTATCCCATTCAAGATGCTGATCTAACCAAATTCCTAAAAATTTAGTGTTTAAAGCTTGTAGTATTTCCTGCTTGCCTAACTTGACTATTTTGTTAGGGATTACGTTATTTGAAGTATGCCTGTAATTCATCCATAATGTTTTCTTCGTGAATTTTCTCATACCCACAAATGTTGACTGTGACTGTTGAGCATACCCTCTGTTGTAAAGGATGTCTCACCCATAAAAAGTAAACAGTTCAGAATGGCATACCTTTGCAAACACCACTGGCATAATTCAATTCGACGTGGAAAATGGTCTGGGTTAAGGGTGTGAACCTTCTGAAGCATCTAGGGGTAAAAATCATCTTCATGCCAAATTGTGGAATAACTTACATCCATTTCCCCTGCAACACACCATAACTTTGTTGAGGGTGTTTTTTCCAATATTGCTAACGCTTCTTCTTCAAGCCCTGATGTACACACCTTGCCTTGATGACCACTCCATCAGGCCTTCACACCTTAACACAAGATGAAGTCGGCCTTAAATGTACATGTGCTATTATGTGAATGTGTCAGTGGAAAATGTATCTCAAGTGAAGCTGTCTCTAATAGGAACCAGTGGAAGGCAGTAAACGAGCATGAATCTGGTACTCGACTATTCAGAAACTTCTGAATGTACAAACGTTAGGCAGCATGAGAATTTCCATCTGCCACCCTACAACCATGGTATTTATCTGCACATTCCTCCCAAGAATAGCACTCTACTGCTGGTTAGATCCACACAAAAGTAACACTAGCTGATGCAGTGCGAAACCAGACTCCGCAGTGTGCACAGGTGCTGCCCTCTATGCGACATCTATCAACAGACATTTGCACAGCCAAAAGCAACGAGTTCACATCCCAGCAAGAGGCAGAAAACTTGTAGTGTGTCCCTCCTGTAATATCTACAACTGTATTGACTACAGAATTTTCCAATAAAGGTCATCAAACTTCAATCCGACATCTCTTTTCCCTTGATGTCGTAAATATATTGAAATCATTGCCCTGCAGATCTGTTACCGTGTAGGTTCAGATTACATGTTGTGTGCCAATTGTCTTGGTGGTGCATGACACTTTTCAGTAACGTCTAGCACCATACGCAAAGGGTGGTGGACATGGTTTGCTATGTGAAATATGCTTGTTATGACCCACTTTAGAGCCACCTCATTTTCTACATTCCTTGCAGTTACAGCATGTACACTTTTTACCTTTTTTACGCTAAGCAGCCAGTAAGCATTTTCATGCAACAGCAGGTTGTACTTAATTTGTTATTTATGAAGCTTACCATAGTATCTATGTTCCAAGAAATTCAGTGTTGCTTACAGTTCCTAATTGTTTACCAGACACAATTATGGTACAGTTATAGAATGCATTCTTCATAGAGTAGTATTTAAATGCACAGTTGAGTCTTTTCTGCTTTGGTAATAATGTGGTGACTCAGAAACAATCAGTGAAGTGTGACTTTATTTATTTATTTATTTATTACAACATGGATCTGACTGTGATAATCTCACATGGATGTAATGAGTGTCAAAATTTTACATTGCTGATGACAAGTACTTATACCAGGTGTACAACTTTGCTTCCGCCATTGGCCGATAGGTGGCGACAACGGTGATTAGCGGTCGAAAGAAACAGATCGCAGACGTCAGGCAGTTATATAGGACCTAGGTCAAGATCACCTTGTTCAAGCATTAGTCGATTTGTGTCTGCGTCATAAAGTTGTTCTTGATTGAAAATGTCAGTTTACGTGCCTAATTCTCGTCATTTGTGGGAGATTTACTGTCTTGTTTCAATATGAAGAAAACAGTGGCTGAGTCTCATCGAATGCTCTCAAGTACGTACGGTAAGGACGCTATTAGTGAAAGAACGTGTCGTGAGTGGTTTCAGCGCTTCAAATCGGTGATTTTAACGTCGTAGACCGGTATAGTGGTGGAAGAGAGAATGTTTTCGAAGATGCAGGATTGGAGACATTCCTGAGTGAAGGCTCGCGTCAAACTCAAGAAGAATTGGCACAATTAGCAGGAGTGACACAGCAAGACATTTGGCTATGGGCATGATTCAGAAAGAAGGAATTTGGGTCCTGTATGAGGCGAAACTAGGAGAAGTTGAACGGCGTTTGTGTGTTTGTGAACAGTTGCTTCAGAGGCAAAAACGGAAGGTATTTCTGCATCGCATTGTGACCGGGCACGAAAATGGGCTCAATGCGATAACCCTAAACGCAAAAAACCATGGGGATATCCCGGCCATGCTTCCATGTCGACGGCCAAACCCAATATTCACGGCTCCAAGATCATGGTCTGCAAGATAGCGGCAAGTAGTAGTGAAACGGTTCTTAGCTCGTGTAAAAACACTTCTTTAGTCGTTAAAAAGTGTAGAAAGTGCGAAAAACTGTTGAAAACTGGAATCACATGCAACGAATGTAACAATCCGTTTCATTTTCGATGTGCAAAAATTGACTCATCAGTGAAAGAAAACGACGAATTTACGACAAGCTGGAACTGTATTCAGTGCTGCCTTGAAAACTCAACAAACGCAAAGTGCCAATTCTCAGCATTAGTGGAAGATTTAATAAGTGAAATTCAGTGTTTAAAAGCTGAGCTTACATTACTACATAAAAAGGTGAACGAAATCGATCGGCAGCGCCAGTTGAACAATAGTAGGCCTAAATAAAAAACCAAGGAATGCTTTCCGATTATCATAACTCAAAACAGGTATCAGATTCTTGAAGAAATGCAGATAGCGGAAGTTGCAGCATTGAAACACGTTCAAACTAAAAACAACAGTTCAAACTGTAATAAAATTGCCAGTGATAGTTTCAGAAAACGCCAACATAAACAAAATGTTCAATGTAACGACAGTGAAATCCGTGAAAGAAATAACAGTGTAATCCACGAAAGTGTATGCAAGAAACTGTTCCAAACCGGCAGTAGAAGGAGCGAGAAATACAAGAAGGGCCGATTCTTATATATGGAGACAGTCATGGTCGCGAAATAACTCAAAACATCGCGAATATCCAAGACGACTTCACAGCTGTGGTTCACATTCAACATAGTGCACCTGTTCCTGCTGTAGTGAAGCCGTGTGTGCAAGATGGTGAATCGTTCTCAGTAAATGATTATGTCGTTATCATTTGTGGTACAAATGATGTGGCTAAAAATGAAGCAAATGACGCTATCAGGCACATGAAAGCAACACTTGGTAAGTTGACTGGCACTAAAGTAATTGTCGTTAACATTCCACAGAGACATGATCTAATGGACCAATCTATTGTGAACTTGAAAGTGTATAAAAAATGTTAGGCTTGAAACAATATGTAACAAATTTCGCAGTGTGTCTTTGGTCAACGTCAGTAACCTACATAGAAACCTGCTCACAACTCATGGTATGCACATGAACAAGAGAGGTAAACAGATTGTGAGTAAATTAATTATTGATGAAATCAGACGAAACATCACACAAAGCAGTGCAAATAAGTGCATTGCTACGGAATGGCACAACCCACCCAAACAGGACTTGCCACAAAAAAAGGTACAGCTGACAAGCCAGGGAAACTTGTAAACCCTGCTGGACAGCCTGGTAGCTCTAAATCTCCCTGTATGGTCCAACAGGAGAAACTTAGCCATAATGTCATACAGCAGAACCCTTGTACTCTTAAAAACAACCAGTCTGGTAGGGTGACACGGCCATCAAGTATTCAACAATCCAAACTCACTTTCAAATTAATTCAGCAGAACTTTCAAAGTCTTGCCAATAAGCACAACGAGTTGGATATCATTGCAGCAATTGATAACCCTGATGCTTTAGTTATAAGTGAACACTGGTGAACAGATGAGCTAATTAGTGTATGTAAGCCACTCTCCATGATCTTTTGCTCTGTCTTCAGCAAAAAAAAGGAATGTGGTGGTGGGGTAGCTATCTTTGCAGCCAGTGGTAGTAATTATAGTGTAATAGATGTAAGTGCTTTCAGCATTGAGGGTGTAATAGAACTAGCAGCAATTAATTATAAGTGGGGGAAAGAGAACTTAATTATTATAGGCCTATACAGACTTCCATCTGGTAGCCTAGATAGTTTCTTTGATGTACTAAATGACATCCTTGTTGACATTGACAGTAAACACGGCAATAAAAATGGCTGGGTTAACATAATACTAAGTGGAGATATAAACATTGACTTGCTGTCCAATGACTTTGTATCTAAAATACTAATGCTAATACTAGCTCAATTTAACGTAACATTTCTGATAAACGAGCCCACTAGAGAGGTCAATAGTGTAAAATCTTGCATTGACAACGTTATAACTAACATGTCCCACTTTACATGTAGTGCATCGGTTACGAAGCTTCCCATTTCTGACCACCACACAATACGGGTATTGATAGAATCTGAAAATCTTCATGTCAATAGAAAATTGATACAATATGTGATAAAAAGAATCACCAATGATTACAATGTTAAAGATTTCAACAGTTTGCTGAAAATCTTACAATGGGGTGAAAAAAACAACATTACTTTCAGTGATTTTTCATCAGATTTTTATTATTGCTTCAATGTCTCATGCCAAGAAATGACCTTTACAGTAAATGACTGCAAAAGATAAAAAAATAACTGGATAAATTATGAAGTAAAAAGAGCAAGAGAGAAACTTAGACTTTTCCAATATTCAATGATAAATAATAACAATAATAATAGACTAAAAGTAGGATTTAAGAACTATCAGGATTACTATAAAGATCTTCTGCTAGAAACTAAAAGTAAATATGTAGCCACAATGTTAAGAAACTCTACTAACACTGGTTTAGCTACTTGGAAAGTAATAAATAGCTTTAACAGATCAATAAGTGATATTACTATAAACCATAAATGGTATATCATGAAATGTCAATGTGAGATTGCAAATGTTTTTAATGAGTGCTTTTCTTCTGTTGGAAAATCTGTCAATGACCATTTTAAGAATCTTCAGCATAGATATAAGGGCATTCCAATAAAAAAAAAGCATATACTTGGCCCAAACCAATAGCAAGGAAGTCAAAAACATTGTAATGTCATAAAAAGTACAAAATCAGCAGGCTATGATGGATTGTCTATCAGTACACTGAAAAGATGCATAGACAACATGTGATGCCACGGCCACAGCAATAAATGATGTAATTGCATCAGGTTGTTTCCCAGATAGTCTAAAGATAGCAGAAGTAACCCCGATTTACAAGAAAGGTGATAAATCTAAAATTGAAAACTACTGTCCCATCTCAATCTTACCTGCATTTTCTAAGGTAGTTGAGAAAGTTATTTATACTAGACTAATGACATTCCTGAGTAAAAAAAAAGGTTCAAATGGCTCTGAGCACTATGGGACTCAACTTCTGAGGTCATTAGTCCCCTAGAACTTAGAACTAGTTAAGCCTAACTAACCTAAGGACATCACACACATCCATGCCCGAGGCAGGATTTGAATCTGCGACTGTAGCGGTCTCGCGGTTCCAGACTGCAGCACCTAGAACCGCACAGCTGAGTCAACACAATTTAATATTTGAAAATCAGAATGGCTTTACGAAAAACAAGTCAACTTCAGTAGCAGCAGCACAATTAATAGACAAAATAATAACAGCCATAGAGAACAAGGAGTATGTAACTGGAGTGTTCCTTGATCTAGAAAAAGCTTTTTATTGTGTCAATGTCACCATATTACTTGACAAGCTGTGGAACCTGGGTACCAGAGGAACTGGCTATGAGCTAGTAAAATCGTATATGAGCAATAGAAAACAATTTGTCTTTCTTAAAATAAACAGTGGGTCTTACAAATATAAAATTACTGATAAAAAAATATGGAGTGCCTCAAGGTTCTGTCTTGGGACCCCTTTTTTCTTGATTAATGTTAATGATATACAGTATTGTTCTCCTAATTCTACAAAAATACCGCATGCAGGTGACATATCAGTAGAGTGTAAACACAAAGACTATGAGAGTCTGGACGTGCTGTGCAACAGTGTAACTAATGAAATAGTCCAGTATTTTAACGAAAGCCATCTAAACGCAAGTGCTTCAAAGACTGCAATGATGCAATTTAACGCAAGTAAACAAATAGAATTTGACATGAAATTATCCATAGGAAACGACCCTGTAAAAAAAGAAAAAATGGACAAAGTGCTTGGGAATTACAATCCAGGACAGTCTCAAATGGGACATGCATATCGATTCCTTAGCATGTAAGCCGTTGAAGAATGTGTTTGCTATAAATATGATTAGCAAATATTGTAAGGACATGTATGTACTAAAATCTGCTTATCATGCCCTATTCTCATCAAATTTAAACTAAGCTGTAGAAATGTGGGGTGCAACAACTCAATCCAACCTAAGCACATTATTAATACTACAGAAAAAAGTTATCAGAATTATTTGTGGTGTCAAACCTCGAGAATCATGTCGGAATCTGTTCCCAAAATTAGGTGTGCTTACCATATTAGGTGTATACGTATTGAAAGTTATATTGCTTGTGAAAACAATAAATTCAAATTTCAACTGTGACCTCCACCAGTGCAATACAAGGCAAGAGTTCAGATACCATGTAAATAGGAACAGAAAAAAATGCACTTCATGCTGGGCTGAAACTAGCCATTGCCCTACCAAAAAGTCTCACAACCCTTCCTACTAGCAAATTAAAAGATCAGCTAAAAAGAATTCAAATTGAAAACCCTTTTTATTCCCTAGACGAGTATTATATCTGTATGAAAAGTGCTTCGTAAGTATGCCAAGCTCATAGTTTTAAGTAACCTAGAACTAATATAATGTTGATAATAACAATATTTGTAATATTGTGATGGTATACTGCCAACTGTAAAAAGCATAAAAATGCAAAATTTAATAATACAAACAAATCTTTACTTTGTAATTTATAAACTGATGTATTCAGAAGAATAATCTGTATGATGTCCTGCAACTGTATTATTTCTAGGGATTGTATTTGATTATTCGATGTTGAATAAATATTATTATCATTATCATTATTATTATTATTATTATTATTATTTGCGTCCCCCAGCAATACAGATAGTCATACTGTAGGTGCAACCACAATGGAGGATTATCTGATGAGAGGCCAGACAAACGCTTGGTTCCTGAAGAGGGGCAGCAGCCTTTTCAGTAGTTGCAGGGGCAACAGTCTGGATGATTGACTGATCTGGCCTTGCAACATTAACCAAATCAGCCTTGCTGTGATGGTACTGCGAACGGTTGAAAGCAAGGGTAAACTACAGTCGTAATTTTTCCCGAGGGCATGCAGCTCTACTGTATGGTTAGTGATGATGGCGTCCTCTTGAGTAAAATATTCCGGAGGTAAAATAGTCTCCCATTCGGATCTCCGGGTGGGGACTACTCAGGAAGACGCCGTTATCAGGAGAAAGAAAACTGGCGTTCTACGGATCGGAGCATGGAATGTCAGATCCCTTAATCAGGCAGGTACGGTTAGAAAATTTAAAAAGGGAAATGGATAGGATAAAGTTAAATATAGTGGTAATTAGTGAAGTTCAGTGGCAGGAGGAACAAGACTTTTGGTCAGGCGAATACAGGATTATAAATACAAAGTCAAATAGGGGTAATGCAGGAGTAGGTTTAATAATGAATAAAAAAATAGGCATGCGGGTAAGCTACTACAAACAGCATAGTGAACGCATTATTGTGGCCAAGATAGACACGAAGCCCACGCCTACTACCGCCTACTACAGTAGCACAAGTTTATATGCCAACTAGCTCTGCAGATGATGAAGAAATTGAACAAATGTATGACGAAATAAAAGAAATTATTCAGATAGTGAAGGGAGACGAAAATTTAATAGTCATGGGTAACTGGAATTCGGTAGTAGGAAAAGGGAGAGAAGGAAATGTAGAAGGTGAATATGGATTGGGGCTAAGAAATGAAAGAGGAAGCCGCCTGGTAGAATTTTGCACAGAGCACAACTTAATCTTAGGTAACACTTGGTTCAAGAATCATAAAAGAAGGTTGTATACATGGAAGAAGCCTGGAGATACTGACAGATTTCAGATAGATTATATAATGGTAAGACAGAGATTTAGGAACCAGGTTTTAAATTGTAAGACATTTCCAGGGGCAGATGTGGACTCTGACCACAATCTATTGGTTATGAACTGTAGATTAAAACTGAAGAAACTGCAAAAAGGTGGGAATATAAGGAGATGGGACTTGGATAAACTGACTAAACCAAAAATTGTACAGAGTTTCATGGAGAGCGTAAGGGAACAAATGGCAGGAATGGGGGAAAGAAATACCGTAGAAGAAGAATGGGTAGCTTTGAGGGATGAAGTAGCGAAGGCAGCAGAGGATCAAGTAGGTAAAAAGACGAGGGCTAGTAGAAATCCTTGGGTAACAGAAGAAATATTGAATTTAATTGATGAAAGGAGAAAATACAAAAATACAGTAAATGAAGCACGCAAAAAGGAATACAAACGTCTCAAAAATGAGATTGACAGGAAGTGCAAAATGGCTAAGCAGGGATGGCTAGAGGATAAATGTAAGGATGTAGAGGCTTAACTCACTAGGGGTAAGATAGATACTGCTTACAGCAAAATTATAAAGCCCTTTGGAGAAAAGAGAACCACTTGTATGAATATTAAGAGCTCAGATGGAAACCCAGTTCTAAGCAAAGAGGGGAAAGCAGAAAAGTGGAAGGAGTATATAGAGGGTCTATACAAGGACGATGTACTTGAGGACAATATTATGGAAATGGAAGAGGATGTAGATGAAGATGAAATGGGAGATACAATACTGCGTGAAGAGTTTGACAGAGCACTGAAAGACCTGAGTCGAAACAAGGCCCTGGGAGTAGACAACATTTCATTAGAACTACTACCGGCCTTGGGAGAGCCAGTCCTGACAAAACTCTACCATCTGGTGAGCAAGATGTATGAGACAGGTGAAATACCTTCAGACTTCAAGAAGAATATAATATTTCCAATCCCAAAGAAAGCAGGTGTTGACAGGTGTGAAAATTACCAAACTATCAGTTTAATAAGTCACTGCTGCAAAATACTAACGCGAATTCTTTACAGACGAATGGAAAAACTGGTAGAAGCCGACCTCGGGGAAGATCAGTTTGGATTCCGTAGAAATATTGGAACACGTGAGGCAATACTGACCCTATGACTTATCTTAGAAGCTAGATTAAGGAAAGGCAAACCTAGGTTTCTAGGATTTGTAGACTTAGAGAAAGCTTTTGACAATGTTGACTGGAATACTCTCTTTCAAATTCTGAAGGTGGCAGGGGTACAATACAGGGAGAGAAAGGCTATTTACAATTTGTATAGAACCCAAATGGCAGTTATAAGAGTTGAGGGGCATGAAATGAAAGCAGTGGTTGGGAAGGGAGTGAGACAGGGTTGTAGCCTCTCCCCGATGTTATTCAAGCTGTATATTGAGCAAGCAGTGAAGGAAACAAAAGAAAAATTCGGAGTAGAAATTATAATCCATGGAGAAGAAATAAAAACTTTGAGGCTCGCCGATGACATTGTAATTCTGTCAGAGACAGCAAAGGACTTGGAAGAGCAGTTGAACGGAATGGATAGTGTCTTGAAAGGGGGACATAAGATGAACATCAACAAAGGCAAAACGAGGATAATGGAATGTAGTCGAATTAAGTCTGGTGATGCTGAGGGTATTAGATTAGGAAATGAGACACTTAAAGTAGTAAAGGAGTTTTGCTATTTAGGGAGTAAAATAACTGATGATGGTCATACTAGACAGGATATAAAATGTAGACTGGCAATGGTAAGGAAAGCGTTTCTGAAGAAGAGAAATTTGTTAACATCGAGTATAGATTTAAGTGTCCAGAAGTCGTTTCTGAAAGTATTTGTATGGAGTGTAGCCATGTATGGAAGTGAAACATGGACGATAAATAGTTTAGACAAGAAGAGAATAGAAGCTTTCGAAGTGTGGTGCTACAGAAGAATGCTGAAGATTAGATGGGTAGATCACATAACTAATGAGTAGGTGTTGAATCAGATAGGGGAGAAGAGAAGTTTGTGGCACAACTTGACTAGAAGAAGGGATCGGTTGGTAGGACATGTTCTGAGGCATCAAGGGATCACCAATTTAGTATTGGAGGGCAGTGTAGATGGTAAAAATCGTAGAAGGAGACCAAGAGATGAATACACCAAGCAGATTCAGAAGGATGTAGGTTGCAGTAGGTACTGGGAGATGAAGAAGCTTGCACAGGATAGAGTAGCATGGAGAGATGCATCAAACCAGTCTCAGGACTGAAGACCACAACAACAGCAACATTATTTGGTGGGACCAGCTCGGCGTCGTGTACTATCAGGTATTAAAACCAAGTGAAACAATCGCAGATGCTCGTAATCGAACGCAATTAATTGCGTTCAACAGAGCATTAAAAGACAAACGTCCAAAATACAGCGAGAGGCACGATAAAATGATTTTGCGGCATGGCAACTCTCGACCCCACGTTGCAAAAGAGATCAAAACATACTTGGAAATGTTAAACTGGGAAGTCCTACCCCACCCACCGTATTCTCCAGACATGGTTCCCTCTGACTGTTACCTGTTCAGATCAATGGTGGCGCATGGCCTGGCTGACCAACATTTCTGATCTCATGAAGAAGTCACAAATTATATCGATTCGTGGATCGTTTCAAGGGATGAATAATTTTTTCGATGGAGATTCGTACACTACCCAGAAGATGGGAAAATGTAGTGGATAGCGATGGAAAATACTTTGAACGATACAAGTAGAACCAATTTGTTTCATTGAAGCCTCAAATGTTGGGGAAAAACTGTGGAAGCAAAGTTGTACACCTTGTACACTATTTTAACAAGTAAAGCTTAGAATGTGTTTAACACAAAACATTATGTGATAAGTGGCCCTATACCCTAGACACTTAAATCCAAATAAGACAACACTGTAGGAGTTACAAAAGTATTAAACTGTTCCATAACACAAGATCACGAAAGTGAGAACATGATAGATTACACAGTAAAGAACAAAGGAAATTAAAAGAAGATTTATAACGCAGAAAATCAAATACCTACATGACATGGACATACAACTAAATCCTCAATTCATATGGTAATACATCTTACAGCTGTTATTCATGAATTTCTTCTGTAAAATTACATAGCTAAAATAAGTTGCCTCAGAAGCTCTTTAAATGTAGTTTTGTGGCCTATTTTATACTTCCAGAATGCGATTGTCATTCTGCAGCGGAGTGTGCGCTGATATGAAACTTCTTGGCAGAATAAAACTATGTGCCGGACCGAGACTCGAACTTGGGACCTTTGCCTTTTGCTGGCAAGTGCTCTCCAACTGAGCTACCCAAGCACCAAGGTGCAGAGGTTGCACCAAGGTGCTTGGGTAGCTCAGGTGGGTGCTGCTTCTTTAGTTCTTTAGTTTCCAGTGTAAGA
Organism: Schistocerca piceifrons; assembly: GCF_021461385.2. Classification (NCBI taxonomy): domain Eukaryota; kingdom Metazoa; phylum Arthropoda; class Insecta; order Orthoptera; family Acrididae; genus Schistocerca; species Schistocerca piceifrons. The sequence continues at coordinate 278,410,024 of NC_060138.1, forward strand.
AAAGTGCTGAGGTGAGTCACTTGTAAGAATCTAAAATATGATGGGGACCAATTTATGCTACAGTCTGTCTTAATACTCAGAAACGTTGTTCTTTCAACTCTTTCTGTTGCCTGTGTAGCGTGTTTAACAATTATTTCTTCCTCAAGCCTAGTTTACCCGACGACACTAGGTTGCATGCAACTGCGCTGCTGGCTACTGCGCATGCGCGCCGCGCGTTTGCGCAACTCGTTGGTAAAACTAAACACTTTCGGGGTGTTCCAACTTTGGGGACACTAGTTGCATGAGTTTTTAGGTTATGTGTGTTCGTAGAGCGTAGATAAATTGAAATATGAAGTGGGGAGTGTAGAATAATGTTCGCTTTTTAGATATCTATGCTTCTATGCTTTGCATAGGTGTTTGTGGGATTTCAGTGATGCTGATTACAAAAATAAGGATCATATTGCTGCCGCTGAGACCATTATGTGCGATCATAACATAGATCGTTTCACAATATCTGAGCTGCAGGGCAAAATTTGTTGACTTACGAGCACATATACAACTAAATTAAGAAAAATACAAAAAAAGTGTAATTCTAGCTGTGGCAATGCTCTCGTCTACAAAACTATAGTAGCATCGTTAGAGTTGGCCCACTCTTTGATAAGGAATATTGTTGACAGGAGGGAAGGCTATACAAATTCAAGAAGCTGCATTCTTAATTAGATATTCATCTATTTAAAACGTCGCTGCAGTGGTCCCCATTCACACATGTTAGAATTTTGAAATATTGTCACTGTACAGATCTATCTTCAAGAGAGTAGTCTGCAAACCATTCTCTTCTTAATGCAGCCTGCTTCAAATAATTACTGCTATTAATGTTAATAATTATTACTGTTTATAATCATCAGTGTTAATGAAAAAGTGTCATCACCAACTGAAACTGCATCTTATAGTATGCCGAGTGTTCTCGATTTTAATGCATGCAATGTGATATGTAATTTCAGCTCTGGAGACAGTGCTTCATGCATTACAATACCTTTATTCCTTATCGGATAATGAACTCTATTTAGAAGAAACAGTACAGTTCTGGTGACATTCTAAGACAATTAAAAGAATTTCTTGGATCTACTGTTATGCGGAGCAACCGAGCTGTATTCAATGTGCGGTACTGCTTCCTTTTCTGCTGCCACTGTAATGTCCTCTGAAGTAGATGTAGCCATTAAGTTTTCTCTATTTGATGATGAAACTGGATCATCTGAGCATCTAGCAATTGCACTAGTTTCATTCCTTCTTGTTGTTAAGTTTACTGGAACGGATTTATTGCATGACCTTCCCTTGTGGTGCAATTAATAGCGCCTAACACATGCTTGGACATGGCATCCTTTCCCTGTGTGTAAATGTGCATGCCAAGCCTTGTAAAGTAGCCTCTCCATGCTATTTGCGTCAATAAAGGTAGCCTGTGGGTAAGCTGCAGCAGAGTTTCCATATTTTCGAGCTTATTGTGTTAATTTCTAAGTTAACACAGGGACAACTTATTAGATCATGTGGAACAACAAGAACGAAAACTTTTGTGTGTGAGAGGTTTTCCCTACTTTCTTCGAGAGCTCTCATTACGACAGACTTCATTTGCACCATCTGTTATGGACAGACGGAGTCATTTATTGTTAATTGCTCACAGTTTTTCACAATCTCACTGGGAGGAGCTCCTGTCTTGGCAACACCTCTAATCTTAAAACGAGACTGCATAGTTTTCATTACACTGGCTACTCCTTTGTCGTCCCTTACTCCTAAGATACATATTTCACTTCTTTTCTGGCACAGACTGGACATTATACTTCATTTTCTGAAAACTCGTATTTGAGGACGTTGATTTCGCTGCTGGCAGAATTAAAGAAACCGTTTGCAACATTCAATTGATCAGTATATGACATCTGCATGATGTGCTTATTTTTAGAAAAAACTTGAGCTTCGAATTTGTTTGCCTCAGGCAGGTTCACGTGGTTTTGAGTGAATCCTTTCCTTCGCTTTAAGGAAACGATTGCTTGTAATACTTTCTTCAGAGTTTCTACTTTTTCGATAGTACTTATTACTTTTACCATCTCGAGGATGTATAGTCTTGCATTCTGTATATCTTGCTGTAAGCAGTCTTCAATGGATTCATTCTCACCATTCAAAAATTTCGAGACAGCAGCTACTTCTGTGTCACTCTGTGCCAAGCCACAACAAAACGAAGAATCTGTCGTTATTTTCGACAAACACGATGAGTGAATCCACTTATTAATCATTAAAGACAATCTGATACCTTCTGTAACTTCTTCGCAATACAACACTCAATTTATATTGGTTACATTACTAAACTGAGCATAGCAGTTTACTATAACTTCTACACTCGACGCCATCTTGAAATTTCATACTTTGATTCCATTCTCCATTTCATCTGAAGTCCTCTCCTTTGTCAGAACCTTGGTGTTGGCTGGAAATTTATATATGTTTGGGACGGTGTTTCTGACTCTAAGTAACTAATAAACAGCAGGAACAAGATCAGATCTAGAACGGAACACTGGGGCACACCATATTTAATATTATGTTTCTCTGACTGGTCCCTGAGCATATTACTTCCTTCTCGATAGTTAAGTTTCATTATTTATTATTTATTCTACATCAATGATTGTATCTATTTGTGTCCCAGTCCCCTGTCACCTACATATTCCAACTTTGAGAGTAGCAGTTTCGGGTTTATGATGTCCACAGCTGTGCGAGGCCCAAAAATACAGCAGATATATGGCATTTATGATCTACTGAGACAAGCACCTCATTTACAAAATCAAAGACTGTAGTTTCTGTGGAACTACATTTCTGAAAACCACACTGTGATTTCGAGAAAACCAGTCTCTTACATTTTTTCTGTTACAAAAGCCAGGAAGAAGAGATATTGGTCTGTAATTTTCACCTCTGTTCTTTAATCTTTTTCAACAAAGGCCTCCCTTTTGCTGACAGAGAGAAATTTGAAACATCTGCAAAGGTTTTGGTATTACTGCTTTGAATTTTTAAGTACTATTGGGGATGTTATGAATGCCAGATGTTGTTGTTATTGTTGCTGTGGTGTTCAGTCTGAAGTCTGGTTGAATGCAGCTCTCCAAGGTACTCTGTCCTTTCCAGGCCTCATCATCTCTGAATAATAACTGCAGCCTACATCCTTCTGAGTCTGTTTACTATATTCATCTCTTGGTCTCCCTATATGATTTTTACCCCCACACTTTCATCCAATACTAAGCTGCTGAACCTATGATGTCTCAGAATGTGTCCTATCAATTGATTCCTTCTTTTATTTACATGGTCTAATCTTCAACATTCTTTTATAGCACCACATTTCGAAAGCTTTTATTCTTTTTTTGTCTAAACTGTTTATCATCTGTGTTTCACTTCCATACATGACTACACTCCTGCCGGCTGGTGTGGCCGAGTGGTTCTAGGCGCTTCAGTCTGGAACCGTTTGACCGCCACGGTCGCAGGTTCGAATCCTGCATCGGGCATTGATATGTGTGATGTCCTTATGTTAGTTAGGTTCAAGTAGTTCTAAGTTCTAGGGGACTGATGACTTCAGACGTCAAGTCCCATAGTGCTCAGAGCCATTTGAACCATTTCTTTGACTACACTCCAGACAAATACTTTTAGGAAAAACTTCCTAACACTTAACACTACGTTCAATGTAAACAAATATCTCTTCTTCACAAATCCTTTCTTGCCATTCCAGTCTACGTTTTATATCCTCTCTACTGTGGCCATGATCAGTTATTTTGCTGCCCAGATAGCAAACCTCATCTACTACCTCAAGTGTCTCGCTTCCTAATCATATTTCCTTTGCATCACCTGATTTAATTGGACTACATTCCATTATCATTATTTTCCTTTTGTTGATGTTCATGCTATATCCTTTTTTCAAAACAATATTCATCCTGTTAAACTGCTCTTCTAAGGCCTTTGCTGTCTCTGACAAACTTACAATGTCACTGGGAAACTTCGAAGTTTTTATTTTTTCCCCTGAACTTTAATTCCTACTCCAAATTTTTCTTTGGTTTCCTTTACTGTTTACTCAGTTTACAGATTGAATAACATCGGTGAGAGGCACAGCCCTGTCTCATTCGTTTGTCAACCACTGCTTCCCTTTCATGCCCTTCGACTCTTACAACTGCTGCCCGGTTTCTGCACAAGTTGTGCTTCTCCATGGATTGGGATGTACTAACACGCCATTCTGTGAATGTGGAGAGGGAGGTTCCACTGATCATATCTTTCTCAGATGTCCCTTTTTTTAGGTAGAGAGAGACTGCAGACAATTAGACTTCAAAATGCAAACAGTTATAAGTGACCAAACTTTGTAGACTAAAATCAATATGACAGCACATAGGATATATAAAAGGCAGCTGCTTATCTTCCAGTCTATAAAATCAGGTGGGCATTTGAGTATCAAAATAATGTCAACGGGTCACAAGACGCATTTTATCTGTTATAGATATTACAGGTACATATAAATTTAATTAAGAGAAACTGCAAATACACATATATAATTTAGAAAGAAAATAAATAAAATAAAAAGAAATGAAAGAATGTTATGCGCACCCACATGGTTATGTGTAGACTTGAGGATTGCCGAGGCATGCACATAGCAATGCAAGTGAAGTACAATAGTATAGCTACAATAGATTTAGAAGTATACATGTATTTAGTCAGTAAACCTCAAGTTCTTCCCCTCAGAAGAACACATCCAGTAATCTAAGATGGAAGTTATTCACTTGGTACTTGAAATAATTCCTTTTATTTTATGTTACTTTTTTCATTGATTCTTATTTGTCAAATGTTATGTTTTGTTTCTACATTAATATTAGTAATGATCGCTGTTAATATGATTTATTACTACATACATACTATAAAAGATTGAATTTCATCAAGAGTAACGTGTTAGAGTTTCCAGATAACAGGTCTAAAATTATCTACAGATCAGAGCAGGAGGAACAAAACAGGTGAATACAGGGTTATAAATACAAAATCAAATAGGGATAACGCAGGAGTAGGTTTAATAATGAATAAAAAAATAGGAGTGTGGGTAAGCTACTACAAACAGCATAGTGAACACATTATTGTGGCCAAGATAGACATGAAGCCCACGCCTACTACAGTAGTACAAGTTTATATGCCAACTAGCTCTGCAGATGATGAAGAAATAGATGAAATGTATGATGAGATAAAAGAAATTATTCGGATAGTGAAAAGAGACGAAAATTTAATAGTCATGGGTGACTGGAATTCCATAGTAGGAAATGGGAGAGAAGGAAACATAAGAGGTGAGTGAATATGGGTTGGGGGTAAGAAAGAAACGTGGACGATAAATAGTTTGGACAAGAAGAGGATAGAAGCTTTCGAAATGTGATGCTACAGAAGCATGATGAAGATTAAATGGGTAGATCACATAACTTATGAGGAGGTACTGAATAGAATTAGGGAGAAGAGACGTTTGTGGCACACCTTGACTAGAAGAGGGGATCGGTTGGTAGGACATGCTCTAAGGCATCAAGGGATCACAAATTTAGCATTGGAGGGCAGCATGGAGGGTAAAAATTGTAGAGGGAGACCAAGAGATGAATACACTAAGCAGATTCAGAAGGATGTAGGTTGTAGTAAGTACTGGGATATGGATAAGCTTGCACAGGATAGAGTAGCATGGAGAGTTGCATCAAACCAGTCTCAGGACTGAAGACTACAACAACAACAACATCTCTTGCATTATATAAGAATTTTTTCTAGGCCATGTATTTCTACATATTTGATTCTCTGCTGCCTCCATTATTTCATCTATTAAAGCTATCCACTATTCTTCTATTTTATTGCTTTCTCCACTTCTAATCAACTGTTGCCTAATGATCCCTCTGAGAGCCTCAGCAACCTCTGGTTCTCTCAGTTTATCCAGGTCCTATCTTGTTAATTTCCCACTTGTTCCCAATCTCTTCAGTTTAATACACAGTTCATAAACAATAAATTGTGGTCAGTATTCACATCCACCTCTGGAAATGCTTTACAGTTCAAAACTTACGTCCTAAACCTCTGTCTTTCCACTATATAATCAGTCTGAAACCTTCTAGTGTCTCCAGGTCACTTCCGCATAGACCAACTTTTTTATGTTACTTAAACCTGATGTTAGCGATGATAAAATTATTCTCTGTGCAAAATTCTACCAGGCAGCTAGCTCTTTCATTACTTTCCCCAGGTCCATATGCATCTATTATTTTTCCTTCTCTTGCTTTCCTTACTGCCGAATTCTACTCCCCAAGCACTATTAAATTTTCGCCTCCTTTAACTATCTGAATCATTTCTTTTGTCTCACCATTGAGTTCTTCAATGCCTTTATCATCTGTGGAGGAAGTTGGAATGTCAACTAGTAATACTGAGTTAGGAATGGGCTTCGTGTCTGTGTTGGATATGATAATGCATTCACTACGTTGTCCACAGCAGCTTAACTGCATTGCTATTTTCTTGTTCATTATTAAACCCACTCCCGTATTGCCCATATTTGATTTTATATTTATAACCCTGTATTCATCTGACCAGAAGTCCTCTTCTATCTGCCATCGAAGGAAACTAATTCCCACGATATCTCACTTCAATCTACCCATTTTCCGTGTTAAATTTTCTAATCTGCCCTCCTGCTTCAGGGATTTAATATTCCACACTCTGATTCGCAGAATGCCAGTTTCGTTTCTCCTGATAACGACATCTTCCTGAGTAGTCCCTGCCATAGATCCAAATGGGGGACCATTTTACCTCCAGAATATTTTACCCAAGAAGACGTTATTATCATTTCGCCATATAGTAGAGCTGCATGCCCTCAGAAAAAATTATAGCTGTAGTTTTCCCTTGCTCTCAGCTGTTCACAGTACCAGTACTGCAAGGCCATTTCGGTTAATGTTACAAGGCCAGAACAGTAATCATTAAGACTGTTGCACCTGCACTTACTGAAAATTCTGCTGCCCCTCTACACAAACCAAATGTTTGTTTGGACTCTCAACAGATAGATACCTCTCCATTGTGGTGGCATCTATGGTATGACTATCTATATCGCTAAGACATCCCAATCACACCTATGGCAAAGAACATGGTTCATGGGAGGACAATGCAACATACGAATTTTTAATTTAGTAGTCCAGTAACATTTGGTACTTCTTTCTCATCTATTGGATATAAAAAGAATGCAGATATTTAAATTATTTGTATGTAATTCTTCCATAGCATCTGAGTTGTTCCTTTTACATCTTTTTTTTAAAAGTTTTTGACTGTATGTCAAATACAGGTTTATGTACTTATTTTTTTAGTCAGAGACTTATTTTCCTGTATAGGTTTTAAGGTTAATTCAGACTGGCCGCCAAGTCAAGTAACAGCAAAACATTCCACAGTGCATTTTGGAACACAGGCTATGAACAGACTGTCGTGTCATCTCAAGATTTCTTGGGAATAAAGTTTTGATGGTGACATAGTGTGCTAACATCAGAAGTTAACATATTTTGCCATATACACTCATTTTGTGCTCTATTTTATTGTTATGCTTTGTTCTCCTGGCAAACTACAATGTGTACAGGGTGGCAGCTAGTTAAGGAATATATTAGGGAATTGGTTTAAAAAATTAATTTCAAAGGTTCAGTCAAATCTTTGCCGGATTTCTCCCAGGGCAACTTTGGCTGTGCCTACGTTACACAAGTTGCCTGCTTCTGACAAGAGATGCCTTGAGTTCTCTTCTGAAATTGCTAGCACATTCACGCCATCATTTTTAGCTAATAGTGTGCAGGGCACAACAGAGTTGGTTCGCTCTCTTGTGACCCGTCCTCGAGCAGAATAGACGTGTTTCTTTGGGCAGCAGAGCCTCTGGCTCTCTGACCCATTGACCAGCCACCAACATAACTTAACATGAACTGCCTCCCCTTCCATTGCCCACCGACTTAGTTGTTCGTCCTCCTAGTCTGGTGGAAACTTCGTAACTTCCTCTCTAGTCGCTATATTGAAATATATTCTCTTTATTTTACCTACTTTTCTGTTTTATCATTTAATGGCAGCCCTGTATACCCATTCACAAGTCCAGACTGCTCGACTGCCTGTACATTGTTGTCATAAGCAGAATCCAACAACCTTCTTCCCTCTCCCTGTTCATGTACAAATATTCTATGATGACTTGGGTAGTTTTCCATTGACTGTTCTTCCATAAACGAAATCAGATATCTCAAAGGAAACATTATTTATTTTTACAATAACAGGACAGCACTGATGCCCTCACTGTATAGAAATAAGAACATAAGTTGATGAAGTAGTTTTCATTAAATAAGATTTTAAGTGAAAAAGTCAGCATCAGTGCAGGAGAAAATGCAGTTGACTCCATTTCTTCCCTTATAAATCTTTGATGTGTTTGTATGTATATATTTTCGTCCAATAATTGTCGGCCTTGAAACGTTGTTTCACTACAAGTCAGTTTACCTCAAAAAATTCGTGAAGAACAGATGTTATGAATTTTGGTTGGGTTGTTAACAAACCTTTTCTTTGTTAATTTCTCATTTCCCATTCTATACTCTGATATTTTGTGTCACAGATGGAAACTCATATTCTGACATAACACTATTCGGTACTGGGCTAAGCAAACTGATATGACACACAATATGAATATACCAAGACATGACAGTGCCATGAGATGACATTTAGCATTAACCTTTCCATTATCTTTCAAGTCAACGTTTCACAGAGTAAATATTCACAACCTGAAATGTATCTTGTCTGATGGGTAGTATAGTGCAGGTGGTAGACTACAAATCTAAAAAAAAAAAAATTGCTGTCACAGGAGACAATAGTTTTGCTATAAGTGTCTCCAGTATTATTCTCCCTAGTTTGCTCAGTGGTATTGTTAATTATATTATGAATAAAGTTGTGTAATAATATGGTGATTTTGAATGTTGTATGACAAAGAAGCTCCTGCTGTGATAATTGCCACTACTTTGTTCAAGCAGAAAAAAATTGGAAGAAATATTGGTTCAAGCAGCATCAAAAGACACTCACGAAAATTTGAGAGAATTGAGGCTGAATGAAAAAATAATCATAATTTTTTGTGTGTTGATGATCCAAAATTTGACACATTACTGGAAATAGTTCACTACATTCATTGGCGTCCACCTACGTAGACGTTTGTTGCTGCCCCTCCGCATCCCATGTGGATAAATTTTTGAGGACACTCATATCTCCCCAATAAAAAACTAATACAATAATAGTTGTAGTCCCACTTGACTAGCCCTAATCTATTACACTACAACACATTGCTGCTTGCAGTTGGTTGACTGAATTGATATGTTTATTCATCTGTGGAACAATACAAATTGCATGGATGTCATTAATTGTTGTTCAGTATTTGTTATTAAATAAGTATACATGGACTCTAACAAGTTTCGCAGTTTTTATAATTAGTCTTACAGTATTTATAATTATGCCACATAGTTATGCGTAATGTAAATGTGAAATGTGTTTTATTCATCTCATAATGTCCACAGTTTCAGAACATATGTGTGATGTACAGGAGACATATCAAGGTTACGATTTGTTTATTTAATATTTTGTCACACTTACAATAATACTTCATGGAGTGTTTACTTACTTGCAATTTGTCAAACTTACAGTATTTACATTTGCTATAACTATCATAAATTTTTATTCCATTTCAGGAATCCAGCTAATAGTATCTATTTGTCCTTCATGAAATCTTCCACAGAGTAGTAGCATAGTTCAATCAGAAAATCATGTAACTTGCTTTTTAAAATATTAATCTTCATATTCATTATGTCACACACTTTTATTGTGTTCTGAATTTTCATGGCTCATGGCACGCATTTTTAAACGATGAGAGGTGAGCATAAAGTTCTCTTTATGTCTTATGTCATATGAGTGTTCAAAATGATTTTTTTAGTAGATCAGCTCTGCTGCGTAGGAAAGGAACAACCTCAAATATGTATAAAAAGTGAACAGTTGATATTTTTAGTTCTTTAAATGATGGTCGACACGATGCCCTTGGCTGTGCAGACCACATGTTGTGAATGATTATTTTTTGCTACTTTAAAATTCGTGTAACGTTTCCCGAGTTTCCCCAAAAATATTTTTTATATCGAATAAACTACTCAAAATAGCTATAATATGCTATTTTCCGGGTGGCCATATCAGTGGCACAGGCTAAAATTTCCATTGCAAATGCAAGGCTGTTTAATTTATTTGCTAGATATTCTGTATGAGAATTCCAACTCGAAGTTCTGTCCAAATTTATTTCCAGGATCCTGAGTGAGTCAAGTTCTTCCATTTTTTTATTGTTGTGAGTGACCCAGATTTCTTCAGTTTTTGAATGTTTGGTTTTAAAACTTTTGAAGTGTTTAGCATTATGCCATTTTTACTGAACCATGTTTCCAGATTACTTAACGTATTCATGTCATTCTAAGGTATATTGTCAGAATTTTCATTTGCAATTAGGACAGAAGTATCATCTGCAAACAAAGTTAAATTGAGAGGCAAGTCATTTACATAGAACTGGAATAAAATGGGTCCATGGATTGATCCTTGAGGAACACCTTGTGACACAGTTTTCCACTCAGAGAAGTGATCTGCTCCATTTGATTACTACCCTTTGTTTCCCCTCCAAGAGATATGATTCAAACAACTTCAAAGTAACGTCCATTTTCCCATGCCTGTTGAGTTTGATAATCATCAGGCCATGGTTTACATAGTTAAATGCTTTTGTAAGATCAAAGGATATTCCTGTAACCTTAGCTTTCCTATCTAGTGATGAAATAATGTTTCGATAAACTCATTTACCGCGTCTACCGTGTTTTTACCTTGTTTGGAGCCAAATTGGTTATGTGAAATGGTATCTTTCTGTGTGTGACGCTTTGTATCTGTACAGCAGCAATTTTTGAAAATACTTTTGATATTTCAGGTGGTATAGAGATGGGGTGATAATTTCCCATATCATCTTTTGAACCTTTTTTAAATAATGATTTCACTTCCTTGTATTTCAAGAGATAAGGGAAGTAACCTTCTTCAAAGGATTTGTTTATTATGAGAGAGGGAGAGGATGAGCTACTATGTTGTAAACTTTTTTAATTATTTTGCTGGGTATCCCATACCTACCAGCAGAGTTTTTGTCTTTTAAGAAGGGTATGACATTTTCAATAAATTTTGCTGAGACTGTGTTGAATTTTTTGACACATTCGCTGGTACTGCCTTTTAACCCAAAACCATTTACTTTCTACTCATAATTTGGCATGTCTAAATCAGATTATGTTACATTTATGAAGTAATCATTGAATCACTGAGATATTTGAGCTGGATTTACAACTGATTTTTCCTTAAGTTTGATTTCTAAAATATCTTGTTTATGATTTTGGACACTAATTAAAACTTAAGTACAGACCATACTGTCCTTGTTTTATTTTTGTGCCCTAGAACGAATTCCTTATTTGCCATTTGTTTTGAAGCTTTCACAAATTTTTTTAAAAGTAGTTTTAAAGTTTCTAAAATATTTTATGAAATCAGGATGTTTGTTGTACTTTAGTTGATTCTGCAGCTTCCTTTTCCTCTCACTCGATATTTTGTTCCTGGTGTGATCCATCTTATCTTACTTGATGTTTTATTACAATATGACCTTGGTGGGAAAGCTTCATTAAATACTTCAAGAAAACTGTTTAAGAATTCACTAAAGTTATCATTTGTTGAATCACTATCCCCAAAACACCACTTAACTTTACTTAGTTTCTCATAAAATATTTCGATATTTGTTTCACTGAAATTTCTTTTGATATATGTTTTTCTTATATAATGTTTATCAGTTTTTGGTAGTGAGACAAATAAGGCTGAGTACAATTCTAATACATCTTCATTAACTTTTAATCTAGCATCATTTTGTTTTTTTGTTAACTAGAAGTACAAACAATTAGTTTTCTTTACGTTTAGAGCGACTTTATTTTTCAATGATCAGTTGTGATCTCTTTGAGGGTTGCATTATCCAGTTATGTCAACTGTGTTGGAGTTTTATTTGTCATTACTACGTTGGTGTCATCAGAAGACGGTATTATTTCTCCTCATCTGACACTCTGTGGGAAATCATTAATATAAATAAGAAAAAGAACAGAGCCTAGTACACTTCTCTGTGGCGTGACTAAATGTTTGAATCTCACAGATTCTTCTTTCAAAGACTTAAAATGTGCAAGGGCAGTTTCACCTTACAGTATTGTCATGCAATAATGCTTGCGCTACAGTGTTATATTCAGGAAAGTAATGCAAACACAGAGATAAATAACATTGAACAACCCCAGCAGCGATTTATACATTTAGATGCATTTAAATAATAGAGCTCTTTCATCTTGATTTGAACTCATTTTACACACAGTAACAACAAATCTAATTTCCTTGGTCTGTGTAGCGTGAGAGAGACTGTCAAGAAAATTGTTAATACTGCCCACAGGTGGCACAGTATTTCCAGCCAGCGCAATATAATTGAAAAGTATTTATTGTTCTCAATATTACTGTACAGCCTATCAATCTCACTCCTAGACAGTATTATTGCACATCTGGGAAATGTTATCTATATTATTAAGTGTTTGGGGGCCGAATTATTCAACCTGCTGTCAACACTCTATTACTATGCTGATTATTAACGATTTTAAACTCTGACTCATTCCAGCAACTGGCGTGAAGAGGAAAAACGGTAGGATATCTTATTTTATCACAGGTGTTGCTGTTAACTAGGAGGAAATTAGCATCAACGAGCTGTCCATGCCTACACTTTTCAAAACGACTAGATGTCATCAGTTCCTAGTCACTTTAGAAACCTATGATTAATTTGATAAACTGTATCTTTATCTATTGATTTGCCTTCAGATTTATTTATGTATTTGGCAACTTTAGACGTGCATAAATGGATCAGATACAAATTTATTTTTGCATTGTAATTATCACACTATATCATTTTAAATACATATGTCATTACACATTTTATATCCACTGTACAGTTTACCTACACATATTTAATCTCTATTCTATCACACTCAAGAACACATCTTGAATTTACTGTGCATTTATCTGTGCAAATTTTAGTTCCATTACATTGCATGCCTATGTCAAATTTTTTATTTTTGGTATTTATTTATTAACTGAATAGAAATTGCTTTCTATAAGCAATAGTTTTATTGCTTGCTTAATTCTCTTTTCAAATTAAGGTTTGAAATATGAGCTGGTAAACAGATTTACAGTTATTTCTATATAAGTAGTACTTCTTTGTAGTTAAGCTGTGTTGTATTGCAGAATTCTTAACTCTGTACTGTTTCTGGACGCATGTTTATGTATGTCTTCATTTTTAATGAACTTGTTTTCATGTTCCCGTGCAATGTGGCCTTTCCACAGTAAACAGTTACCTATGGTGAAAGAACTTTGGGCTTTCAACTACATCCATATCCATCTCTTCTGATTGTAACAGTTCCTCTGTTCCCCTTCTGTTGTTGTTTCTAAAGAGTACTGTTTTAGTTTTCTCTTTATTGAGTATCAGCCTATTGCTTTTTGTTATAGTATCATGTAAATCTATGGCAATCATTATGCTAGTAGTATCATCTGCAAAAAAGACTCATTTCACTTTAGTTGTTAAGAAGTAAGCCATTTATGTATACTAGGAACAGCAGAACCCTAACATGCTGCCTTGCGTACACCACAAATTCTGATAAATATTCTTTCGTTTGAATTGGACTTCTGCTGCTGGTTTCCTATTTCGCAGGTATCATTTAATGGTACTAAGAGCTGTTCCTCTAATCTTGAAGTGATCACGTTCCCTTCTTAAAGTATCATGATATAGGAGGTCGAAATCCTTCGATAAGTCACAAAATATACCAAGATTATTTGGCCTTGATCTTATCCCTCTGAGATTGTATGTATAAATGCCGCTGAAGCTATTGATTTTCCTTTCTGGAAACGAAATTGTGTACCATTTATGATGACATTCCTTTCAAAATATATCATAAATCTAACATATATTATTTTTTCAATGACCTTTATAAAAGGGATGATATGCTAACTGGCCTGTAATTGCCAAAACTGCATAGTGGGTCTTTACTTTTGTAGGGTGCTAAAACTCAGGCTATTTCATTTCAATCTACAAAACTAAATTCTGCCAAACATGAATAAAGTAAGACATCTGGCCATATCAGTAGTTGTTAACTTTAAAACTTTATTTGGAAGCCCATTTATGTCTATGGAGGTTTTATTATCAAATTACTTTATCACTACTCTATCTCTTTCTGGGTTGTGGGATACAAATCACACTAGCTAATAATGGGGTCTCGTTTATTTTTAATAAGCTATAGGGCTTGCAGAGAGTCACTTTTGTAATTTTGTGTAAGTCTTTGGTATATGCTGGTAAAATATATGTTGAAAGAGATACTAGCAGCTAATGAATCTTCTATTATTATTTTGGGCATTTGCATATATTGTCTGACAATTTTCCTGTTTCTTTGTTAATTAGCTCCCTTGTGCTGTTGAGTCTTTTCGATGATTGAGATTTTTTTGCCCTGCATGTGTGTTATTGGAATTCTTTACGTAGGCTTTATAATATTAATAAGAATGGTCTAGTATGTGAGGATCTTTCCTAATAGTATAATGACGTTTTACTTTTTTGCAGGATCAATAAATGTTTCATTAATCATGGCACATGCCCTCTATTATCCTCCATGTCCTTTTTCTGACTTGGTAACCACTCTTCTATAGCCTTTAAGCAAATATCAGTAAAATGTTATATTTATCATTTATATTATCAGAAAGCTACAATGTTGGCCAATTTTAATTTTCTAATGTTTTCTTTTGCGACTCTATGTTATAGATATTAATGTCTCTGTAAGAGAAACAGTAGTGAGTATCTACCATCACAGCACCAATTATAATTAAAGACTGTGAACTGTGGTCTGATAGAATCATTTCAATTTCAGGCATCTATACTTATTTGATTCAACATTTGTAATAATAAAATTGATGACAGACTTAGTTTTCATGATTATTCTAATAAAACTCCCTACAGTAAAATGGAAGGCATTTGATTTCAGTAGAGCGTCAAACTCTATTTTGAGTATTATGACAGATAAAGAGTTAATATTTAAGCCCCCACAGAAAATTACTTTTTTTCTAGATGTATGACAGTACACTATCCTTGTTTTGTATAAATCTATAGAAATCACCAGTTTGTGCCCCAAACAGATATTTTAAAGATGTGTTTGGTAGATCAGTTTTTACACCTCGAATTTGTACTGGGCCAAGAAAACGGCTATCGCGGGTGCATTAGGCTCTCGTATAATGATATGCAACTGCTCCATTACTGAACTATTTCCACTAAAGTGTGATATTAATTTGTAAATTTATATGCTGATAAGTGATGTCATGTTGACTGAATGATATAAATAGCTATTTAACAGCTTTGGCGATGAAAAAAGGTTTAGTGATGCATTTGTGTTAACTACAGAGAAAAACTTCTGGAATTTAATGAATAATATCCACAACATAGTATGCAATGTACAAAGATCATAATTTTAAAGTACTAATTCGTTGTAGAGCCTATTCTTCTTTCCTATATAAGCTTCTTTTGTCTCAGTAAAAGTAATTTCCAATATTGTCAATGAACCACAAAAGTCAGTAAACTATCAAATGCATTCTCAGTCACTTCTGCAATAGATAAATAAATCAGATGATAAATTATTCATACATGTGCTTCCTAGTACAAATAACTTAATTGGACCAATTTACGAACTTAGTATTCCAGATCAGTTTATAGTGCACTATGTAATGTTGAAGATGCATCATCACACATGTGAATAAATAATATGAACACATTGTAAGACATAAATTGCTCCAAACTGAAGACATTTTAAGCTATGAGCATATTTCACTGTATTACCACTTCCATTTCAAGAGAATTTCAATTAAGTATGAACCACAAATTCTTTCTGCACATTCTTGTCACCTCCCAGAACTTTCTAGCAACAAATTGAGACCATGTTTGGAAGACATATGAAAGACTTGATGAAAAAGTTAAAGAATGTATAGTAGTGATGCAGCTCAATCAGATTGCAAGAAAGCGCATCAAAACGCTATGAACAACCAATCTACCTTGGAGTATATTGGTCTACACCATCATGTAAGAACACAAGTCAGAAGTACACTTGACTGTGTTATTACTACAGTCTGTCCAAAATTACTTTAAGATTGACAGCAGGAATGGAATTGGTAAGGGAGGGAGGGGAGCCCATGCAGCACGCCCAGGCCACTTTCTGATGCTACCATGTTACCCACAGTCACAAAAAAAACCCCGAAGTTGCCAAACCTTAACCCTATATAAAAACACTTTTGCTTGCAGTTAGCTTCAGTTGCAGTCAGCTGCGATTTGTTGTAATGTTTATGATTGGTATCACAGGAGGGAACATTCAACGCTCAGGATTTACTGGTCACACTTAAGAAATCATAACTTTTTCAACACAATCTCACATCCTTGTCTACACTTTTACATAGACTGTGCTTTGACTATGGATATTTCTGTGTCCATAAGCTGCTTACAGAGATGGAGGATATAGCTGTGTGTGATGCCAATATTTAAGAGACATCCATAGTATAAATTTCGACGATGTGGTGTGGCTTGGCGAAGTGTGTGTTTGTTCTCATCACATTGTCAACCAGAGATGGACAGTCAACACAGCTAATGCAACAATGGCAATGCATTCTGGTAAGCATCATATCATCGATGTAAGTGATGTCCTTAAAAAGGTGGAGCTTACAGAAAAATATCTCTGCGTTAGCCACAGTTTTCCTATACGAAATCGACGAACTGGGAACAAAACATGGGCATACAGTCGTTAAGCTGCTACCTTACCACAACCATTTCAATCCAATAGAGTTAATGTGTGCTCAAATTAAAGGTCACATTGCCAGGAATAATGATAAATTTACCTCTCTGCAGTGGAAGCACTCACAAGAGAAGGTTACCTCGAAGAGTGGATGAAAGCTATCAAACATATGTACAAAATGGAAAGAGCATGGCAGAGTAAAGCTCTTTTGGGAAATTCAACGGAGGAGATGATAATTTCGTTAAATGACACCAGTGCCAACAAGAGTGATATCAGTGGAGTTTTTCCATTATCTCTCTAGAAATGTAGCACAGATGGATTCAGCTAACATGTTTAGCAATGTTTGTTTACATCTGTAAGAACCCAAACAACAAAATTATATCATCATAAGTTTCGAAATATTACCGAGGCGTCAATAACAAATAATTCCAAAGGAAATTCATTTCCAGAATTCAGTCAGTGTTTCACAAAATGAATATTACTGTTTCCAGTATAACTGCTGTAATACAGAGGCCTGTTATTTCTATCACTTTTGTTGTTTCTAAACAACAAAAGATGGGCTATTAACGAAAAGTTTTCCCACCATGATAAACACATTTAGTCCTGTTTTTGTTGTGCTACAACCATGTAGATAGATGGGATAAACTAACAACTGTTTCATTACAAATATATAGCGATACATTTCTCGTATCGAAACGATTTGGATGTCCGATTATCGTTCATGTGTGATCAAAACACTGTGCTTCTTATTTAACTCAAATTATCTGTTATTAGAGATCTCCAACAGAATTCTGTTTTCGAACATATAAAGATATGATGTTTGCTCAATATTTTATTCGCATAATGTATTATCAAACTTCAATAACAAAAAAATTTCTTGCATGTCGAAAATTCGGTGACGTCGTGAGAAAATGTATTTCCACAAACTGACTATATATCATCTTAATAAATCGTTCCCATAAATAAAATAAAATCAAAACGAAGTGTTACTCCATCAGAATACATTGATGCAGTTTTCATGTTTATAAAATCGATAGTTTGCTGTTTGCATGATTTAAATGAAATGTAGGACTACCCTTGGGTTCCATATGGGAAGTGGCAACTCTAGGGCTCCCATTCATCCCGATGTGTCAGGATCATCATCGTTACGGACCTCCCTGTCCTGACACCCTAACAAGACTCAGTTCTGTCCCGGTTTTCCAAGTATTGTTACGAGCTTTGTTCAAGTATTGAAGTAATACCATCTCTTAGCACAACCTCTAAATTTTACTTAGATCAACAAGTATGTTGACAAGGTCGTCTCACGGATGGCATTGCATGTTGCGTATCCTCTATCGAGGTTGCAAACATCTTCTTAAATCAATCTTACAGTGCCACTTTAACTACAAACTGACTTGTATGGAGTTTTATAAGTACGTAAAAGGGTGAAATTTCCCGAATAATATGGAGTACCAACTACTTCTGCCACAACATGTTCCATATAATGGTGTGCTAAATAAAATGTAAATACAGTAAATAATTTTTTTTACTTTATTTCTCTACTCCCATCTCAGAGTGTTATGAAGAGGTCCCATCTGGTTATGATAACCCTAGGCAACTCTGTTCTGAACATCCATATGCTCTTGCCAAAGTGTCACTCCCAAAGCAATTTTCTACAAACCATAGAGCCCACATTTTATGTAAAATCATATTAAGGAATATGTACAAAAATATGTAACCAAAACTGGTGAATAATGAAAATAAATATGTAATGAAGCAATTATATCTAGAATGCAAAATTTTATTTTTTTGTTAGAAAACATAAGCTGACAGGCTAGTCAAAGATCTATGCTAATTCTCTATCAGTTCGTTTCTGCTACAAACTGCTGAAGTACAAGTGTCTCCTATTCAAACATTTAAGTCACATTGGAATGAGATCCACAGCTAATTCAATATACTTTTCCAAATGTTCAGTCCAACAATATGTATTTATAAATAGAGAAAGATCGCTCAGTATAAGAGGAAGTGAGTGGTATATTTTATACAGAGGGATCTTGTTAGGAATAATATTCTCAGGGGATTCTACAATTTCAACCTTAAATACGTGAGACAAAATAACATAATTTTAATATCCAGGGTTCTTATTCAGCACAGATTGCAGTTTACTAGAAACTACCGTCCACATCACTTGGTATAACTGTAACCTTCCTAGCTGCATCTTCCATTAGTCCTAGTACCTCTTGGAGAGGCATACTTAAAATCTACAGTTTCTTGATACTATTTGGAAGCCAGTGGAAGTTAATTGCAGTATATGGAATTGAGCAGAGCAGTTTAGAACTGTTCACTGATGACAAGGATATTCACTCACAGGCACTGCAGAACCAGGAGAAAAGCTCTCCATCACTGACCTTGCAGCTTAAAAGTGCTTACTTTAGAAAACCACAGCTTTAATCCATGTTGCCCACCTTGTTGTCACTGCCTCTAGGCGCACAGGGACATCAGGTAGCCGCTACTTGTATGATGAGATATATGGAATTCAGTTTCAGAAACAGGAATACAATGGACAAAACTTTCATTTTCATGTACAATGCAAAAAAGAATGTAGATTAGATTAGATTAGATTTACTTTGATTCCAATTGATCCATAGTGAGGAGGTCTTCCCGGACGTGGAGCATGTCAGAAAAACAACAATACATGACAAATATTTACAACTAAAACAAATAAGCTACTGTACCATTCCACAGGTCCCAAGTGGAATGATCGTCATTTTTTAATGAACACTAAGAGTCATTTTACAAATACTAATGCACTGAATTTAAAATAAAAAAGTTTTTTATTTATTTATAAGGTAATACTTATTTACAATGAACACATCACTGCACTGAAATGGTGCAGAAGTTAGATTATACTAACACACTCACACACACACACACACACACACACACACACACACACACACACACACATTTTCAATGAACGCATTACTGCACTGAAATTGTGCAGAAGTTATGTTGTATTTATATACAAATCAGTTGGTTTTACTAAGAAATTCATCAATGGAGTAGAAGGAGTTGGTCACCAATAAATCCTTTAGGCTTCTCTTAAACTGAATTTCATTGGTTGTTAAGCTTCTTATGGCTGCTGGCAAGTTATTGAAAATGTGTGTCCCTGAATAATGCACACCTTTTTGTACAAGACTAAGTGACTTTAAATCCTTGTGAAGATTATTCTTATTTCTAGTATTGATTCCATGAATTGAGCTGTTGCTTTGAAAAAAATAATCCCATATGACATTATGGAATCAAAGTAAGCATAGTATGCCAGCTTTTTCATTTTTATATCCCCTATGTCTGACAAAATTTGCATTGCAAACAGAGATTTGTTAAGACGCTTCAGCAGTTCTGTGGTGTGCTCCTCCCAGTTGAATTTATTATCAAGCTGTAATCCCAAGGATTTAACACTGTCCACTTCTTCTATCTTCTTGTCATCATATGTTAGACATATACTCTTGGGACACCCCTTACAAGTTCTGAACTGCATGTAGTGTGTTTTTTCAAAGTTTAGTGACAAAGAATTGGCTAGGAACCAGTGATTAATGTCCACAAATATTTTATTGGCTGATCTTTCTAAGACTACACTTGATTTGCTATTTATTGCAATGTTTGTATCATCGGCAAACAAAACAAACTTGGCATCTGGTAATGTTACTGATGAAAGGTCATTGATACACACAAGAAAAAGTAAGGGCCCCAAAATGGAACCTTGTGGGACCCCACATGTAATTAGTTCCCAGTTGGATGATTCCTCACAGCTTGATACATGTCTCTTTCCTAATAACACCCTTTGTTTCCTGCCAGAGAAATAAGATTTGAACCATTTTGCAGCATTTCCTCTTATACTATAATATTCTACTTTACTTAAAAGGATATTGTGATTTACACAGTCAAATGCCTTTGACAGATCACAAAATATACCAGTTGCCTGCAATTTTTTGTCTAATGAATTAAGCACATTTTCACTCTAAGTGTAGATAGCCTTCTGAATATCAGAACCTTTTAGAAATCCAAACTGTGACTTTGACAGTATGTTATTTGAGATAAGATGGTTATAAAGACGACTGTACATTACTTTTTCGAAAATTTTTGAGAATGCTGGCAACAGTGAAATTGGACGGAAATTTGATGCTATTTCTTTATCTCCCTTCTTAAACAGTGGCTTAACTTCAGCATATTTCAGCCATTCAGGAAATATTCCACTAATAAACGACTGGTTACACAGATAGCTTAATATGTTACTTAGCTCAGAATCACATTCTTTAATTAACTTTGTTGATATTTCATCATACCCACTAGATGTTTTTGATTTTAAAGATTTTATGATGGACATTATTTCTGTTGGGGTAGTGAGGGTCAAATTCATATTATGGAAGTTACTTGAAATGTCTGGTCTAAGGTAATCCATAGCAGCATCTACCGAACCTGACAACCCCTTCTTTTCAGTAACAGTTATAAAATGTTTGTTAAAAAGTTCTGCAACACTATACACATCTGTCGCCAATGTATCATTTACTCTTAATGCTATTTGTTCCTCTTCATGTCTGGTTCTACCGGTCTCCTCCTTCACTATATCCCATATTGTCTTTATTTTGTTATCTAATATGAGTATCTTTTCCTTGTAATATATTTGCTTTGACATCCGTATTACAGTCTTTAATATTTCTTATAATATTTCTTATAATGTGCTATAGCATCAACATTGGAAATGTTTCGGATTGACAGATACAGTTTTCTTTTTGTTTTACAAGATACCCCTATTCCTCGAGTAATCCATGGCTTCTTTGTAGACTTTGCTCTAACCTTGGTAAGTTTTGGGGGAAAGCAGTGTTCGAATAAGGTAAGCACTTTATTAGCAAAAATGTTATATTTTTCATTCATGCCATGAGCACTGTAAACATCAGTCCAGTGAATGTCTCTGAGGAGTGTCCTAAAATAACCAATTTTTGGCTTACTGATTACCCTCTTGAGCTCAGATTTAACAGATTTTATATCCTGTTCAGTATTAACATTTAACAGAAGGAATTGCATGTCGTGGTCTGAGAGGCCATTGACTATTGGTTTTGTAATATAATTTTGTTCATTGGACTTTTCTATAAAGATATTATCAATGGCTGTTTGTGAGCAAGTGGCTATCCTAGTGGGGAACTTTACAGTGGGAATTAAGTTGAATGATAGTGTTACTAACTCAGATAAGTTCTTAT
This sequence comes from Schistocerca piceifrons, assembly GCF_021461385.2. Classification (NCBI taxonomy): domain Eukaryota; kingdom Metazoa; phylum Arthropoda; class Insecta; order Orthoptera; family Acrididae; genus Schistocerca; species Schistocerca piceifrons. Next base: position 278,432,168 of record NC_060138.1, read on the forward strand.
TGGGAGAGTCTTTAAGGAAATCTACATTGAAATCACCAGCAACCACTATTTCTTTGATTTTGGTTGTTAAATGGGCCAGTACAGCTTCAAGGTAGTTGACAAACAGATTAAAGTTACCTACAGGTGCTCGATATACACTTAATATTATGAAGGATTTTTTGTGAAATTCTAATTCGGTTGCACATGCTTCCATATGCTGTTCTAGGCAAAATTTATGAATGTCTATGTTCTTAAATTTATGACAGTTCCTGATGAATGTGGCAACAAGATAAGCAGACACATAAATAATATACAAAAGGCGCTGCAGCCAAGGAACAACTACATGAATGCTACTTCAGCATTATTGGTGTCTTAAGTTACGTTGTGCAAGACGCGACAGTTGGCTGCGACTGCGACGCTGCCCCATCCTCTTTTCCCACCCAGGCAGACGGCGACACGGCCGCATCACGACTGGAGTCGCCGCCGTTTCCCAAGCTCCGGTCGGCGGCGGCGGATTCAAATACATAAGACAAATAAGAATTCCGATTTTCTTGCTGTAAAAAATACTGTATGTTAATGCAACAAAGTTACATCGGCTCCCAGAGTTAGTTTTTCGATACAGATTCTCCTTTTACTTTAAAAAATTGAAAAGTATCTCTTCCGGTTTTGCGTGTTTTTTTAGCTGTATATTACTTCTCAATCAATTGTGAGGAAAGTAAAAGGCACAAAAAATTGATGTTTGCGTATCTTACAGTTTCACATCACAGCTTGATAATGAGGTGTCTATTTTTCCGATATTCGTCACAGTTATCCCGATACTTAATTTACAAGTAACCTACTGCATAAAATTTGAATTGTGTACAGTGAAAAATGTGGTCGCTGGCTACTTTACGTATGGTTCACGTTAGGTCATACATCGTTGCCGATGAAAAGAAGCTAACATATCGAAATTATTTTTAAAGTTGAGATCAGATTGATATCGATCTCCGTTTCCGAGATTTGGGCTCATATATCTCCGGGAGCGTCGCGACTAGCCGCCAGTTCTGTCGACACGCAACGAGAATCGTGTGGTCATCACACGATAGAGAATGCATTTGTTTTGTTTCGCTGACACATTTGGACCTAATGAAACCATTTTATGTCATATTCCTCCGGTATGAGTTACTAATATTTCTCCGTATGCTCTTGACAATTTCATTTAAAATGCCACGAAACGTAGGTTTCTTAAAGCCAAGTGATCAAGTAGAACCCATTTTCTTGGTTTTGCTGAGGCATCTGAACCTGTTCCAAGCTTTCTTTCTCGTTTACTTCTCTGATACGAGTCCCGAATATTCCTCCATCTGTTTTTGCACATTTCACCTAAAATTCCAATGAAAGATAAGTTTATTAACAATAAGCGCACGCTAGCTTCATTGCATAGTTTCAAGTTCTTGACAACGAGATAGGGTTACACCTTAAACATCTCTAGAATTTTGATTCTGAACGTCTACAGTATACACTGGCAGAAATGTGGAAGAAATAATGTCCATGCTTGTTCACAAAATTTCCCCAAATTATACTTGTCAGTTTCTCCCAAGCAGAAACTTTTGGAACAAGCTAAGGCAACTTTCATAGCCGACTGAATCTTTATTCCCATCGAAATGAACTTCCATATTTTTGTATTCTGACAGCATACATCGTTATGGATGACATCAACATTTAATCTTGCCAAGCTGCACTCAAAAGATGACTCCAGGATTTACAAAAGACGAATTTCAATTGTGAACTGTGTCAGACCAGAAGGGCCTTGTAAAACAGTAGTGCACTTTTGGCACAAGTTTTTTGAGCACCATCTTCTACCAATGAATTGAAGTGAATGTGACAAATTACTTATTGCAGCATACTGTTTGCGCAATCTGTTGAGAAACGCCTTCCTCAAAAACGAACATCTATTGATTACAGAAAGCTGTACAACAATCTGGTGGTGGTTTTTCACAACTAGAAGGTATCATCAAGACACCAATCTACCGTTTACTTTCAAAGTGAAGGTATTGTAAAATGTAACTTTCTCGTTGTACTTTAGATTGTTCATTTTATAATGTATTTGCCGTTTTCAATTTTCATCGTCACAAAAAAGAGTAATGCGAAAATTGACCTTCAAGTTCATTTTCATCATTCTAATTCTACATCTGCATGGATTATACTGATTTTCATAACAGGCCTGAAAAATTTGCATTAATGGGAAAATATTGTATATTTCACTCACCTGCCAGTTTCAACTGTGCACCAATTTCTTCCCAAATTCTGTCTCTGAACATAGTGTCTCTATATCTAGGGTTCTTCAAATCGTAAAGGCAAGGCTGTTGCGAGACCAGCTCACAGAGCATCACATCCTGTGAGTGGCTCATTTCAGTTTTCCTTGACTGGCTCGACATCTTTCTCGCAGCCGTACGTCTTTGTGTCGTGCGACTTCCGTCTCAACACTGCTCACTGGTGCAGTGCTGCGACAGCTGCCGCAACAGTCGCGCGTCGCATCCCAAACTCGAACCGCGCATGCGCCAGCGGACAACTTCTGACGTCACGTAGCGACCCGTCGCAGTCGCTAGTGTGCGTCGCGTCTTGGACAACGTACCTTTAGGCGGGGGATTTTAAATACAAAAATAAAATTTTAATACTCGCACTGTTTGAGCATCTTAAAATCCGTTTTTGTCTATGTTCAAACTTGTATGCAACATCACAAAACTATGCTTGCTCAGTGGTTTGGTTAAAACGTCCGCCTACTATTTTTCACTTGGAACATACTGGGTGGTCATTCCATCTTCATAATTGTCTCTTATGAAAGGATATCTGATATCGATCTTTTCTGGGATTCTGTATTGTCTATGAGTCTTATCGCTCTCTGATTATCCACATAGATTTTTCTTGCTCCATCACACTGACTTCCGAAATGACTCCAGAAGCTTTCGCAACCATAAGACGTCTTTTACAGCCACACTGGCTGCCACAAATTCCGCTTCTGTGGTGCTTCAAGTGTTCTTTGACTTTGAGAGTACCACGTTCTCAGGCCATTTGATAACATAAAAACAAAACCGGAAGCAGGTCGTCTCATTTCTGTATATCTGACGTAATCCGCGTTGCTATACCCGATCAGAATAATCTGTCTTCACTCTTCCTGTGCGGGATACAAAAGTCTTTCGTACCTGTAAGTACTTGAAAATGCCTGTGACAGCTCGACAATGAGTCTCATTGTAACTGTGCAAGTATTTTCTCGCTATATTCACTATGAAAGTCAGTTATGGCGGATTGACAGCGGCGATAATTAAAAGTGAACTAGCTGCTTTCCTGAATGGAAATTTCGATATAACTGACTCGTTTTCACCCGCAGAGTACAGTTTCAGAATTGGATCCACCGGAACAGATACAGGATTCGAATTTTCCATGTCACATCGTTTCAAGATTCGCGCTGCATGTGCTGTTTGGTTCACAAACAATGTTGTTTTCTTATCGTTTTGCTCATTTTCCATTCTGCAAAAGGCTGTAGCTCCGGAAGTTGTTATCACAAACGTTTTTGTCATTCCGACTACAATGACTTCGCCCGTGTTTTTGCTTTTTCCAATGAACAATCCATCATCTACATAAAAAGACAAGAAAACTAGTTCATTTTCAGCTTTCCCAGTGAAAATACTCTTATCTGCATCTCTCTCTTTGAAATCAAACTTCATCAAAAATTGTCAAAATATTTGATGCCGACGACGTGAAGCCTGCTTTAAACCGTACGTTGACATAAGCTTGCATACATAATTTTTATGTCCAGCATTACACCTAGCGTTACTGACATAGGAATGTCCTAGTTCATTTTTCCATATAAAAAAGCGGTTTTTACATCAAATCGCAACATTTCAAAATATTCTTCTGTCGAAATCGGCGGCAAAGTGCATAGTGAGTCGTATCTCACTAAGTTTCGTTGTAGTCAGATCCAGGATGTTGAGTAAATCCTCGAGCGACAAGACAAGCTTTGTATTGGGGATAATGTGTAGTTTCGATGCTCGAATTTTGAAAACCCACTTTGAATCTATCGTTGTCTGTGCCTACTTTGGCATGACAATCCAAGTTTCGTTCACTTGATGCTCTTCGAGTTCGTGTTCATTTGTTCGTTTCCGTTTTTCGTAGTCGGGACCCGAGATTGTCTCTTCAAAAGTGTTTGGTTCAAAACAATCTGCATAGTTTGCACCAATCTGGCTGGGGGTCAAACCCGGCTCCTGTTACATAATCTGTAAGACTGCTGTTGATCTAATAGTTGTTCATTATGTCGATCCCTCTCTAATTGTACTTTTCTCTGTTCTTTAGTTAGTGGTATCGATAGTATGTTCTCCATCTTTGTGTTTAGGTTCTTCGGTGTTTGAGACCAAAATAGGGAGCAATGACGTAAATAGACATACTCTTGCTTCGAAATGGATTTATAGGATGATCAGGATTCTCTTAATGAATCTAAAATCGTGCAATTCGACGAGTTTATTGTTTTTTTGGATCAAAAAGTCTGTAATTCAAGATTCGCCCTAACATCCCACTACGATCGTTTTCGTGGGCTTCGGTTCCAGTTTCTTGCGGAGTAATTTAAGAAAATAGGCGAGTGTTTCTGTTCTGAAAGTCCTCATGTCTGAGATTCGTGATTTTCCGCCTGTCCTTCATATGGTGTCTCGTGTCTTACTTTTTTAATTGAAGTCCAATTCAGTATATAAACAGCGCTGTTAACTGCTCCTGCCCACAGAATTTTCGGAACATTTGCCGCAATGAGCATAGACCTCATGGACTCGACAATGATTCTGTTTTCGTGTTCTGCCTTCCCATTCTGTTGAAGAGCATGCGATGACGTTGTATAGAGTGCTGTTCCACTTTTGATGACATAGCTCTTCATATTATTGTTCAAATATTCCGTCCCTCAATCGATCCTCAGGATCTTCTTAGTTTTACACAGCTTGTTTGACATCAACTTCTCGAATTCTTTGAAACAATCAAAAACGTCGAATCTATTTCTCAAAACAATAGACTTGACGAAAACCGGACGCGCTGTCCATGAACATTACAAAATATTTTGCAGCAGCGAGTAATTCGACGTGCAGTGGTTCACATACATCGTTGTGTACGAAATCTCCGATTTTCTAATTTCTCATTTCGATTTAATTGTTAAAGGACAAACAGCGAAACTTTCCATATTGAAACACTTCACAAAAGAAGGACACCTCATCAGACATTTTATTCCCTTGACTAGACCCATTTCGACCAAATTCGCAACTGGTTTGACAATTATATGACCCAATCTTTTGTGTCAGAGTTTGAGATTATTCGTAGTCGTCAAATTCGAGTCACATTGGATATTTGATATAAACAAACTTGGTTTCCTTGTTTTATTCCTTGACCAACGACACCACCAACACGAGAAATGTTTACAAATTTGTATACAAAGTTCACTTCAAATCCTTCTGTCATACAAACACCGAGAGGGATCAATTTCTTCCTTATTTTAGAGACGTACAAGACATCAGTTTGTCCATCTTCCCAACAGCCATTTACGAATTTCCTTATTTTAAATTGATCTGGCCCCTTTCACTTCCATTTAGGTTGTCTAGAAGTGAAATTTCAATGTTTTGACACTCATGAATGTCATTGAGTCACTCCTGCTGAAAAGAGATGGGCCGCGATGACCCGCTGTTGGTCAGACGTATCTTATATTAGCTTTCAGCACTTTCGCAAATCACTGTAGCATGCAGAACTTCTTCTCATGACCCTATGTCGGTGACAAAAATGCATTCACTTCAATTAAATTACTCTTGCCCGCTGTTTTTCTTCTTCTTAGAATGGCAACTTCTCGACAGATGGCATACCTTTCCACAGGTCCAGCATGTAAATTTTCTCTTGAATTCACCTGATTCGGATTCTTCCTCTTCGCGCCCATACGCTCTTTCTTCCACCCCTGACATAAATTCGAATCCTGGACCTTGGACCCCTCTTCCATGTAGTTTAATCGTTTCTCTTCGGACATGAGCTGTTCTTCGAGTTCCAGAATCGTTTGCTGATCTGGGTCACACTATCCCGGGCCGTAAGGCTTGCAAGGCTTGCAAGGATCTTGGTCATGGTTGCTACGCCCGACTCGGTCTAACCCACGTCCTTGAGCTGACCCGCGTTGTTCATGGTCATCGCGATATATCACGACGCCGAATCACTCGCTTCCTTTTGGTACTCGCGTAAGTTTTTCATGAGAGACATTGTTCATTTCAGATGGTTGTTGATGAATAATGCACAGTTTCTCAGATATTTCACAAGCAGTAGTGCATGTTATCAAAAATTCAAGGTGTAAGTACTCTATCGCGGTTGAAATGCAACATATGGCACGAGCATTGCCTTTTACAGACAACTTTCCAGCTGCCGTCGTCAAATACTTGGGTTTTACTCTCGCGCTGTCTAAATCTCACATGATGTAGGCATCAAACAAAGCCCGAAATTTCGAGAGTCGAAAAATTGATCAGTCGAATTTCATGATGCTTCTTGCGATCCCTCCGTCCGACATGGCACAAAAAAAAGAAAAAAGAAAAACCGACACGCAGAGCGACTTGAATCGTGTATCAAACCAAAGACCTAATCTGCGCTGAAACGTTGCAATTACTCTGAGCCCATAACCTGATGCGATATATGGAATTCAGTTTCAGAAAGAGGAATACAATGGACAATACTTTTACTGTGTCTTACCATACGAAGCAAAACATAAACATAAATGGATGGGTAATGCTCATTCGCCAACAGTTCCCGATAATGTGACGTCATTTCGACGTCAATCGCAATATTTAGGACCCGACGATCTCCTATCGACTTTCGTTACTGCTAGATACGGACTTCTCTCAAGACTACATAGACCTGTATCGCAGATTTATAAAAGCACGTGGTTCTTGGTACGATTTATGGTAATTGTTGTTACTTAACCTGGCACAATAATTTTCGATGGAATGTGTTTCTCAGGAGTGAGTAGTTATCATCAATAAATTACAAATGGGCTATACAACAGGAAAACGCTAGTCAATAAGCAATAAACTTTGATTTTCTGCTAAACAAATATACCGACGTCATGATTTCAGATAAAACTTTCAGTTATATCTCTCTTTCCATGATTTGATTCTAATAGCCCCAAGCTATTATCTAGTTATCTGCGAAAATCCCACGAATATTTGCACATTAGTTATAGACATTATCTTGTTCCAATAGAAGAACAGACGCATTCGATAGTTTTACACTCTTATTATTAGTGCAGATACACTATGTGATTAAAAGTACCCGGACACCTGCCTGAAAATTACTTACAAGTTCGTGGCACCCTCCATCAGTAATGCTAGAATTCAGTATGGTGTTGGTCCACTCTTAGCCTTGATCACAGCTTCCAATGTCGCAGGTATACGTTAAATCAGGTGCTGGAATGTTTCTTGGGGAATAGCAGCTCATTCTTCACGGAGTGCTGCACTGATGAGAGGTATCGAAGTGAGTCAGTGAGGATTCGCACTAAGTCGGCGTTCCAAAACATCCCAAAGGTGTTGTATAGGATTCAAGTCAGGAATCTGTGCAGGCCAGTCCATTACAGGGATTTTATTGTCATGCAACCACTCCGCCACACGCCGTGCATTATGAACAGGTGCTCGATCGTGCTGAAAGATGCAATCGCCATCCCCGAATTGCTCTCTAACAGTGGGAAGCAACAAGGTGCTTAAAACATCAATGTAAGTCTGTGCTTGATAGTTCCACGCAAAACAATAAGGTGTGCAAGGTCCCTCCATGAAAAACATGACCACACCATAACACCACCCCCTCCGAATTTTACTCTTGGCACTAATCATGCTGGCAAATGACGTTCACTGGGCATTCGCCATATCCACTCCCTGCCATCAGATCGCCACATTGTGTACCGTGATTCGTCACTCCACACAACGTTTTTCCTCTGTTCGATCGTCCAGTGTTTACACTGGAGGCGAGGCGTCGTTTGGCATTTACCGGTGCGATGTGTCGCTTATGAGCAGCCTCTCGACCATGAAATCCAAGTTTTCTCACCTCCCGCTTAACTGTCATAGTACTTGCAGTGGATCCTGATGCAGCCTGGAATATCTGTGTGATGGTCTGGGTAGATGTCTACCTATTACACAATATGGCCCTCTTCAACTGTTGGCAGGCTGTCAGCCAACAGACGAGGTCAGCCTGTACGCTTTTGTGCTGTACATGTCCCTTTACGTTTCCACTTCACATTGGAAACAGTAGACCTAGGGACATTTAGGAGTGTGGAAATCTCGCGTACAGACGTATGACACACGTGACACCCAATCACGTGACCACATTCGAAGTCCATGAGTTCTGTGGAGCGCCCCCTTCTGTTCTCTCACGACGCCTAATGACTACTGACGTCGCTGATATGGAGTACCTGGCAGAAGGTGGCACCACAATACACCTAATATGAAAAACGTATGTTTTGGGGAGTGTACGGATGCTTTTGATAACATAATGCATATAGAATGTAAGTCTATTTTTAATAAATTATAAAATTGGCCTATAAATGTTTCATGTTAATTTCCAAGTTCAAGGAAAACATTATATCAATCGTTATTATTGCAGAAATACTTTTTGAGCATTATTTGGAAATGACATTGCAACCATGAAGCTGTAGTTTGTAACAGAAAGTGACAAAGAGAGAACTCTTCCGAATTAGAAAACTATTGTGACAAAGCTAAGGAAGGCTTTCATGAAACATTTGGGCAAATATTTAGTAACATACTATAAAAGACACATTTGAAATAAATTCGAAATTGATCTAGTAGTGTTGTGATGTTAGAAACACCTAATTAATTGTTTAGTACCTATCTTATTAGCTAATTTTATGTTGCTTTTAGGTACAGCTTCGCATTATAGTCGCATACTAGTATAATTTCGGTACATATTTTCCTTGTTTCAGTGTATAATTCCGATATTTTTGTGCATATCTTGGTACATAAATGGAAAGCCAACTAGTGATGTAGCTGTGGAGGTAAAATCATCCTGTTTTCACTGAGAAAGGAAAACAAACATATTATGAAATTTACTCAGTCTGATATTTTTACAACTTGAATTCATTGCATTAAATCAGTACAAAAAAAATAGTATGTGTGTGAATAGAACTAATGTTCCCATAGTTTTCCTACAACCTCAACTGTGTAGACAAATATTTCATCCACCCTGCCAATCGCGAATCTCGACAATTTTTGCGTTACCAACATCGATACTGGCAAGATGTACATCCCAGGAATTCCAAGATGTCTGCGAATGTTTTACGTTTATGTTTTAAATTTAAATTTTTTCGTAAATTCACATTTGCTAAGACAAAAAAATATTGTTGTTGCATGGTATAATAAAAATGATGAACTTTATGATTTTTTGCTTTACTTTTGCTGTGAAACATTGCATTTTGTCAAATTTCGTAGTTTGTGGTGAGCTTGATGTACCCTTCAGGTTTTGATGAGTCAGTTCGCCAGTGTCAAAATGTGTGACAGAAAGCTATGTCTTCTGACAGGACTGAGTTAAAAGTTTATGTTTATTTCACCACCAAGGAAACGTAGATCTTAATATGTGACATCAAATGCAATAAGATATAGTAGTGTGTTACAGGAAAAAAGTATCTCAGCTGTCGAACAGACATATGGAAGTTCCTTTTTTACCTTATGAGATACGGAATCCTAAAATTACTTATTTAAAATGCGCATTTAGCTAGTGAGAGCCCAAGTGGTGTCGTAGGTAAGCTAGTATTTAATAAACTGCTGATCCATTTGTGCACAGATTCTAAGAAAACTTAAACAGTTACTTTAATCGAAATTGTATAAGCTCTACACACACACTGACTCATTCACATACATGTACGCTAATCTAAACGTACATGCAAATTCATAACAATCATATTTAATCACAATAATACAAATTGAAAGCAAAATTATATTCTACAAGAAAGTATGGGATCCTAAAAATCAGACTTAGCAGGGTTTCCTGAAATCCCATCCAAAACACATCAGTTTCAAGTTTTCCCTCCAGTTATTGGGTTTCTCAGACAAATTTGTACCGTTGATCCAATATAAAAATGGATATCAGCAATATCAATTTAATTACTACTAGAAACACAGATAATGTTTTACTGAAACCTGCATTTTAAGCTATATGTCAGTATCCACAAATGCAAATGGAGACAAGTGAATGCTGTACAACTTTCAACACAATTCAAATGTCTTTCTACATTTCTGAAGTAGATGCACTATTCAAGGAAGACTATTGTCTGCAGGGATGAACAATTCTATAGAATGCTGCACCTGCTTTAGGTCATCTACAAGTTCCCTTATCGTTTCATTGTTGCGATAGTATATAAGATTTATGATATTTGTGCATGTCTACCTTGCCTCTTGACACAGGGATGAAGAGGAGCTTGATGTTTCACGACGTTTTCGTTCTTTGATACTTTCGTTATTACTGTTAGTGCTTTGTACGACCTTTGTTACAGAAGTGATTTGTGCAGTACCACTGCTGCTTGTGACAAAGCTGTATATCTCACGTAAACAACTTTATTGACTACCCTGTAATTTCATCAGTTTCTTAAATATTTATATGGCAATTTCCAGTTTTGATAATTTTCGCATGTGCAATTACGTTTAGCGAAGTTTGCTTCATAATGAACGTTGTGGAGCAATACTCATTTTCCAGTAAACACTCCTGGATTTTATCATTAGTATTAAATCTTTACTGAAATCGATTTCAGCTGAAGCATACCTCTCCATGAGATGTTTCGCAAATTCATGTCTCTTTCTATGTAAGAAAGAAGGGATATATTTGTTATACTTTTAGGAGTAAAATTTATATGACAGTACTTCTGAAAGACACAAGGGAGAAAATTCTTTGCTAAGATCTTAGTGGCAGTAGTTAATATCTTATCAACACTGTACTGTAGAAAAGAATGTTCAACCATCTTATCATTGTTTCAGCTCTGTCTGTGGTTGTAATATAAGGAAAAAAACTTTTTTCCTCAAATGCCTTCACCCACGTTTCAGAAACAGAATGCCATTGATTCTGAAGATATGGCAGTACCTTTCTGTCCCTATGAATAACTTCGTGAGAGCTTATTATCTCTGTTAGCTCTGAATTCTTTCTGTGATGGAGAGTCCACAGTATGTGTCCATAGCTCTATAACAGACTTACTATCTCTTGGTACAGATAGATTCTCCACTTTCAAAAGCCTTTGGTGTTCCAAGCCTGAAACTGATGAAATGAACACACATATACTTTGGACAGCAGGAATGCATCCTTAATTCCATCTGCTTCATTCTCAGAACAATGCATAACCCAGTAAGTTGGGTAAAAGTCTGTGTTCCACCATTCTAAAACTTTTAGAGACTCACAAATTGAGCTCATACTTTCTACTTGAAGAAAAAAGAAGTCAACCGCTCAACAACTTATATTTGCTTATACTGTAAGAAAAAACAAAGGAATATCTTTTTTCTTGGTGTTGTATGTTGCATCTGATAGACACACTTTGACGTAATTTCTTAACAATTAGTTTTGCCGCCTATTCTGGTATCAAAACAGGAATTGTTTTACTTCTCCATTATTATTTGAAAAGGATCTAAAAAATTTCATATTGGTATTCATTTTTCTATTGATTAACCTGAATCTGATCCAAAACTTTTTTTTTACCTTTGCAAGAGTGCGATTCATGTGATTATAAATGACTGTCTGTTTGGTAAGATGTGGTGTTTATACAGTCTGACATCTCTGACCCAATGAAGGTTGTCTCAATAAACCTTTCAAGAAGCAGTTTAATTAATCCCATTGATACTGTTCCATTTTTAATGTAGTTCATTATTTCCAAAGCTATTTGAGTATACAGAATTCCACTTGCTTCTACATTTCCTGTATTGTGTGTTTGGTGTGCTGATGGTGAAACATCCACATAATGCTGAAGATAACTTTCTAGTTTATCTGGTAATTCCAAGCAATGCTTCAAACAGTTAACAGTCTCTAACACAATGATAATCAATTAGAAACATTAAGCACACAGTAGATTCGAAGTAGTGTATCAGTAGATTCGAAGTAGTATATCTGTAACCATTTTTCACCCTTTTTCTTCGAGAGTGATCATTCACTGACTGAACTGATCACCCACGATTCTCTCTAATACCTGTTATTGAAAAAGTTGCAAGGTAGTTACTTTTTGTATCCGAAACCAAATTTCGTTTTTCACGAGGTTAACATGATCAGCCTGAAAAAGTAAAAGATATAGTAAAAATTATTAAAACATTCAACTGATTTGTTTTGTTGGAAACAGTTGTAGCATTCTGATACTGTGAGCAAAACCAGATCCCCCCATGTACAAGATTTCAGAGACCACTTGTAACTTGCAAATAGTTAATAAAAGCTGACCTCTCGCCCAGCACAAAGGCTCAAGCAACTGGGAAAAAGTGCGGGTGACTCCAGTATACAAGAAGGTCAAAAGAAATTTAGACCAATATCCTTAGAATCAATTTACTAAAGAATACTTCAACATAAACTGAGCTCAAATATATGTTTTTTGGAATCGCGCCTGGAAGGCAACGCATGGGTCTGGTCCGGAGATCTGTAAAGGATGCCAAATGAAGGAAGCAAGTAGAAGCAGGTGAGGTAAAGCACGTCAGTACTGCAAATACAGTTAAAGCAGCTTTACTAGTGGATAAACGTATGCAAAAATACTACATAACTATAGGTGATGAGCATGTAGATGCGACGTTGTAGACTCATAGTAACTGGGACACAGTCTCAATAGTAAACTAAGCTAAAGCGAAGTTTTTCGGCCGTCTGCTCTTGGTGAACTGGGCTGAAAGTAGAGTGGGGCTCGTTGAGCTCCACAGCGCCAGCTAGAGGGCGCTTTGGTCGGCGTACTTCGTCCACTCTCGTAGTGCCAACCTGCGAGCGTGCACCTACGCTGTGGCTTCGGAACTATCAATAGCGCATGTTTCCTTCAGAAGGGAAAGCTTCTGTCTATAAAACTCCATGGTTTTCGAAAGCACTGATGTTGTGAAACTCAGATTGTCCTTTTTTACAAGACAGCGAGTATTCATGGGAGATAAGGTTCTTGCTAGGAGTGCCCCAGGGAAGTGTTGTATGAACGTTATTATTTTCTAAACATATAAACGATCTGACCGACAGGGCGATTATTTGCTGATGATGCTGTGATGTATGTAAATATGTCGAAGCTGAGTGGCTGTAAGTGAATACAAGGTGACTTGGTCGATATTTAAACTTTGTACAATGTACAGCAGGTAGCTCTAAATGTATAAAAATGCAATTTATCGCAGATGAGTACTGAAAACAAATCAGTAATGTACAGTATTAGTAGCAGCTTGCTTGGCAGTCTACCATCTGTTACATATAAGGAAGTAATATGAAGTGGAACGAATATGTAAGGATTATAGTAGGGAAGGCGAATGGTCGATATAGGTTTAATTTTAGGAAAGTGTGGTTCATATGTAAAGGAGACCATCTATAAAACACTAGGAAGGCTCATTCTTTAGTAGTACTAGAGTGTATGGGATTTTCACACTAAAGGAAGTCGTCGCAGCAACTCTGAAATGGGCCATTAGATTTAACACCAGCAAGTTCGAACAATGGATCATTTTATGAAGGATATTTGAGGAGGGAAGGTTATGTTCTTTTCAAGAAACACTGTTGAGGAAATTTAGACAACCAGCACTGGCCGCTCACTGCAGAATGATGCTAGTGCTGCATATATACATTTCATGTACAGACTACGAAAATAACATCAAAAAACTTTGGCTTGTATGGCGGCATGTAGACAGTTGTGGTACAGGATATCCTCTGCCACACACCATATGGTGACTTGCGGAGCGTGTATGTAGATACAGAACTAAACTCCGAGGTACAGCTCATGTCAGTCTAAACAATACAGTAATCTGAATAAAATAAGAGCAGTTATAGAACATCATAATTACTTATAATGCTACAAGGATAAACATCCCGCAACACTTAGTGTATTATAATATATAGAGAAAGAAAGTTGTAGTATTATTGAATTTCTTGGCACTGAGTGTCATTACAGTACATACTGAAGAACCAATGTCAGATTCATAAGCTCTTGATGTAGCCACTATCGACAAATAGCAGTCACTACCCACAGACCTTGAAGGCTTTGGGTTTGAGAACTAAATGAACATTGCGATTAATGTTAGTGCATTCATTTAATTCATGAACAAAGAATCGTATAACTCAGTATCAATCAAACTGGTCAGGACATAAGCATGAGATGAGATCAAACACAGTTTAAAATGTAGTAGCAAAAACAAATCTGAATCCCAAATTTGTGTGCACCACAATGGAAAATTATTTTATAAACTTGCGATAAAAGATCAACAACCAAAGAAGTAAACGCTACTAGGGAGCTGTATACACTGAAAAATGGTTTTAACATTAATGGTTTAAACTATCATTAACAACATTTATTAATTCTGTTCATTTTATAATAAACAACACTGTGACAGTGTAATGAAATAATGCAACTATTGTATATTCACACATTGTAAAGTAAAAAACATTTTAACTGTGCTTATATTTATGTTTTGACTCCTTCTATAAAATTCGTATCTCCTACACTTGGATACATAGGTACATGAAAAATATTAAATTTTTAATATAACACAACAGGTGGTCAGAAATATCAGCATCATAATTGTCATAATATTTTGGCCTGAGTATACACCATTTGCATATTGTCTAGTAGTATTGCAAATGGTGAACCATGAAAGGGTATTTCAAAATCTCCATGTAAATGGTGAAATAAGAATCGTGAATTCCCTGGTACGATAGAAACAAAATTTTCCTAAGGAATACATTTAAAATAAACTATGAGAAAACGATAACTATACAATTTATTAAAATGAAGGATTATAATTTGCATCGAACAACTGAGCTACGCTCATTTACTAATGACATACGGCTTCGATAGGCAAACATTCTTCGAAATTACCTATAGAATTAAGGTTTCTTTTTACTTGCAACTTGCAGGATCAGAGGATTTCTGACGATGCCGGCTACTCCTCACTGAATACGAATATCCGACACATTTCAGGTTATTGACGAGAGCCTCGAGTTCTTCGTCGGTTCTACAAAAACCTAATAATTGGCCTGTGCATTCAACTTTAAAATCATCAGCATACTTTTTCGTAATTTTCTCGAATTCACTCATTCCAACACTGAAGCTCATAGAAAACAGAAGCAAACGTCACAAAAGCACAGCATTCAATAAATTACATGATTCTATAAAAGCCAGATAACTGGCCTTTGTGTGCGACTTTAAAATGATTACCATATTGTTTCATAATATTCTCAGATCCACTCATTACGACAGCGGAGCTATGCGCAAAGAGAAGGAAGCGCTGCAAAAGTACAGCACTTCGTTAATTTCATGCGTGATAATCGCCTGTATCGAAGGGTAACGAAAGTCGATACAAGCTCGTTGTGAGCTCGATATTGCACATGACGTCAAAACTTCATCGCGTTTGCGGGAGCTGTTATGACACGAGCATTGTCCGTTATGATAGGCTGTGGTTGCAACAGACACTAACACAAGTTAGAAATTTTAACAGAAGAAAAAGTACTATGTCACCAACTGTTTTACACTTACGACGGTTCCTAATTTGTGGAGGCTGAAACCACTTTTAATAGATTGCTGTATACATACTGAGTGTTTGCCTATCATGTCAGTTTGAGGTCTAGGTGTATGACTAGTTGCCTGACTGAGTATACTTATTAACTCCGTCACTAAGTTTGTAATGGAAAATAGAAACAGCTTTAACTTCTGTGTTATTTAAAGTATGGATGTTCTATGAAAGAAGTTAAAGAGTACGTATTATGCCTCCTGCCTTCCCCACCTTAAACATGAGGTCAAATTTGGGGTAATTTGGTAGCAGCTAAGCGAGTTTTCGGAATGCAAAAACACGTATTTAGAGCTATAAAGGGTGTAAACCTAGAAACTCTTGTAATCCCCTGTTTAAGAGTTTAGTTATTATACCTTTTACTGTGTATATACATTATGGAGACCCGATTTTTAAAAGCTAGGGTAATGAACGGAGGGAATAGACTATTTAAACAGTGACAGTTGTCACTACAATGATAATGTTGCTGTCATTTCAGTGTGAACACTCGTTTGGTGCAGCTCTCCACGCTATTCTATGCAGTGCAAACCTCTTAATCTCAAAATAACTGTTGCAACTTATATCATTTCGAATCTGTTAACCGTCTCCATTTCTTTAGTAGCATACAGTATGCAAAAATAAGTAAATTCCAGCAGCATGGACAAAACGAGAAACAAAAAAAAAAGCAAGCGAAATGTGAATAAGCAAGGGATATGAAGCACACAAGCGTAGCACGTCTGGGCAGCTACTTTCATAAACGTATAACAGGCGCAGCCCGGTGTCCTCTGAAGGCAGCCATGTCGGTATAGCCACGTGATGTCATTTTCCGGTCCGAAACGTCAGCGCAGTCAGGCGTTTTAGGCGGGACGCAAGATGAGACGCAGGCCCGTGAGGTGACGCAGGGGGGCTCACGCCATATTCAACACGGCAGCGTGAGTCACGGCGACAATCATCGCAAGTTGGATCGGAGTTTCAATACGCAGCTTGCTGAGGAAGTTTGGCTCTGGCAGAGATGGCAACTACTTCTGCTATGTTAATAGATATAAGTTCAGAATCGGGAAGAGTATCTGGTGAGAAAAGCCCTTGCTGTCGCCAGGGTTACTGCATATATAGCGAGAAGTGGGCAAATTTCATTATTATCAATTAACAGAAACCGTATTTTCGCAATCCTATTAGTCATCAGGACTATCCGACAACAAAACAGTGC
The DNA here is from genome assembly GCF_021461385.2 of Schistocerca piceifrons. Classification (NCBI taxonomy): domain Eukaryota; kingdom Metazoa; phylum Arthropoda; class Insecta; order Orthoptera; family Acrididae; genus Schistocerca; species Schistocerca piceifrons. Next base: position 278,449,055 of record NC_060138.1, read on the forward strand.
TCATAGAACTTTGTGTCATTATCTTTATATATATATATATATATATATAAAGATAATATATATATTATCTTTATACATATATATATATATAATGATAATATATATATATATATATATATATATATATATATATATATATATATATATATATCAAAAATGTACTCGGACGACAGTTTCGATTCTATATTGATATCAAAGACGCAGTTAAATCCATCTATTCCATTTTCACCGGTAGATATGGAGGGCTACACGCTATTAAGGAATGATATTGTAAGGAACCTAGGCATCTTTTTGATAAACATTTAACCAGGACAGAGCACATCACGAAAATTTGCTACAGAGTTTTAACAATGTCAATGTAGAATGTTAACAACGAATTACAATGCCACTTACCATTTTGTATGTACGTTTCGTTGGCCACTTCCTCACACTTCTCAGCTTTCAGATTCGTTTTCAAGTAATCTTCAAGGCTTGTATCTGCAGTAAACTGCGTACAGGAGACTGCGGTCCGCAGGGTCACCAATCACAGGAACTGCGTCACGTCACGCTGTGCTCTAACGTGCGCAGGACCATTCAGTTGTGTGGTTCGCAAAAACTTACCGTGAGTCACCCTGCGTCACCTCACGGACCTGCGTCTCATCTTGTGGCCAGCCTTAGGTCCTGCACATGTTAGAGCGCAGCATGACGTGACGCAGTTCCTGCGCTTGGTGACCCTGCGGACCGCAGTCTCCTGTACGCAGTTTACTGCGAGGCTCACGGTGGTTCTGGCTCTTGGTAGTTCGAAATGGAGGAAAAGCTAATTGACTATGTACGTGTTCGCAAAGTTCTGTATGGTAGAAGCCATGAAGATTACTTGAAAACGAAGCTGAAAGCCGAGAAGTTGGAGGAAGTGGCCAAGGAAACGGACATACGAAATGGTAAGTTGCATTGTAAATCGTTGTTAACATTCTACATTGACATTGTTAAAACTCTGTAGCAAATTTTCGTGATGTGCTCTGTCCTGGTTAAATGTTTATCAAAAAAGATGCCTAGGTTCCTTACAATATCATTCCTTACTAGCGTGTAGCCCTCCATATGTACCAGTGAAAACAGAATAGATGGATTTAACCACGTCTTTGATATCAATATAGAATCGAAACTATCGTCCGAGTAATGAAACAAAGTTCTCTGAGGACTGTTTAAATTGATTTGTTGTTGGATAGTCCTTATGACTAAAGGATTCTGTTTCTGCTACGAAAATACGGTTTATGTTAACTGATAATAATGAAATTTGCCCACTTCTCGCTATATATACAGTAGCCCTGGGCTTTTCTCACCAGCTACTCTGCCCCTTCTGACTCACGCCATATGGTCCTCCTCATGCCTTCTTCGGCGTGAGAACCTGTAGCCAGCTTCATCAAAGCTATGTAACAGACCGTTTCGAACTCAAACTCAGAATCGGAATCCGATTCTGAACTTATATCTATTGACATAGCAGAAGTAGTCGCCATCTCTGCCAGAGCCAAAGTTTCTCAGCAAACTGCGTATTGAAACTGCAATCCAACTTGCGATGATTGTCGCCGTGACTCACGCTGCCGTGTTGAATTTGGCGTGAGCCCCCCTGCGTCACCTCACAGGCCTGTGTCTCATCTTGCGGCCCGCCTTACTGGCGCGAAACACTCCCCTACATACTGTACATTTTATTACATTCTAACATAACCACGCATCGCCTCGATTTTGTTGCTCACTTCGCCAGCAGTGCACCAAATCTGATTGATTTGGTTGTACTACCTCACTTTATATATTATATCTCCTGTCTATTGATTATTTATAAAACTATTGTAATATTGTACTTATAGCTCCTGAACATAATTTTGTTTATATTTTGTAATTTGACATTGTCTATTGCTTCTGTAAGCTTAACGACAATAAAATCTTATTATTATTAAATGGCCAGTAAGTAAATCTGTTGAATTCGACGCGATCGTGAAATGGAAAATTAGTGGTTTATTTTGGTTCGAACAATGATTTTTTACAAACAGGAGCGTCTGTAGCTCAATAATTTGCAGAAGAAACAAGAAGAAGATATCACATTGCCTTTTTTTAGGTTTCCTAAGGACTGTGAGAGGTGTACACTGTCACGTTACTAAAGTGTATCATCAGGATTCGCTTGCAAACTACATGTGTATTAATGATTAATGTTTCGTTTTAGGGACAGAAATTGGCTAATGAATAGCAGACGAGAAGATCTTATGAAAAAGGTCCTGTTTACCTTTATAGTAATTTTAAGTTTCATTCGCTACACTTCGAACAAAATCAGTTCATGAATGTGGACACTAATAAACTCGTGTGGAATCCAGTACCCACAGTGTTCCACGTCTCTAATAAGCCACGTCAACTGACGATGAAGAGGAAACTGCCACGAAGGTTCGGCAACCCGTCTAAAAGACTGTAAAACACTCCTGTGTCACAGAAGCAGCCAGTTCGATTCTCCATATATCAGTGCAAGGTTTATCCCGATCGTTAACACAGACCTCATGAAGTGGTTGGATTAAGTGCAGTTATTTGTGTCTTGCAAAAGCGTGTGAAGTGTCCGAGTGCGCAGATCGCTGGACTTCGTGCAAAGTATTACGGGACGAGGAAAGTTCCTATCATTTTAAGTACAGACAGCAAGAGAAACTGTATCACAAGGATCAAGTGAAGAACGACAAACAAATTTTGAAGACTACAAGATCCTGATATTAAAAAAGAAAAAAAAACTGCACTTGAGTTGCTGGTAAGCCAGATTAGCATGCCATTGAAGGAGAAGCGTGCTGCAAGATGGAAATACGAAAATGAGCTGTTTTTTCCTAATCTATTACAATACAGGCATACAAGTTTTGTCAAAATGTTTTATGTTTCCATTAGTGCATACATTATATAGGTATATAGAAGGAATACGAATAAAATGTGGTATAAATGACAACATATGCCAGCTTTTAAAGGAGAAGGTACAGAATTTCTCCGATACTAAGAAATTAGATAATATGTCATTGGATAAAAAAGTCTCTAATGGCACATTTAACATATGACAGAGCTTCTGACATTATTTTTTCTTTGAGGACTTGGGATTTACAGGCACAGCATATTTCTCCCACTATCTGGCAGTTTCTTGTCCTACTTCTGTTATTACAGAAATCCTGGAGGCAAAAAAATAATTCAAACATTTTGTAAATCATGTGGAAAAGGGATACGAAACAAACATCATGCTTGCGAAGCATCTGACATTCTCTTTTCTCGCCGCTTGGAGCGGTAGTGTCGCTCCTGCTGTCAAATGGGAACAAAACAGTGATCTCCATATAGAGATCACTGGAACGAAACTTTTACTGGCGCGTGTGTCGCTTCTGTGATTTTATATCTTTGGTGTGAAGTTCAATATCTGTCGTAACAATGTTTGTAAACTTGTTGTTTGTATTCAAAAATAGGTGTTTGAGACTTGAGTGACAGCTGCTATTGGAAGTTAATAGTTAAGCGCCATTTTTATCTGAAGAATCGTCCTGATCCTTGTGACTGCACAGAATAATAGCACAAAGCCACCGTGACGATATGAAGTACTTGTAGTGCTTCATATTGTAGTTAAAGTTCCGAAATTGATTTTGTAAAATTTAGGTTTCATTATTGGCGCAGAAGGAATAACACGATTAAAATCAAAGGTACCAAACATATTTGGCACTATACCTGTTGTTCAGTATGATATTCGAATAACATTTCACTAGGCTATCCTAGATGATGTGACATCAGCTGGAAAACTAATAGCTGAAGTCAGGTTGCCTTCCATTCAGAAGGCTGTCGCATGCAGCGCCTGTACATTGAGTACAGGGTGGGGGAGGGGGGGGCATTTATTCTTACTGCAACACAATCCTTTTAGACTGGGCATGAACGAGAAGACTTATCATCTCCAAAACATGTGAGGACATTTTGTTTTACTTCATCATTGAGCTTTTCCCCTTTTTGATTGGCAGGTGCTGCGAAAATTCCATCTTCCATTCCAGTTTTCTAGACTTCCTCACGATTTTAGTTGAAACAGCAAATTCCTTAGCCATTTTTTAAACAGTCCAGCTATTTGGGCCAGGGTCAAAATATGAACTTTACTGAAATTTCTTGAAGTCTGAAGCTTATGTTCTTCAATTAAGATGTCCATGTCTTTATATTTATGGCACTCTTCTGTTTGCATTTGAGCAATAGCTACGTGACTCACACCAGCAGCTGTGGCTGTTACCTTAGAAATGCTGCCTTGGGCTTTCAGAACTTCTCACTTTACGTATCCCATTGAATCCCTTTTGCTGATCCGTTGAAGCTTTAATGGTGACTATCCGCATGATGGTAATGAAGTATTAGCAGTAAAGCAAGCATCAACAACATCCATGTCTTCAGGAGATGGTGATTCTTGCTTATTGTGGTGAGATGATTTTTTTTAGGCCACTTTGTGCCTACATTTGGTACAAATTTTCTGACCAGGATTAAAAACTTCATTAACAGTCAGTAAGTTCAACCTATCAGACGTTGCAATGGTTACTGCTGTTAAAGCCTTCTTGGTTACATGCTTTTCTTTACCAAATGGGTTGTAGCAAGTCTTATGCAAGAATAGAAATTTTGTCGTCCACAAGGCATTATGGTATGAACAAATTTGGGCACCTTCAGTAAAATCAAGCCCATACGCACATCGTAGAAGCTCCTCGTCCATTGGTGACTTTTCCTTAACTGATTGTAGTTGAATTTTGTCGTAATAGAATGGTGTTGACTTATGAAAATCTGCTCCATCTGATCCACCAAAGTAGCTAAGTGCAAGGGTCTCTTGGTTCATTTTATACAATAGTTTATTAACATATTAGAAGCAATTTTGAAAGCTGATGAGTATCTGGGTTTGAAGAATGGAAGATTCATTCTTGTTTGTGTATAAAATATACAAATTAGGCCTTACCTTCAGCTACAACAATGATTGTTGGTTATCTAAACACTCAGAACCCAACACTAAGATTGTATATTGTCAACACCAAAGATTACACTGCATGGAATACTGACACTGTGGGGACCTGCCAAAAATGAAAGCAACAATTGAAAGTGGTGATTCAGCAATGTATCCCTGCTGACCTTAAAAAATATTGCTGCTTTATAATGCTGATGGAAACTGAGTGACAGTGCATATATGCAGCACCATGTATTGTAGGATTAAAATGTTCTAAAGCACATTGCATTCCAGTGATCTTCTAGATCTTAAGAGCATTTTGTGAGGTTGTATTATATTTATATTCTATACTGTAAAATAATGCGAAAACACGTTTTATTAGCATAGTTACATTCCCTAAACTTCAGGGAAATCTAATACTATTAAGAGAAACTACAGTTATAAATTTTTTGATTTACAACTTAAAATTTTATAATTTTTTTGTATTTATCAGTAATCCATTTTCCCTACTTTTGATAGCAATTCTCACCCATCAGTATGCAAGATACAGAAATTAAACAATGTGGCTTCAAGACTTTAAAGCATGCTCTTTCCATCTGTGGTAAGAAAAAAATGATTGAACAAGACACAGTTTGAGATATTGCCCCCCAAAAATACCCCCAAATTTGCGTCTAGAAAATTTTGGGCAACTTTACACATTGTATCTTTTCATCTAGGCATCCAGTGTTAATTAAATTTGACCCATATATAGACATCATAGGTAGGAATAGCCCTCAGAAGTTTTGATGTGAATGGATTATATGAAAAGTAGCAGTGGACGGTCAAACCATGGCTCTCAGAATAGTGCACCAAATTTTTTAACCACTTTAGAGGCTTGTATCTATATTTCGGTGTGGCTAAATTCCAAATTTTGGCCATGGTGTCATTCAGTATAAAACACTGTCTTTGTATAGAGTGGGGACACTTTATAATATTGGTCCCTTTGACTTGGTATGATCCTCGTTCCTTCTCTTTTAACACTGATATTTTGCACATGAAGAACTCTTGGTATGTTACACGCCTAATTAGTGGACAGCTTTCACCTAAGCCCTTAATACATAAACCAAGTGTTTTATTTATGACTTGTTTGGTTATTTCTCAGTATAGAAGTATAAAAGCTGTAAGGCATTGTGACTGCCTGACAGTAATTCTCCATTGGAGATACAATGTCAGGCATTCTAATTTTGACTTTGCCATAATGTACTTAGCAGGAATATTTTATACATGGATTTAAGGCTGAACATGGACTCAATAGAATCGACACATGAAACTTTTTGTAGTTCTTTTAATTTTCCATTGATAATGAAGATCATAAAAGCAGCTTCTCCACCTCCTATTTCACACTATTAAGTATCCTACTCCTACATAATTGTTATTTAACTGAAATTAATAGTTTGCTCAACCACTGTTCTGTCACGCTGCATCAAATTTCCGTCCAATTTCACTGTTGCCAGCATTCTCAAAAATTTTAGAAAAAGTAATGTACAATTGGCTTTATAACCATCTTATCTCAAATAATATACTGTCAAAGTCACAGTTTGGATTTCTTAAAGGTTCTGATATTGAGAAGGCTGTCTACACTTACAGTGAAAATGTGCTTAATTCATTAGACAAAAAATTGCAGGCAACTGGTATATTTTGTGATCTGTCAAAGGCATTTGACTGTGTAAATCACAATATCCTTTTAAATAAATTAGAATATTATAGTGTAACAGGAAATGCTGCGAAATGGTTCAAATCTTATATGTCTGGCAGGAAACAAAGGGTGTTATTAGGAAAGAGACATGTATCAAGCTATGAGGCATCATCCAACTGGGAACTAATTACATGTTGGGGTCCCACAAAGTTCCATTTTGGGATCCTTACTTTTTCTTGTGTATATCAATGACCTTTCATCAGTAACATTACCAGATGCCAAGTTTGTTTTGTTTGCCGATGATACAAACATTGCAATAAATAGCAAATCAAGTGTAGTCTTAGAAAGATCAGCTAATAAAATATTTGTGGCCATTAATCACTGGTTGAAATAATTTGGCTGAAGGTCACGCACAGTTAAAGCAGGCTCAGACATGGTAATTGGATGTCTCTATAGGCCCCCTGGCTCAGCAGCTGTTGTGGCTGACCACCTGAAGGATAATTTGGAAAATATTTCGAGTAGATTTCCCCACCATGTTATAGTTTTGGGTGGAGATTTTAATTTGCCGGATATAGACTGGGAGACTCAAACGTTCATAACGGGTGGCAGTGAAATTTTTTTATGTGCTTTATCTGAAAACTACCTTGAGCAGTTAAACAGAGAACCGACTCATGGTGATAACATATCAGACCTTCTGGTGACAAACAGACCCGAACTATTTGAAACAGTTAACACAGAACAGGGAATCAGCTATCATAAAACAGTTACTGCATCGATGATTTCAGCCGTAAATAGAAATATTAAAAAAAGGTAGGAAGATTTTTCTGTTTAGCAAAAGTGACAAAAAGCAGATTTCAGAGTATAGAAAATAAACATTTTTTTTTTCTATACATATACGGTTGCTGACGCACTGCATTATGTTAAAGAATTGTAAATTTCAGAGTACCTGATGGCTCAACACAAAAGTTTTTGTCTCAAGTACAGACAGTGTTGAGGATCAGTGGACAAAGTTCAAAACCATCATACAATATGTGTTAGATGAGTAGGTGCCAAGCAAGATCATAAGAGATGGAAAAGAGCCACCATGGTACAACAACCGAGTTAGAAAACTGCTGCGGAAGCAAAGGGAACTTCACAGCAAACATAAACATAGCCAAAGCCTTGCAGACAAACAAAAATTATGCGAAGCGAAATGTAGTCTGAGGAGGGCTGTGCAAGAGGCGTTCAATGAATGCGAAAGTAAAGTTGTATGTACTGATTTGGCAGAAAATCCAAGAAATTTTGGTCTTATGTCAAAGCGGTAGGTGGATCAAAACAAAATGCCCAGACACTCTGTGACCAAAATGGTACTGAAACAGATGATGACAGACTAAAGGCCGAAATACTAAATGTCTTTTTCCAAAACTGTTTCACAGAGGAGGACTGCACTGTAGTTCCTTCTTTAGATTGTCGCACAGATAACAAAATGGTAGATATCAAAATAGACGACAGAGGGATAGAGAAACAATTAAAATCACTCAAAAGAGGAAAGGCCACTGGAACTGATGGGACACCAGTTCGATTTTACACAGAGTACGCGAAGGAACTTGCCCCCCTTCTTGCAGCAGTGTACTGTAGGTCTCTAGAAGAGTGTAGCGTTCCAAAGGATTGGAAAAGGGCACAGGTCATCCCCGTTTTCAAGAAGGGACATTGAACAGATGTGCAGAACTATAGACCTATATCTCTAATGTCTATCATTTGTAGAATTTTGGAACACGTATTATGTTCGAGTATAATGACTTTTCTGGAGACTAGAAATCTACACTGTAGGAATCAGCATGGGTTTTGAAAATTGATGATCGTGTGAAACCCAGCTCGCGCTATTCGTCCACGAGACTCAGAGGGCCATAGACACAGGTTCCCAGGTAGATGCCGCGTTTCTTGACTTCTGCAAGGCGTTCGATACAGTTCCCCGCAGTCGTTTAATGAACAAAGTAAGAGCATATGGACTATCAGACCAATTGTGTGATTGAATTGGAGAGTTCCTAGATAACAGAACACAGCATGTCATTCTCAATGGAGAGAAGTCTTCCAAAGTAAGAGTGATTTCAGGTGTGCCGCAGGGGAATGTCGTAGGACCATTGCTATTCACAATGTATATAAATGACCTTGTGGATGACATCGGAAGTTCACTGAGGCTTTTTGTGGATGATGCTGTGGTATATCGAGAGCTTGTAACAATGGAAAATTGTACTGAAATGCAGGAGGATCTGCAGCAAATTGACGCATGGTGCAGGGGATGGCAATTGAATCTCAATGTAGACAAGTGTAATGTGCTGCGAATACATAGAAAGAAAGATCCCTTATCATTTAGCTACAATATAGCAGGTCAGCAACTGGAAGCAGTTAATTCCATAAATTATCTGGGAGTACGGATTAGGAGTGATTTAAAATGGAATGATCATATAAAGTTGATTGTCGGTAAAGCAGATACCAGACTGAGATTCATTGGAAGAATACTAAGGAAATGCAATCAGAAAGTAGGTTACAGTACACTTGTTCACCCACTGCTTGAATACGGCTCAGCAGTGTGGGATCCGTACCAGATAGGGTTGCTAGAAGAGATAGAGAAGATCCAACGGACAGCAGCACGCTTCGTTACAGGATCATTTAGTAATCACTAAAGCATTACGGAGATGATAGATAAACTCCAGTGGAACACTCTGCAGGAGAGATGCTCAGTAGCTCGGTACGGGCTTTTGTTGAAGTTTCGAGAACATACCTTCACCGAGGAGTCAAGCAGTATATTGCTCCCTCCTACGTATATATCGCGAAGAGACCATGAGGATAAAATCAGAGAGATTAGAGCCCACACAGAGGCATACCGACAATCCTTCTTTCCGCGAACAATACAAAACTGGAATAGAAGGGAGAACCGATAGAGGTACTGGAGGTACCCTCCGCCACACACCGTCAGGTGGCTTGCGGAGTATGGATGTAGATGTAGATGTTCCTAGCCAATTCTTTGTCACTAAACTTTGAAAAAACACACTACATGCAGTTCAGAACTTGTAAGGGGTGTCCTACGAGTATATGCCTAACATAGAATGACAAGCAGATAGAAGAAGTGAATAGTGTTAAATTCTTGGGATTACAACTTGATAATAAATTCAACTGGGAGAAGCACACCACAGAACTGCTGAAGCATCTTAACAAATCTCTATTTGCAATGCGAATTGTGTCGGACATAGGAAATATAAAAATGAAAAAGGTGGCATACTATACTTACTTTCATTCCATAATGTCATTATTTTTTGGGGTAATTCATCAAGCCAAGCTAAAGTTTTCCAGGCACAAAAACGTGCAGCAAGACTTATATGTGGTGTGAACTCAAGAACATCCTGCAGAAGCCTGTTTAGGGAACTAGGGATACTAACTACTGCTTCCCAATATATTTATTCCTTAATGAAATTTGTCATTAAAAATATACCACTTTTTCAAACTAACAGCTCAGTTCATGGAATCAATACTAGAAATAAGAATAATCTTCACAAGGATATAAAGTCACTTAGTCTTGTACAAAAAGGTGTGCATTATTCAGGAACACACATTTTCAATAACTTGCCAGCAGCCATAAAAAGCTTAACAACCAATGAAATTCAGTTTAAGAGAAGCCTAAAGGATTTATTGGTGGCCAACTCCTTCTACTCCATTGATGAATTTCTCAGTAAAACCAACTAATATAACTTCTGCACAATGTCAGTGCAGTAATGTGTTCATTATAAATATGTGTGTGTGTGTGTGTGTGTGTGTGTGTGTGTGTGTGTGTGTGTGTGTGTGTGTGTGAGTGGGTACAATCTAACTTCTGTACCATTTCTGTGCTGTAATGTGTTCATTGTATTATAGTAGTTGTATTACACGTTTATTACCTTATAAATAAATTTAAAAAAACTATTTTATTTTAAATTCAGTGCATTAGTGTTTGTAAAATGACTCTTTCATATAGTGTTCATTAAAAAATGACGATCATTTCGCTTGGGACCTGTGGAATGGTACATTAGCTAATTTGTTTTAGTTGTGAATATTTGTCATGTATTGTTGTTTTTTTGACATGTTCTACATCCTGGAGGACCTCCTCACTTCGGATCAATTGGAATGAAAGTAAACCTAATCTAATCTGAACTGAACACTTATCCTCAAACAGAAAATACACTGATGAGCCATAACATTATTCAACTGCTATCTTAATAGCATGTAGCCTATCTTAAGACTGAAATACAGCAGTGATTCTGCATGGTGTGAATTCAATGAGCCCTTACTAGATTTCTGGAGATATGTGGCACAGGACAGCTATGCATAGGTCACACAATTCACATAAATTTCGGGGTGGTGGTTTTTGGGTGCAGAGCAGACATACAATAGTGTAGCAGGTGTGTTCCATCGGGTTCATATCAGGCAAATTGGGTGTCTAAGACATCAGTATGACTTCGCCAACACGCTCCTCAAACCTGTGTGGCTTGTTTCTGATTATGTGACCGCAAGATGCCATTGCCATTGGGAAAGACATAAAGCATGAAGTGATGAATGTGGTCCCGTGGTAATGTTCACATAGTCCACAGCAATTGTGGCACCTTTGATGATTATGAGAGGTCCCATGGAAACCCAGGTGAATAATACTGCTCCCACTGACCTGTTTCTATGGGACATTGCACATTGTGAGCAGACATTCACCTGGATGATGGGGAATCCGGTCATTGCCATTGGCCTATTGTAACAAGAAACATGAGTCATCCAAATAGGTGACAAATTTCCATTGATCTGTAGTCCAGTCTCTATGATCCCATGCCCACTGCAGTAATAAATGATGATATCATTTGGTCAGCAATGGTACGTGTAGGGGTCCGTGCTTTAGAACCACATGTTCAATCTTGTGTGCCGAACTGTATGCTCCAAAACACTTGTGCCTGCACCAGAATAGTACTCTTTTATCATATTTGTCATAAATTGCCATCTACCCTGCTCTACAGAGTGAGCAGTCTCCAACTAGCATGTAATGTGATGTGGTTGTCCAACATCTTGTCATCTACTTGTAGGTTTTTCACCATCCTTCAACCACTGCCCATAGCTGCTTGTGACAGTAGCACATGAACAGGTGACCAACTTTGCCATTTCTGAGATACTTCTCTCCATGTGTTAGGCCATACATCTGCTGTTTGTTAGTGTCTTTTATGTCAGTAAGGTTTCCCCATTTAAGATGTGTATCATTGCTGGAATGAGTCCCCATTTACCTCTTCTCCACATACACACTGTTCTTACTGCTCATATGCCCACAACACTAACAGCTGACATACAAGCTCACAGTGGGCATTGCTGATAATGTTTTGGTTTGTCTGTGTATGTTGTATTGAAATTATTCTGACAGATTAAAAATGTTCACTGCAGTGGGGTTTGAACTCTGATGTTACTGATTAAACTATTTGACTCAACTTAACAGATGGTTATGTCACTGCCTCTCTCATAGCCTCCCGAATGCTACAAACTTCCCTCTGTACCCTGCTGGACTGTTTTTCCTGAGGGGAACAATGTTGCAGAAAGTTGTAGAACCGCAGGTTAAATGTTTTTGTGAAATGTTTGAAAAGTCGGAGAAAGGTCTTGTCAGACATATATACTGAGCTGTACTATGAACCTTAAAGTGAAGTTGTTCAAATTGCTGCTGATTGAAGGCAAACATCAGGATATCTCTTGCTCTGCAGCAAATAGTTATCAGGATATTTCATCATGGTGTACAAATTACTGCAGAATAAAATATTTATTTTTGCAATTGGTGAATTCCATAATTCTTGGCTGATGGGGAAGGATGAATGGCATCTATATGAGTGGAATTGCTTGTGGTAGATGTTGTTGTAGATAGGAGAAATTGCTTAATTGTCTGAGCATTTTATATGTAGGCCCTTATAGATGGTGCCTAAATTGAAAATGTATATTTAAAAGTCAAGGTGTATGCAAACCATAGTGCAGCATTTTGTATCAAACTAAATAAATCCTCTGCGGAAATCTTTTATGTGGGATTTATGGGCCTACAAGAAACCTGAGAGGATATGATTTTTTTGCTATGATTGATGCATTCCAAGATGCTTAGATGTGTTCCTCTTGCCTTTTCATTCATTTATTTATTCCATCATGCATATATCCACCTACTCATCCATCCATCTCTCTGTACTCTTTTGTACATCCCAACTAGAAGGAGAAACTGTACGGATCTGGAATGAGTCAACAGTCAGACAGTTCAGATCAATGTCTTTAGTCAGACCAGTACAGTACTGCGAAGACTACCTTCCAACTTAGAAGTTGCTATTTCTGGATAAGTAGAAGCAGTAACAGAGGGTCTGCATGATTACATTCAGTTACAGTGACAAGGCCAAAGATTGCCAAGAACAGCAAAGTTATCTTAGATATCATTGTAGATTTATGGCATAAAAGAGAAGTAGTGGTTGAGAAGGAAATGAAACAGGGTTGTAGCCTATCCCCTGTGTTATTTAATCTTAGCACTGAGCAGAAGGAAAGAAAGGAGAAATTTAGAAAGGGAATTAAAGTTCAGGGAGAAGAAATAAAAACTTTGAGGTTTTCCAGTAACACTGTAATTTTGTCAGAGACAGCAAAGGACTGTACCAAAATTAAGTACCATTTTGTAACCTAATCTTAATGTTATTTGTTATTTCATATTGTATTACCACCTCTTTGTTATAGTGCCATCCTGTCAAGCAAGTGCCCGCATCTCGTGGTCGTGCGGTAGCGTTCTCGCTTCCCACGCCCGGGTTCCCGGGTTCGATTCCCGGCGGGGTCAGGGATTTTCTCTGCCTCGTGATGGCTGGGTGTTGTGTGATGTCCTTAGGTTAGTTAGGTTTAAGTAGTTCTAAGTTCTAGGGGACTGATGACCATAGATGTTAAGTCCCATAGCGCTCAGAGCCATTTGAACAATTTTTTTTGTCAAGCAAGTGTTTATTTGCAAACATGTGTGTCAACTATAATTAAGGTACCACAGATGGGAAACAGTTCCTGCTAATCTGAATGTTTGGACTGAATTAATTGTAGCATTCATTTACTATATTCACAACAAACGGGATACTGCATCAACACTGAATTATCACTGTATATCTCAATGCAGTTTGTGTGTATTCAGCTAAAATAAATTAGTAAGAGGGCTGTTAATTTGAAAAAAGTTGCTGTCTTGTCAGTTGTACCAAGTAGCTGATGTTTAAAAACTTAATTTTCTTGATGTGGTCATCAGTCCAAAGACTGGTATGTTGCAGTTTTCCATGCTACTCTGTCATGTGCAGGTCTCTTCATCTCTATGCAACTACTGCAATGTACATCCATTTGAGTGTACTTAATGTATTCATTTCTTGGTCTTCCTCTACAATTTTTACCCCCCCCCCCCTCCCCCCCCTCCCCACACACACACACACACACACACACACACACACACACACACACACACTTCCCCCCAATACCAAACTGACAATCCCATGATGTCTCAAAATGTGTTCTATCAATGGATCCTTTCTTTACTCAAATTGTGCTACAAATTCCTTTTCTCCTCAATTCTACTCAGTGCCTCCTCATTAGTTATATGATCTACCCATCTAATATTCAGCATTCTTCTGTAGCACCACATTTGTAATCAGAATAATTGCTGGAGCCCACCCACGGTCATCCTGCAGACATCTGTTTAAGGATCTAGGGATCCTCACAGCAACCTCACAGTGTATATATTCACTTATGAAATTTGTTGTTAATAATCCAACCCAGTTCAAAAGTAATAGCAGTGTGCATAGCTATAACAGCAGGAGAAAGGATGATCTTCACTATGCAGGGTTAAATCTGACTTTGGCACAGAAAGGGGTAAATTATGCTGCCACAAAAGTCTTTGGTCACCTACCAAACAGCATCAAAAGCCTGACAGATAGCCAACTACAATTTAAAAATAAATTAAAAGAATTTCTAGATGACAACTCCTTCTACTCATTGGCTGAATTTTTAGATATAAATTAAGGTGGAAAAAAACCCTTAAACATTAGTGTCATGCAATATTTTGTGTAATGTAATATCTTGTACAGACATCTTTTATGAAACTGACACGTTCCACATCATTACGAAGTGTCGTATTCATGATCTATGGAACAAGTATTAATCCAATCTAATCTAATCTAATTTCAAAAGCTTGTATTCTCTTCTTTTCTGAACTGTTTATCGTGCAAACCATTTCCATACAAGACTACTCTCCGGACACAAATCTGTAAAGAAAGCTTCCTGGCACTTAAATCTATATTTGATGTTGACAAATTTCTCTTCTTCAGAAATGCTTTACTTGCTATTGCCTACTTTGGCCATCATCAGTTATGTTACTGCCCAAATAGAAAAATTCATCTACTACTTTTAACGTCTTACTTCCTAACCTAATTCCCACAGCATCACTTGCTTCTGTTTAACTATATTCCATGACCCTTGTTTTGATTTTTTTGGTGTTCCTCCTTTCAAGACACTGTCCATTCCATTCAACTGCTCTTCCAAGTACTTTGCTGTCTCTGACTGAATTACAGTGTTACCGGAAAACCTCAAGGTTTTTATTTCTTCTCCCTGAACTTAATTCCATTTCCAAATTTCTCTTTCTGCTCAGTGCAGAGATTAAATAACACTGGGGATAGCCTACTACCCTATTTCACTTCCTTCTCAACTACTGCTTCCCTTTTATGCTATTCAACTACTATAACTGCTGTCTGGTTTCTTTACAAGTTGTAGATAACTTTTCACTCCATACTCATACTACATTCAGAATTACTAAGAGTGTATGCAAATCAGCATTGTCAAAAACTTTCTCCAAGTCTACAGACATTACAAACATAGATTTGCCCTTCCTTTACCTATCTTTTAAGATAAGTTGTAGGATGAATATAATCTTGCACATTCCTACATTTCTCTGAAAACTCAAATTGATCTTCCCAAGATTGACTTCTACCAATTTTTCCATTTTCCTGTGTCTCATTCGTGTCATTAATTTGCAACCATGTCTTCTCAAACTAATTTTTTGATAATATTCACAGCTGGCAACACTTACTGTTTTGGAATTGAAATTATCACATTCTTCTTGAAGTCTGAGGTTATTTCATCTGTATCATACACTGTACACACCGTGCATATCAGTAGTTACATCAGTAGTTATGACAGAATGTTGTCTACTATTGGGGTCATGTTTCAGGTTAGGTCTTTCAGTGCTCTGTCAAATTCCTCTAACAGTTTCGGTGTCCAGGCTCACCACATTGAGCACCTTTGAGTGTTCTATCTTGGGCAATGGTACAGGAGAGTCAAAGTCAATTTTGTGTGATGTTTTTACGTTTTTTTTATTTGTTTCGTGATAATTCCAGCAAGTGGACGAGTTTGTGATCCCAGGCTCAAAGTCAGTGTTGTGTTATTTAATTAATAACATTGTGTTTAAGTGAATGGTACACTGTGATACACTTTTGAATAGGTATTTAGGAGAGGAAATGAATTACCAAATAAAAAAAATACAGGGTGCCATTGAAAAAAGGCATTCTGCTGTTCATATCTTTGTAATAAACAAAGCTACTACAAAGGCAATCATGTTGATTGATGTCCCCCTGATGGCTGAAGAACATTTGTTTGAAACTTTTGTAATTTGCATGTAGAAAAACAGTTATTTAGAGTGGTCAAGATAAATGGGAGTGTGGAACAGCAGCTGGCCGATGAAATGTAATATAACTGTACAAACAGCCGTTATTTTGATTGTTTTATTAGGCAACCAGTTTTGACATTCCAGTCACATGATTTTCAGGCCTGTCACATGAGTGACACCAGACACCACTCGTGCATCTATAAGACAAGGCACCAAGCTGCCAGGCCGCTGATAATGATATATGGTTCCGTAGGTATCTGAACTTCATGCGCATGTGTTCTCTTCACACACATGACAGCAACTGTTGCTCTCACATGTGTGAAGAGAACACATGCTCATGAAATTTGGATATCTGTGGAACTAAACACAGTTATTGGTACCTTGTCTCATAGGTGCGCGAGTGGTACATGCAGTCATTCATGTGACAGGCGTGAAGGTGACGTGATCGGAATGTCAAAACTGATTACCTAATAAAACAATCAAAATAATGGCTGCTGGTACAGCATTATTACAGCTTAATTCTTAGCAACCAGTGCATTCATTTCATAATTTAAAATATACATATAGACATTTTTGTAATTCATTAGTGTTATGAATTTAAAAGTTCTAATTTATTAAACATAGGTCTTGTAGTTTGTCAGATGTTTTCTTTTTTCCTTTATTAATAGTTTAATTTGATGCAACAAGATTAAAAATTTCACGATTTAGAAGTCTGTGGATCCACTAATGTTTCAAAATAAAATTGTTACATTACTGAACATCATTATAAGATATTTGTATAGTATTATAGCTCAGTTACATAGTTGTCTCCAATTACTTATACGTTTCTATACTACAGTAGGAACTGCAAATCAGTGTAAAGGGCCACTATGATTCAGCTGGATGCACCGGATCCCTTGAGAACACCTTTGCTGTCAGTTGCTGCTCGTACCGGCAATATCAATGCTGTCAGTAAACTGCTCAAAGATGGACGAAGGGCAGATAATGTTGATAACCGTGGCTGGACAGCACTGCATGAAGCAGTCGCAGCAGGACATGTTGAGTGTGCTGTACTGTTGCTGAGTCATGGTAATGCATATTCAAAATGCAGAAAACTTTTTATCTTTCTACAATATATCTTTTAGGTCCTCCATCATCATCATTTTAAGTTTTTATGCCAGATATAAAGTTAGCTAATTCCTAAAACCACGCTTTTTCTATCTGTAAGATGTATGTCCACATTTTGTAAAATACTCACAAAAACATTTTATCAAACTAAAATTTATTTTTAGAGGAAAGAGCATTTCCTAAACTATTTTTCTACATAATTGACACCACTGTCCAGATATTTGTCATAGTGGGAAACCAATTTTTCTATGCCTTCTTCACAGAAAGATGCTGTCAGTGAAGACTCTTTATTGAGTCATCATTGTTGTGAAAATACCTTCCTCTTTGGTAGTCAGAAGGTGCAACATCAGAGTTGTATGGCAGGTGATCCAACTGCTCCTCACAGAGTTGTTGAATAAGGATTTGAGTGATACCAGCAGATTGGGGACATGCATTGTCGTGATTCTTGATGCCTTCCTAAGGGACAATCTCAACTCATTCCAAATTAATAATATAAGTGTAGACCAGATGTGGCTTAAATTCAAAGAAATAGTATCGGCAGCAATTGAGAAATTTATACCAAATAAATTAACAAACGATGGAGCTGATCTTCCTTTGTACACAAAACGGGTTAGAACACTGGTGCAGAAACAACGAAACAAACATGCCAAATTTAAACAGATGCAAAATCCCCAAGATTGGCGATCTTTTACAGAAGCTCGAAATTTAGCACGGACTTCAATGCGAGATGCTTGTAACGTTTCCACAATGAAATTTTGTCTCGAAACCTGGCAGAAAATCCAAAGTGATTCAGGTCGTATGTGAAGTATGTTAGTGGAAAGAAACAATAAATGCCTTCTCTGCATGATGGCAATGGAGATACCATCGAAGACAATGCTGCCAAAGCAGAGTTACTAAACACAGCCTTCCGAAATGCCTTCACAAAAGAAGACCAAGTAAATATTCTAGAATTCGAATGGAGAACAGCTGCCAATATGAGTAACGTAGAAGTAAATATCCTCAGAGTAGTGAAGCAACGTAAATAACTTAATAAAAGCAAGTCTTCTGGTCCAGACTATATACCAATTAGGTTCCTGTCGGTGTATGCTGATGCATTAGCTCCGTACTTAACAATCATATACAACCGTTTGTTCGACGAAAGATCTGTACCCAAATACTGGAAAGTTGCACAGGTCACACCAATATTCAAGAAAGGTAGTAGGAGTAATCCACTAAATTACAGGCCCATATCATTAACGTCGATATGCAGCAGGATTTTAGAACATGTATTGTGTTCGAACATAATGAATTACCTCAAAGAAAATGGTCTATTGACACACAGTCAACATGGATTTAGAAAACATCGTTCCTGTGAAACACAACTAGCTCTTTATTCACATGAAGTGCTGAGTGCTATTGACAAGGGATTTCAGATCAGTTCTGTATTTCTGGATTTCCAGAAGGCTTTTGACACTGTACCACACAAGTGGCTCATAGTGAAATTGCATGCTTATGGAATATCATCTCAGTTATGTGACTGGATCTCTGATTTCCTGTCAGAGAGGTCACAGTTCGTTGTAATTGACGGAAAGTCATTGAGTAAAACAGAAGTGATTTCTGGTGTTCCACAAGATAGTGTTATAGGCCCTTTGCTGTTCCTTATCTCTATAAACGATTTGGGAGACAATCTGAGCAGCCGTCTTCGGTTGTTTGCAGATGACGCTTTTGTTTATCGACTACCAAAGTCATCATAAGATCAAAACAAACTGCAAAACGATTTAGAAGAAATATCGGAATGGTGCTAAAAGTGGCAGTTGACCTTAAATAACGAAAAGTGTGAGGTCATCCACATGAGTGCTAAAAGGAACGCGTTAAACTTCGGTTACACGATAAATCAATCTAATCTAAAAGCCGTAAATTCAACTAAATACCTAGGTATTACAATTATGAACAATTTAAATTGGAAGGAACATACAGAAAATGTTGTTGGGAAGGCTAACGAAAGACTGCATTTTATTGGCAGGACACTTAGAAAATGTAACATACCTACTAAGGAGACTGCCCACACTATGCTTGTCCGTCCGCTTTTAGAATACTGTGGGATCCTTACCAGATAGGACTGACTGAGAACATCGAAAAAGTTCAAAGAAAGGCAGCACGTGTTGTATTATCATGAAATATAGGCGTTTTTCGTTGTGAGGGAAACTTCTCACCAAATTCCCATTACCAACCTTCTCCTCCGAATGCGAAAATATTTGGTTGACACCAACTTACATAGGGAGGAATGATCACCAAGATCAAATAAGGGAAATCAGAGCTCATACGGAAAGATATAGGTGTTCATTCTTCCTGTGCACTGTACAAGACTGGAATAATAGAGAATTGTGAAGGTGGTTCGATGAACCCTCTGCCAGACACTTAAATGTCATTTGCATAGTATCCATGTAGATGTAGATGAAACAGTGTTTCATAGTTATTGTACCGCTGTGACTGTTTCATTCCTGGGAAGGATCTGAACAAGCAGAAAATGATGCAAAAAATGCAGTTAGCAGTGGCTGTCTTCACTAGCACCATCCTTCTATGAAGAAGGCATAGAAAAGTTAGTTTCCCACTATGACAGATGCCTGAACAATGGTGTTAACTATGCAGAAAAACAGTTTAAGGTATGCTCTTTTTTGTAAAAACAAATTTTGGGTCAAAAAAATGTTTTAAAAGAATTTCCCCCCCCCCCCCCCCCCTCAAATGGTTCTTACTTTCCAGATATGCCTCATATGTGGATATGTGGATGAGTATGTTCTTTCATGTTAGTAAAGGGTACAGTTTGTTTTGTACTGATCATTGTAAATTGTTTACAAATAACATCACTATTAATACAGATGTAACCATATTGTGCATAAATTGCAAACATCCCTGAAAACAATAACAACAACATCAACTACTACTACTACTATTACTATTTTTATTAAAATAATACTGTATTAATGTAGGCTTTTGGAGGCCTCTACAATGAGTAATGCATGTTTTTCCTATATTTAAGTAAGATTGCTGGAAACCTCAAACCTTTGGAATTATATCTTATTACTCTCTTTCATAAAAGTAACAGATTATTTATGCTGTGCTACAGAAGTCTTTTCTACAACTGGTAAATGTCGGTGCCTTCATCCTAAATTTTAAGGGGGAAGAAATTAAAGTGAAGGTAGAGAAGATTGATTGCAGACCTGTACTTGAATCAGAAGGAATGGGTATGAATTACCATCTTCTCCTTCGTTTTTGTTCCTTGAATTTCTCCTACTATTTCCATGCCCATTCTGGCTATCCTCCATCCAACCATTCCTTGAATTTCTACTATAATTAGTTCTGTTCATCCTATTTACCTGAAACTCTCTCCCTGATTGATTATTATCTTCAAAATTCCTTCTACGATCTTCCACTGAGGGCTTCACCCTCTCCACTTTATCAACATAATTCAAAAAATCACCAATATAACCCCTTGGGGCAGGTACAAGCAATTCTCTAACTTTCTGAGGCAACTTAGTTTCTAAACCCATAATTATTGATTCACTACCTAGGCCATTGTCCAAATATTTCAGTTTGCTTATCCAAAACACAGAAACCTTTCATAGTACCCTTCATAGGGTCAAATCTCTCTCCTCCCTCAAAATTCTCTGCCGCTTCTCTTTGGACCAATATTAATCTAAAAATGCTTTCTTAAAGCGATGCCAAGAAGTACCTGAGCTGCCCATCCATAAGCATCCTCTTTCAAAAAACCTCTCGCAAATGACATTTCCTCTTTATCATTCCATGTTTCAGGCAAATCATTAAATTCCCTAATGAAATCCAGTGGATGCACTTCCCCATATGGTTCAAAATTATTAAATTTCTTACAACTAACAAATGATGGACTGTTTGGGACACTACACACTCTATGCTTTAGATTATGTACCTCTTCCACCTTTTTCTCCATTTCGGCCAATTTTGAAACTACATTTCTATTTACTTTTACCAATTAATGCTTTTATTGTCTCATCTACAATAGGACTTTCATACCCATCATTCAAAGCTACATTCATGTCTGTTTTATAGCCACTATTGTCAGTCCCCATTAAGTCTTTCTTTTCACTTAAAAACTTAACCTCAACACCTTTGTCATCAATTTCATCACTCCCCTGTTGTCCATTTATCCCCATTCGTTAAGGCTACTCATTATGCATCACTTAATATAAAATGGCCTTTGCTATGAATTACCTTATTTTTATTCACTCATCACCTGCTGCTGTTGTCATCTCGATATGTTATCTGCAAGGCTGCTGCAAGTTGTAATTCTCTCAGTGAGGCATGTTGTTTATCCTTGTCGGCTTTGTACATCTGTGTGCTGATTGCCTGCTCCTGTACTCAGTGGCTGCTTCCGTAGATCCCACTTGCTGATTGGCTGCTGTGATGCTCTGTTACTGTGGCCATGAAACCGATGCACAGATTGGCTGTTTCACCGTGCTGTTTAATGGAGCTACATCAATTCTGACATTTCAAAGTAATTGAATTTCACACTCCCATAATATTGTGTGTTCACTGTCCTCGACAAAATTCTGATGCCATTTATATCACACACTCACTTCGTTAAAATCACTGTACTGTAAACCGTTCTCGGATTCACTGTTCAAACTTCACAAGTCCTTGTTTATTGTGTCCAAATACAATAGTCCTCACCCAAAAGGGCACCATATTTGACGTTTGCCTGCTTTATTTCTTTGTTGATAGTCCTCAGTGTCAACATACTGCTTTGCTATACTGACTGAAAACTGGGGGGTGGAAGTTCAACACTAACTACTGTAAATGATGTAGCCGATAGTTGCAGAATTGCGTTTCACAGTTCTTTGCTTTCACTGTTCACAAGCCCCCAATATTACAAATTGTATGGCCAATCCTCTATTGGTAAATGTTGATAAGCCTCATTAATAGGTTGCAGGCAAACATCAGCATACAATAGTTTGCTATTGAGCATCTATGAGCAGTAAAAACCTAACCACACAGTTCACAGTTCTTGCAGAATAATATGGTACGTGTGACACTATTTGTCAGATAAATTTAACAGGCATGGTCAATAATTGTTTATCACATCTCCACTTCCACTGTTAAGTTGATGAAGTGTTTTTAATTTAACCAACACACAATTCCCATCTGAAAATTGGCCGTGGACTGACTGTCTCAGGACCAAAAATCAGTCCTGTAAACATCCGTGCAATAATAGGCACTGAAACTATACATTGTTTGATGTTACAGAAATTACAATTAAAACATAACTCATTCAATTAACAGAATACATCAAAATATTCCTTCTTTTTAATAGTTCATTCTACCATATAGGTTAGGCTGAATTCTTTATTTAATTAATGAAATTAACATATATAGTTATACACACAATACTTTTGACAAACCTGGTAATTATTTGAGAATTAATCAAGGTCTGGCTTTGCTAATATGTTTTTGAATAGAGCCAAAAAATACTTTAAGAATCCTAGTAGTTATTCTTCCAAATGTTTATAATTATTACAGAATTTATGTTTGTGTATAAGTCAACAATAGAATTTAAGTCATGAAACAATTAATGCTTTCACCCTATAACAAAAAGTATTTACTAGGAATGGTCAAAATAAATTAGGAAATTAACTGCATACACAAAACTAAGCACAAAATTAGACCTCATGCTATATTCCTTAATACTGAGGGCTAACCTTTCTCTTTTATCGAAATGCAGATATACTCTTGCATGTTAATGATAATTAGGCAAAAATGAAAATAAAATGAATTTAAGGAGGCAGATGGCAAAATAAGAGAGGAAGTAAAGAGATCCCAGTTTGCTTCGTCACAACCTCATCCAGATCATCTGCCCCTGGGCCGGATGATGTTCACATTCAGATGTAACAGCACGTTTCTCTTGCATGCAAGGACTTTCTCCTTTGTATGTACTATCACATTTAGGCAGATGGCATGTTTTCCAGATGCTGGCAAGAAGCCACTGTAAGCCCGGTAAGGACAAGCATCTTCGTCCTAGCTACTGCCCCATCTCTCTCAGCAGCTGTGTTTGGTAGGTGATGGAACATACGATTCATGGCCAGCTGGTATGGTGATTTGAGTCTCGCAGTATACTAACCACTGCGCAATGCGGATTTCGTGCATGCCATTTCGCAGTTGACCATCTCATCACTTTGTCAACCCCTGTCATGAATGGTTTGCTACAGGAATACCAGACTGTGGCTTTGTTTTTTGATTTGGAGAAAGCCTACGACACCTACTGGAGGACTAGTATTCTCCGTACTCTATACATGTGGCACTCCCGAGGCCGCCTGCCCCATTTCCTTCAGGAATTTTTAAAAGATTGGGTTTTCAAGGTATGTGTAGGTCCAGCCTTGTCAGGCACATTTATTCAGGAGAACAGGGTGCCTCAAGGCTCTGTTCTGAGTGTCGTCCTCTTTGCTATAATCATTAATCCTATTATGGACTGTTTGCCTCCAAACGTCTCCAGCTCCCTTTTTGTCAACGGGTTTGCAGCCTTTTGTAGTTCTCCACAGACTTGTCTCCTTCAGTGGTGCCTTGATCCTCTTTACTCATGGTGCTTTGTCAATGGCTTTCACTTTTCCTCAGACAAAACCATTTATATGAATTTCTGGCAGCACAGTGAGTTTCTTCCATTATCTTTGCATATTCGACCCTTTGCACTTCCGTTTGCTGAAACTGTGAAATGCCTGGTGTTCATGCTTGATAGGAAACTTTCTTGCCCACATGTCTTAACTGGCCACACAAGGTTCCCAGTCCCTCAGTAGCCTATGTAGCTCAAGCAGCACTTTGTGGGGAGCGGATGGGACCACCCTCCTCCATTTGTACCGATCCCTTGTTCGTTTGAAACTAGACTATGGGTGTTTTATTTATTTCTCTGCAGTCCATGCATCTTATGTTGTCTTAACACACTACACCATCGTGGTCTAAGTTTGGCCACTAATGCCTCTTACTCTTGTTGAGAGTCTCTATGCAGAAGCTGCCAAAATACCACATTCATACCAGTGTGATGTCATCCTCAGCAGATATGCATACTGTTTTGTAGTGATCTGTGCCATTCATGGAAGGGCATATGTCATGTACGTCAAATATAGAGTTCAGAGTAAAGATGTGCGCGATCATAATTAGTTTGTAAACATCGGGCCTCATCCTGTGTGAAAGTATTCGACAGGTGTGGAGTATACTTGTTGGAGAGCAAGGATGAATGAAGGAGCTCTGATACCATGGAACACTTCTGGCACCAAGAAAGACGAATATGATGCATATAAGTGGTTGTTGTTATGTACTGTTCACAGGCATGTTAATGAGTCATTTTTGATATAGCAGTGTTAGTTTGTTCTAGGAGTAACCATGTAATGTGTAACTATTTTTGAAATTTTGTGACAATATACAGTGTTAGTTGGATGCAAACTATACTTTATTTAAGTAGAGGAGTGGTATTTTGTTTTATAGCTACTTCACTTATAGAAATAGCTGGACCCTGAGATAAATCACAAGAGTTGAAAGATTGAATCTCTACACCAATTTAATAAGGGAGTGTTAAGTTGGCAGTGTTAGGTGGAGCTGCATTGAGGAATAGGTCTAGAACAGACACTGCTCAAGCAGACAAAATATTGTCACAGAAGCTGCATATAGTAGTCATAAGCCATTAAAAAACACTCCAGTTTGTCTGCCATGCCTGGCCACCCATCCTATGCCTCTTTTTTCGATGACACCCTTGACTATCAGTATGGGGCGCACCCTTCTTCTCTGTTACCACCTGGAGTTTGCTTTCGGCTACTGCTGCAGCAGCTTAACTTTATGCTATCTGCTATGTTTGTGATGGATGTGAACTCTTCACTGCCTTGGCTTTGTGCGGCGACCTGTGTTCATCTTGGACTTCATTCGCTTCCCAAGGACACTACCCTGGATTCGATCTATTGCTGTAAGTTTCTTGACCTTACTATGCAATGTAACAATAGTACTTTTGTGTATACTGATGGCTCTAAGACCAGCTGTGGTGTTGGATGTGCCATCATCATTGACACTGACCATTTTTGGTATTGGTTTCCAGAACACTGCTAGGTTTTTAGAGTGGAGCTTCTCACCCTCATATCAGACCAAGCATCACATCTGTTGACACAGGATTTTTAATTGTGTCATATGCTCCGATTCTGTCAGTGCACTTCAGAGCCTATGTGTGCTGTACATACTCCTTCCCTTGGTGCATGGGTCCAAGAAAGGTCCCACTTGCTCGTTTTTTAGGGAGTTACTGTGGTGTTCGTTAGGGTTTCTGGTCACGTCGGACTGACAGGAAATGAGGCTGCTGCCAAGGCTGTAGTTATCCTACCTTGACGCTAGCTCTTCCGTTCCTTGAGATGATCTCCATGTTGTCATCTGCTGGAAAATGGTGTCAGTTTGATATTACCACTGGTCTTCTCTTCATGGATCAAGCTCCGGGGAATTAAACATCTCCCGATGGCTTGGCTGACCTCCTGTTGGCCCTCTCGTTGTGAGATCATTGAGCTAGGTTGTGTATTGGGCACGGTAATTTTAGCCATCACCATTTGTTCAGTGGTGATCCTCCGCCACTTTGTGCTTATTGTCGTCAACCTTTGACGGTTTGCCATATCCTGATCCACTGCCCTTACATTCCAGTGCATGTTTGCCATCTGAGTTATCAACCATTTTAGTGAATGACTCGCTCGCTGTCGATTGTGTTTTACTTTTTATCCATTGTAGCAGTATGGCGAAGGTCATTTAATCTTTGGTTCAGGACCTTCGCTGCCTCTACAGCATGTTTTGTGGATCTTTCTCCAAGGGGAAGTCTTTGTTTTTAGTTCTCTTTCCTTACGTCGATTGGGCTTAACATATAGTCTCTTCTAACTTGTTTTTCTTATTTGTGTTTTAATTTTATGGCATGGGCACTTATGATTTCAGTTGTTTTTGTTGTGTTTGCACCCATTCAAGAAAATTCCTCAGTCTATTCACAGATATCAGTTGATATTCTCATATAATTACACTTTTGATAATAACCATAGGTGTGGTACTAAGTGAAATGCTTTTCAGAAGTAAAGAAATACTACATCTACATGACTCACTTGATCGATGTGAGGAAAACATGAGTATAATTTTGCATGGCTGATATTTTTGGAATTTGCCATGTTAGGCATGTAGGAGGCCATTCTGTTCAAAATACCTCAGAATACATTCTGAAATTTAAAAATTGTTGTTTGTCAAAAATATGGAACACTATGTTTGGCAGCACTTATACTACTCTTCTTGTAGGTAGGTTTGACCTATGCTTCCTTCCAGCTACTGAACAAAACTTTTTGTTAGAGGGGTGTACAGTATATTGTAGTTAAAAATGTGATAACCCAGTCACAAATTCTGTACAGAATCAGATAGGGATTTTGTCGAGCCCTGAACCTTTGGCCAGTGTTACCAATTTCAGTAGTTTTTCAATGTCACTGATATTAATATCTGTGGTGCTCATCTTTTCAGGAATATGAGAATTAAACTGGCAGAATACTCCTGAATTTTCCTTTGTAAAGGAACATTTGAATAACATTTGGCAAGGGTGTTCAACATTTCTGCTTTTTTTTAGCTACCCTCAATTCCAGTTCCTGTGTCATCAATGAGTATGTGGACACTAACTTTGGTGCCACTGACAGCCTTCATTAAAGGTCTCAAGCAAGTTGATTTGACTGCCAAACATGTTATATTTATCCTTTCCTACAACCCTTTGCTGTGTTTTACACCTGTTGTCTGGTAGACACCGCTCCTTAAGAAGCTTCTTTACAGACTGTATATCGTGACAAATCCCACCTATCACAAACTATGTACTAGATGCATAACTAGCCAATTATTCTTCTAAACTACAGCCGTAGTGCCTCTTCATTCTCGTATCCAGACTGAATGTTTCAAGCTCCTCATTGAGGTGGGATACCTACCTCTTCATCGAGTGTTCTTAACATATAAATCTTGGTTCTCATTTTAGCTGGTCTTATTATGAGGACTATTTAGAAAGTAGGGAATGTTTCCATCTGATGCCGCTCTGTGCACGCCGATCGCATATATTTTGGTATGTGCGTGCTCGGCAGCTCAGTCAGCATCCATCCGTGACTGTGGAAACGTCTCTGTGCATCTGTTTTTTTTTATATTCGAATTTGAAATGTGCACTGCAATCGAAAATCCTGCCAGTTGTGAAGTGCAGTCTGTAATACGGTTTTTGATAGCAAAAAACCTAAAACCCATAGAAATTTATCGTGAACTGTGCGAAGTGTACGGAAACAACATAATGAGTGAATGTTCTGTCTGGAAATGGTGCATTTGGTTTATAAATGGCCAAACCAACATTCATGATGAAGAGAAAAGTGGATGCCTGAGCATTGTGACTGACAATCTTGTCGCTAAAGTCGATGAAACGATTCATGAAAACTGTCGCTTCACAATAACGGAGCTTTCACTTTCTTTTCCACAAGTTTCACAGACTTTCTTGTTTGAAATTGTCACTCAAGAGCTAGGTACCACAAATTTTGTGCACGATGGGTGCCCAAAATGCTTACAAAGCACCATAAAGAACAGCTAATGGGGGCAACGTTGACGTTTCTGGAGGCCTACCACAAATATGGTGATTCATTACTGGATCAAATCGTAACCAGTGATGAGACTTGGGTGAAACACGTCAATTGCGAGACGGAATTACAGTCAATGGAGTGGGGGCACACAAGGTCCCCCCCCAAACCAAGCAAACCTTATCAGCAAGGAAGTTGATGGTGACAGTGTTTTGGGATAGGCAAGGTGTGCTTCTTATTGATCGAATGTGGTGCAACCATAAATTCTGCCCGCTACTGTCAAACTTCACACAGCCTTATAAGAGCAGTTCAAAACAAACACCAAGGAAAGCTGACATCCAAAATTTTGTTTTTGCATGACAATGCCCAACCTCACACGGAAAATCGCACTAAAGAACTCCTTAATTCATTCAAATGGGAAATTTTCCCTCATCCACCCTACAACCCCAATCTTGCACCAAGCGACTTCCACTTGTTTCCCAAGGTGAAGAACTGGCTTGCAATGCAGCTCTTTGATGACTATGCGGAACTCCAGGCAGGCGTGACTCACTGGCTGAAGTCTGAGGCAGCAGAATTTTATGATGAAAGTCTTTCAAAGCTTGTCCACTACTATGATAAGTCCATCAATGTGTTTGGTGACTATGTGGAAAAGGGGTATGTCAGTCTCTCTTTCGGATGTATATAATAAAATGTATTTCTTGTACTCTGTTTTCTTTTTAATGCCAAAATGTTCCCTACTTTCTGAATAGCCCTCATACATTGGTCATCAACCACTTCATGGGTACTGATACCAGTTTCTATGTGTACATCATCACAGAGGTCATGTCTGTTATTTGCCATTAGATCAGTCTATTTTCATGATGAGTGGGCTTCTGAACTTTCAATTCTAGGTAGTTTTCAAAGGAGGCATTCATTATTGTTTCACACAATATCTTGTCATGCCCACCACTTACAAAACTGTAATTATCACAGTTGTCTTTTGGATGATTAAAATCTTCTTCAACAGTGAAAAGTGTGATTGATGAAAATATATACTAGTGAAGTGAGGTTTTTCTGAAGTATTCAGTTACATCGGGGGATGAGCCTTTTGACTGATAGAAGGAGCCTGTTATAAGGTTATGCTCAAATTTGTTTGAAGTGTGCCCAAACAATCTTGCATACAACTTCAGTTTCAGAGGATTTGAGTTGCTTGTCTACTGCGACAAACACATGACCTCCATTTTGTCTTAGTTTGTCCTTTCAAGATATACTTACAGGGTGGCAATTATTGAACTGTATGAAAAAAAACATAAATTAGTTAAAAACTATGGCTTGCACACACTTTATTTAATATGTAAACCTCACCACAGATATTCAGATGTAGCTTATGACATGTTCGATATGCCTGCTATATGGTGCAGACGAATAGCGAAACTCAGTATGGCCCTCTGAAGTGTCACAACATCGATGCTGTCGATGACTATCTGAATGGTTGTTTTCAGCTCAGCAACGATTTTGGGGTCAGGACATTGAACACACTCCTGCTTCATTGGGGTCGAGCTCTGTCTTGCATGAACCACATCTTGTCGAAGTCAGGATCACTTTGGATAATGGGGTTAAAACCATATTCAAAAACCTTCACGTACCATTCGGTAGTCACCATCCCATCAAGGATATCACACTGATTATTCTATTACTGGACATTGCACACCACACAAACACTCGTTGAGGGCGAAGAGACTTCTTGATTGCGAAATGTGGATTCTCAGTCCCTTAAGTGCGCTAGTTTCGCTTATTGACGAACCCATCCAAATGAAAGTGGGCTTATTTGCTAAACCAAACCATATTTACATCAAAGTACTGTTTGTCAATTCTGTGGACAATAGTGTTGGCGAAACACGCCTGCTGTTCCATGGCTCTGGGGCTTAATGGCTGATGAGTTTGAATTTTGTATGGGAAGAAATGCAGGCCGTCAACAACTTTGTAAGGGAAGAGACACAGGTCTTCAACAACAATTTGTTGCAGTGTCTCCAGTGTGATTCTCTTTGTCTCAGTGTCTCCTGGTTGATTTCCACGTGTTGTGCAGCTCGTTCGATCGATTTCCTGTGCCTGGTTTGAAACACAGTGCTGTCTTCTTGAGATTTTCAGACTTTTCACCCTTTTTGGATGACTGTCATTACCAACACTGTCATCATGAATACTAAACATTCTGTCAAACTTGTGAATCAAATTCTTGATTGTTAGCACATTTGGACCAGTTGTCTTCAGCTTGAGCTCAGTCGCAAACTCCCTTTGAGCCACAGTTGGGCTGTTATTCACATAGTAGGCCTTCACAAGTGCTATATGCACAAGCAAGTTGTACCGTGACATTGTCATGTGCAAATGACCGACAACAATAAGGTGCATGCACTTGCACATACTAATTCCAATAATGCCCTGCGGACAACCATGCAGTTCGAATGTCCTAACGCAAACCATACAGAAGTTATGATGATTTTATTTCAGATAGTTCAACTGTCACCCTGTAAATTTTCTCCAAGAATGTCACTGCTATCAGTTTTGGGTTTTGACCAGCTTTCTGTATCTAGTATTATGTGAGCTCCATTGCTTTTTAGATGCACTTTAAACTTTGGTAGTTGGTCACTAGGATTTTAATAATTCATCAGTGATGGTATTTATTTGGATCTTACACTAATACTTTGGGGTTTCCTACATGTATCGTATGAAATGGATGGAGAGTCACATAACATAATAAATCATTGTGTGCACCCTGCACACAGCTACATGGTTAGTGTAGCGACCCTTTTTTCTATCCCGACTTCCGTATCTTGCATGAAAGTAGGAATGTTAACTTATCTATACATTGACTGGTATTGAGGGGTTTTGTTTTATCCCGGCTAGTTCTTAAATTAACCTCAGTGAGTCACTACACACATTGTCTTCCCAGTTCTGAAGGAAAAAACCATAAGTAAATTAATACTAGTGTTTTCAATAGATTCTGATTCACTTGTTTCAGTTACTAGTCTGCAGTTTATTCTTGGTGAAAATCACGTAACCTAATTATTTATGAACCTAAATCGAAGTAAAGTTCAAGACGAATAGTCAGTTTCAAATTAACACGTTATTTTATTTAACAATAATTATTAATAAATCAGTTCGTTCACACAATCGCATTCAAAGGTTTTTTTTGAATAAGTATCTAATCTGGAATCCCGCCAGTATCAGATATACTAAACAATGTTCTGTCACTTTCGATAAAAAGATTGTTCCCATTTAATATCCGTAAACTGTCACGAACTATGATTACTAGTTACGTGAAGTAAAGCTTTTCCACTATCACAATACAAAGTCTGAATCTGTCCAAAAAT
This sequence comes from Schistocerca piceifrons, assembly GCF_021461385.2. Taxonomy (NCBI): domain Eukaryota; kingdom Metazoa; phylum Arthropoda; class Insecta; order Orthoptera; family Acrididae; genus Schistocerca; species Schistocerca piceifrons. Next base: position 278,480,364 of record NC_060138.1, read on the forward strand.
CGTTAATTCCGTAAAATATTTAAATCTTCACACGAAGTGACGTTAAAGTCAGAGAGATTATTGATCACCTCCCCGTTCCTCTAATATGACGAAAGTTCTAATTCTGATATGAAATTAGTGCTTCCCATAAAACAATCTCGTCGCAATTTATTCTTGCGCCCTGGTTTAATAAAGCTCCTATTGTTGCTTCCTAAAGCTGTATGTCCTAATTGACTTCGAACAGACTAGAGGATAGAGACTGGAGTATCATAATTGCATTGTATGTCTATTTATACTTTAGTAAACGCTATCTTTGGTGTTCAAGACCTACGTTTTCTGACTATAATATTGATTTTCTCATATATAAGAATAACTAATAATTTAACTGTCTCTATCGTTTTTCCCCCTCCCATGCTTCCAAAATTTATGTATATTTTCGAAAATTGGCAACATTTCAGTCCATCTTACATGGTCCTTTGAAATGTGAGCCCTCATAAATCTATTCAACTCTCTAAATACGCACTCTATCGGGCTACTTTGAGGTCTGTGCTTGGAGATGAAAGTATGCCGGATTTTCTGTTCGGACATCACTTGCTTCCAACGTTTACTAATAAAATATGATGCGTTATCTGTAACTACTCTTTCTGGTTCCCCTACTTCATAAATATATTTATTCACAAATATCCTCAACATAGATCTTACTTTCATAGTTCTTGTAGAATATAACTTAATAAATTTCGAAAACACATCGTAGAAACCTATCACGTATCGAAAATTTCCCTTCACAATCGGCCACAGCCCGATTACATCACACGAAACCTATTACAGTGGTCTAGACAGAATGATAGGATGTAATTCTACTTTATTACTGAGATTACTTGGCTTAGTCTTCTGACACAAAACACATCTAGATAAAATTTGTACTGCATATTTTCTGAAGTTTGGGTAAAAACAATATCTTAATAATTTGCTTACACATTTCTTTACACCCGTGTGTCCCCAAACTAAATGAGTATACCAAATAAACGTAGTCAAACATTCAGTAGATATGCATATTAAATAGTTGGAATCTGCATTTTTACTATAGTACAATGTCCCGCCGGTCAGCTGATATTTATTGCCATTCACGTTACTCACTTGTTTCAAAGATCGTATTCTATTGCCCCACTTCTTATCAGCACATTGCAATTCAGTGATTTTGTTACACATTTCATCAAACTCCTTTTCATAAGATGTTGATCTAATTAAAAATAATTTAAAATTGTGTTCACTGTCGTCATAATTATTTTCTTTTAAACTTTAGGTAATCGGGACAATGCATCTGCTACTACGTTGTCTCGACCCTTCACATGTTTTATATCGATCTTATACTCTTGCTACAGTAGTACCCAGCAAGTTAACCTGGTATGTAACATTTTATTGGATTTTAGATGGTCACAGTAAACCGTAATCTTTTTACCATAAACAAAATATCTAAATTTCTTCAACAATCAGACAACGGCCAGAACTTCCAGCGCAGTAGTACTATACGACCGTTCACACGCTGATAGAATTCTACTTGCAAAACTGATAATTCTAATAATATTAGGATCATTCTCGTTCTCCATTTGGAATAGAACACTACCCAGTCCGGCGTTTGACACATCAGCTGCAATGCAAAAATCCTTTTCCAAGTCCAGATGCTTCAAAATCTCTGCTTGTAATAAGGAATCGCGAATATTATCAAACGCTTCCTTACAGTCAGTAGGTCAATTCCATGACACATTTTTCCGTAATAAATTTATTAAAACGTCATGATTAAGAATTTGGTTAGGTAAGAACCTTCGAAAAAATGACACCAATCCCAGAAATGACTTTAATTGCATTTTAGATTTTGGATAAGGAATATTCTTCAGACTGTCTAATTTCTTGGGATCAGGTATAATACCACTAGGTGAAATAATGTGCCCCAAAAACTTGATCTTATTTCTCCCAAATTTAGATTTTGTTAAATTAGCAGTAACCCCATACTCTTTAAATCTTTCTAAAACTTTATTTAACAAATATAAATGCTCTTCCCAAGTTTGAGTAGCTATCAATAAGTCGTCTACTTATGCGGTCACTGCTTCGAGTAATTCAGTTCCCAAGACTGTATCCAGTGCGGCTATGAAAACTCCTCTGCTAATATTTAATCCGAATGGCATGACTTTAAATTGATAGCACCAGCCACCGAAAACAAATGCCATATATTTACGTGATTCTTCCTTTATTTTTGTTTGTCAATAAGAAGCTCGGAGGTCCAAAGAAGTTAAAAAACAGACTCCATAGAATTTCTGTAGCAATTCCTCAAGGTTTTCAGGTCGTGCTCTCACGGGTATTAAAATTTTATTGATGTCTCGAGCATCTAGAACCAATCTTAGATCACAATTTGCCTTTTCCACTGCCAACAACAGACTGCAATATTCAGAACGGGATGGTTCAATAATACCCCATTCTAGCATCTTTTTAATCGCGTTTTGAACACCTTCTCTTTTTGACCAAGGTATTGAGTAGTTTGCTCTACAAAAATTCTTATGCGGATAAACCCTTATGTTATATTCAAACCCTTTTATTACTCCTGGTTTTTTATTAAAAACGGATTTGAGCTTCCTTAATACTGAAGATAAATCTTCCCTTTGAAAATCCGTGAGATATTCTGATTCCGATACTTTATCATTAATAATATTTTCACTGATTTCATTTGTATGATCCTCACAATGATCATCACAACCTTGCAGTAAAATGTCATTATTCAAACATCTTATATTAAAGCTATTACAGTACGTTCCATGAACATCAAATCTTTTCATGAACTTTAACTCAACAAATTTATTGCTTATTTCTAACTTACACGTACCTTCTTTAATATCTAAGATAGTACTGTGATCTCTTAGGAAATTCCAACCCCAAATACACATTACTGAAAGTTTCCCAACAATCAAGAAGTTGCTTATTAGTCGATCCTCTTGTATTTCAATCTCAGCCTGAACCTGCATCCTAACACGTTGTGCTTTAGCACTAAATGCCCCAGAGATCGAGCACCCAGATACCGGTAAAGCCCGTGTCGTTTTACATCGACAAATCTGCTTATAGAAACTGTAATTCATGACATTCACTGAGGACCCAGTATCTATCAATATCTGCACAGGAATTTCTCCAATCTTTACCTCCACTGTGGCTAATAAGGTCTCTTTATTGGTCTTCGTACAGTGTTTTTCCTCTAACAGTTCTTCTCGGATATCTTTCTCATTATTATATCAGTTTACCTCCCTAGTTTCAGTCGTAAGTTTGGGTTTGTCGTGTACTTTTACTATTCTCAGAGTATGTTGACTGTTACCTAAAGCATCGGTATTATTAAAACCTTTTCTATCGGATAAGGGTATTGAATTGTCGGCACTATTCATACTGGTTCCGAAATTACTATTACCATTACTCACACATGTTTCCTCCCATTGTACATTTCGATTACGTGCCCAAGATGTACTCGGTGCAGAAATATTGTGCATTCCGTTAAAATTTTGTGATTGGTTTTCTGTAGATCTATGCTTCCTATTCTGGACATTGTTTGATGTATTATTACCATTCCTGACTCCAAAATTATTATTATTAGAACCGTAATAATGGTTGTTACCAAAATTTGGATTATTGTTCCCAAAAGAAGGTCTATACCTTTGCCCAGAATTAAAATTTTGCCTTTGATTAATATTATTATTATTCCCATTTCGATTGCCGTTTCCCCAATCAAAGTTGTTATTGTTGTAGTTAAGGTTGTTGCCATTACCACTACCTATGTTAAATTGACAATAATTATTGTTAATTTCTGATGTCTAGCATCTTCTAACAGAACGTCTACTTCATCTACCATGGAAAAAAAATACTCAAGATCGTCATCGGGCACGGTTACTAGACGTTCTTGAATATAAATTGGCAATCTAGATCTTAAAACTCTTATTACTTCACTAAACAAAATAGGATTATACCAGAATTTCGTCTTATTTATGTACTTTTCAAAATAATTCCTAAGAGTACCCTTTTTAGGATTGAATATCTCAGGATTATAAACCTTATTTTGTAATCTTTCTTGTTTGCTAAATGACCAGAATTTTGCCAGAAACAGCCTTTCAAATTCCTGACATGAAGAACAACGTTCGCTTGCGTCGGTAGCCCATATAGCTGCTTCTCCAACCATTTTAGAGACAATAAACTGTATTTTGTCCTTTTCTGTCCAACCTCGGGGAAATACTCTCTTAAAGCTATTAATGAATACTTTAGGATGTATTTGAACGCTATTTTTCTCAATTGAAAATGTGGGGAATTGTCTACTTTCAAAGATACTGGCTTCAATTTTTAAATTAGATAAATAACCTTGCTGCATTTGGGGTTCCAAATCCCAGCCAGACATGACATTTTCATTCACTTCTCCACCAAATTTCACCTGTTTCTTCAGTCTAAAATTAAAATCATGGTCAGAAAAGATATCGGTTTCCATCACTCCGGTATCCAATCTGTCCATTCCCTCATCACGAATTTCATTAGTAGAAACTTTGGAATTTGAATTTAAATGTTGTTTTGATACTTCCTCTAACACTCTTTCCTTTATTAATTTAAATTCTTGCTTATAATCATTAATAATTTCCTGACGTGACCGCTGAATATCATTTACAATATCAGAGGCTTGTTTAGTAACCCTGGAAGATTTTTCTTCCAACCATTTAGATAATCTTTCTTCAGCGCCCTTCAATTGTTCCTCTAAATAATTATCTACGGCTTCTTTAGTATTAAATTCTAATTTATCCATCCTATCGGTTCAATCTACGGCTTCTTTAGTATTAAATTCTAATTTATCCATCCTATCGGTTCAATTATTAACATCTTTTACAATCTGATCCTGATTCGATTCTAAATGCGTAACTTTAATGCTCAAGGTATCGGACCTTTCAGTAATCTCTTGTACGTCAATTTGGACTTTTTCAAATCTTTTCTTAAAATCTGAGTCTAAGTTATCCAATTTATTGGCAAATTTTTTATTTTCTTTTAAAATAATCTCTTCTAACTGGGCAAAACGCTCTGCTTCTCTAGCAGAAATAGTTTCCTCCAATTTGGCAAAACGCTCTGCGTCGCTAGCAGAATGCTCGGCTTCTCTCGCAGAACGTTCCGCTTCTTTGGATGCAATACTTTCCTCCAATTTAGCGAAACGCTCTGTGTCTCTAGCAGAACACTCAGCTTCCCTCGCTGAACGTTCCGCTTCTCGCTCAGCTTCTCTCGCTGAATGCTCCACTTCTTTTAATCTACTTTCTTCAACCAATTCATCTTTAAATTGAGTAAGAATATTAATTAACAAGCTAGCATCCAAAGTATTGGTATTACTAGATTACAACGTACTATCTCCAAACACAGTACCTGTATTCTGCGCATCGGCAGTTGTTTCTATATTATGAGCGGTATCACGAATACTTTCTTGCAAATCAACAGGATCTAATCCCTCTACCGCATTTCTCTGAACATTATGTTCACCGAATGGTAAATCTTCCATATCATCCATTCTATTTCTCCTACGTCTAGCCATTTATAAAGTTAATATAAATCATCACTTGCTTTTTCAATAAATATACACACTTCCTACACTACAACACTATTATCAAGGTGACACAAAGGAACAACCCCTATCAAGATTTCTTTAGAAAAAATTAATTAAATACCTAAGGTCGATTCTTTTGCGTAGGAATCTCTAGTGAGGTCTCGTAAAGACGAGCAGTGAAGTACAGCGATCAGCTGTACTCTTGCGGTTCCGTAGATCAGTGGCGATGTGATTGGCTGCGCACTCGTAGATTCGAAGTCGAGCATCATCGCCTATTGGTTGCGCTGAATCGTCCGCTGCATTGTCGGTCATCTCCCCCAGCAACTGGAAAGACTTGCGTTTCTCGCGACCTGTTAAACAAATAGTGCACGACGTTCTTCTTCCTAAGGTTCTGCTCGGGCCTCAAATTCTGTAACAGCTTTAAATCTTGATTAGTTCGTCTTCTGATCGAGCCCCACGTTATAGGGCGTCATATACGTTTGTAGCGACCCTTTTTTCTATCCCGACTTCCGTATCTTGCATGAAAGTAGGAATGTTAACTTATCTATACATTGACTGGTATTGAGGGGTTTTGTTTTATCCTGGCTAGTTCTTAAATTAACCTCAGTGAGTCACTACACATATTGTCTTCCCAGGTCTGAAGGAAAAAACCATAAGTAAATTAATACTAGTGTTTTCAATAGATTCTGATTCACTTGTTTCTGTTACTACTCTGCAGTTTATTCTTGGTGAAAATCACGTAATCTAATTATTTATGAACCTAAATCGAAGTAAAGTTCAAGACGAATAGTCAGTTTCAAATTAACACGTTATTTTATTTAACAATAATTATTAATAAATCAGTTCATTCACACGGTCGCATTCAAAGGGGTTTTTTGAATAAGTATCTAATCTGGAATCCCGTCAGTATCAGATATACTAAACAATGTTCTGTCACTTTCGATAAAAAGATTGTTCCCGTTTAATATCCGTAAACTGTCACGAACTATGATTACTAGTTACGTGAAGTAAAGCTTTTCCACTATCACAATACAAAGTCTGAAGCTGTCCAAAAATCGTTAATTCCGTAAAATATTTAAATCTTCACACGAAGTGACGTTAAAGTCAGAGAGATTATTGATCACCTCCCCGTTCCTCTAATATGACGAAAGTTCTAATTCTGATATGAAATTAGTGCTTCCCATAAAACAATCTCGTCGCAATTTATTCTTGCGCCCTGGTTTAATAAAGCTCCTATTGTTGCTTCCTAAAGCTGTATGTCCTAATTGACTTCGAACAGACTAGAGGATAGAGACTGGAGTATCATAATTGCATTGTATATCTATTTATACTTTAGTAAACGCTATCTTTGGTGTTCAAGACCTACGTTTTCTGACTATAATATTGATTTTCTCATATATAAGAATAACTAATAATTTAACTGTCTCTATCATTTTTCCCCCTCCCATGCTTCCAAAATTTATGTATATTTTCGAAAATTGGCAACATTTCAGTCCATCTTACATGGTCCTTCGAAATGTGAGCCCTCATAAATCTATTCAACTCTCTAAATACGCACTCTATCGGGCTACTTTGAGGTCTGTGCTTGGAGATGAAAGTATGCCGGATTTTCTGTTCGGACATCACTTGCTTCCAACGTTTACTAATAAAATATGATGCGTTATCTGTAACTACTCTTTCTGGTTCCCCTACTTCATAAATATATTTATTCACAAATATCCTCAACATAGGTCTTACTTTCATAGTTCTTGTAGAATATAACTTAATAAATTTCGAAAACACATCGTAGAAACCTATCACGTATCGAAAATTTCCCTTCACAATCGGCCACAGCCCGATTACATCACACGAAACCTATTACAGTGGTCTAGACAGAATGATAGGATGTAATTCTACTTTATTACTGAGATTACTTGGCTTAGTCTTCTGACACAAAACACATCTAGATAAAATTTGTACTGCATATTTTCTGAAGTTTGGGTAAAAACAATATCTTAATAATTTGCTTACACATTTCTTTACACCCGTGTGTCCCCAAACTAAATGAGTATACCAAATAAACGTAGTCAAACATTCAGTAGATATGCATATTAAATAGTTGGAATCTGCATTTTTACTATAGTACAATGTCCCGCCGGTCAGCTGATATTTATTGCCATTCACGTTACTCACTTGTTTCAAAGATCGTATTCTATTGCCCCACTTCTTATCAGCACATTGCAATTCAGTGATTTTGTTACACATTTCATCAAACTCCTTTTCATAAGATGTTGATCTAATTAAAAATAATTTAAAATTGTGTTCACTGTCGTCATAATTATTTTCTTTTAAACTTTAGGTAATCGGGACAATGCATCTGCTACTACGTTGTCTCGACCCTTCACATGTTTTATATCGATCTTATACTCTTGCTACAGTAGTACCCAGCAAGTTAACCTGGCATGTAACATTTTATTGGATTTTAGATGGTCACAGTAAACCATAATCTTTTTACCATAAACAAAATATCTAAATTTCTTCAACAACCAGACAACGGCCAGAACTTCCAGCGCAGTAGTACTATACGACCGTTCACACGCTGATAGAATTCTACTTGCAAAACTGATAATTCTAATAATATTAGGATCATTCTCGTTCTCCATTTGGAATAGAACACTACCCAGTCCGGCGTTTGACACATCAGCTGCAATGCAAAAATCCTTTTCCAAGTCCAGATGCTTCAAAATCTCTGCTTGTAATAAGGAATCGCGAATATTATCAAACGCTTCCTTACAGTCAGTAGGTCAATTCCATGACACATTTTTCCGTAATAAATTTATTAAAACGTCATGATTAAGAATTTGGTTAGGTAAGAACCTTCGAAAAAATGACACCAATCCCAGAAATGACTTTAATTGCATTTTAGATTTTGGATAAGGAATATTCTTCAGACTGTCTAATTTCTTGGGATCAGGTATAATACCACTAGGTGAAATAATGTGCCCCAAAAACTTGATCTTATTTCTCCCAAATTTAGATTTTGTTAAATTAGCAGTAACCCCATACTCTTTAAATCTTTCTAAAACTTTATTTAACAAATATAAATGCTCTTCCCAAGTTTGAGTAGCTATCAATAAGTCGTCTACTTATACGGTCACTGCTTCGAGTAATTCAGTTCCCAAGACTGTATCCAGTGCGGCTATGAAAACTCCTCTGCTAATATTTAATCCGAATGGCATGACTTTAAATTGATAGCACCGGCCACCGAAAACAAATGCCATATATTTACGTGATTCTTCCTTTATTTTTGTTTGTCAATAAGAAGCTCGGAGGTCCAAAGAAGTTAAAAAACAGACTCCATAGAATTTCTGTAGCAATTCCTCAAGGTTTTCAGGTCGTGCTCTCACGGGTATTAAAATTTTATTGATGTCTCGAGCATCTAGAACCAATCTTAGATCACAATTTGCCTTTTCCACTGCCAACAACAGACTGCAATATTCAGAACTGGATGGTTCAATAATACCCCATTCTAGCATCTTTTTAATCGCGTTTTGAACACCTTCTCTTTTTGACCAAGGTATTGAGTAGTTTGCTCTACAAAAATTCTTATGCGGATAAACCCTTATGTTATATTCAAACCCTTTTATTACTCCTGGTTTTTTATTAAAAACGGATTTGAGCTTCCTTAATACTGAAGATAAATCTTCCCTTTGAAAATCCGTGAGATATTCTGATTCCGATACTTTATCATTAATAATATTTTCACTGATTTCATTTGTATGATCCTCACAATGATCATCACAACCTTGCAGTAAAATGTCATTATTCAAACATCTTATATTAAAGCTATTACAGTACGTTCCATGAACATCAAATCTTTTCATGAACTTTAACTCAACAAATTTATTGCTTATTTCTAACTTACACGTACCTTCTTTAATATCTAAGATAGTACTGTGATCTCTTAGGAAATTCCAACCCCAAATACACATTACAGAAAGTTTCCCAACAATCAAGAAGTTGCTTATTAGTCGATCCTCTTGTATTTCAATCTCAGCCTGAACCTGCATCCTAACACGTGCTTTAGCACTAAATGCCCCAGAGATCGAGCACCCAGATACCGGTAAAGCCCGTGTCGTTTTACATCGACAAATCTGCTTATAGAAACTGTAATTCATGACATTCACTGAGGACCCAGTATCTATCAATATCTGCACAGGAATTTCTCCAATCTTTACCTCCACTGTGGCTAATAAGGTCTCTTTATTGGTCTTCGTACAGTGTTTTTCCTCTAACAGTTCTTCTCGGATATCTTTCTCATTATTATATCAGAGTATGTATGTATCACACGATTTGCCTTCCTGATTTCCTCCAGCCAACTGAGGAAGGCCTAAGCTGACTGGATTCAGTTTACCTCCCTAGTTTCAGTCGTAAGTTTGGGTTTGTCGTGTACTTTTACTATTCTCAGAGTATGTTGACTGTTACCTAAAGCATCGGTATTATTAAAACCTTTTCTATCGGATAAGGGTATTGAATTGTCGGCACTATTCATACTGGTTCCGAAATTACTATTACCATTACTCACACATGTTTCCTCCCATTGTACATTTCAATTACGTGCCCAAGATGTACTCGGTGCAGAAATATTGTGCATTCCGTTAAAATTTTGTGATTGGTTTTCTGTAGATCTATGCTTCCTATTCTGGACATCGTTTGATGTATTATTACCATTCCTGACTCCAAAATTATTATTATTAGAACCGTAATAATGGTTGTTACCAAAATTCGGATTATTGTTCCCAAAAGAAGGTCTATACCTTTGCCCAGAATTAAAATTTTGCCTTTGATTAATATTATTATTATTCCCATTTCGATTGCCGTTTCCCCGATCAAAGTTGTTATTGTTGTAGTTAAGGTTGTTGCCATTACCACTACCTATGTTAAATTGACAATAATTATTGTTAATTTCTGATGTCTAGCATCTTCTAACAGAATGTCTACTTCATCTACCATGGAAAAAAAATACTCAAGATCGTCATCGGGCACGGTTACTAGACGTTCTTGAATATAAATTGGCAATCTAGATCTTAAAACTCTTATTACTTCACTAAACAAAATAGGATTATACCAGAATTTCATCTTATTTATGTACTTTTCAAAATAATTCCTAAGAGTACCCTTTTTAGGATTGAATATCTCAGGATTATAAACCTCATTTTGTAATCTTTCTTGTTTGCTAAATGACCAGAATTTTGCCAGAAACAGCCTTTCAAATTCCTGACATGAAGAACAACGTTCGCTTGCGTCGGTAGCCCATATAGCTGCTTCTCCAACCATTTTAGAGACAATAAACTGTATTTGGCCTTTTCTGTCCAACCTCGGGGAAATACTCTCTTAAAGCTATTAATGAATACTTTAGGATGTATTTGAACGCTATTTTTCTCAATTGAAAATGTGGGGAATTGTCTACTTTCAAAGATACTGGCTTCAATTTTTAAATTAGATAAATAACCTTGCTGCATTTGGGGTTCCAAATCCCAGCCAGACATGACATTTTCATTCACTTCTCCACCAAATTTCACCTGTTTCTTCAGTCTAAAATTAAAATCATGGTCAGAAAAGATATCAGTTTGCATCACTCCGGTATCCAATCTGTCCATTCCCTCATCACGAATTTCATTACTAGAAACTTTGGAATTTGAATTTAAATGTTGTTTTGATACTTCCTCTAACACTCTTTCCTTTATTAATTTAAATTCTTGCGTATAATCATTAATAATTTCCTGACGTGACCGCTGAATATCATTTACAATATCAGAGGCTTGTTTAGTAACCCTGGAAGATTTTTCTTCCAACCATTTAGATAATCTTTCTTCAGCGCCCTTCAATTGTTCCTCTAAATAATTATCTACGGCTTCTTTAGTATTAAATTCTAATTTATCCATCCTATCGGTTCAATCTACGGCTTCTTTAGTATTAAATTCTAATTTATCCATCCTATCGGTTCAATTATTAACATCTTTTACAATCTGATCCTGATTCGATTCTAAATGCGTAACTTTAATGCTCAAGGTATCGGACCTTTCAGTAATCTCTTGTACGTCAATTTGGACTTTTTCAAATCTTTTCTTAAAATCTGAGTCTAAGTTATCCAATTTATTGGCAAATTTTTTATTTTCTTTTAAAATAATCTCTTCTAACTGGGCAAAACGCTCTGCTTCTCTAGCAGAAATAGTTTCCTCCAATTTGGCAAAACGCTCTGCGTCGCTAGCAGAATGCTCGGCTTCTCTCGCAGAACGTTCCGCTTCTTTGGATGCAATACTTTCCTCCAATTTAGCGAAATGCTCTGTGTCTCTAGCAGAACACTCAGCTTCCCTCGCTGAACGTTCCGCTTCTCGCTCAGCTTCTCTCGCTGAATGCTCCACTTCTTTTAATCTACTTTCTTCAACCAATTCATCTTTAAATTGAGTAAGAATATTAATTAACAAGCTAGCATCCAAAGTATTGGTATTACTAGATTACAACGTACTATCTCCAAACACAGTACCTGTATTCTGCGCATCGGCAGTTGTTTCTATATTATGAGCGGTATCACGAATACTTTCTTGCAAATCAACAGGATCTAATCCCTCTACCGCATTTCTCTGAACATTATGTTCACCGAATGGTAAATCTTCCATATCATCCATTCTATTTCTCCTACGTCTAGCCATTTATAAAGTTAATATAAATCATCACTTGCTTTTTCAATAAATATACACACTTCCTACACTACAACACTATTATCAAGGTGACACAAAGGAACAACCCCTATCAAGATTTCTTTAGAAAAAATTAATTAAATACCTAAGGTCGATTCTTTTGCGTAGGAATCTCTAGTGAGGTCTCGTAAAGACGAGCAGTGAAGTACAGCGATCAGCTGTACTCTTGCGGTTCCGTAGATCAGTGGCGATGTGATTGGCTGCGCACTCGTAGATTCGAAGTCGAGCATCATCGCCTATTGGTTGCGCTGAATCGTCCGCTGCATTGTCGGTCATCTCCCCCAGCAACTGGAAAGACTTGCGTTTCTCGCGACCTGTTAAACAAATAGTGCACGACGTTCTTCTTCCTAAGGTTCTGCTCGGGCCTCAAATTCTGTAACAGCTTTAAATCTTGATTAGTTCGTCTTCTGATCGAGCCCCACGTTATAGGGCGTCATATACGTTTGTAGCGACCCTTTTTTCTATCCCGACTTCCGTATCTTGCATGAAAGTAGGAATGTTAACTTATCTATACATTGACTGGTATTGAGGGGTTTTGTTTTATCCTGGCTAGTTCTTAAATTAACCTCAGTGAGTCACTACACATATTGTCTTCCCAGGTCTGAAGGAAAAAACCATAAGTAAATTAATACTAGTGTTTTCAATAGATTCTGATTCACTTGTTTCTGTTACTACTCTGCAGTTTATTCTTGGTGAAAATCACGTAATCTAATTATTTATGAACCTAAATCGAAGTAAAGTTCAAGACGAATAGTCAGTTTCAAATTAACACATTATTTTATTTAACAATAATTATTAATAAATCAGTTCATTCACACGGTCGCATTCAAAGGGTTTTTTTGAATAAGTATCTAATCTGGAATCCCGTCAGTATCAGATATACTAAACAATGTTCTGTCACTTTCGATAAAAAGATTGTTCCCGTTTAATATCCGTAAACTGTCACGAACTATGATTACTAGTTACGTGAAGTAAAGCTTTTCCACTATCACAATACAAAGTCTGAATCTGTCCAAAAATCATTAATTCCGTAAAATATTTAAATCTTCACACGAAGTGACGTTAAAGTCAGAGAGATTATTGATCACCTCCCCGTTCCTGTAATATGACGAAAGTTCTAATTCTGATCTGAAATTAATGCTTCCCATAAAACAATCTCGTCGCGATTTATTCTTGCGCCCTGGTTTAATAAAGCTCCTATTGTTGCTTCCTAAAGCTGTATGTCCTAATTGACTTCGAACAGACTAGAGGATAGAGACTGGAGTATCATAATTGCATTGTATGTCTATTTATACTTTAGTAAACGCTATCTTTAGTGTTCAAGACCTATGTTCTGTGACTGTAATATTGATTTTCTCATATATAAGAATAACTAATAATTTAACTATTTCTATCATTCTCCCCCCCCCCCCCCCCCCCCTCCCACCCCCTCCCATGCTTCCAAAATTTATGATTAAAATTCTTTTCTTTTTCTATTATTTTTCTACTATAGATTTTCCTCTATTTGTCTCTTATTTCTATTTAATAAATTACTACTTGTGGAGGGGCTTGGGACATTTTCTGAATTTATATTTCGAGGGCATGGGAGCTAATTTGGGAGCTATTTTGGTTTATTAACACCGAGAGGCATTGTAGGTGTTACATCAGCAGCCTGCAGTGTATAGTGCACACCCAAACCATGATTACCCTGCAGTTCACACTTAGAACTACTTTCAGATTATTTCTTGATCGTCCCACTCTTGAATAGCAGGTGGAGTAAATGAACACCTAAATTTTCCAGTGCAAAATCTTATTTCTTTTATTTTGTTACGTTGGTCATTTCATCCTGTGTGGGTGGGAATCAACAAAATATTTTAGCATTCTGTGGAGAAAGTTGATGACTGAAATTTAAAGCAGGGAGTTTGCTGCAGTAAAAAAGTGTGTGTTTTAATAGTTCCCTTTTGCATATTATGTCCATGACATGCTACTGCCTTGGTTTCTACAGTAAAAAAAATGAGCTGTGTAACTTTGAACTTGTTTGACGTCCTCCATCAATTGTACCTGATAAGAATCCCGCATTGTGCAGCAACATTCCAGAAGAGGGCAGACAAGTGTAGTGTAGGCATCTTCTAAGAGTTCTGCCAATACAGCAAAAACTGTAGTTCGTCTTCCCTGCAACATTACCAGTGTGATCATTCCAATTTAAGTTGTTCATAATTGTAATCACAAGGAATTTAGTTGAATTGACAACTTTTAAATTTGTTTGATTTATAGTGCAACCACAATTTAAGGGATAGTTTTTAATACTGTCTCGAAGACCTTACAATTTTTGTTGTTTAGGATTAATTGCCACTTTTTGTATGATACAGAATTTGGAATTCGTTTTGATCTTAAGATGAATTTAAGTAGACAGTAAACAACACTGTCCTGATGTGTTTTGTGTATCATGGGGAGTGTTCTATCTCTTATTAGTTTAGTTGGTGTAAATCTTTCAATTGCTATGAGTGCTATCCGTTAGATGTTTATATAATTAGTTTGAAAGGACTGGAGACTGTCTCTTAAGAAGTTAACAATCAATTTTTATCTGCATTTTTAAATGATATATTTTGCATTTATTTTTGGCTGATTTTGATGTTAAAGTTTTCAGCTGCACGACAACAACCTTCTTCTCACTAATTCCAGTACTCGTCATGATACACACTCTATTTATTCAGGGCTATTTGTTGCTAAAAGCTCTAGTATGTTGTCGCAGCCATTTACACTTCAAATGGACTCTTGAAATAATTACTGAAAATAATTTTCATAGAAAGTATTTAATACAATTTAGGATGATCTTTTATGCCTACCCTGAGGTGGAAGTTCATGAAGTGCTCAGGGGCTCAGCATTTGTTTGCTGGGTATGGGCTAGGTGACCCTGGGTTTCCTGAGCCGGGGACTGGTAAGCACCTTAAGCTCTGGGCATGCTTCAGTAACCTCTGTGCAGCATGGCGGTGGAACATTGTGTGCCGCAGGGAATGGGGGTGTCTTGGTTTGACCACACTGATCATAAGGATGGTAAAAAGTGTATTTTTAAAAAAAAAAAAAAAAAAAAAAAGCCCACTCCCAAGGTATGTTGCACGCTGATGAGATGTATGGCTCTTGAGGTGGAATGGTCTTTATGGGCAACCTCCGTGGTACCTGCTGCACCTCAGTTATATAAGGCTTAGTCAGGCAAGCGGGGCTCTGTCTGAGTGAATTTTTATTTCCCTAGCTAGCTGCTAGTGGGACCCAGTTCTTTCTTCTCCTTTCTCCCAGCAGAATGGGTAGGTCACTGGTAGGTACCAACGCCCAATCTAACAAGAGGGTTCATATAGCCAGTCCTCCTGATTCATGGATTACGCAGAGTTCTTCAGTATATAGGAACAGAATGCATGCTACTTGCTAGAATGTATTTCTGATTGTGAAACAGAAAGAGGGCAGCTTTGAGAAGGTTTTACCTTTTTATATACAAAAAGTTTTAGAGGGCATCACAGGTACATTGAAATCACTCAAATGATTACGTAATGGAACACTGTTGATTGAAACTGCAAGTTACCAACAAGTGACCAACTTCCAGGAAGCTAAATGCCTTGGGGAATATGTCATAGAAATGGAGCTCCAGAACACCTTGAATTACCCAGCCATTTATCTTCGTCAGTGCATATGTGCACAGGTTGCCCAAACTCTTACAGGAATCGTCACCTTAGTATGTGCGAGTAATGAGTGGATGGGCAAATACCTATTAGGTACATTACATATGTAGATTGTGGACAGTTGAGAATGTGTGTGTCTCACGGGAAGCGTGCAAGGGATAAGTCCCTGAAGTCACGCTATTCATCTGTGTCCTTGGTGGTTCTGCTGGATAGAACGTCTGCCATGTAAACAGGAGATCCCGGGTTCGAGTCCCAGTCGGGGCACACATTTTCAGCTGTCCACATCGAGGTATATCAACAACACATGTCGACAGCTGAGGGTTTCAATTAATTATCATTTACAGGAAAGGTGTTGTGTCACAGAGAGACCTGGTTGACATTCCCAAGGAGGAATTGGAAGATGAGTGCACTCAAGAAGGGATTGTTGATGTGCAAAATATACTGAATAGAATGGATGGGATCTTGTAAAATCTGACTCCTTCATCCGTACCTTCAATAGCACAAAACTCTCAGAGTATATCAAGGCAGGCTTCCTTCGCCTAAGTGTGCGGTCCTATGTCTCCAACCCAATGCATTCTTTTAAATGTCAGCACTTTAGGCACACCACCTTAGGATGTAAGAGTGAAGCCGCTTGTGGTAAATATGGTAAGGCCGCCCATTATGGAGATGGTTGCCCCTCTTCTGGTATCACGGTCCGATGATTTGGATGGCCTGTCAGAAAGTATGGATTAGATGACAGCCGGTAGGCAGCACCCCTATAACTTGTGACTTCTTCTGTTGCCGCTGAAGTGCTGTGTGCACGCCACACCCGCCACGCCAGCCTAGCGAGCTCACAGGGACTATAAAGCTGGCAGTGCATGGGCTCAGAAGTCAGTTGTGTTCCAACTGCACTCTGGTCTCTTACATTGTACCCATTGTTGTTCAGTTCCTGATTGTGCTATGTCTAGGCTTTAAATTTGATTCACCTTTTGGACTTGCCATTCTGTCGTATCCTTCCATAGCTGTAGTTGTTATCTTCATTGTTGTCCATAGCTGTTGTCTTTTTGTAGTTTTTGGCGACTCACCATCGACTGCCTCGGCCGTTTGTCCTGCGTCTCCAAGTTGTGTCCGATTCCGGTTACAAGAATTGGTGATGAGGTAAAAGGTTCATGGTGCATTATGGACGTGAAACTCATACAGCTCATGGAACAGCAACAGAAACAGCTGCTCCTGCAGCAGCAATTGCATCAGTAATTCAATCAGCAGTTCCAGCAGCAAACAGACCTTCTGAATCAGTAAATTCAGCTGCTATCAGACCGATTACAAGGTGCAAGGTTCACAACCCATTGCTACTGTTTTCCCCTCCCAGAGCGAGTCCTGCCCACCTATGTCTCCACCATTTAACAATTCCAAGGAGGACTGAGACACGTATTTACAGTGCTTGTAACAGCAAACAGCACTTCACCACTTTTTGGGTTTCTGATGATGCTCTCCAGTGGTTGCTCTTCCCTTCTTGGGATTCCCTGGAGATGTTTTTCTTGCTTAAGAAGTTGGCTCTCCTCTCAAACCCAGTTGAACTCACTTTTGAGGAACTGTGTTTGCTGCTGTTGAACTATTATTCACAGTGGTTCCATGTGGTCACATTGTGCCTCAAGTTCCATCAGTACCACAAGCAAATGGACCAGTCTTTTCGATCGTGGGTAATTGATTTGCAAGGTCTGAGTTGTCATTGTGGTTTTACCTGTGCCTACCTGACTTGCAAAACCTTAGGTGCCAATTCCCTGATCCATGATGTGGTGGTCCAATTGGTTCCCAATCCAGAAGTTCGCATTGCAGCCCTCAAGATCAACAATCCTTCCTTGAACGACATACTGAAAACTGCACTTTTTTGAGGTTGCGCAGGCAGCAAATGAACATCTTATGGTCTGCCCCCAGATTGCTGCGGGTCAATGACCGCCGTGTGGTGGAATTCTCGCAAACCTTCTTCCCCACAGCATCGTTGTGATTCATCACTTTCGGACATGTCAATGACTTCTTAGCAGCCAGCCCTGCTGCTTCAATGCAAACAGTGGGGTCTGCCTTCTTGTCCTGACTGTTGTGTGATGCATCAATGGGCAGACTGCCCCAATTGTTGGGCGCACTGACCCATTGTGGCAAGGATTGATGTCTCTGAACTGTCTGCTGTCAGCCATCAGGTCAGTATAACCCCACTCCTAACTTTCATCACGGGACAGTGCATGAACTTCAGAGCATCATTCCACAGGGAAATCCTGACGTCCCAAAATTATTTATTGGTCTCACAATTTCTCGTCAGGATGTTCGTTTCGTAGTTGACACAGAAGCGATGGTTTCCCTGGTCAGTAACCCGACATCGGCTTGTCTGGGTTACCCAGCATTGGCCCCGTCCTCTCGCAAGTTGGTTGCGTATGGTGACAGCTCTATTCCCCTCAGAGGTCAGTTCACCACTACAGCAACATATCAGATGGTTACGCGGCCTCTAACGCTGTATGTTGTCAACAGTCATTCAGCTGGCAACGTATTCAGCCTGGATGCGTTCTCACTGTTTGGGTTCTCCATCACAGGTGAAGTTCATATCGTGTCAGACACAGTCCCCTTCCAGGAACTTGGTGACCTTTACGCCTCTTTCACATATCTGGGGTGTGCCGTCAATTTGGAGGCACATATTTCTTTATGTGCAGATGTGGTGCCCTGTTTCTGTCAAGCACATCCTCTTCCAGCCTCCTTATAGATGGCCATTAAGCTCAAACTTGATTGTATTCATGATGCTGGGGTCACAGATCTGGTCAAAACTAGTGCTTGGTTCTCACCCCCAGTCATGGTCCAGAAGCCAAATGGTTCTCTCCATCTTTGTGGAGATTTGAACTTGAAGATCAATGACCAACCTCTGCTGGAAACCTACCCCATACCTTGTCAAGAGGACCTCCTCTCAAAGCTTGTTGGAGGTGAATGTTTTTCTAAAACAGACCTTCCTGATGCTTGCTTACAGATTCCTCTAGATGAGGAATGACAAAGCATTGTTGTCATCAATATGTCCTTGGACTTATAAAAATACAAGCATTTGCCTTTTGGGATCTCTTCTACTCCAGTGATTTTCCAGAGATACCTGGAACAGTTAGTCATGTCCATCCCTTCTTGTACCATTTACCTTGATGACTTAATTGTTACAGGTACTACATGCCGAGACCACCTGAATAACCTATGTACCCTGTTTACTACATTGCATGATGCAGGGCTCAGGTGCCGTCTGCAAAAATGCCAGTTTTTCCAGGAACGAGTGGACTACCTTAGTCACTTGCTCCCCACAGACGGGATTCAGCCCACTGACTGTAATGTTTCTGCTATTGTCTCTCCCGTGTCCCCAAAGCCTCCAAGAGTTGCAGACTTTTTTGGGGAAAGTGAATTATTATTCTAAGTTCCTGCTGCAGGGACACTCATTATGCATCCTCTCATCCAGTTGCAGAAGAAAGGTGTTGCATTTTGGTGGTCAGCAGCCTGTGAGCAGGCCTTCACACAGCTGAAGTACATGTTACGTTCTGCACCCTACCTTAGTCCCTTTTCCCTATCATGTCCTCTTGTTCTGGCTGTGGACGGTCACCTAAGTCTCAAAAACTCTTGACGTCTGCCCAATGCAGTTACTCCGTGATTGAGAAAGAGGTGTTGGCAGTCATCTTTGCTGTGAAGAAATGAAATAGGTATACATGGTTGTGTACCTATTTGTGACCCAGTTTACTCTCATTATGGACCATAAACCATTAGTGGCACTATTTGGGTCACACTCTTGGGTAACATAACAGACAGCCCAAATGCTTCAGCATTGGGCTCTTTTCCTTAGATTCTACAATTCAATGTCAAGTACAAATCTAGTGTACAACATGCAAACACTGATGCCCTCTCACGTTTACCCTCAGGACTAGACCCGGCATTTGACCATGGAGCCCTCGCATTTTCCACATTGATGTGGAATGACAACACACCGTGGATGGGTTTCCCATTACCGCTACTCACTGTGCGACAGACACATGCTGCGACCCTATCTTACAGCATGTCATACATTGTATACTCCGTGGGTGGCCTACTTTTTTTTTTGAAGTCATGTGCTCCTGAACTGCGGGTCCAGGCTCGCTTCTCTCATCATTTGTCCATTGCTCTGATGTGCTCCTACTGGATGCGGAGGTGGGTATCCACCGTGTTCTCATCCCAACTGTCTTATGTACTAAAGTCTTGGGACTCTTCCATTGCGAGCTCTGGGATATGTTATGGATGAAAGCCCTTGCCAGGCAACCTGTCTACTGGCCAGGACTGAACAAGGACATGGAGGCTGTGGTATGCTGCTGTTCTGCCTGTGCTCACTATCAGGGTGCCCCGCCTCAGTCTTCGCCTCCTCGCCTACTCCCCATCACTCTTGGGATCACATTCATCTAGAATTTGCTGGTCCCTTCCTCGGCTCGATGTGGCTTATTGTTGTGGATGTTTATTCAAACATTCAGCATGGAGTCCACCACCACAGCTGCCACACTTAAAGCCCTTCTGCAGATTCTTGCCATTGGAGGGCTTCCCCACACCATCATAACTGCCATTGGCCCCCAGTTCACAGCTACAGCTTTTGAATAGTTCTGCGCTGCTAATGCCATCAAACACCTATGTAGATGACCATTTCAACCCTCCTCCAGTGGCGAAGTGGAGCGGATGGTGTGCAAATTTAAGCAACAAATGTTGAAGGTCTTGGGTGAATCTACCACGAAAGCAGCACTCACGAAGTTCCTGAGTGCTGAGAAGTCCATCTCTGTCCATGACTGCAGCCCAGCAGAACTCCTCCATGGTTGACTGTTGTGTACCCTCCTTCATCTCCTGGCATCCCAACCTAAGGAACCCCAGACCTGACATGCTGGACAGTAACCTCCTGATTCGGCTGTTTGGACATGTTCTTATGGGGCAAAACCCTCCTTGATGACAGCTATGGTAGTGTTCACTCATGGATGGCGCCTTACAACAGTTGATACCCTGAAAGATTTGGAGCATTGGAACTTGAACCAACTTCATCCCCGCATTCAGCCTACCCCTCCAGTAGTGGATTGCTCTGAGTTGGAGTTGCCGCCCTCCCATGTCCCTCCATCTCACAAGTACCATTTGCACTCCAGGACACTGTTGGCAGCTCCCATAGGCACAGGTATGGAGGTTGAGACATTAACACAGCCTCTGTCTGCTCCAGGGTCATCCCCCACTGCAGTTCCCTGGCACAGAGCCCGAAGTTTCACATTTGTTCTCACAACTGGTGGTCTCCACTGCCGGGACACCACCTGTTCACCTCCCAAAACACCGGCCAGGGCGTTTCAGGCCTTATGTGTCCATTTTGGGGGGAGGGTCTGATATTCCAGTCTGACAATTTAGACAGCCTGCCAGAAGGCGTGGACATAGAGGACAACTGCAAGGCAGTGCCCCTATAACCTGTGACCGAGCTGTCACTGCCATAGTGCTGTGCACAGGCCACGCCTGCTGCACTGGCCTATCGATGCTCAAAGGGACCCTATTAAGCTGGCAATGCAGGGCTCAGAATTCAGTTGTGTTTTGACTGTGCTCTGGTTGCTTATGTCATACATATCATTGTTCGTTTCATGATCTTTCTATGTCTAGGCTTCTGATTTGGTTCACTCTTCAGACTTGTCATTCTGTTGTATCTGTCTATAGCTTTAGTTATCATCTTAGTTGTAGTCGATAGCTGTTGTCTTTCTGTGGTTTTGGCGAGTCACCGTCCACGCCCTCGGCTGGTCGGCCTACCTCTCCGAGTCGTGTCGCACTCCAGTTACAAGACCTCTCCTCCAAAGTGTGTAAATTGGTCAATGTATCACTGTGTCTGGAGTATGGACTGCAGTGTCTTCTTTGAAGGAAGGAAGATGTAGGAGATTAAAACTTCAAAAGGCCAAGATGATCTATAAGGCCATTTTTTGCTTCAGCTCTTAAAACGTCTTTTTTGACAGTCAACACTTCTACACAAATGAAGGTTGCCATTTTCAACACTATTACCTTTGTTTCTCAGTGCATTTGTCTAGCTGCAGTTGTTTCAGAGCCCATAGCTCTCACGCAAGCATCAGCTAAAGCTACAGTTGCCACCATTGTGGAGCTCCAAAGACAGAGTATGATAAAAAAATCTGTCACTGCCTACACAATTGCTGTGATAGGTTCTAGAAAGCCCTCCCGGGTTAAAAAAGCAAATGAGACATTTCCACCATAGGCAAAAACAGGTGGTAGACTGTCAGGTAACGTTGATGTTATTCAATTTCATGGTTCTACCACTTCTGCTTCAGAGGAGATGGACAGTGAAGACTTCCCTGGGGAACCAAGGCTGAACCTCCTCCTGTTGCGGGCTCCCCACTCTGGTGGAAAGAAAGGGTGAAAGTGCAACCCCTGTGATAAATGGCTCTCATACTACAGTGGAATGTTTATGGGTTCAGGACTCATGTGGAGGAACTGAAACTCCTGGCGTAGGCACACCCCCATGTGCTTGTGTTTTCAGGAGAAACCTTTCAAAGCCACTGATGCCCCTGTGCTATGGGGTTGTGCCTTCCACCAATAGGATGAGCTGACTAGGGAAAGAGCCAAGGGAGAGGTTGTTGTGTTTGTCAATAACACACACCACTCTTCTGCTCTGCCTGTGGTTACTGACCTACAAGTAGTAGCCATTGCTGTTCATGTGGGTCAGAAGGTCACTATCTGCTCCCTGTATCACCTGTGCAGAATGTGATGGACTGAGGCTCTTGCAGGGCTTACTACACAACTGCCCCACCTATTTCTAGTACTGGATGATTTCAATGCCCATAATGTAATATGGGTTTCAAACTATACCTACCTGAGGGGTTGAGTTTTGGAGAACCTCATTCTGTATTAGGAGCTGTGCATCCTCAACGCAGGCCCACTCATTTCTCAGCTGCTACTGAGTCATTCTCAGCCATCGACCTCTCCTATTGCTCTGCAGCCCCTTCAGACTCAGCATAGCAGGAATCAACTGATGATCTTCATTCCAGAGAGTGTGGACCACATTACATGAATGATCCATCATGCTGCTGACATGTCCATCCCCAAGTCTTCAGGTTATTGTAGGAGGCAACATGTACCTTGATGGACTGATGAGTGTTGTAAAGCAATCCAGGATAGGCACGCGATTCTTCTATGGTTTAAATGCTGCCCAACAGCAGCCAGCCCACAGCCTTTCAAGTCACGAGAACCAAGACTCTATGCATAATTAAGGACAGCAATAAAAACTCATGGCAAGTTTCCTGAACTCTATCGACAACCATTTGAATTCTTCGACAAAAGCATGGGAAGCCATCAGGAGGATTTCAGAAAAACACAGTTGTTTACCAATGGCAGCAATGCTGAAACGGGGATGTCACCAAACAACGCGCAGAGACATCACTCAGACAAGGACAGAGCATTTTGCAGTGACTGCTGCCAGTGCCAGTCAGGATCTGGCATTTTGCTACTACTGTACAAATGTTTCAAAGAGGTTTGAAAAGACATTTAAGGCGATGACTGTCCTGAACACCCGAGCACTTCAGTTACTTATGACAATGCAGAAAAAGTAAAGAACACATTTCTACAAAAGTGCTGAATCATCATGAGAGAGGTTGCTGATGATGTCAGCATAATTTTGAACAAAAACCCTGTCATGTAGATATTGCTCAGGAACTGCTTAATGAAGTTGACAACAATCCAGAGCTTCTAAAGAAGGTTATAAAAAGTGAAAAAAGATGGGTATGTGAGTATGGCATTGAAAGTAAGGCCCAATCATCCCAATGGAAATTGCCTGAAGAGCCAAGACTGCCAAAAATTTGACAAGTTCAATCATATGTGTAGTTTCTTGTCACTGTTTTCTTTGATTTCAATGTGATAGTGCATCATGAATTCCTGTCTTATGGTTGTACGGTCAATAAGGAATACTACCTGGAAGTTATGTGCCATTTGTGTGGAGCAATCCTGTAAAAATTATCAGAATTGTGGCAAAACCGCTGGTGGAAATTGTATCATGATAATACTCCCACTCACACCTCAATGCTTCTTCTTGATTTTTTTTTTTTTCAAAAAACAAAAACATTATGTTGTCTCAGCTACAGTATTCACCAGAAAGGGCTCACTGTGACTTCTTTCTATTCCCGAAGCTGAAGAGAACCATGAAAAGATGTTGTTTTGCCATCACTGATGATACAAAAACAGAATTGCTGAAGGAGCTGAACACTATAATGAAAAGTGAGTTAAAAGTGCTTTCAAGATTGGAAAAAGTGCTGGCACAAGTGTATTTTATGTGAGGGAGATTACTTTGAAGAGGACAAAGTTGATTTTGGGAATAAATAAAAATTCCTGTTATAAATAAAAATTCATGTTACTTTTTGATCCCACCTTGTATATTGCAATACAAACTCGAATATTGATATAGTCAACATGAAACATGTGTTCAATTTGATTTAATTTGATTAATACAGGGAAACAAAAACAACAGTGGTCTTAGTCCACTGTTGCCCTCTTTGAAATTGAATCTATTGTGTGGTTTCGCTCCTTGAGGTTGTAGTAAAGCCGACCGGTACCCTTTAGCTGGAGACTCATTACTAGTTCCTTACTAGACATGATTTCTTCAGGCTCTACTGAGCTGAGTATTCTGTGTCTTGTGCCCTCCATGGCTTTGCACTGGAAAATTAGATGTGGCACAGTTTCATCCTCCTCACCACACAGTATACAGTTAGCATCTTCTTTCTCTATACCCATCATGTGTAGGTTTTTCTTAAAGTTTCCATCCCATGCTAGTCATGAGTTCTACCATGAGTTTAATCTGTTCCTGTTCAAG
Organism: Schistocerca piceifrons; assembly: GCF_021461385.2. Classification (NCBI taxonomy): domain Eukaryota; kingdom Metazoa; phylum Arthropoda; class Insecta; order Orthoptera; family Acrididae; genus Schistocerca; species Schistocerca piceifrons. Next base: position 278,505,162 of record NC_060138.1, read on the forward strand.
TTCAGGATTATAGAATTTCTCTTGAAACATTGCTTCGGCACCATTAGCTTGCCCTGTTCTTGTTTTTGATTTGTAGTCTAATACTGTACATGTTGCCTCATGATCCAGCTACATAGTTTTGGTTTTATGGTCACCTTAGTGATAGTTAGGACAGGTTACGGTCCAGTAAATGGAGTCATCATGCTACAGGTTATAGTCCAATAAATGAAGTCGTCGTGCTAGTCCTGGCCAGTCTATCAGCATGGTCATCACCACTAATTCCTGAGTGACCAGGGACCCACAGCAGGTTTACCATGATACTATCCCCTAGTCTCCCAAGACCATCATGGCGTTCTGCAATAATCTTTGATCTCACTGCAGGGGCTGACAGAGATTTCAAAACTGTTTGGGTGTCTGAATAGTTGTAGATCCTACGATTATTGTGTTTAAATTAAACATGAAGTCTTAGGATCTAGGTGTTTAAAACAAATTCACCAACACATGATTTTTCTCAGATATGAAGGAAGTACCAATGGCTTAAATATATAATTAAAGTATGAAATGCGTTGATTGTGTACTTAACTGGTTTAGTGGCACCTTCTACACTAGCATGCCAAAGGTGCACACTATAAGGTTAATGTATCCCACTAAAACAACGAAAAATATGGAGTACAACAAAGCACATCTTCCAAATGAGACAGCTAACAATGTGCCAATCGTTCTTGTCCTTTTCGTAAAGTCTAACAATAGTTCTTAGGTGCAGCTAGGAACTTTGAACATTAGGAACATGAAGACCTGCCCTATGATCATGATGCCTTCTTGGAGAAAAAGTCCATTTGGACATCGCATAGACCATGAGATTGTGACAATGCGACTAAAACACAAAGATCCATCAGTACTGCTATATGAGGCATACTGACTGGATCCCTGTCCCTCTTCAGAACAGTGTGTTGTTGTTTTATGAGGAGGAGGCAGCAGAGCTATGTTGTTGTAACTCTAGTCACTGGCTGGCTGGGTACTAGCCACAGATTCGAGTCCCATTCTTCTGCAGTTGCTTATGGTTCAACATTTCTGAATTATGGAAGGTTCTAGGAAGTATTGTCATATTGAATATTGTAATTTACCTCTACATGTGTATAAATAGGAACAATCCCTGCTGAGGCCAGCAGTTCAGCTATATCTGTACTTCCCTGTGTATTCAGTGAATGTTATTTTGGTTTGATAACCATGCTGTTGCAGCAGACACTCAATTCTGGATTCTACACGACAATACCATACTATGCACATTATGAGACCATTTAACCAACTGTCATCTAAAGACCTCCAGGTGGCTAACCACAGCCTGCAAATCAAAACATTTCCAAATTGGTTGTTATACTTTTAGTTGCAGCTTACAATTGTTGACACACAATAGTAGAATGTGGTAGAAGTAGTGACACCAAATGCAAATAATTATTTTTGTTCATCTTTTTTTAAAACTTTACACAAAGTTTGATTCTGTGTCTGAACGTCTGTGCTCCAATCCATGGGTTGTCATAGAATTATTTCTGTGACTTTTTCCTCAGGAAATGTTTTAACGCATGTGAAGATAATCAAGTAGATATCATTCCACATAAAATTTGAGATCTATTCATTCATGCATGCATTGTGTTCTGAAAATTCTATCATGAGGGAGGATCTTCAGGGGTGTGGAGTCAGTCAAGTCATACATTAACTGGCAGAAGCAATTGGTAGTCTACCTCTGCCTCTGTAAAATGTACTATCAACAAATAATGACTAGTACTAATACCCTTATCGTTTACTGAGTGACCCAGGTTTCAGGTCAGAGCAAGGAAATGGCACACACTTCCAATAAGAACATTCCTCAGAAAGAACTGTGGTGTTTAAGATACTCTTTGTGTTGTCAGTTTTACTTTGCTCCCCTCACTTAATCGCCACAAGCCCCCACTCCCTGCCTTTTCATTTCTCTTCCTACCTCTTCATTCTCCTCTCTCCCCCTGCATCTCTCCCTTTCTTCTCATTTCTAGTGAATAAAAAGGTGACACATTGGTTAAAACACTGTACTTGTACTCATGAGAGAGAGTTTTGCAATCCTATACAGCTATGTTGTTTCACGTTTCTCAAAATTACTTAGAATGAATACAATAATAAAGCGATGGTTAATGTCCTCCTGCAACTTCATGTGTATGAGGCCATGGTCTGAAGCCTTAACCATCCTTCCTTCATTGCCTTTTCTTTCACTGTCTTGCTCCTTGTAAGTCTTAAAGCAGTTTCTGATTAAGATCCATAAATGTATGACTTAAGATTTTATCTTAACAAAAGTGCAATTCTAACTTGCAGATGGAGACATTAAGGATTTAAGAACGTATGAAGGAGAAACACCACTTTTCTTGTCTGTTAATCCAGAATCTAAACTTGATGTAATGAAAATTCTTTTGAATCACTCAGCAAATGTGAATCTTGGCAACAATGAAGAGTTCACACCATTGCATAAAGGTAAAGTTTGAGCAAAGTATCATATGTGTGTTTCTGCTGTACTTCTTGATTTATTATGTTTTGATTTTTGAAAATGATCTTCAGCTTGTTCACCTGTCTCCCTTCACACTGAAGAAGAATCATCAATTTCATTATTGTCACCCTTCATTTTATTTTAACTAAATGAGTAATACATTTTGCCTTGGATTCAGTTTAATTAAATATTTTTTATTGAGTAATATCAGTTGGAGTATTATGTGATGAATTTGTAACTCCATGTACAATCTATCTCCCTGATGCGTATATGTGAACTTAACCTTGTAATCAATTTAGCAGTCGAACTAAAGACAGTTCTTATAATGATTTTCCACTTGTTTTTCATCATTTATGTTCTTGCATGCACCCTCCTTGCTCTCCAAGGTACTGTCAACCATGACACCCAAAAAACAAGCACTCTGCCACAGCAGGTGGAGAAGTTTGCTCGCATTTGCACCTTGGTGATGCCTGGAGCTGATGTGACTTACACTTCATCAGCACCCACATAAAATGAGAGCATGTACAATGGGATGATATACACTTAGTAACAACCTAAGCCATGTTTTCACTTCTCATGAGTATCTTTTGCCTAAGAGAATAAGAGTGAAACACGTCATTCCGAAGAATCCCATTTAACACCATGTGGTTCCAATTTTTTAATCATATATTTTATGACTTTAGGTTTTTGCCATGGTTTGACGTTTCTTTTATTTTGTTTGTGTGTGTAAAAAATGAAAGCAGAATTAAACCAGTATGTATATTACAATCATTAGATGAAGGAATATACTGAAACCCCATTCTGGAATTTCACTGTAGACTACCACTTGTTTTATAGACAGTATATGGCAGAAAATTATTGTGGCTATGTGCTGCACCACTATTAACTTGTTGTGTATAAGTTTTACATTCATAGTGCGGAAATGGTAACAGTGCCCGTTTGCTGGACAAATTAGCCTGAATCTTTGCCTGTCAGAAACTTAAACTCTGTTTTCCTTATCTTCTGTATAGATAACTTCATTAATTTTATGTTGTTTATAAACAACAACAAAAAAAGACTGGCTCAAAGAATGTGCATTGTCAGATATGTAGTTTATTAGTAACTTTTACAGTGTAAAAAATACAACACTGGGCAATCATTACAAATAATTAAATCCAGATGGTGTGTGCTTGGCAATACATGTAATTCAGCAAAGATAGGAACACAGTGAAGGGCAGATTATAACTTTCTAAGCCCCACCACTGACATTTGTTGTACAAAGTCAATTATGTGTTAATAAGACTGGAGGTTTGCCTGTTTTCATGTCACTAAATGAGGTGGTGCATTGGTTTAAACTGTCATCTCACAGGATGAGTTAGCTAACATTGATATGTTTTGTGATGTCACTTCCTGCTATTTCATGTCAATAAGCCATTGTGTCATTGAAACATAAAATCAAGTTCTGTGATATTTTGACAATGTGCCACGTGAAGTCGAACCAATAAGAAGCAAGAACACTCTGTAAGTCAATGCAGAACTTGTAAGATGCAATATTGTATTAGTCGTGTTCAGTTTAAGCCCATATTTCATGGGCTTTGTGTTATAACCTATTACTGTATACTGTTTCTAAGCACTAGCCCATTGACTCTCTCAAGAACATTTCATTATTGGTACTTCTTGTTTCAATAAAATAGGAAACATCATACTGATGGTTGAAAAATTTCCGTATTCGGTTACTTTCATGTTACAACTCACATATTAAGAAAAGTATGCCACTGTAAGGCATCTGTGCTTCTAAGTTTTGTTAAACTCATGTCCTTCTTGGTAAGATTTGTTGTAATTAAAATGTCAGTTAATAACATAATCAGTGATTAAAGCGTTCACAGAACTGTAACATAAGTACAGGGTCGCTGAAGGCAGAACGTCAGTGTTTAGGGGTGCTATGTTGCAACACAGCGTATAGTGGGTTCACATCCTGTTGTAACCAGATGTTTTTCTTTGTCTTCACATTTTGTAAAAGGCTGTGGGACATTATTATTAAATTAATAGAGACAATGTCTCTGATGTTTGATGTTATGCAAATATAGGTGCGCCCTCTGTCAGGAGTGAATTTGTTTGATTTTGTGAACTTTTATAAGCTGGTGTCATTACTGATTCTTCATGTCTATTTCCTTTTTGCCTTATTACATATTCATGCATTATTGAAGTTTTTATTTATGTACACTACAGGCAGAACAACGTGTCTAGAATATCGATAAGGGAGGAGGAAATGTGTGTTTCAATAGAGCTAATGTAGGAATTTTATGCCCAAACACTTCTGTAAAACTGCATGGTTTGTGGGTCATATAAAGTCAATAACTGCCACTGGAGAGCACTAAGAGCACAAAATCATGGTGAACCAGCTCATCCAGTGTGCTGAAGTCACCGTGTCTCCTGACCTTTGATTTCCCATTAGCATCTGTATCAACATAAGCTGCCTCATCCCATGTGACAACTGCTTAAGACATGGCTGTCCTATTTGGAAGGACTAGGCTTCTGGTGGCTCACTGCATTTGTAAGACTAGCTGTGGATTTTCACTAAAGAAGGTTCTCTTTCTTCACTGTTTTTTTTTTTTCCTCATTTCATGAGTGAGTGCTTTATTTTTATCTAGTTGCTTTGAGATCGGTCTTCAGTCCTTCATGTTGTGTGCATCCAGTTTCTGGAATCATCTAATGAGTGTCATCTGACAACGAAAGACCTTGTAGAGTAAATGTGTGTGCAATTTGAGACTTCTCCAAGGTACATGAGTTTGAATTTTTCTTTCAGCTATTCTTTGAAAGCATTCTTCAGTCACAGATTTAATAGTAATCAGTGTAGCACCCACGTAAACTGTAATGGGATTTTCCCCCCAAGGGATCAGCAGTTGATTTCTTAACATTCAGACTTGTCAGAATCTTGTCCAGCTATGACTCCGTTGTTTTAAATCGTAAACTATGATTTTTAATAGTAGTAATTGGATCACATTCTTGAATTTACATAGAAAATTCTTCATTGAAGACATACTGAAGAAGTGCTGTGACTGTGTGTAAATGATAGTATGGCATAGTCCATATCAATTCAGGCAGGCTAGGAAAATATCTTACCTTTATAGTCGTGGATGTTATTGAATTTAGCATATATTAAAATGTAGTACTATGTAAGGAACACGCATTCTTTTGTTTTCTTCAAAAAAGTTTCTGCTCCGAAATACAGCTCTCCAAAGATGACACTGCACATATCACTTTGAAGATGTGAATTTTGGAAAAAATTTTAAAATGCTGTATCTCTGGAACAGTTCTAGATATTTTATTGGGATTTTTTTTATTTGAAAGATAATTGCATTATGATTACAAAGAAATCCTCCATTTGGCTTATCTGAAAAGGAGAGCTTCCAATTTTAGGTTAAATAGGTTTTATAAACAATTGAAATTTTTACCATGCCTAAAACCTGTTTTGTTATCATGTTATCACATAACAGACTCATAAAAGTCAGAACCTAGCCTTATTTAACATAATTTTAGTTTTGAAAGATGAGTAAGAGACTCTTTTTCAAGCATTTTAAATGGTTCCGAAATGTATGTGAAAGGTCCAAAGACTTAAAGGTTTCAATTTATACAGCTTCTGTGCGCTATGTTTTGTATTGAAATTAGCCAGTCATTGAACTAAAAATGTGTTCCACTGCTTCAATATCTTCCTTTGATACAGAGCGGTGCCTTCCTGTTGAACCAATAGGAACTGAAGCACTTACAGTCTTCAAAACATTGTGAACAGGAAGTGAGCTCTGATGGCATTGTTGCTGTCCTTCAGCTGGAAATTTATATCCAGCAGCTGGTCCATGTGGTAGCATAGAGTTCACCACAGTTTCATTTAACTCATGACTGGGGTCTATAATCTCTGCAATCCACCAGTCACAATCACACACGTGCCACAAACATCCCCCTTCCCAGGTTGTGAATCAGAATATTATCCTGCTGTTTCTGAGGTGTTGGCCGAATGAACAAAATTTCTTCTTTCTTGCTCTTTAAAGTGTGTGCAGTATGAGTTCACCCATCACTTTGAGTCCAAAAATGTGTCTTCTGAATTTCTTTCACAAGAGTATTTTGTTTGGACCATTCTTCTTTTTTCTGCTCACAGAATTCTTTGATTTCCTCTTTGGACAGAAGAATGAGGGCTGTGGGTGTATAAGATTTCACGGCTCTCAGCATTCTGAATCACAACTGTATTTGGTCTGGAAAGATTATGTTTTGTAGCATGGCGCTTCAGCAGGCTTCCTACACCATCACAAGGCCCCTTCCTGTGACCAGTAGCACTGTATACCCAGTCAGCTGGCACAAGGGACTTACTCAATTTGAACAGCTGGTAACGATTTTTAAAATGACTTGGAGTACCATAAGAAATAATGATGATCCTCTCTGCCCCTGTTTGCAGTTGAAGAATTTTGTGCGTTGCTTGCAAAGCATGTGCTGAGCCATGTCCTGTGTCATGCCCCCCCCAATAGCTGAATGGTCAGCTTGATGGACTACCATCCTAAGGGGCCCAGGTTTGATTCCCAGCTGGGTCGGGGATTTTCTCCACTCAGGGACTGGGTGTTGTGTTGTCTTCATCATCATTTCATCCCCATCCGGCGCACAGCCCGCCCCATGTGGCGTCGAATGTGATAAGATCTCCACCACGGCGGCCGGACCTGCCTCGTAAGGGGCCTCCCGGCCAATGACGCCAAACGCTCATTTCATTTCCATGTCCTGTGTCATCACTTATAACTGCAACACTTGTGATCTTCGTTTGAAAATTGGTCACTCCAGCAAAAACTGAAACCAATCATTGCTTCAGTGATATCCTTGTACTTGTGGGAGAATTAAGACCAGTTCTCAGCAAAATCACAGTGAAACACTAAAAATAGTTCTACAACCTGTACACACCCTTTCACTTCTGCAATGTGTTGTTGTTGCAATTTCTTCAGATGCTGGTGAGTTATTGCTTTCACTGACCATTTACAAAGATCATTAATGAAACTGTCAAAGGCAACAGTTTTCTTAATTAGTTTATTTTCCTCCCATTACATATGTAATTTCTGCATAGTTATCTGCTACATCTTCCAGGCCAAGTGTCTGTAAAGACAGTCCTGCTTTTCCAGGGTAGTCACCACATTCTTGAAACAAACAAATCTCTCGCTTTTCCTCACAGACTACTAATGACTTCACATGCCCAAGCAAGATGTCATATGTCACATGCTCCAGTAAGTTCTTCAAAGTTACCACACAAAGTTCAAAACTCCCACTGTACACACATAAACAGACATTTCTAGGTGGGTGTGGAACTACCCACTTATGTCATAGTGCATAAAATTTTGATCTTCCAATATGTTAAGTTGTATAGTTACTCTTATAAATTGCAAAAGTTTGTTTAATACTGCAAGTCATGTATCTCTTCACTTTCACAACTTCTTGTCCTTCAACTGTTACAGTTATAGTGTCTTTTTTGTTGGCACTCTGGCGAGAACAGTCCCATTTATCTTCCAGATAAAATGACTGCACTATTTGAACTTGAGCTGCTTCTACAGGACGACCACAATAGGGATCTGGTCTTCTAAAGACTCCTTTTACAGACCTCACATTTCTTGATATGTCTACCATGTGCTTTGATACCGATGGAACATGATTCAAAGTTGTTTTCTTTGAAAATGTCTCTGGAATAATAGTTAAAATGTGCACATTTTCACTGTAGGATGTGCAATATTCAATGGCCGAGTGCAAAGTTCCTGGCAAGAGGTGCAAGAGTGCTTTGGTTCATTTTCTTCTGAAGGTGGAATTTCTACTTTGAAGAGTGTGGTCAGTTTTGCTGTAGTGTATTCATCCATAGCTTTAGTAATTTCTTTGGGCTTTCTTAATGCATAGAGCTTATGACTCAGCTTCACTGACCAGCATTTCTTAACAGGACTAAACCTACCTCTGTAGTTGACTGATTCAGGTTATTTAATTCTTGCTCTATTGATGCAAAATCTGCATCATCTGCACCATAGGAGGCTTCACCTTGTTCAGATGCTATCATTGTTGTTAGTCTGTCAAAACATTTAGAACACAAAAAGTTGTCAGTGGAAACATCTGAAACAGAGTCTTCAAAAGAGAACACTTATTCCCAACCTAAACAAAGTCTATTTTTTTGTTTGTCTTATACGTCGTCTTTTATAGATATGCAACTAGTCAGCTCACTTCATTCTCCCGTGGCCCCAGTCAGAAGACTTTTCAAATAGTCTTTTTCACAAAACACACTGCAACTGTGTCAACTGGAAAATTACTCACGAAAACGCAGAACTCACTGGAAGGTCTCAGATTTCTTAGAAGCCTCTTCAGTAAACAAATTAACACTGAACAACTACAATACAGAAACCTGTAATGAACAACCACTTCAAAGAAACTGACAAGAAACTGCAACAAAGTGTAAGAAATATGTGTAACAATGAAAATGAAAAGAAATAACTGAAACAAAGAAAGTGATAAGAAATAACTGCAACAAAGACAATAGATATAAACATTGTAACAAAGAAATTAGTAAGAAACAACTTCAGTGAAGACATACATTACCCTTGAAAGTAAAAAAAAATGGTTTTTTAATATAAAACCTGTCCAACTTAAAAGTGGAAGCTCTCTTTTACAGAGAGTATAGTACTACCTGGTACCAAACAACATAAAAAATCTGACTTTTCTGGATTTGCATTTTTTTTAAAAAAAATTTCTGTAAATTATAAAAAAAAAATTCAAAAAGCAACAGTAAAAAAAGCTTTGACAGATATGTCCAAAGTGAGGATACAATTGTAATCATGAAGCAATTATATTTAAAATAAAAAAAAACTCTAACAAAATATTTAGAATTGTTACAGAGATACAGCATTTTAATTTTTTTTCCGAAATTCACATCTTCAAAACGGTGTTCGCAGTGTCATCTTTGGAGGCCTGTATCTCGGGGCAGGAATTTTTTTCGATAAAACAAAATAATATGTGTTTCTTACTCACTCCTGAGTTTTAACATATGCTGAATTGAATGACATCCCAGACTATGAAGGTAACCCCCTTGCTTGAAGTGATGTGGATTATGCCATATAAATATCAAACCTGGCAGCTAGTGTGAACAGAATTCTGAGTATATTTTACTTAATCACTAATGCACTGTCTTAGGATAGAAGTATCACTTCCCACATTCAGTTTTCCCAGTGCAGTATTAATTCTTCTTCTGTACTTCTAGCCATTTGTCAGAATCTCATAGGTATAGTGCCTCTTTCAATGGTGATGGATCTGAATCAGATGAAAGTGTAGAACAAAAAGAAACTTACTCATCTACTGGATTCATTGAGTTGGTTCAAGATCTTCTCTGGGACTGAACTCTTTTAAGCAGTTTTTATGGGTGCTTGTCTTTCATAAATTATTAGTTGTTCCATTCGATGATCCTACATCCGATTCAACTTATTCTGGTCCTGCTGCTGGTATTTCATCCTCCTCATTACCCACAAATGTGTTAAATATTCAGTTCTGTTCTAGTTAATGATCAGAATCAATATCTCTCTCTTGATCATGATGTTGTGACTGAGAAGCAATGTTTGACTGGACTCAAATCTTGTGGAGCATTTCATCTTTGAGAATTACTTGATTTTCCTTTATTACTTTCAGATGAGTTGGTTTGGTTCAGGTAAAAAGTATGCTTTACTCTTTCACAGTATTGTTGAAGTATTTACTGGTGTTTATCTGGCCTCCTTGGTCTTCAGAAGGTGGAGATCCACTGTAACACTAAATTCACGTAGATGTAAAACAAATAGTTTTTCTTATCCATGAATCTTTGGTTGTCATCTTGTACAGGCTTCATAGACATTCTGTTTGTAAGATATACTGCTACAGAGACTGCTTCTCTCCAGAACTTCGCAGGGTAAGTTGACTTCATGGCATAGTCATTGTGTTTCTTAACTGTGATCTATAAATAATGCTTTACTGCCTTAATTTTGCTCTGGACTGTGTAGTTTTAAGATGTCAGACAATCTTTTCTTTTGGAAAATTTGTAGCTTCTCGTTTATAAAGTGTATTTATTGTCAGTCTGTAATTTAAGATTCTCTTTTGACCTGACCACTTTCTCAGTAAATTACTTCTCAGCAATGGAATAGTATTGCCTCAATTTTAGAACTCCTATGTACTTTCATCTTCAGAACCCATTCCTTGTGGACATCATTAACTTTGGATGAATTAACCTATATTGAGGGATCTATGGCATTGTTGCTTAGTTCTGTAACCCACAACTAACCAATCAATCAAGTTATGATCAGTTAGAATTAAGAGCCATCCAGTTCCTCCAAATGATATCATATGCATTGGCCCCACATGAATGAACTAATTTGAGATTTCTCTTAGTTTGATAGGTAATAACCTGGAGAGGAAGTCCGGTTTGTTCCTCTCCTAGACATGGTTCATTGGGGTTATTAATACAGCATCAGTTTCTTAAAAACAATTGAACATACCTTTTCTGTTGTAATTATTGTTATAAGCATGTATGTACTTAAATTCTGGTCCATAAAGTTCATCAGTCAATTTAATTCTACACTGGTGTGCAAAACTTACATACAAAAGTAACTTTGAACATGATGTGTCACTACACAAGTAATGTACCTCAATGAAAGTTGGACCATACATAGAAAGAACTGCTGCAGTATAGTACAGTACAGTTTAGTACAGAAGGTAACTGAAAGAAAAATGCTATGAGATAACCTGTATCAAAGATAATAATTACTAATAATTACTCTGAAGTTGTTACAATTTGTGATAGTCCCCTGGAAATTACAAAACATGGACGTGGTTCTTAATAGGTTTTGTGATCACCACAGATAGCAGTGCATTTTTCTACAACGTGCTTCCATACTGCCATGAGGTTGGTAAGGAATTCCTGCAGTTGGGTGTTCGATTCCTTCACCGATGTGGTTAAAAACTGCTGGATCATCATTGGTGCATGTGGATGTGCTCCAGTACATCACCCCCCCCCCCCCCCCCCCCTCCAATGATGCATCCCACATGTGCTTGATGGGGTTTTAAGTTGGGGAGAGGGGGCAGGGACAAGAACAAGCAGAGCAAGCCAGTCCTTTCACCGAATATTCCCCAAGCACTTGAAACAATATTGTTGGCAATACCAAACTACTGGGCTACATTCATCACACTTTGTCATTTGTCAAGTTTCCTGATGATCCACCCTTGTGTAAATCATCCAATTGTTGCCTCCGGACCATGTCGATATGAAGAACGCCTCCATAGTGCACTGTAACTACTCACTGACTGACAAACACTACCTTTTCCCATTCCTTCAACTGCCTGATGTTGTGTTTGGCACCAGCTTTGTTTGCACGAGTATCATCTCAGTTGTGTGACTGGATTCGTGATTTCCTCTCGGAGAGGTCACAGTCCATAGTGGTGGATGGTAAATCATCGAGTAGAACAGAAGTGATATCTGGCGTTCCACAAGGTAGTGTTCCTGATTTATATAAATGATCTAGGTTATAATCTGAGCAGCCCCCTTATATTGTTTGCAGATGGCGCTGTAATTTACCATCTAGTTGAATCATCAGACAATCAATTACAATTACAAAATGATCTAGAGAGAATTTCTGTATGGTGTGAAAAGTGCGAGGTCATCCACATGGGTACTAAAAGAAATCTGATAAATTTTGGGTATACGATAAATCACACAAGTCTAAGGGCTGTCAATTCGACTAAATACCTAGGAATTACAATTAAGAACAACTTAAATTGGAAAGACCACATAGATAATATTGTGGGGAAGGCGAAACAAAGACTGCGCTTTGTTGGCAGAACACTTAGAAGTTGCGACAAACCCACTAAAGAGACAGCCTACATTACACTTGTCTGTCCTCTGCTGGAATATTGCTGCACAGTATGGGAACCTTACCAGGTAGGATTGATGGAGAACATGGAAAAAGTGCAAAGAAGGGCAGCTCGTTTCGTGTTATCGCGCAATAGGGGTGAGAGTGTCATTGATATGATACATGAGTTGGGGTGGCAGTCACCGAAACAAAGGCAGTTTTATTTGCAGCGAGATCTATTTACGAAATTTCAATCACCAACTTTCTCTTCCGAATGTGAAAATATCTCATTGACACGCACCTATGTAGGGAGAAATGATCATCATAATAAAATAAGAGAAATCAGAGCTCGAATGGAAAGATTTAGGTGTTCCTTTTTTCCATGTGCCATTTGAGAATGGAATGGTAGAGAAGTAGTATGAAAATGGTTTGATGAACCCTCTGCCAGGCACTTAAGTGTGAATTGCAGAATAACCATGTAGATGTAGATGTGGGAGATCTCTGGCAACTTGCCCTTGTGTTTTCATTAATTTCCACCAACTGGTTGATATGTTGTGATACTTGATCTATTGTATCCTTAAGTTTTGCACAGCAGTGTACTCTCTGTACCATCTGCATGGATGTTAGTATGTTTGTAACATATTCCTTCTACATGTATGTGCTTTTGTTGACTACATTTACTTCTGCACTGAGGGTTGTAATGGTCAAATTTAATTCACATTTTTCTTTTGATTAAGCGCTGGTGTATCAAAGTCTCCATACCAATCTGCTGTAATAGCGTCATCTGATGCGAGTGGCTTAGGTTATCCATATCTTCTGTTAGTTTTGTTGATAATTTACATTTTATTTTGATAATTATGGCCTTTTGGAGCATGACACATGTCATTCCAGTGACCTGTTGTTTTATTTTGGAAAGCACATTGCTATATGGTAATATACATTAAAGCTTTTCTTTATTTGCAACAAATGTGTCTAAATCAGTTTTCCTGAAATCTGTGATCATCTGCTTGTACTCTTCAGACAGCCTAGAAAGTAGAATGGAACAACAACCCCTCATGCACATAAACTAACAGCTGAATAGGTAAAATTGTCCTTGATTTTCCTGTGCGTTATTCAGTTGCAGCAGGACTCCTTTTTGCTCCAAATAAACTGCCCTACATTTAATGAAAAGAGTGCACTGAGTCATCAGCCCAGAATCTGTGAGTTGGAGCACTCTCAGTTGATAAATAGTGTTAATTACTGCGTCATAAAGTGGAGGAATTATGTAGATATTCAAAACATTGATCCAACATTAGAAAGTTTATGTAGCAGCATATGTGTTCTCTCCACTAATAACTTAGGTGCCCAACATAGAAGCAGCAGGAAGTGAACCTACAGCTACAGAGTTCCATGGCCGCAGAAAATTGGCCTACTTGCACGCTTACCCTGATCCTACCATAGGGCAGTGTATCTATAGAATAACTGCAGGAATACATGAAAAACAAGAATAATCATTTATTAAAATAATGTTCATCAAAATGTACTTGGGTTTTGCTTTGTGAGAAGTCATGGCACTGATGTAAAATTCTGAACCTAATGTAACCTAACATGATAAATGATTACTAACTAATCTATTGAAGTTCAGTTTGGAGTGCAGGTAGGTAGTAGATAAGTCCAGTCTCTTGATAGATAAACACTTTGACAAACAATTTTACTATTCTTGACACTCAGCATTGACTGGCTGATGACTGGAACAGGTTGGCTACTGATGACTGCAGATGTGAACTCTCAGATAACTGCTAGACAACTTTAGACTGAGTGTTGGTGCGTGGCCACTTAAATTTTGTGCTTGGAACATTACTGTACAGCTGTAGTCTGTTTGACAGATATATCAGATAGTTCCAAGTTTCAGCACTGTCTCTGGTGGCAGAGGTAAAAATTGGCAGATAAATGGGCGATATGAATGTCTTGTAGCAGAAGCATAAAGTAGTTCCTAGTATATGCTTCATCTAGAAGGTGAATAGCCTTACAATATGTGGCACCATGCTGAGACTGCATGGAGTGTGGTGCCCTCTGAAGACCACTGCTATGTGCTGCGTCTGGTGGTGGTGGTGGTGGTGGGGGGGGGGGGGGGAGGGGGGGGGGTGGCAGTGCATAACTTGACAAAGCTAGGAAAGCATGCAAACGTAGAAACCACCTATCAGCTCCCAGCTGCTCCTAAAACAAACATAAACATGACCTTTGGCAAAATTAATGTGTGTGTGTGCGCGTGCGTGCGGGTGTGTATGTGTGTGTGTGTGTGTGTGTGTGTGTGTGTGTGACAGGGAGAGAGGAGGGGTGCAGATGGCACCAGCGCCCCCTCCTGCCAAATCCTCTCAGTCTGCTGTTGAATGAGTACCAGTCTCTTTCCACAAGATAAAAAGAGGCTGCAGCACAGGGCACTCGACTTGACATCCTCTCTCTCTCTCTCCCAAGGTTCCTCTACCAACCTCTTCACCTCAGAGTATCACATACACCCAATCTCATCAGTTACTTGTTTGATATATTCCAGTCTCAGTCTTTCCCTACAGTTTTTCACCTCCAGGGAGACAAATCCTATGAATTTGTATTGATTTTGCAGCTATCCAAGCTAGTCTATTCTGCGAAAGCCTCATCATCTCCACATTTCTACTGTTCAGCTTTGTTCTTTTGTCAAATAGACAATTCCACAATTCTTCAGGTTATTTCGTATTAGACCCCTTCCTTTACTCAAGTTATGCTATTTTTTTTTCCTCAGTGTGATTCAGTACCTCCTCATTTGTTACATGATCTACATGCCTTATATCTTCAACTTTTGTTGTCCTGTCTTCGTTAGTTGTGTGTAATATTATGGTATATTGATGATTTTTACATTTGGTCTGACTAACTACACCTGAATGAAACACAATTTTCATGCCATAGGCGTTTCGCCTTTATTCTCTGTAAGCCATCTTCAGTGGCCTGGAATATGTATATATTTTTACTATTTAGTTTACATTTTGGGGCAATGTATCTATAAGTTATAAACAGTTCTGGTGGTTGGTTTTTTTCTATGGTGTAGTAATATTTTAAATTCTGCAGGTTGTATGGATGATTTGCTACATGTTATGTTTCTGTTCCATTTTTGGTGCTGTTCCTCTTCTTATAATTGCCACTGGGGTTTCTGTTTCCCACATTTCACAGCACTGAAACTGAACACTGGTTTTGATGCAATGTTTTGGTTTGTGTTGCTGACTGTCAGATGTTATTGCCAAGGATCGAATGTTATTGCCAACTTTCAAGTGCAATTTTTGAGACATCTGTGATGTGCTTGTGTGTATGTGTGTGTGTGGTTGTGTGTGTGTGTGTGTGTGTGTGTGTGTGTGTGTGTGTGATCAGAATGCAAAAAAAGGGGGGGGGGAGAGATAGAGAGAGATTTTTTTTGTGGCTATATGTGCGAGAGGGATGATTTTTTTGTATCATTTCTATAATCAATTGTGGTAGGGAGTCTGTATTGATGTGTGTTTGCTCATTTATCACATGTTTGTTTTCAGTGATGGCTTTCTGGATGTGAAAGTTTTTTTTGCGTTTGTATAAGGTATTTGTCATGGTTGTTTATTCTCATGATTTGCATTTCTTGTTCCATGTTTGTAGGATGGTGGTTACGGTGTTTTTAATGTTCTGCAAATGTGGAAAGGTTTGTTTCGTACTTTCAACACTTGATATGTTCTTTGTGCTGTGTTTTAAAATTCCAGCATGTCATGCCTATGTATACTGCATCGCAACTTTGACATTCAAGTTTATATATATTCTTGATCCTTTGAATTTATCTCTCTAGGTAGATGGTTGGCTTAGGTGTGATTGGTGGGTTTGCACAGTTTTGTATGCTATTTGGAAGCCCTGTCTCTTTAGTGTGTTTGCCACCCTCTGTGTTAGTTTATGTGTGTAAATTATAGCATACCATCGGCTTCTTTTCTGTGTGATGTTATCAGTCAACACAGTTGAATGAGCAGTAGTGAGTAAAAGACATTTAGTGCCAGTAAGTATATTTGCGCTTCCGGTTAAAAATACAGTGAACACAACAGCCAAAGAACATTATATTACAGACATAAAACTCAGAGCATACAATAGTACCAGAGAAGTCTATTATATTTCACACAATGCTCTTTGCCATTGTCTCACATGAAATATATTGTTCACACAGTTCCAACACCCCCCTTTGAACGTATATTTTGTGGCTTACTTTGCAAGATAAACCAAATAGCCCCACAGTCTTTTCAAACTTCTCTTTGTCCAAGGGTTTTGTCAGAAGGTCAGCCAACATGTCTTCTGTGTGCAGGTAGTCCACAGCGACGTTCTGTCGCTCTATGTGGTTCTGAATAAAATTCGCTCTATGTGGTTCTGAATAAAATGGTGCCTTATATCAATATGTTTTATGCTAAGACTAGTGACATCATTTTTAGCTAGGTTAATGGCTCCTTTGTTGTCACAGAAGATCGTTCTAGGTTCCACGATTAAATTAGGTTCTATTTCACATATTACTAATCTTAGCCACAATGATTTCTGTGTGATGTAAGATAACGCCATATACTTGGTCTCTTTGGTACTCAATGCAAAAGTTTTTTTTGCTTTTGACAGAACCATGAAATGAGGCCCCTCATTAATTTAAAGTAGCAGCCAGTAGTGGAGTGCCTATCTCCCAATTCACTCCCCCAGCCTGCATCACTGTAGTATTTTAGTTTTGCATTACCTTCTCTATGTTATCTTAATTTGTGGTTTGAAGTTCCTCTTAGATATCGGAATATCCTTTTCACAGCTTTCCAGTGCTTTTCCTTTGGGTCTCTTCGATATCTGCTCACTGCGTTGGTGGCAAAAGCATTGTCAGGTCGTGACGTTTGAGACAAATATAACAGACTCCCTACTGCTTCTAAATGTGGAACATTCTTATCACATTCTACATCTGTCTCATTTATATTTAAATTCACTCCTACTTTCATTGGAGTAGTTATCGGTTTATAATCACTCATGCCAATTTTCTTTAAATTTTTTCTGTATATGATGATTGATTTATGCTCAATTCTTGTCTCTCTTCATCCTTAGTGATCTGCATACCTAAATAATGTTTAACTTCTCCAAAATCATGTACCTTAAACTTGGTTTGCAGGTGTTTCATAAAAATTCTTATTTGGCTTTTGTTTTCAGCCAGTATAAAGAAGTCGTCCACCCATATTGCCATTATTAATACCCCTTTTCTTCCCTTTTTATAGTTTATACTGGAATCTGCCTTAGATTGCTTCATATTCATATTTATTAGAGTTTTATGTAGACATTGATTCCAGCAATGTCCACTCTGTTTAAGTCCATAAATACTTTTTTTGCAAAAGCCAAATCTTTACCCTTTCTGATCTGGTTTTCATAACTTCTCTTGGTGGAATGACATATATCTGCTCCTCCAATTTCCCATTTAAATATGCTGTTTTTACATCCGTATGATGAATTGTTAAATTTTGTTTTGCTGTCAAGGCTAAAAGGTATCTCAGTGAGGCATACTTGACTACAGGTGAAAAATTTTCTTTGTAATCTATCCCTTGTTTTCGTGAATATTACAAGTCGTACTTTATATCATGGTGATGAATTTTTGGGGCTCTTCAAAGTGAATACCAATCTTGCCAGTAATGGTTTCTTATCTGCTGTCGTATTTCCCCATTCAAAGGTTTTGTTCTGAGATAAATGTTCCAATTCCCTCTCCATCGCTTCTATCAATTCTTGAGAGTTCAGGCCACTCATTGCTTCTTCTGGTGTTGCTGGCTCATCATTAAAAGTCTGGGCTGCATACATTTCAAAATCTGGATATTCTTTCAGTTTTGGTACGCGAGAAGAATGCCTTACATTGTTCTCTTCATTTTGTTCATCCTCAAACTCATTGCCATTATAAATAGTCTCCATTTACCTTTGACTGTCCTCTTCCTTTTCTTCACTTTTTCTTCCTTCACATAAGGTTTCACTCTTGGAAATAGGTGCAGTTAACTTATTAGTCTTGCCCTCTTCAGAGTCCTTTCTATTTTCAAATAATACTACATCTCTGCTTGTAACTATCCTTTTATTCAATGGATCCATTAATTGGTAGTCCTTTGAATTCTCACAATAGCCTGAAAAAATATACTTTTTTGCCTTTGGGTCCCATTTTCCTCTCAGCTGTTTTGGAATGTGCGCCATTGCATCAGACCCAAAAACCCTTATATTCCTTAGGTCAGGTTTCCTTCCTACCCACATCTCATAGGGGGTTCTATTTCTCACTGCTTTTGTAGGCGATCTATTGTTCAAATATACGGCTGTTGATACCGCCTCTGCCCAAAAGTCTTTTGATAATCCAGCATCAGTTATCATGCTCCTTGCTTTTTCGACTGGTTCTATTAGCCCTCTCAGCAACTCCATTTTGAGATGGGCTGTACCTTGTGGTAGTTTGATGGCTGATTCCCATTTTTGCCAGAAGTGTCTTCAATTTATGGTTAATATATTCTCTGCCATTCATTTTTGTCAGAAGTGTCTTCAATATCTGGTTAACATATTCTCTGCCGTTATCAGACCTAATGATCTTAATCTTCTTTCTTGTCCACCTTTTGACCATATTACGATATTCCTCAAAAGTGTCACTTACTTGGTCTTTGGAACTAAGAAAATAAACATGAGTATATTGTGAATAATCATCAATAAATGTAAGAAAATAATAACTCCCACCTATGGATTCGCACTCCATCAGGCCACATACATATGTATGGATTAACTGTAAGACCTGTGCAGATTTACTTTGACTGGTCTCAAAAGGTAGCCTTGCTTGTTTTCCTTTTATGCATATCTCACAAGGGTCCTATTCCCTTTACCATATCTCTTGATAAAGACATACTCTTTCTATTTAGGTGTCCAAGTCTGCGGTGCCATAAAAAACCTTCCACTGGGTATACTGAACGACTAACATTTCTGTGTTTACTGTCAATACCCCTTTCACTACTTGCTGTAGTTATAACTTCACCATTTTCATCGATTACTCTTGCTCCACGCATGTTAAAAGTGACTGTATTGCCCTCCTTGACAATTTCCCCTACAGACAGTAGGTTAGTCGCAACATTTTTTACGTAATGAACATCATATGCTGTAACTATATTGGGTTCACCATTTACACTTACATGTAGATCTAGTTTCCCAGTCAAATGACATTGGAGCTTGCTGCCCATCAACAGTATATTTTCCCATATGAGTCTTATCTTTAACATCATAAAGAAGAGATTTGTCTTTAACAATATGCCCAGATGCACTTGAGTCTTTTGTGTTAGCAGAAGAGCCAACACCGTGTTATGAGTGGAGGCCGAAGTGCACGCGTTGTAGCTCATGCAGGCTGGCGTGAAGGGGGAAGAACTATACTGACATGAGGTCTGGAACATGACAAGGAATGAGAATTCAGAAAGCGGACATAATTAGTTTGATACTTAACTTTAATCCATTAATGATGAACGTCGCTCTTGACGGTACATGATTCACAATATACATTCTTGAAGTAATTATGGTAACTGAATATGGCGGCTTGCTAGGTCGTAGCAAATGACATAGCTGAAGGCTATGCTAAACTCTCGTCTCTGCAAATGAGAGCGCATGTAGACAGTGAACCATCGCTAGCAAAGTCGGCTGTATAACTGGGGCGAGTGCTAGGGAGTCTCTCTAGACTAGACCTGCCATGTGGCAGCGCGCGGTCTGCAATCACTGATAGTGGCGATACGCGGGTCCGACGTATACTAACGGACCGCGGCTGATTGAAAGGCTACCACCTAGCAAGTGTGGTGGCAGTGACACCACAGAGTCTAAAATCCATTCCAGTTGACAATTTCCCACACTTTCAAAAGAATAAAAACCTGCGAGTTCCTTACCTTTATTATTGGTCCCTCTCTCTGGGCTATCGGCAACGTTCCTCTTTTGCTGCGTGTCTGACTTTGGGTTTACTTTTTCTCTGCACTGAGATGCAATGTGCCCCTTCTTCCGACATCTATAGCATCTCATTGATTTCTTCCTTTTGTTTTTTGAATAAAGGACAGATGCAGTTTGCTTCTCCAGTAAACGACAGTTTGAAGTACTCTTTACATCCTGTGGATTTCCACTTTAACACTGTCACCCATGACAGGTACACTTGAGCTTTCCAGCCCCATAATCATAAGCAGATACCTTTCGGGCAGTCCTGCCAACAGTAGTGTCCCTGCCCATTCGTCAGTGATCTCAAACCCAATGTTTCTCAGCCAGTTTGACAAGGCTATTATTTTGTTGATGTATTCGTCTACACTCCGGCATTTGCGCAACAGAGTGGTAATTAACTCATATAATGATCCTACTTTCCTTGTAAGACCTCCATCCTCAAATGCACTTCGTAATTTGTCCCAGACTTCTTTCGCTGTTGCAGCTTTTTCATCGTGAACATAATTCACTGAGTCAACCAGTAAATCAACATTGATTTTGCTTTCCTGTCTTTACTTGAATAATTGTGATTTGTGGATTTCATTGTCCCATGCATCACATCCCATAGGTCGTCCAAACGTAAATACGCTTCTACTGCAAATTTCCATGTTGCATAATTTTCGTGACCCATAAGTCTTTCAATCTGTGGAACTTGTGCCACATTCATTTTAATGGTAACTTTGATCTTTGTTAACATACAGAATAATACCAAAGAATAATAAAAAGAATTGAATTCGTCTTGTAAGGATAACTTGTACTTCACGCAAGTGCACTACTTGGAACTTTTCCAATATTTTCTCACTACTATATTATGGATATACTTATTCCAAATGGCCCATAACCATTTAGAGTCGACACAGTTGAATAGGTAATAGTGAGTAAAAATATTTAGTTTCAGTAACTATATTTGCACTTCCAGGTAAAAATACATTGAACGCACCAACCAAGGAACATAATATCACACACATAAAACTCAGAGTGTACAGTAGCACCAGAGAGGTCTATTATATTTCACATGATGCACTTTTCTGCCGTCTCACACGAAATATGTTGTTCACACAATTCCAACAGATGTTGTCATTTGTGTGTGTGTGTGTGTGTGTGTTTGTGAGTTTGTAGCTTGTGAATTATCTTGTATTCTGAAAGTGTTGTGTTTGTTTTGTATTTGTGTTTTTATTTTTTGATTTATTCTGTGTACTACATGTGGAGAGAATACTGTGTACTACATGTGGAGAGAATATAAAATGTAGACTGGCTATGGCAAGGAAAGCGTTTCTGAAGAAGAGAAATTTGTTTACATCGAGTATAGATTTAAGTGTCAGGAAGTCTTTTCTGAAAGTAATTGTGTGGTGTGTAGCCGTGTATGGAAGTGAAATATAGACAATAAATAGTGTAGACAAGAAGAGAATAGAACCTGTTGAAATGTGGTGCTACAGAAAAATGCTGAAGATAACATGGGTAGATCATGTTACTAATGAGTAGGTACTGAACAGAATTAGGGAGAAGTGGAATTTGTGGCAGAACTTGACTAGAAGAAGGGATCGGTTCATAGGAGATGTTCTGAGGCATCAAGAGATCACCAATTTAGTACTAGAGGAAAGCGTGGAGAGTAAAAATCATAGGAGGAGACCAAGAGATGAATATTCTTAGCAGATTCAGAAGGATGGAGGCTGCAGTAGTTAGCTGGAGATGAAGAAGCTTGCACAGGATAGAGCAGTATGGAGAGCTGCATCAAACCAGTCTCAGGACTGAAGACCACAACAACACCTACTATATGTGTGTTGTATCCATTATTTCTTGCTATTTGTATGATGTTGCTCATTTCTTTTTCATAGTTTTTCTTGTTGAGTGGGATCCTGTTTAATCTATGTAACATATGTCTTAGTGCTGCAAGCTCCTAGTTGTGAGGATGATTAGATGTGGCATGTATTATTGTGTCTGTGGCTGTTGGTTTTCTGTAGCTGTTAAATGTATGTTTACCATTTTCTTTTATCATTTTTATGTCAAGAAATTTGATTTGATTTTCTTTTTCTTTTTTTAAACACACACACAAATATTATTAATAATAAAAAATATCACCAAAACTAATACTATTTCACACACACACACACACACACACACACACACACACACACACACACACACACACACACAAGCAGATCACAGACATCTCAAAAATTACACTCAAAAGTTGACAATAACATTCGATCTTTGGCGATAACATCTGACAGTCAGCAACACAAACCAAAACATTGCATCAAAACAAGTATTCAGTTTCAGTGCTGTGAAATGTGGGAAACAGAAACACCAGTGGCAATTATAAGAAGAGGAACAGCACCAAAAATGGAACAGAAACATAACATATAGCAAATCATCCACACAACCTGCAAGTAGAATTTAAAACATTACTACACCATAGGAAAAAACCAACCACCAGAACTGTTTATAACCTATCAGTACATTTCCCCAAAATAAAAACTAAGTAGTAAAAATACATACATACTTCAGGCCACTGAAGCTGGCTTGCAGAGAATAAGGGTGAAACGCACATGGCCTGAAAATTGTGTTTCATTCAGTTGTAGTTAGATGGTGCAAATGTAGAAATCATTAATATACTGGAATACTACCCATCTAATCTTCCTCATTCTTCTATAACACCACATTTCAAATGCTTTTGTTCTCTCTTTTGTGAATTGCCTGTTGTCCATGTTACACTTTCACACAAGAGAGTGCACCTCAAACACCTTCAGAAACAACTTCCTAACATTTAGATTTATATTAGTTGTTAACAAATTCATGTTTACCAGGAATGCTTTCTTTGATATTGCCAGACTGCATTTTATATCATTCCTACTTTGATGATCATCAGTTATTTTACTGCCCAAATAGCACTATACAGATACTACTCTTAGCATCTCATTTCCTAATCTAATTCCCTCAGCATTGTATGATTTAATTTGAGTACATCCCATTAATGTTGTTTCACTTTTATTGATGTTCATCTTATTGTCTCTTTTCAAGACTCTATCTAGTCTGTTCAACTACCCTCTCAAGTCCTTAGTTGTCTCTGACTGTATTATAATGTCATCAGTAAACTTGAAAAATTTTTATTTCTTCTTCCTGAACTATAATTCCTACTGCACACTTTTCTTTGGTTTCTTTTACTACTTTCTCAGTGGACAGATTGAGTAACATGTAGGACTTCAGTGTATACTGTCCAGTCCACATGTCAGAAGTTTTCCTAAAATCTCCAAGTGCTATAAATGTAGACTTTTCCTAAAGCCTAACTGATTGTCATCTAAGAGATCCTCAATTTTCTTTTCCTTATTTTTGTATATTATTCTTGTTAGCAACTGTGATGCAGGAGCTGTTAAGCAGATTGTATGATGGTTCGTAGACATATCTGCCCTTTCTGTATTTGGGATTGTGTGGATGATGTTTTTCCAAAAGTATGATGGTGTGTCCCCAGTCTCATTGATTCTACACACCACTTCCCCAGATGATTTTAGAAATTGCAAAGGAGTGTCATTTATCCTTTCTACCTCATTTGATAACAAGTCTTCTAAAACTCTGTTAAGCTGTGAATGTTGTAACAGATTGCCTATGTCACCCATATATTGACTCCCAATTTTTCTTGTGTCATCAGACAGTTCCTCCCCCTCGCAGAGACTGCCAGTGCACTCTTTTCACCTACATGTTATCTATCCCCTTTGCATTCTGTATTCTAAATCTGTCCCTCTGATGAGCATTTATTTTTTATTTTTTTCACATTTATTCTGGAGTCATTTTTACCTTAGTTTCCCTGACTTCCTATTTATTCAATCTTTAAGTGACTGACATTCCTGTATATCTATCTCTTCCTGTGCATTTTTGTTGTTCCTTGTTTTGTCAATCAGCTGAGATATTTCTTCTCTTATCCAAAGCTTTTTCACAGTTTTTCAGTTACGCGATTGCTCTTTTTACAGATTTCCATTTCTAATAAATCGAACTTTCTATTGTGGTTTTCATTATCACACTATGTACAGCCTAGAAAACTTCAAAAACCTCACTTATTTCTACTCTGATGCTTCTGGATGATTCTCTTAAACTTCAGTCTAATTTTTGTCATTTTGAATTGTGATGAGAATCTATATCTGCTCCTAGATACATCTTACAATTGTATATCTGATTTCAGAACCTATGTTTGACCATGATGTAATCCAGCTGGTATCTTTTCATAATATCAGTATGTGATTTTTGACCAGCATATTCATTATTTCCAATTGAAGTTTAGAGCAGAACAATTATTATTTGTTCTTCTCTCTCATTACTACTAACAAGCCTAAACTCTCCTATGCCTTCCCCTATTACAGCATGCCAGCCCCCATGATTACTAATTTTCATATCCCGTGTTCAGTATCCTCATATACTTTCTCTATATCTTCATCTTCTGTTTGTGATATTGGAATGTATTGTTGGTGTTGACTTGGTATCAGTTCTCTTGAGAATAATCCTATCATTGAACCGTTAAAAGTAATTCACTCTCACACCTGCTCTCCTAATCATAACATACCGTTTTTATTGCTGTTGATATTACCTCATATTTATATGAACAGAAACCCTTGTGTTCTTTCCGTTTCACTTCTCTGACCCATTAAAACTAGATTTAGTCTTTGCATTTCCCTGTTCAGGTTTTCTATCTTCCCTTCCACATTCAGACTCCTGTCATTCCTCTCTCTTACTTTTGTTAATTATTCAATCTTTTTCTCATGGTCACTCCCCCCTTAACAGTCCCTTCCAAGAGGCCCAAGCAGGGGACTAGTCCGGAGTCTTTGACCAATGGAGGGATAATCTTGAAACTTTTTCAGTTACAGACCACATGTGCTGTGGACACACAACATGCATATGTAATGCACTGGTTTCATTGCTTACTGCATCCTCATACTTTTGATCATATTCTTCTACCTTTTTGGTACAGTTTCTCAACCCCAGGTCAAGAGGATGGTCTGAGTCTGTTTCTGGTCCTCTGTCCTCTTTGACACAGAATGAGGGTAACTTTTTATCCAAAAGTCTTTGGCTGCCCATACTGATGAGATGTATTCATGATTTAAGTAGTGACTGGGATCAGACCTGGGACCCAGGATGTTTTGATTAAGCATCAAAGATGCTACCTCGAGACCTTGGTGACCTCAATATGTACGCCTAAGTGTTACGAATTATATGTATTGATGTTTGTCTATTCACTTACTTAATAGAAGCAGTGGTACTGTAGATATTTTCTAATAGATTTTTCAGATGCTTTTACTTTTCAGTACACACATTAAATCATCTGGTAGATTGTTGAAAAATTTTGTTCCCATACAACATGAATCTTTCTGACACAAACATATATTGGTTGTAATTACATGTTAAGTTCATGCTGATGTGAGACATTGTGTTTACTGGTCTGTTGTAACAATTAGCTGTAGTATTGTGCTGTCAAGAGTGTATCCAGAATCTGAGCCAGAGAAGTGGAACTCGTGTCAGTTCCCCAGTGAGTGACAAATTAGTTTTGAGATTTAACACAAATAGCTCTGGGTGAATTTACTATTAGTCAGTATATATTACATGTTCAAGCTTTCTTCAAAGTGATACTGAACTGAGGAGATGTCTAATTGCCAACAAGCGCAATAAAAACACTGCTAAACATTGTAACTTTCTGCTGAAGGCCTTCTTCTGAAGTAGAAATCATGCATATACCTTCACACAAGCACAACTCACACACAAATAACCACTGTCTCTATCTGCTGTGGCTGGACTGAGTTGGAATTGTGCATGATGAGATCAGCAATCCAATGGCAGGAGGAAGGAGGTGGCATGGGGTGGGGGAATAGCAGTATGGGGTGGGAGCACATGTAGTGCAGCTATGAAGCTTATAAGAGCATGCAGGGACATGGTGGTGACAGGGTAAGGCTGCTAAATGCAGTCGGGATGTTTGGGGGGGGGGGGGGGGGGGGCAGGTGGGAGAGGAGGAGGAGAGGTTTTGAAGGGAAAAAGGACTAGCAGGTGTGTTGGTGGAACACAAGGCTGTGTTGTGATGGAGCGAGAGCAGGGAAGAGGATAGGTAAGTGGAGGACAGGGACTAACAAAGGCTGGAGTCAGGGGGACTATGGAAATGTACAATATAGTGCACGGAGAATTCCCATTCAGTAAGGCTGGTGTTGGTAGTGGGATCCAGATGGTGAAGGTTGTGAAGCAATCATTGGAGTGAAGCCATTGTGCTGGGCAGCATGTTCAGCTATTGGGTGTTCTAGCTGTCTCTTGGCCACAGTTTGTCATTTGCCATTCATGCACACAGACAGTTTGCTATTCATGCCCATGTGAAAGGCAGCATCCTGCTGCAATAAACCAAGATTCAAGACTCTCCCATACATCCTTCCTCCCCAACCTATCCATTTCTGTCACATGCATCTCATGTCTCATCAAAGGCAGGGCTACCAGTGCAAGCAGTTGTGTGATCTACAAATGAAGGTGCGACCACTGTGCTGTTTTCTAGGTGGGCATGACAGTCTGTCCACATGACTGGAACCTGACAGGGGCCAAAAGGCAGCTGGACCACCCAGTTGCTGAACATGATGTCCAACACAGTGTCCTTCATTTCAATGATTGCTTCACAGCCTACACCATCTGGATCATTCCTACCAACACCAGCCTTACAGTACTGTGTGGCTGGGAACTCTCCCTGCAATATATCATACATTTCTGAAATTCCCCTGGCTTCAAACTTTGCTAGTCCTTGTCCTTCACTTACCTATCCCCTTCCCTGCTCCTACTCCAGCATAACACAGCCTCCCGTTTCATGAAATCACCCATTAGTCCTTTTCACCTTCAATATCTCTCCTTTTCACTACCCCTGCTCCCCGTTCCCCAAACCTACCAGCAGCATCTAGCAGCCATAAGCTGTCCCCACAACACTCCTGCACCCTACACACTCCCACAAGCTGCATCACATGTTCTCCTACCCCAACCTTCTACCCTCCCCCCTCTGTCCCCACCCAACTGCACACTCCAACAAGCTGCACTAAACATTCTCCCACACCACCCTGCTATCCCCGTTCCTTCATTCCTCACCAATGCCTCTTCTTACCCCTACCATGCATAAGTACAACTCAATCTGGCAACAGCAGCCAGGGTCAGTGGTCATGTATGTGTGAGTTGTGCTTGTGTGAATGTGTGTGTGTGTGTGTTTTCTACTTCCGGAGAAGGCCTTATGGCTCAAAGCTAAAATGTACACTAACCGTCCAGAACATTATGAGCACCTACCTAATAGCCGGTACGTCCATCTTTGGTTTGGATAACAGTGGCAACGTGTTGTGGTATGGAAGCAATGAGGCCTTGGTAGGTCACTGGAGGAGTTTGCACCACATTTGCACACACAAATCACCTACTTTTCATAAATTCTGGGGAGGGGAGCGATGAGCTCTGACGCCATGTTCAATCACGTCAGATGTTTCCAGTTGGTTTCAGATCTGGCAAGTTGGGGAACTAGCACTTCAGCTGAAACTCACCACTGTTCCTGGAACCACTCCATCACACTCCTGGACGTGTGACATGGTGCATTATCTTGTTGAAAAATGCCACTGCCATTGGGAAACATGATCATCATGAAGGGGCGTATGTGGTTTGCAACCAGTGTACGATATTCGTTGGTGGTCATGGTGCCTTGCATGAGCTCCACCAGACCTATGGATGTCCACATAAATGTTCCCCAGAGCATAATAAAGGTGCCACCACTTTGTCTCTGTCTCACAGTACAGGTGTCAAGGAACTGTTCCCCTGGAAGACAATAGGTTTGCACCCTCTCATCGGTATGATGAAGAATATATCGCGATTCGTCAGACCGTGTAGTGTTCTACCACTGCACCAATGTCCAGCATCGATGGTTATGTGCCCATTTCAGTCATAGGTGCTGATGTCGTGGGGTTAACATTGGCACATGCATAGGTCGTCAGCTGCAGAGGTCCATCAGTAGGAGTGTTTGGTGCACTGTGTCTTTCGATACACTTGTACCCTGTCCAGCATTAAGTCTGATGTTAGTTCTGCCACAGTTCGTTGCCTGTCCTGTTTTACCCGTATGCCCAGCTTACAACATCCAACATCTGTAATAGGGGATGGCTGCCCAATCCCAAGATTTCTGGACATGGTTTCACTTTGATTTCGCCACATGTTGAAGATGCTCACCACAGCACTCCTCGAACACCCGACAAGTCGTGCAGTTTCCAAAATGCTCATGCCGAGCCTCTGGGCCATCATAATCTGTCTTCGGTCAAACTCAGGTAGATCATGCGCCTTACTCAATCAACACATGGACAGCACGCTCACTGATACTAGATGCACAATGCGTGTGCCTAACTAGCAGACGTTCTGTGTCAGGTGACACTGCTGTCATGGGTTTATATAAATAGTGGCTCAGTGTTCATAATGTTCTGGCTGATCAGTATATAGCAGTATTTTTGTGGTGCCTGTCTGTGACTGAACACCTCCTCTATGTGGTGAGCAGCAATCCATCTGTCTCATATTCATTGTTTAAAACTGAAATAATACATTTTTCTGTATGGTGGGCAGAATACGTTTGGTTTTTTGGGGGTCAGATAGATATACAGGGATGGAGGAGGGGGGGGGGGGGAGAGAGAGAGAGAGAGAGAGAGAGAGAGAGAGAGAGAGAGAGAGAGAGAGAGAGAGAGAGGGGGGGGGGGGGGGGGGTGGAGGTAGAGGTAGAGTATTTATCAGGGAAAACTTGTAATCTATATATTTTTTGCTATTACTTAACATGGAAATGATTGTTACAGTTATTCAGTAGAATATGGTAGTATTATTATTGAATGTATTTAATAAGTTCTAATGTTATAATTATGTTGTATTTTTCCAGCATGTGAACTTGATTCATTAGAATGTGCCCAGCTGCTTTTAGAGTCTGGAGCAGACATCAATGCTGCAGATGCTGACGACAATCGGCCTATTCATGAAGCCATCAACAAGGTATGTTTTTGCTACCTACATTATCAAAATATTACTTTTTGGTTTTAATGAAATGAAATAAAACAGGATTTAATAATCAGTTGCAAACAAAGAGGCTGTATGTGCTCAAACATTCACCAAACACAGTCTGTTTCTGTGTTTAATTTAATGCTCTTAATCACAAATATTTCAGAAGAGTTCTCTTTATTTCTTTACAATTATGCAATTCTCGACGCTTAATCATTTGTTTCCATCCAGAGCCTCCCTTTCCAGGCTATCTCACACCATTGTCACTCCCTTGCCTCACACAGATCCTCCCTTCCCCACATTCTCACACCTCTGCCTTTCTCTGGCCCATTTACTCTCAACAGTCTTGCCCCCTTCCCACTCTCACCACTCTTCCCACTCTCACCACTCTTCCCACTCTCATTGCTCCTTCAGTTCCCCACTCTCACCACCTTTTCACCCTGTAGCTGTGCTCACTAAAGTTATATTCAAAAGAAACAAGATTCGAGCCCATTGTCCAGACTTTTGAAAAGATTTCATGTTGTATCCCTAAATCACTTCAAAACAACACCAAGATGATACCTAAATAGCTGTATTTTGTTCAAATGAGATAGTATCTGTATTTAAGTTTTCTCTGTGTCATCAAGTCGTTAAACTCTAAACTTCCTTCCTGGTGTTGAAAATTTATCTAATTTGCTCGACAGCTGCCATGCACAAATGTTTCTTTTTTTCACTTATTTTATAGTTATAGATGTATCTTTGTAGGTCATCTTCAGGCAAGTGTTGTCATTTGTTGCTAAGTGTTTTAATTTTAATGATGGTTGACCCAAGTAATTCTGGAAGCCATAGGTTGAGGCAGTCAAGCAGATCAATATTCCATGATCTCCAAAAAGTGTATCACTCCGTACCAAGCCAGCACTTGTTACTAAAAGTTAGTATGCTGTCTTTGTGGAGAATCATTGACTTATGTGGAAGTAACTTGAAGTGCACCTCAGGGAAATGTACTTGGACTCTTGCTGTTCATGTTGTACTGTAATGACATGACAGACAATCTTAATGATAACCTAAAGTTTTGCTGATTTTGTGGTTGTCTATAATGAAGCATTGTTGGAAAAAGCTGCACAAACATTCATTTAGATCTTGACAATATTTTAAGTGGTGCATTGATTAGCAACTTGCTTTAAATGTTCACAGATGTAAAAACTGTGCACTTCACAAAGTGCGAAAGCTTAATGACTGATTCTGCTTAGCTTTCATGCTTTTTGGATAGACTCAATCAGTAACTAGGGAGTAACCTATTCACTGGCTGTGTCCTCTAACATTAAGGTCATCACAAGGTTCAAGTTTGCCTCAGGTATTACTTCAGTGTTCAAATATTCTATTATAAAACTTGAGTCCGCTAATGGCAATATCTCTCATATTATTGTGGAATGGAGAATATTTTTGAAAACTGGCACTAACAGTTATCAGGCAAAAGTTGTTAAAAAAACAATAAATAAGCAGAATAAATCTTTGTACCACAGCAGAGTGTATGCTGTTACGAATGAGCTGAAAGCTTAAAACTGTATGCCTACTGGAGCTTGAAGTGGAAACCCTTGGCTCTTCATGAAAAATGCTCGTACAGACTGAAACTCAAAACTTGAATTGAAACTACAACCAGCCTGTGCCTTTTCATTTTTAATAGCCTACAGTGCTGCGTTTTGTATACCTTGCTTGACTAGCTTCTCTTGGAGAATTGTTTGTTGAAGAATGACTTACAAGGAAACATTCCCAAGTGTCAATAAATGATTTTGTTGAAATTTGGTGGGTGTGTAGAGAGAGAAAATAGTGCAATACTTTTTTTGCATAGTTTCAGTTTTGAGGGATAAAACATGCCCCGAAAACTAATTTGCCATTTTAGATTTAGAGGGAATATCTTTGAAACGATGGTATGTAATTAATGTTCTTGAAAACTGTATAACAAACTTTTGTAATAATCTCAGTATTATGAAAAGGATACAGTGCTACACAAAGTATAGTGGAGAAGTTGAGATGCAGACAGGCACAACAAAAAGACTACTAAACATGTAAGCTGTCAGCCAGAAGGTCTTTTACTGAAATAGACAATACGCACACACACACACACACACACACACACACACACACACAAAAATACAGCCCACATACATGACCACTGCCTCTGGCTACTGAGGCCAGCAAATAATCTGAAATTTTACAAAGTATCCCACCACCTTTAATTAATGCTGAAAAATAAAAACTTTTTTTACAAGATAAATTAAAGAAGATTTTAAGCCACATACATCCCTACATAATAAAGCTGGATCCTGAAATAACATTTTTGGAAAAATAGGCTGTATGCGATGTGCTGTCAGAATATTTCCAATATACCTAACTAAAATATGTAAACATTCATTATTATTCTAATTATTTATTTTGCTTGTATTTGTTTTATGTTTTAAACTGTTATTTTATGTTTTACGTTCATGGTCTTTTTCCACTTATATGTATTTTGTTAACTGAAAATAATAACTAACTCATTATTATGATAGAAAATAATCACAATAATAATGAGCTGTAAAGAAAAGCTTAAAACTTAACGTTTTTTACACCACACACAGAAAAGGAACAAAATATATTCACCTAATGTACATGGTGTTGAAGATAATGTAAAACAAAATTCAGTAGGATTTCAAACTGTCATCAGTGATCCTCTAAATATCCTAATTTGTATCAGCCATATTTCAGTACACAGGTAATCCTTGACAGAGAGAATTGGCAATGTACTAATGACTACAGCTTGATTATATTGTTTCTCAAGTGGAGATTCAGATCTCATTCTGCTGAATGATTATGATGTCAAAGTCTTCACACAAGGTTCTTCCAACATCAAAAGCTGTTTATATTCCATGGCTGTATCTGTGCTGTCAAGTTCCTTGTCCTCAGGTGCAATTCTCTGAATGGTTCTTTCACATTGGCTCCCACAAGACTCTAACAATAATACAGATATTTCACTCTCACTGAGAACATCTTTTGACCTGGTCAGATGTTTGTTTACCAGATATTGATGTTGTCACAAGGACATTTTGGGCTTCAAAAAGAAGTTCTCGAATTCTCAGCCCAAACTCAAAAACTATGAAAACATCTGGTAATCCAAAAGGGCTCGATGCTACAAGTACAGCTGTGGAACATGTACAGCTTTCAGTGTTGAAAGAACTTAATGAGATTATTTTCAGACCTAGTTGTGTTGAATGATTATGATGGTAGTGTCCACTTGAGAAACAATACAATCAAGCTGCAGTCATTAGTTCATAATCAGTTCTCTTCGTCAAGGCTTACCAGTGTACTGAAGTACACCTGATGCAGATCAGTATATTTAAGGGATCACCCATGACAGTTTGAAATCCAGGTGAATTTCTTTTTATTTTGTCCTCTCTGTCTTGTATACTACTTGAAAAAATGTTGTTTATTTTATGTGCATGCTGTAGAAAAAAGTTATGTTTTAAGCATTTCTTTACAAATTATTGTTAACATAATTTCTTCTATCATAATAATGAGTTGTCTGTTATTTTCAATTAACAAAATGCATGCCTGTGAAATGGTAAACTTAAAAAAAACCATGTATGTAAAAAATAAAATAACAGTTTAAAACATAAAAGAAATATAAGTAGGAAAATTAGAATAGTAATGAATATTTTAATTAGGAATGTTAAAAATACTCTGACAGCTCATTGTGTTCAGCCTATTTTCCAACAGTGGTATATCAGGATCCAACAATGGAAGATCCAGTATGGAATAATGGCAATATTATGAAAAAGATAGATTGCTACTCGCCATATGAAGAGACCAGGGGAAAAAACCTGACAAGTCACAATCCTTATTTTTTTTTTTTCAGGAGACGAAATTTAAAGTTTCAAGACTCATAAAATTTTAGTTTTTCAAGTTATAATCTTCATTTTTGTTTTAGACTTTAATATATCTTTCAGAGAAAGAGTACTGCTGAAATTATACACATCTGAATAGGATTTACAATAATATGATGCATTTTTATTACAAAAGCAGGTCGCACAGAGGAAAAATATGGCAAATCCATAACATATTGCAGGTAACTACAAGATTTCAAATTCATGTTACAACAAATTACCTCATATAATCATTTAATAATCTTCTATAAAAGGTCCTGTGCTTTTTCGATGGTGGATTAATGCGAAAGACAATCAAAATACACTTGCACTTCACTACGGCAAAATCTTTTCAAGTCTTGTAAATCTCTGTATTTCTCAGCAAATATTTTAAGATCACCTGCAAAAAACCAGAATCCCTTAATTTAAATAGCTATGTGCCTAATACTAAAAAAATACTTATTTTTTTTCAAAAAAACCTTCAAATCATATTGCTGTAAAAGAATTACTATACCTTCAGATTTAGCAGAGGGTAGGCTGAACTCGCCTTCTTTCAGGCTGGAATCTTACCCTTTCTTTTCACGAAGAAGTAATGAAGCTTGCTCATATGCTCCATTGTAGCTTCCTCTATACCCAACCAGTGCTGCATGGTGTCGTGTGACTTCCAATTCTCTAATTGGCCTGGACTGGAAAGGGAGTTTCTTCTTGTATGTTGTATTATCCAGATACTCTGTCCAGCATTTGATTATCTCTGGTTGCTCCTCAACATCAATGATGACAAAAGGCGAAGAGTGTGTGTGTGAATTCTGAAAAACCTGACACCAGACCTTTGGCATTTGACATTCCTGAGTTTGGTCTATCAACTTCGAGGTACAAAGGACCTCTTATGAGGAATGTCATCTTTACATAGTTCAATCGTTTTTCTGTATGGACCAGATGGTGAAGGAATCTGAACACAGTGGCATTCCTGTTTTGCCCTCTGCAGGAGTCACAGAAGATCACCAGATGTCTGAGTTCTGGATTTAGAAAATTGTGCACAAAATGATGAAGGAACGATGTAACTTCGTCTGCTCTTTTTCGGCCTTTGCTCTCTGGATACATGTAAAAATAGCTGTCCCCTGTTGCCAAAACATGGACATTGAATATAGATACAGAAAGCTGTCATTTATAATAAACTTCATTTGTCTTTATATTTGGACAAGGAAGGTTTTTGCTATAGTCCATCGTAATTGGAAACTTTGATGGATTTTTTTGACTTTCCATCTTAGGCTTTTTTTTCCTGTCAGAAAATACTTTTTGTTTTCTGAGATGCAATTTATGGCTATTTGATTGGATCGAAGTTCAGAATGAAGGCTTACTTTATTTTCAACTGATGATGTTAAAGACAGTTCCTTCTCCAAATTTTTCTTCTTGGCTAGATACTCATCGCAGGAGCCACAAGTATCAGATCGTGGATATCCATAACATATATTGAAATCTGAATTGAATATAGTGCAGTATGTTTCATACGACATGTTCTGATCCTGAAACTTCTCCTTGAATATGTGGAACATTTTTTTAATATTCAAAGACTCTGGCAGGTAAATTTTTTCTGTCTTTGTCAAACTGTAGTGGCTGTTGTGACCTTTAAATAAATTAATGTGCCCTCTTATTATTGCACATGTTTCATCCTTCAAAAGCTGTGGGCTGGATCTGTGTTTCCCTCGACCGTCTTGTAGAGGTTGGTATTCAGATTTAAGTTTCTTCAGTAAATGGTCTACCTTGCCCTTCTTTATTCCATGTAACGACATAAATGCTTGGTTGCACACATGTACTTCTTGGAAACTTCCATTAATGGTAATAGAAACACTGAATTTATATGATGCATCACGAAACTTTGCTTCCTGCTCTTCTCTTCTAGGATGCCTGTGCTGTACAGGGACCACTGTGATTAAACCACTTAAATAGAGGTTTATTTCATCATGATTTTGAAAGTGGTTCATGTTATTGATAATATTCCTTTAATTTTCATCACTGACAATATCAAAACAATTGTTTTTCCACTTACATGGTTCTCCTGTTTCATGTGACTGCAATCTTAAACATTTGGAGGCATCTCTAACACAACCATACTTCTTCCTTTTCTTTGCCAGCTTCTTTGATGACATTCTATAGTTTTATTGGCAAGTAGATGAGACACTGTCTTCTTTATTCATTTTACACTGACAGAATACAATGCTAGATCTAACTTCCTTCACAAACTTCACAAAGCTAACAACAATGGTCAACTTATACACAACAGTGACTGTGGCAACTATGATAAAACAACAATAACACTAGTGAAAACAGACCTGCGCGGGCTGGGAATCATTAAGTGATAAAATTTTATCGTTGCTTTCTCTGGACTTGTCAGGATATTCCCCTGTTTTGCATGGACTTATAATGTTTTACACCTGCACATGTTTACAAGATATCAGAATATCTCTTGGCTCATCAGGTTTTTGACCAGTTCTGTAAAACCAGCTAAAACTACATTGGCTGGTCTATTAAATTATGAAAAAACAGAAATTTTGGAATTTTGGACTTACCAGGTTTTTCCCCTAGACTCTTCATATAATAGAGATATTGATTTGCAGATAGGCACAACAAAAAGACTGCTTTCGGCCAAAAGACCTTCTTCTGAATTAGGCAGCATACACACAAACAGTCATGCAAATGCGATTCATACACACATGATCACTGTCTCTGGCTGTTGAGGCCAGACCAGAGGAGCCAAAGACAGTGGTCATCTGTGTAGGGTTTGCATTTGCTGGAATGTGCGTGTGTGTATGTTGTCTGATTCAGAAGAACACCTTTTGGCCAAAAGTATTTGTGTAGGAGTCTTTTTATATTGTGCCTGTCTGTGACTCAACATCTCCAGTATGCGGTGAATATCAGTCTAGCCTTTTCATAATATTGTCATTACTTCAGGACCCAGCATTATCACAAAGGGATGTATGCAGCTTGGAAGCTACTTTAATTTACATTGTAACAAAAGTTTTTATTTTTCAGAATTAAGTAATGGTGGTAGGTAATTTTGTGAAATTTCAAATTATTACAAACATTGATTTTATAGCTTTCAAGAACATGAATTACATTTCAACTTTTATATTGTTTCGCAGATATTCCTTCCAAACCTAAAATACCAAATTACCTTTCAGGGTATGTTTTACCTCTAAAAATGAAATCGGGTACAAATGAAAAAATATGTATTGCACTATTTTGCCCCTTCTGCACATCTGCCAAAGTTTATCAGGATCGTTTATTGATACTTGGGAATGTTCCCGTGTGAATCACAGCCAGTTTTTCCCCTGAAGTATGAATCTTTCACTCTGCAGTAAAGTGTACAGAATTTTGAAAATGGCTGATTAGAACTGGTTTGGAGTGGGGCTCAGACCCAGACATTTGCTTCCTTCTTTACAGTCACAACCTTTTGTTGATTGTACACATTCATATGTGATATAAAATTTGTGATGCTGAATGTTGATCTGAGATTTCAACAACAGAGGCTAACAAAGTAAATCCTTGTTGTTTCCAGTGAATAGCTGAAGAGAATTTTCTTTGTTAAATCCAAATGCATGGTACTCTTTACCAACCAAACTATACAGAAAAAGATGAAACTCAGTATCAGCAGTATATTTTGGGAGAAAGAGTAATATTAAGCAACTAAAGACAATCTTCTTTCCTTTTTATAGATTTTCCTTTATTTC
The DNA here is from genome assembly GCF_021461385.2 of Schistocerca piceifrons. Classification (NCBI taxonomy): domain Eukaryota; kingdom Metazoa; phylum Arthropoda; class Insecta; order Orthoptera; family Acrididae; genus Schistocerca; species Schistocerca piceifrons. Next base: position 278,542,078 of record NC_060138.1, read on the forward strand.
TAGTTTATGTCTAGTATATACTCCTGTTACCAGCAGAATTGCACAAGAAAACTTATATCTTAACACTGTGAGGAATTTCTGTGATGTCAGTGATGTACCACTACCTGAATCAAAATGAATATCAACTTTTCCCCAAATTCCTCACCCTCTTCTGCTAGTAAACATGCTCTTGTGAATATCAGTTGTGAGAGTGTTATCATTTGCTAAATATTAAGACATGTAGTTCCTCTGTCAAGCCCTGAGGTGTAACATCTCCCCCAGAATGTTCAATGTCTTCCATTCTGGTTATGTGGGATTCTGTCAGTCATCCTGTTTATATGCTGCCAGAAGATTTTTTCCAAAATTAATTACCTTACACCACTATCTTTTTTAGTTATTGCTTCTATGGGTGGGTTGGTGTCGTACTTGACAGTAGACACTCTCTTCTGGCCTGTGGAGTTTATGTTGATACCTACCATCCCTGTTTTTATTTCTCCCGGAACTTTCCACCTGTGAATATCCATCACTCACTATTTAATATCCAGTCCTTCAATAAAAGTCAATAATTCGTTGACCACAGTCCAAACTCAACACCAAGTTTCTTTCTTATGATACTGGATAGGGCAAATTCTGAATTAATACTTTAACAAATTGATTCTCCTGTATTGGATCATCTAAATATTTTGATCAGGTCAGATGCGGTTCTATATATATTTTTACAACTTTCCCAGCTATGGTTGTAATGATATGGGTGTAATAATTAGAGAGATATCTTTTCATGCACACTTGGTGACCAGTATTATTTTTTAAACTTCTCCACAAAATTATCACACAATTTAAACTCATCAGAGTGTGTGATTCTCCGTTCAGAGACCTTCTTAGAATCAGCCTATCATCTTGCTAAGGATTTCACAAAAGTTATACATTGAGTGGATGTCATATTCAGTTTCAGCCCTTCTTGATCCACTTGACTGCATCTGACATTATGATTTTCCCTACAGCTCTGATGTTGGACAGTTCCCAAAACATTTCCATTATTGTGCTTTCCGTCCACTCCATTGTTGAAATTTGCTTGGTACATGCAACACTTAGTATGTGTTGCATTCACACTTTTCTAGTAAGATAATGGTCAGCAAAAAATGTGTAAGTGATGATTATGTTGCCAGATGGTTTCTCAAAGACAGTGAGGATGAAGGAAAGTGATTGGGCAGAAATTCTGCTGTATTCAGTGATATATATTCTAGTGAATCAGAGTCTACTGATAGAGTGAAAAGTGATGAAGAGAGACAACTTTTAGCAAATACGTGGAAAGTTTATTGCGATGGCACCGGTGATCTCATGAAGTTTCCTTTTTCTGTTACGCAGCAAGGTTTCACCATTCCTCATGGTGTTCTAACAAAATCCAAAACATGAATATTTCCAGCTCTTCTTCACTGACAACCTTACGAGTGACTTTGTGAATGCTATACAAATATCTGTGCTAAAGAAAAGATACACAGAGTCACTCCACATACAGAACACTCAGTGTGGCATTCATTGAGAGATGTTTCATCAAAAGAACTGAAGGCTATTCATGGTGTAATATTGTACGTGGGCTTGAATTTGAAGGCAGAATTAGTTGACTATTTTACAGAAGACTGGGTAGAACAAACCCTATTTTTCAAAGATATTTTTATCATCTCCATTTCTCCTCCTCCTTCTTCTTCTCTCCTCGCTACTCCACCCCCCCCCCCCCCCCCCCCCCTCCCAAGCATTTTTGGTGCTGCATTTAGTTTCACCAGGTGTGCCTCAGCACTGTCAACATACGAGAGGGAGAAAGGTGAAGAACGTTAGTGATTTTATTAACAGTAAATGCAAAGAACTTTACGTACCAAAAGAAATGTTGCTATAAATGAGAGCACAGTAGGATTCAAAGGAAGGATTCAACTCAATTGCTGCAATCTAAAGAAGCCTGCGAAGACAGGTTTACTAGTTTTCTGTTGATGTGATTCAGAAAATGGTCACGTTTTTCCTGACATTCTATATTACCGAAAGACAACTACAGAAAGTCTAATTTATCCTAATTTACCTCTTTCAATCTGAATAGTAGCGTATTTAGCATGGGAATCACTTACTTGTGTAGGTGGTTCTGACTGTCACATCTTCACTGACAGGCTCTACACAAGCCCTCAACTTGCTCAGGAAATGCAAAAAATGGAATTTCGTCTAACATATACAGTTACTCCTTCCAAGAAGGATTTTCCATCCAATTTGAAGAAGACAAAACTTCCTGAATATGAGTTATGTGCTTATCAAAGTGAAATGAAAATTATGTGTCTTTCATTCCATGACAAGAGGTTAGTGACAATGGTGAGTACATTCTTTGGTCATCAAATCCAATTGATCACTGGTTGTAAGAAAAAAGAGCCTGTACAGTTCCTGAAATCCACTATTGTTTTGAAATACATGAAGTTTATGGGAGGAGTGGACAGGGCTGAACAGTCCTGTGGTTGCTATGGTTTCATAAGGTGATCATACAAGTGGTGGAAAAATTATTCTTTTGGCTGATTGAAGGTGCTGTAGTGAACAGCTATATTCTTTACTCAGGAGATAAAAATGTACATGGAGAACAACTGCAGACTCATCATTCTTATAGAGGAAATCCAATCAGACAACTAGTCGGCCAAGTGAGAAATACAAATTCAAGAAAGAGAGGAAGACCATCATTGTCTGATGCCAAGGAGAGACTAAATGGGAAGGTACAAGGTGCAGTGAAGAAAATCATGGTTTGCAGCAATTGCAAGAAGAAAGGAGTAAGAAGAGTAGCGATTTACTTCTGTGAAACATGCAAGGTGGTCTGGAATTCAACCGGGAAATGTTTTAAGAAGTACCTAACAGAAAAAGAATTATAAGCAGCCCTAAACAAAAACACCATATGTAGAGATTGTCAAGTGACCTCATATTGCAATTTTTTTTTAACAGTAACATAAGGACCTGTAATTCCTTAGAGTCTTATCTGGGTAAAATACAAGGGTTGGAACTTCAATAGTGGCAACTATTTATTCATAACCAATACAAAAGAGTTACATTTTGCACCTGTTACTGCCCTTCAAAGTAGTCTCCAACATTGTGTAGAACGTGTTGCCAGTGATGTGGAAGGCATAGTATACCGTTAGCAGAGCCTGTTCTGTTGATGGTGCGAATGGAGTGGAGTACTGCCTGTCGAATCTCTGGAACAGTTCTGAAGTGAATGCCATGAAGTGGTTCTTTCATCTTCAGAATCAAATCAAAGTCACAAGGGCTTAAGTCGTATTACTGTTCATTTTTGGAGCATCACCCATGATCAGCTTTGCGAAAGAAGTGGTGACACTTTCTGTGCAACCCACCAAACATTTTGCATGACAATGTGCAGGCGCATACAGTGCAAGCTGAGGCTGCTTTGTTTGGCTGATGGAACTGGAAAGTTCTGTACCATCCACCATACTCCCCGAACTTAAGTCCTTGTGACTTTGATTTGATTCCAAAGATGAAGGAACCACTTCATGGCATTCGCTTTAGAACTGTTCCAGAGATTTGCCAGGCTGTAGACTGCTCCATTTGCACCATCAACAGAACAGGCTCTGCTAACGGTATACTACACCTTCCACATCACTGGCAATGTGTTCTGCACAATGCTGGTGACTACTTTGAAGGACAGTCACAGGTAAAAACATGTAACTCTTTTGTATCGGTTGTGAATAAATAGTTGCCACTATATAAATTCCAACCCTCGTAAGTAAGAGGTAGGTGTTGAGTCTTGTACCATAGGAATCAAGGGAGAGGTAGGGACATTGCAGCGAGAAGAAAAATTGAATTGGAGAGGGTTAAATTTTGGAAATTGCTTAGCTACATCCATATCCTGTTCCCACTGAAACTCTTCTAAACACTCTAGGTGTGATATTTCACTAACTTCGTGCTTATTCAGCAGTTCTTCCCAGAACCTGTCAAACTTTTTCTCACTTACATGCTTAAAGTCAAATATTTAGCATATTAACTAATTTGCAAAGTAATCAGATGTTTGAAGCTGTCTTATCTATGATAGTTTGATTCTTTAAATGATCAGTGGTTGCTGATAATGAACTAAATCACATTGTTTGTTGATTTCAGAATATAATTTCCTTTTCATAGCTACTACTGCTTCTGTTAGCTCTCTAATTCTTGTGTTAATCTCATGTCTTTTTGTGCCTTGACTTCACAATATGTTCTTCATGTTTTGTGACTTAGAACTGAGGCACTGAGAATCATAAGGGCCCAAAGCACACTATTGTTGATTTTGAAATTGTGGCATGTATACATGCTCATGACATTTGTTGATTTTCTGGTAGGTCAAGTTCATCTTTGTAGTAGATCCACATGGTAAGTAAGAACATTCATTAAAAGCTCTCTCACCTATTTCTGTGATATTCACTTCAGTATCTACCTGATGGCAGTGTGCTTTAGACCTTTATGGTTCTCAGTGCCTAAAATAGTTTCTTCTATTTTACAACACATTTTATGAGTTTCTTTGTCTTAGATAAGTTTTTACTTCTTGATTAAGCTTTGCTGCATACTTTTCAAACAGGTCTTCAATTTTTTGGGTTAAGATTGGCATAAAACAAGACAATGTCACACAAACAAATTTCCACTGACACCCAGCTTTGTGTCACTTACCTTTTAAATTGACAACCTGGAGCTGCTGGGTCAGACATCACAAGTTGCAATATTTGGCATGGCTGCATCTCACTGCCATTGCCCATGATGGATATGCACAGTATGAGGGCACTATCATGTCACAAGCCCAGACATAGCTGTGCATCTGTTGGCCACAGCTTGGTTGTCAGCAATCAACCCTTTGCACAGCTTGGATATACTTGAAAAATTCTTCTTTGTTTAAAACAATCTTTTTCTGCTTCCTGAGCTCCAAAAAAAAGTATGTAAACAACACTACAAACACTCTTAACAGCAGTTATAATTAAGTGTAGTGGGTTTAGATGTTTTCCAGTATTTGTTTTGACCCTTTGACCCCAATACTGTTACCCTAGGCAACCAAATAATTTCAAGAAAGTTGTGTATTTATAGTGGTTATCCCCTTTAAATATCTTTTCCCACTCTTGCAAAATTATTCTTTTATAACCAATATTTAATCTTCTTTTTCATGTTTTTCAACCAGTCAGAGTTCTCACTTGTTTCAAAAGAGTAAACAATTGCTACTTGTAATAGTTTCATCTTCTTCTGTCAGGTACATGAATTCTTACAGCAAATACTTTTTCATTAATTTCTTCATTTGTATTTACATTTTTTCCCCTTCCAATCCCTCTGTTATTTGTATCTCGCACTATAGAGGCACAAATGTGATGTTACTTGGTCAGGCACTTATTTGACTGTATATATTTTTTTGTATCATTGGACCATTTAAACTTACTTTGTTTTGTTCCTTGAATAAAAGAATAACATTGATTGGCATACACTATATTTAATATGTGCTCACATACTTGTCTTTAAATAAGAAACTGCCAACAAAGCTACTTTGTAGTTATTTTACATTAATTATTCAGATGGGAATTACAACCCTTGACAATGTTACAGCATGGATGTTTACAGACCATCTGACCAAACTAGACTCTTCTTGATATTCTTGCAAATGCACACTGGGATTGTTGACCGTCTTCCAAGGTGGTGTGTTGCACTCCCAAGAAACTCTGTTGCTGTGCCTGAGCGAGTATTCTTCTCAAGGTGCTTTTCTAAATTGCTGTGACTATCATACTGCACTGAAGACACCCATCATCTCAGAGTATGTCACCCCATATACACATAAAAATAGGAAGTCTCGACAATATCTGAGAAATACATTTGCCCTATTTCCTTTCTTTGTGCATCAGTCATTAATAAGAACTTACTTAGGAATGAGCTGCACTGCTTTGGAGTTCCACATATTGCTACAGTGATTTATGATGAAAACAATGGACAACCTGGATGAAATTTTCTCCCCCTGCAGCAGAGTGAGTGCAGATATGAAAATTCCGGACCGGCACACAGTTTTGATCTGCCAGGAAGTTTCAATGGACAACCTATCAACACTTGTTTAAAGTGCAAGTTGATACATGGCTAATAATACGACTATATGGATTCATTTACAGAGGTCTGTAGAAATGGTGAATTTGTTGCTGAGATATGAAGCGGACCTGAAAGTAAAAAATTCAGATGGACTCACACCTCTCATGCGTGCTGCCTACATTGGCTTTCATGAGATCATTAAAAAATTGGATAAGCCTGAACTACACATTGTAAATGAGAGGTAAGTCATTGGTTGTATGCAACAGTGATATGAGCTGATAAGTAATTGAAGGTGTGATGATGAAAATTAAATAACTTGTAGCTTTGAGTTGCCAGATTATAATTAGTTTCGTGTGTCATTAGTGAAGAACAAAAATGACATGCGAACCTCAAAGTTTTTATTTCTTCTCCATGCATTTTAATACCTACTCCAAAGTTTTCTTCTGTTTCCTTCACTGCTTGCTCAATATACAGATTGAATAACATCGGGGAGAGGCTACAACCCTGTCTCACTCCTTTCTCAACCACTGCTTCCCTTTCGTGTCCCTCGACTCTTATAACTGCCATCTGGTTTCTATACAAATTGTAAATAGCCTTTCGCTCCCTGTATTGTACCCCTGCCACCTTCAGAATTTGAAAGAGAGTATTCCAGTCAACATTGTCAAAAGCTTTCTCTAAGTCTACAAATGCCAGAAACGTACGTTTGCCTTTCCTTAATCTAGCTTCTAAGATATGTCGTAGGGTCAGTATTGCCTCACATGTTCCAATATTTCTACGGAATCCAAACTGATCTTCCCTGAGGTCGGCTTCTACTAGTTTTTCCATTTGTCTGTAAAGAATTTGCGTTAGTATTTTGCAGCCATGACTCATTAAACTGATAATTTGGTAATTTTCACATCTGTCAACACCTGCTTTCTTTTGGATTGAAATTATTATATTCTTCTTGAAGTCTGAGGGTATTTCGCCTGTCTCATACATCTTGCTCACCAGATGGTAGCCGGCCACAGGAGTATATAGAGGGTCTATACAAGGGCGATGTACTTGAGGACAGTATTATGGAAATGGAAGAGGATGTGGGTGAAGATGAAACGGGAGATATGATACTGCATGAAAAGTTTGACAGAGCATTGAAAGATCTAAGTCAAAACAGGGCCCCAGGAGTAGACAACATTCCATTAGAACTACTGATAGCCTTGGGAGAGCCAGTCCTGACAAAACTCTACCATCTGGTTCAAAATGGCTCTGAGCTCTATGAGACTTAACAGCTGAGGTCATCAGTCCCCTAGAACTTAGAACTACTTAAACCTAACCAACCAAAGGACATCACACACATCCATGCCCGAGGCATGAGGGAATAAGAGGGCAGGCTGAAGTGCCTAGAACTGCTCAGCGGTTCACTAATTCCCACCATATCTAACTTTAACCTATCCATTTCCCTTTCTAAATTTTCTAACCTACCTGCCCGATTAAGGGATCTGACATTCCACGCTTCGATCTGTAGAACGCCAGTTTTCTTTCTCCTGATAATGACTTCATCTTGAGTAGTCCCCACTCGGAGATCCGAATGGGGGACTATTTTACCTCCAGAATATTTTACCCAAGAGGATGCCATAATCATTTAACCATACAGTAAAGCTGCATGCCCTCGGGAAAAATTATGGCTGTAGTTTCCCCTTGCTTTCAGCTGTTCGCAGTACAAGCACAGCAAGGCCGTTTTGGTTAGTGTTACAAGGCCAGATCAGTCAACATCCAGACTGTTGCCCCTGCAACTGCTGAAAAGGCTGCTGCCCCTCTTCAGGAACCACGTTTGTCTGGCCTCTCAACAGATACTCCTCCCTTGTGGTTACACCTACAGTACGGCTATCTGTATCACTGAGGCATGCAAGCCTCCCCACCAACGACAAGGTCCATGGTTCAAGGGGGGGGGGGATATAGAATTATCAATTCCTAAATAGTTTTATAGGAATTGATAATTCTACTTTCACAAGCCACTGTAATGTTTGTAGGGTATTTTGTATTACAATCAGTACACGTACAAAAAGTGGCAGACTTGGTCAAAGTTCTGACAAAGGAATTCTCTGAACTGACTTTGCACAAATAACCCATTCAACAACTCGAAAGTGTCAACATTGAACCTGTTGCAGCTATGTGTGTGTGGTCCATTGTGCATATATTCAGTGGATTACAGTGAAAATCTATAGCACCTAGTGGTATAACCAGTGTATTTTGGAAACATATTTTCTCAAAATGTATGAGGATAAGAAATACTGCCAATATATGTATTGTGGACCTTGTTTTGTGAAACAACATTTCCAAATGAAGCTATGGAGTGTCCCTTATGATGTATATATCTGAGTGGTGGATGTTATGTCGGACATCACTTGTGATGCCACAGCTGGTACATATGTGTAAACATGAAATGTAGGAAGGAGATGGGTGGAAAATTGAGACAGGTACCCACACATAGCATTGTCATAGAGCATTGGCGAAAATTGAAAATTTGTACCAGACAAGGACTTGAACCTGGATTTACTGTCTCTCATGAGTGGCTGCCTTATCCACTTCAGACATGCAGACACAGTCTCTGTCTAGCAAAAATTTTCAACTTTCGCTACTGCATTAGGCCTATACAATACCCTATGCAGCTAATTGTCATGATTTCCCATCCACCTCTTTACTTTCCATTCCTACACTTTATGTTTACCATATTATGTAGCCATCTTGGAAAACTTCATTCTGACAAAATGGCTAAGCCCATTTCATTTTAAAATTGGAGATTGGAAAATGCGGCATTGTAGGTAGGTTATTTGGAGAACCAACTCTCAACACTGACAGAGACCTCCTTTCTTTCTATTAAGCGTCACTATTAATAGCAAAATGCAAGAAATGATGTACTGTCATGGACCACTGTTGTTATTCTCTATTAAAAAAATTGTCAATACACTGCTGGGACCTGCCACATCGGGCATGATGAAATTAGTCCCTTCGAGAAATGACACAGTTTCAAGAGGAATTGGTGAGGCAGTTTGTGATATGAATGAAAAACTTTTTACTGTTTTGAAGAACACAGAATTTGTTGTGCAAGTTGACGATCAACAGCTATAGGAGCACTGATGCTAGCTTACATTTGATTTGTGATAAAGAATGGCTAAGTAATGAAGGAACTATTGTTTGCCACAAATTTGACTACCATCAAGAAAAACTATTTTAAATACAAGAAAGAGGATTATTTTTTTCCAAAGAAAGGAACATTTTGTTAGCAAATATATGTGCAACCAGTGGAGCTGCATTCAAGGTTGGTTGATATCGTGGATTTGTAGGGTATTTAATGTCATATACTTGATGTTATGGAAATACATTGTAACCAGTGGGCAGCAACTTGTGGCCAAAAATTCAAGTAAGAGATTAAGTGAATCCTTGTGATACCTCATTATTGCTGTTAAAAAAAGTTATGTCAAGAAAATGACAGAGAATTCAAATGTCTTATACTACTCAAGGAGAGGAATTGGCTATCAAGAGGAAAGTGTTTGTGTTGTTTACATTAACTTTTAAATACAACAGTTGATTTTTCTCATTTGATTGACCCAAGCATTGGTAATGCAGTGAAAGGATGACACCTATCTTGCAGATGTATTTGACATATTCAGCAAGGTCAACACTGAGCTGTGCAAAGAAACAAAAGATAAAGGCTAAAGGTATATCTTAATCCAGTTTTGAACTAGACAATTGCACCAATGATTTGAGTCAGCACAATCCTAGTCACTTTACAAATTTTCAAGAATTTGCTTGCAAAGATGGAGATAATCTTTTAAATGCAGACTAACACTCCATTTGCTATACTTCATACAGTACAAGCCTAAAAACATATGCAGACTAAATTTCCTGATCTATGTACTGTTGAAGTACCAGTGTGTGTACTTCATCTATTTTGAGAAGATGTAAGAGAATTTCATCAGAGGTGCAAGAGATGGTTGATCTGAAAGATGTCTGTGAATCCAAGCCTTTTTTTCTTAAGAATATAGCACTTATTGTTTCTGGTTGAAAGTAAATAATTCTTGTTTCTCAGTATTCTAATCTGCTAATGTTCGCTTTTTTATGTACCTACATAGTCAAAAGGGCTTCAGCATGATGAAGAAAGCAGGACACAATTTTCAGCTGCAAGAAAGAGGTGACTTAAGACTTCAGTAGGCAAGGATAGAACCAGATATCATGTAATTTAGATCTGTTCATCAAGAGAAAGGTAGTCACTGATGTCATAGAATAATGTGATGATTGTAGCGAATATTATTACTATTGTTATTACTTTTAAAAAAATCATTGCACTTGCATTTCATACTAATTTACTGGCCATTAAAAATTAATGTGTACATTCTTATTGCTCTATGCATCTTATTGCTCTATGCTTTATAATTTTTTGTCAAGTAGTAGACCTAATTAATATTTGCGTTATACATTATTTCCAAGAAATATCTCCCCCATCAAGACTTCATTATTATTATAGCCACAATTTTGCTACTTTTAACTATTCATGTGATTAAAATACCTGTTTGGTAATTTTCACTGTTGATACTAGTCTGTTAAGAATAATTAAATTTTGCAAAAAAGTAAATGTTGTTAAAAGTATGACTTACTTTTAAAAAAGTAAACTGTGAACAATTTCATTGAAATTATTAAAAATATTGTTCGCTCATAAGTAAATTTAATTTATCATACTGATAATATAAAGTCATTAGACGTAAAAAAAATGCCATTTATTTCAGCTGTGATTGTGAAAATGTTATGTTCAGAAATTGAGAGCTGTACGAGAATAACATTCCTCACTTACAATGAAACACATGAACTTTTTTATCTCTCTATTTCATTTTCAGCATATTTACACCAAATAATACTCTTAACTATGGAAATGATGGCCAGACAGTCTGAAGTGTCAGTTTGGATACTCCATGTAGTTAAAGTGTCTCACAATTTTAACTGTGCCATCCTTTTACATATACTTACTCATGAGATTGGGGCTCATAACTGGGAGACATTTAGAAGAAGTACAGCATTCACTCAGTGTATGTATTTACACAAAATGTATTCACAGTTGAGAGTGGAATGACAACAATGAAAATTTGTGCTGGACTGAGATTCGAAACTGGATTTCCCTCAAAAAGGTTATCTGAGCACAACTCATGGCCAGATGCAAACTTCTGTATGTCATCAACCATGTGTCTACAACCTTTACTTGTATATCCAGTATGTGTATTCCCTTACAGGGGAGACATGTTGCTTGAAAGTTGCTTGCCCAGTGTCGTCAGATAAATACAGTATTGCATTGCCTATATTATTCCAAATTATGATGCATTGTTTCTTCAGACGAACAGGCACTGCACTTACTACAGCCATTATGAAATACATGAAATCTATTCACAGTTGCCATTATAGACACCCATAAGCTGTATACTGGAACGATGACAGTGGAAATTTGTGCCAGATTGGGCAAGCGACTATCAAGTAAAATGTCTCCCCTGTATAGAAATATACCTAATGGTTGTGTGAGTACAGGTTTTAGACTCTTGGTTGATGACCTGTGGAAGTTTGGATCTGGCTGTGAATCATACTCAGATAGCCTAATAGTAAGACGACTGCTTGCAATAAGTGGAAAATCAGTGATTCGAGTCCTGGTCCGGCAGAAATTTTCTTTACCATCATTCCATTATACAGATGATGGTTGTCTATATTCACTACTATGAGTACATTTCACGTATTTCATAATGGCTGTAGTTGCCGTAATGCCTGTTCCTGCGAACATGCATGCATGTTCCAAAGGACCATTGCATCATAATTCAGAATAACACAGCACTGCAATATCAAATGAATATATAATTATTTACATTTTGTAACTAAAAATAAAGATGCTGTTACTTACCAAACGAAAGTGTTGGTATGTTGATAGGAGACAATAAAAAACACACAAACACGCACACAAATTTCAAGCTTTTGCAACCCAAGGTTGCTTCGTCAGGAAAGAGGGAGGGAGAGGGAAAGACGAAAGGATGTGGGTTTTAAGGGAGGGGGTAAGGAGTCATTCCAATCCGGGGAGCGGAATGACTTACCTTAAGGGGAAAAAGGGACAGGTATACACTCGCGCGTGCGCACACACATCCATCCGCACATATACAGACACAAGCAATTTTGTAACCTTCATTGGACACTTTCAGAAAATTTTATGCAAAGGGCTTTTCAATTTCCTGTTGGCCCAGTAATTCTTCATTATCTTGTACCTCAAGTATCTTTCTTTATATGCCCTTCAGTATAGTCTTGTGTGTTTGACTTCGTTTCTTGATTTTTTTGTTTTGGGTTTTAAATATTCACTGATATCTTCCTTTATTTCAGTCAGTAAATAAAAAGGAGAACTTTAAATTTCAGTGGGCTTTAAGCAGATATGAAAAATTTGTTAAACCCATGGACATTCAAGTTTGAATGGAAAGGCTTCCTTGTCGTAGAGTTCTTTTACACAGAATAAGAGTCCCCTACAGTGGTTTATCACCTTAGAAAAAATCGTGATGAATGTTCTAGAAGCCTTAATTGAGTCAAAAGTAAAGGAAATTTTGGGAAGAGGGCTTTAAAAATATTACCTATCCTCCTACACAAAATATCATTGATAACACATGTGAAAAACCAAACAAAATTTCAAGTATTTGTGAAGAACTGAAATTTTGTGATTGACCATAAGTCAAACGTAGCTTCCTGATGTATGAAAGCAGTAAGCTATTGTTTGTTTGTTTGTCTTCTTGCCTTTACAGTTAATCAGAAACAAAATTTTTATTCCATGATCAGTGCAGATGCTTGCAGCTGTTGACTGAATAAATTGTTTGGCGGGATTTATATTTCCACCCATATTTATGCTGGTAGGGATACAGTATAGCATATTTGAGCACTAATGTGTCAGTTTCTCACATTTTATTGTTAAAAATCATACCAAATGTGTATTTTGTGGCCGGCCGAAGTGGCTGAGCGGTTCTAGGCGCTACAGTCTGGAGGCGCGCGACCGCTACGGTCGCAGGTTCGAATCCTGCCTCGGGCATGGATGTGTGTGATGTCCTTAGGTTAGTTAGGTTTAAGTAGTTCTAAGTTCTAGGGGACTGATGACCCCCCACCCCTCGGCCTCAACCTTAGTTAGACATTGTCCTTACCCATCTAGCCCCTTCCCTGTTCTCATTCCAGCACTACACAGCCCTCTATTCAACCGATGCACCTAACCTTTTTACTTCTCTCCTTTTCTGCTACCCCAACTTCTTTCCTGCCCTCTGTCTAGCCTCCTGACTGTACCTAGCTGCTCTACACTCTCTCCACCTCATCCCTGCACGCTCTCACTAGCAGCACTTTACGATCCCCCACCGCTACCCAGCTATCCCTCCCCTCCCCTCCCCGCCCCAGCCCCCTCCTCCCCTCACCTGGTTGCCTCTTCCAGCATTCGCTGCTGCCCGCAGTCTGGTTTCAGCTGCCAGAGACTTTGTGTGTGTGTGACAAAGGCCTTGTTGACCTAAGGCTCACTTTCTGGCAGTCTCTGTGGTGTGCCTATCTGTGACTCAGATTCTCTGCTATCGATCCCCACCCCTACCCAACTGTCCCTCCCCCTCTGCAACCCAGCCTCCTCCTCACCTCCACCCGATTGCCTCTCCCATCATGCGTTGCTTCTCACAGTCTGACTTCAGCTGCCATAGACTGTGGTCATGTGTGTGCGAGGTGCTTTGTGTGTGTGTGTGTGAGATTTGTCTATTTTCAACACAGGCTTTGTTGGCCAAAAGTTCACTTTCCAACAGTCTTTTTGTTCTTCCTATCTGCGAATCAGCATTCCCACTATAAGGTGAGTAGCAACTATCCTTTTCGTAAGGTTGAGACTCTTTGATACTCAAAGATGTGCAAAAAACGGGATCCTTGAATGCTCACAACACACAAAAAGATTGAAGGGTAAGTCATTTCATCTGAACTGTTGGAGCAATTTGAGGCATATAGAGAAGTGTGTCAGTCACAGATTGTTACAGGTGACAAAACTACATCACTTTGAGCTGAACTGTAAAAGGCAGTCAGTAGAGTGTCATCAAACACAGTAGAAAAGATGAAATTGAAGACAGTTTCCTCTGCTGCCAAAGTCATAATGACAGTCTTATGGGATAGTGGTGGCATCATTTTTGTGGATATGTTGCGTAGAGAGTCATTCATTAATTCATAGGCTTAGTTGAAGACTTAGGAAAGTCAAGAAGCATTTTCAATGTGTCCGATCTGAAAAGGATCTAAAAGAAATTTTACTCCAACACGACAGTGCATGCCCACAAGTAAGACTCAGAAACCAGTAACATATTGCCAAATTGGGTTGGACATCATAGCCTCATCCATCCTATAGCCCGGACATACGTCCATGGATGTCACATCTCTTTAGTCCACTTAAGTATTCTCTATGCGGAACATATTTTGAAGGTGATGCAGTGAAAATATAACTACAAGCACAGAACAAGAGTATTTACCAAAAGGGAGTATGTGCTGTGAAATGCTGGTGTAAGTCGATATAGAATATGATGGAGAATGTGTAGAAAAATTGCGCTTGTAAAAGACATGTTTGTTGATATTGTCACCAAATTCTAACTCATGAGAATAAATAATGTGATCTGGGGAAAAAAAGTGGGTCATCATTAATTGAACAGTCATCATACTATGCCAAGTTTATACCAAAAGCTGCATAGATATCACACCCTCTCAATCAGTTTCAGCACAGGTGTTCAAATTGTAATGGCTTACCAAGTGTCAGGTGGCTTTTGTTCTTTAAGTCTACTAACTGTGTACATTTAAAGCAGGGCAACATTTAGTCATGGCTACAGAGGTTTTACAATTAGTATTTGAAGCTGTACTGTCACATAGGTTCCTTGATGGGATGTAACAAATGATTCCGTACACCCGCAAAGCACTGACACTAGCACAATGAATTATAATTAAATAGGAAAGGACGCCATTATTTGCCATGTTTTTTTATACTGTACAAAATTCCACCTGGTAACAGATCACAAGTCATAAATTTCGCTCCTTGACCCTCAAGTCAACCTACCAGATAAGACAGTGCAAAAATTACAATCAAATTTGCAATTTTTTAACTATTTCCATTATGAGATGTTCTACCAGTGATGCTTGAAAAAAGCTCTGATCTACTTCCTTGCTTCATATGGTTCCATTGCTGTGTACAGACATAGCCCAGCTGAGATGATAAATAAATAAATAAATAAAAATAAATAAATAAAAACTGTAAACTTTTCAATGTCCTGTGAGTGCCTCAGCAAGCTCATTCCTCACAACCATGCCCGTGCTACCAAATGGGGTTTACATATGGCCATACACCAAGGTGAACTTGATGCTGTCTCTGGTTATTAGGGGTGTGTGAAGAAGTTTAAAGTAGTGGCACGTCGGGTAGCATTGTAGTCAGCTCTGTCCACAGAAAGTGAATGATATTACGCCTCCAGTATGACCTTGTCAGGTCTCAATCAACTACCCAAGACCACCACCGCAACCATTCATGCTTTCCAGCTGACCTGGGTTTGGACTGATGCTTTCCACTATTCGATATACTAACCACCAGAGCTCAACACCTCATTCCTTCTCAAGGAATGGGTATGTATATCCACTCTCACCTTAGAGCCACCAATGCAAGCTGCCATAGGCAATGTGCTGTGAGGTGCCTATGGAGGTGGAGCCAGTGATCCCAGTCATGTAAGTTGCATCCCTGCTGAAAGAACAAATCCCTGAGGTCCCGCATGTGCCGCCAATTGTCACACATCCATTGACAGGAATGACCACCACCCCTGCCTCCTGAGTCACCAGTTCCTCCCCAGGTGCTACCATGTGGTAGGGGGAAGTCATTGGGAGGGAGATATCTAATATCTCACCTGTCCAACAATATGGAGACAATTCAGACAGTGTTAGTGGTGATATTTGTGTAGCTCATAGTTCCACCTTCAAAAGCTGCAAAACTAGGAGTCGCAGCAAACAATCCTGTGAGGATGGTCAGCACCACAGGCAGGTGAGGAATCCATAATCATTAGTTAATTAATAGTTTGGCTGAAATTCAGTATTTGGCCCTTGATTCGAAATTCTGTTGGATTGTGCATTGTTGTGTAAGATGATTCTGCCTTACATTTGTTGGTACTGATTGGGGTTCATGCTAATTGCAGTCATTATGTCCCCTCTACAAAGTTTTATGTAATTGGCTTATTGTTTGTGTTGCTCTTCATTTCCACAAGCTACATGGTTGTCCACAGTGATCTGCAGTACTTAACCGTGTGTGCACAAACTGTCTGTGTGTATGATATAATATGTTTTAGTACAATAAAATTCCCCTAAGTTCTCCATTGAAAGAAAAGCTAGGATATGCAGTTTCCACTGCATCTAGGTTTGGTAAAGCAGTATAGTTTTTAAATCAATTACCAGATTGATTTCAGCATTATTTTGAATTTGAAGGCCAGTATCTACTATCCACAAATGTAGACAATTGTGTGATTTTAATTTGAATGTTTACTATTTTAATACCTGTACATACTTCAGGAAATGTTACTTATTTATTTTCTATTCTGCCCATGCAGAGCGTCGTCAGGACGCACAGCACTGATGATGGCTACTCAAGCAGGCTGTTTAAAAACAACCAGAATCCTTCTAGAGATGGGTGCAGATGCCAACATCGTGAGTGGTGATACGACAGCACTGCATATGGCTGCACATGGTGATGATCCAAGGTGATCTCTCTCTCTCTCTCTCTCTCTCTCTCTCTATAAGCCGGCTGCTGTGGCCGAGCAGTTGTAGGTGCTTCAGTCCAGAACTGCACTGCTGTTACAGTCACAGGTTTCAATCCTGCCTCGGACATGGATGTGTGTGGTGTCTGATGACCTCAGACATTAAGTACCATAGTGCTTAGAGCCATTTGAACCATCTCTAAGTATACGAATGTGTGTGTCTATTTATCTATCCTCCTCTCCCCCCCCCCCCCCCCCCCCAGCCCCCTCCTCCTGTCTCTCTTCCTTTTCTGTATAGGGTAAACTGGAATTGGATCTCTGTGTGAGAGAATAACATGCAAGGTGTGAGGTTAGGTAATACATTTGAACAATAATTTGCATTGTAGGTGAATACTTGTATTCATTTTCAGTTAAATGTTTCCTTTTTACCAAAGAAAATATTTTTATTTTTTATTTTAGGTGCTCAACCTTTGATAGGCATACAAACAAGATTAAAATTGTCATTGAGCTCTCAGTGTCCTTTCTCAGAGCCAACAAAGTGACAAAACACACACACACACACACACACACACACACACACACACACACACACACAAACACACACAGGCATACATTGTCCCAGTGCTGCAGCCTGACTAATGTGAGGGTTTGAATTGGTAGGATAAGTGAAGTGAAATAGTGGGTTGAGGAGAGTAAGAGGGTGAGGTGTAAATTGTAGCAGAGAATGAGGGAGCTTCAGAGAAGATGGTGTACACTTAGGTGTAGGATTTATGGAGTAAGCTAGAGCAAACTGGAAAAGGTGTGGGGGAGGGGGGGGGGGGGGGGGGGGGGGGGGAGATGGAAGTTACCGTCCTGTCCCATCCTAGGCAGGCCCACTTTGTATGAGCATGTTATTTTAATTGCAAGCAACTGCAGCCAAACTTCCACATTTTCAAACAAATAATCCATGTTGGCTGTAGAATACTGTTTATTAAAGTAACGACCAGTTTCACACCACTAAGACGCATCCTCAGGTGATAAAGATTCTATTTAGTAGGTCATCTCAGAGAAGTAACTGCCTTAGAGCCACTCCTCATCATTTGTGCCAAGTTGTAAACAAATAGCATGCTAAAAGCAATAGTCCATTTTTAAAACTAAGGGGGTAGCAGAACCATGCCCCAAGCAGGAAGGTGGTTGAGCAGCAGCAGGCAAGGCACTACAATAGCGGTTATTTAGAACGGAGGGGGTAGAAGAACCATATCACAAGCAGGCAGGCTGTTGAGCGGCATCAGGGAAGACAGTACTGACTGCTTTGCCTGTGGTGTGGTTCTGCTACCCCCTTTGTTTTAAATAAGGACTACTGCTTTTAGTGTGCTGTTTGTTTACAACATGGTACAGGTGATGGGGAGTGGCTCTAAGGCAGTTACCTTCATGATGACCTATTTAAAAAAATCTTATATTCCCTGAGGATGTGTCTTCTAGTGCTGCGAAACCAGTCATGACTTTTAACAGAAAGGATTCTGTAGCCAATGCAGTACATGAGTGCACAGTTTATCTTTTGGCATAAGTGTGTCAGCTCAGTTTATTTTCGGAGGCCTGAAGTTTACACAGATATCAACTAGTGTCCTGCATTTTTAACTTACTTTTCAAGATATAATACTTTTAGGTTATAGAGAATTTTTGTATCTACAACTGTTCAGCTTACTTATATTTACTCTTATTTCTCTGGTATACTATGTTTTAGTACTTTCAAACATTTAAAGTGACTTTAATTTTGTCGTTTTACAGAATGCATTAAATATTTTCTTGTTATTTTGTACTTCCTTCTCTTCTTCCCATTCCTCTCTCAATCAACACACCTTACATTATCTATTGATGGTAATTCTACTTTCTAGATTCAAACTATAACAGGTGTATTACTGTGTAACATATCAATCCGGCAGAGTGATATATTACCCTGTGTCTACATGGCTGATGAATCATGGTCATGATAGTTGAAACCATATAATAATCAAACAGTTAAGAATGGAAAGCTCTTTGTAGGTTTTATTGTCATCTGTTTTGCTTGTAACATTTATACAGATGGACGCCATGAATCTTCAAAGTGGGACCGCAATTACAGTGTTTGTGTGGTGTACCACAAAGTAAGGACTGCACTGTGATGATGTCCAGCAGAACAGAAGGTTTATAGAGATCTGTCAAAAATATCATTAGTCTGATGCATGATCCCAAACTCTACATGTGAGTGATGTTCCCTATTACAAAATGTTTTAATACAGGACTGTGCATTGGGACACAATATAAGCAGTTGTTAAAAGTAGTAATATTTCAAGCAGTTGTTAAAAGTAATAATCTTTTGTATTCCTTCGGTAAACAGTTGAAAATTGATGAATTGTATTAGATTTCAGCATCAGAACAACTGCAGTGGTAACAAAGTCCATTCAACCTGCTGTGGCATCACTTAAGAAAAAAGTGCAAGTGTAAGTGCAGCAGCTCTGAATATGAAGATAACAATAAATTTTTTCTGAGTGCACATATATTGAAAGGGGAATATTGCATTCTGGCAACCGTGGCGACAGGACCTGAATTAATTATGTGTCAGAAATAGATAAAAATTAAGGAAAAGGAAACTGGTGAAGTGAGGCATAAGAGAAATTGCAATTTAATTAAAGATTTATCAATGATTATCATTGTTGTCATGAGCAATGATGTCACAGCAGGAAGTTACACTGAATTAAAGTTGTAGTTACATCTGAAGAGATTAAGAGAGGTGAGAAGAAATACTTTTTTGATGAATTATTACCAAGTTAACCAACAACATTTGCAACTCTGAAGAATTTATGAAGTCTGTGACTTGGAAGATTGGTGGTTGAGATTATAAAGGGCCAGGACTATTTCATTTGGTCCAAACTATGGCACAGCTATGATGCTGCGGGCCATAGGCCACACAAGCAGCTTCGTTGATCTGTGTTGAAGTCAAACTGAATTTTATTTATTTATTTTTTATCTGTAGTGTGTTTTATGGGGTAATTTAAATGTATTTTATTTAAAAAAAGTTTGTTTCAATGGAGTTCCTGACCATCTGTGACAGTTGTTACTATGAGAATAACACAGTGGAGACTTGTTTAACCAGACCTCAGTTATTGGATTTGCAATCATCCGTATTGTCAACAGTGAGCAGATATCTTTGTAGTCTAGTCTGTGCATGCATGAATATATTCTGCTGGCACTACTTGGCGTGCACCCCATGTGATCTCTGCCCCACTCGTTTCATTATTGTTTGAATTAGATAGCTGCTAATAACTATAACACTGTGTCATTTCCCATCTGCACTTAAAAAGTCAGAGCACAAGAAAGTGGTGTTATCACAAAAATAGAATACTGAAAAATGATGATCAACTGGCCAACCAATATCCTTTTCTCTGTGAAGGCGTTACAGGTTAAAGAAGAAGATGGTGATGAATCATTTGTGGTAAGTAATGGATGGTTTTAAAGAATTCAATCTTGTAATGGAATTCACAAATTGGAAATACAAGGTGAAAAAAATATTGGCTGATGTAGATGCATCAAATTTTTGTAAAGATGACTAAAATTCTGTGCTGGACCATAACGCGGACCCAGGATCTCCTACTAACTAGGCAGTTGCATTAACCACTGTGCCACCCAGACACAGTTTTTATCGCATGTGCAAGGACTATCTCAGTATGCTGCATGGCTGACTCACATTCCCACCAAGCATCATGTATCTGCAATCTCTGTCCGGTCCTCCATTCTAACTAATTTTAGATTCCTGCTGAGGATTGTGGATTCATTGTGCATCAAGGTACTGATTGGGTTATAGACACCACACATTCATATGATTAATTTGCCTCTATGGGCAGTGAATCCACAGTCATCAGTACAGATGCTAATTTCATTGGGTGTCAAGTGGGATTCTAAAATTAGCAAGCATGGAGGATATGGATGGGGTCTATGGATAGGTGACATTCAGTGGTAATGTGAGTTGGCTGGGAATGTGCTGCGATAGCCCACACATTTGTGATTAACACTGTGTTCGTATGGCACAGTAGTGAATGTAACTGCCTAGTAACCAGGAGATCCCAGGTTCAAGTCCTGGTCTGGCACGCATTTTTACACATTGCCACTGGCTCTACATAATGTACCAATGCAACTGATATCAATATTTCCTTCCCTTTCCTCCCTCTCGCCGCTGTCCCCCCCCCCCCCCCCCCCACTCCCATCCCCCAAATTCCAACTTCAGTTTACATAAAACTGATGAAACTGGATTAAACTGGAAATCATTACCATCAAAATCTTTGACATCTACAGGATATAAAACTAGTATAGAGCGAATAACAATATTAGTTTGCGCAGGTGCTACCAGGACCCATAAAATTCCTTTTCTGCTCATTGGAAAATCCAAAAACACTAGATGCTTAAAAAAATATCAGCGTTCCCTAATTTCATAAAAAACAAAAAAGTGCGTGGATGAATGCTGAAACATTCATTAATCAGTATGAGGTAAAAAAGTTTCAAAACAAAATTGTTAAACAAGGAAATCTCTTATTTCTGCTGGATAATGCCCCAACCCAACCTTCAGAAGAACTGTTGAAGAGAGAAAATGGAAGTTTTAAAGTAAAAGTTTTGCCTCCTAATGTGACATTCCTATTACAACCATTGGATCAGTGTGTTACTGAAACATTAAAAAAGCTTTATAGATAACAACTTTTATGTAGATTCTTATCATTGGTAAAAATAACAGAAATTGTTTTGTCATTTTTCAGGTAAATGAATTTCAAGGTGTGTTGTTATACAGTTGTAGATGTATGGGATTTGGTTTAAAGGAAGGCCTTGAACAAAGCTTGGAACAGAATACTACAGTGGGAGCATGAAAATTCAATAACTGATATGGATGATTCTTTTTTGGAGGACAAACGTACAAATGTATCAGGAATGTGAGCTGATGATATGAAAGAACAGCTTGCTTGTGACAGTACTGACCAAAATTCAGATCATGTCAGATGACAAATCTGTTGGAAACACGTTGCAGGCAAATGAACAGCAGGAAGTGAAAGACAATGAAACAGAAGAAAATAAAGACACAGGAAATGATGCAGGATCATCTCATGCGGAATCATTTCAAGTCCTGGAAACAGCTTTCAAATAGTTCAAAAAACAAACAGGTTTGATACTGTGAATTTATACAGTTAAAATGAACTCATGATGTAGCAGAAATGAAGAGAGAGATTTTTTTTACAAAGGGAAAATACCAAATATATTGATGGAGAAAAGGAGGAATTGTATGACATAAACGAAAGTTTGGTAAGCATGTTTCTACATCTGAGAAATGATGTCTCTTCAGATTGCACAACAGTCACATTCAAGTGGTGCTAGTGGCACAACTATGAGGATACGAATCAGATTTTCTTTGAATACACACTGTAATGGTTGCGAGAGCTAGTTATCTTTGAGATGGAATGTGGTGAACTGATGTTGGCTGATAATGGTGCCATTATCAGTGCCTCACTAAGTTTGAGCGAGATCATGTAACAGCTGGATGTTCCATCACTGTGCATGATTGTTGGCAGTTGTGGTCACGGGAATGTATGGTTCCAAGAAGACCAGGCTCTGGAAAGCCACATGGCACTGTGGTGAAGGAAGTCCAACTTATGTCTCTGGCACGTCTGCAGGATCAATCTGAGCAGCAGTTGGCGCCACATTGACAACAGGAACTGTTACAAATTGGACAGCTCCAATCCAGACACATTAAACTGTTGTGGACTTGGGGTTACAGCATTTGTAGAATGCAGGTTTAGCCTATCTGTCCTGCATTGGCTACAGTTCCATGAACAAAAACTAAATAATGTTCTCGGAACTAAAGTTGGAAGAAAGCTGATTTTCTGTCTTGATGTGGTATTCAGACAACAGTTCCAAACTAACAGTGCTTAGTTGAATATCTAGGCAGGTGGCTTCTCTCCATACATGATAATTCTATGCACTGTTGTGTTTCTACTGAAGACTAACCACTGCCTGTTGGCCACTGTTTCTGTCAGACTCAAAGATTCGAAGACATGACTAATGTTGTCCAGAACTCCCTAGCAAGACTCGGAGTTACTGACAACTTGCAACTTACAACTTCTGCTCATGCATGGTTACTCAGACACTCATCTCTCTTCCCAGTGATGGTGCCACTACAGTGAGTGTGATTCTCACGGGCAGCGTGATTGGTTTGCATGCAGCGATGTTCCTGCTGCTGACGGACACCTATTGTATCTCTAGTACCAACTGTTGCAATCTCTTCTTGTGTGGTATCTCAGCACACTCACAAACCACTGCCATTAGCAACTTCATTGGGGTCAAGTGAGAAGTAATTGGAGGGCAGGGTGGAGGTCTGTTGTATTTTCTGATGAAAGCTGATTCTGCCGCAGTGCCAGTGATGTCCATGGGTTGGTTAGGAGGGGACCAGTTGAGGGCCTGCAACTACCCTTTCTGCATGCTAGACACATGGGACCTACACCTGGAGTTGTGGTTTGGGGTACAATTTTGTATGAAAGCAGGAACACTGTCATGGTTATCCCACGATCTCCGACTGCAAAGTTGTATGTCAATCTGGTGATTAGACCTGTTGTGCTGCCATTGATGAACAGCATTTCAGGGGGTGTTTTCCAATGGGATGACACCCACCTTATACCGCTGTTGTAACCCAACATATTCTACAGGGTGTCAACATATTGCCTTGGCCTGCTTAATCACCAGATCTGTCTCTATTTCAAGCACAGATGCGACATCATCAGATGACTATTCCAGCATCATTCACAAACAGCATTAACCATCCCTGTATTGAGTGACCAATTGCAACAGACATGGCACTCCATCTCGCAAACTGTCGTCTGGCACCTATACAATACAATGCATGTACATATGCATGCTTGCATTCAATGTTCTGGCAATTACACTGGTTATTAATGTACCAGCATTACACATTTGCAATGGCTTATCTCGCTCTTAAATTAACCTGTGAACTTGTAATGTTAATCACCAGTATATGTTGCCTAGACAAATGTATTCCCAAAATATCATCGCTTTGCAGTAAGTCTTTTTTGTGTTGTGATTTTTTTTTCAGTGTGTTTTAAACTAAACTAAACTACTTTGACTGCCCTATGTGACTTTTGTTCAGTATTTTGTAACTAAGGTTTCAGTATTTTAGTGCCTTCTGGAAAATATGTACACACTTACGAAAAATGTCTCTAATCTGTTCATAAACATTGATTTTTGGTGATTTTAATTAGTTTAATTTGTTTTTGTTGTTTCAAATAAACACCTAACATTGTGTAGTAATCCTAGAAAACTAACCATTTGACAATGGCCAAAAAGATAACTATACTTTGGCAATGTAAATAATATTTCTATAGGTAATTGCAGAAAAATTGCTTTTCTTGATACATACAGTTATCCAGGTTTTTTATTATCTGAATTACTTACAATGATTAGTCTGGTTAATGGAGTCTCCACTGTAATTTTAAACTCTGTCAGTGCTGATGAGAGTCATGGAGGAACACTTAATAAATTTGTTTAAAAGTTTTAGCAAACAGTTAAAAGCAAACTTAAGTACAGGGCCCAAGAAAGTGAGTTAAAGGTGGAATTAAGTGCAATTTTAGGTGCTCAAAGTGTTTAGGTTGAGTGAGCCAGTGTTGAGACAAATGCAAAGTTAAGGGTAACAGATGCCAAGTCAGAGCAACACAGAATTGACCCACATCAAGAGAAGTAGAAATAAATGAAATCAAGAGAAGTAGAAATAAATGACAACATTTTCAAATTCAGTTCGCAGTTTCTAGTTTAACATTGAAGTTACATTCTGAAGTATATGAACAGCATGTAAGATTTTCTGGATGATTGTATGATTTTCTGTAGTGTGCTAACTATAATTGGTGTGGGTTTAGAACAGAGGAATTTTGTACTGTTTTGAATCTGTTAAATGATACAGTTGGGTATATACATTTTTAAAGGAAGACTAGTGTAATTTAGTATAAGTAGAAAAGTTCATTACCTACCCTAACTTACTGGAAGAATTTAAGATCAAGCTCAAGTTGTAATTGATGAATTAGTCCTCTTTGTAATTTAATCCATATGTACAGCTGCATTGAAGAAATGTACAGATATCTTTTTCGCCACCAACCATACCGATAAGACTCAACCAAAGACCAATGAACACTGCCTGACTCAGTTCACTCCTCCATCCAATCAGGATCCACCTCCACTGCCCCCAAATCACTCCTTGTTAAGTTTCCTGAATATCTTAATCTCAGACTTTGCCTCATGATTATTCCCCAAATGCCTCAACATGCAAACCAATCTTACATCCACAGAAATATCTGCAATCCACCACCTAAAAACAGATCCTGACATTATAATCATACATGCTGACAAAGGCTCCATCACTGTTGTTTTAGATCACAAGGATTACCTGACAGAAGGACTCTGCCAACTGTCAGATTCCTCCACCTACAAAAAGTACCACAGTGACCCCATTCCAGGAATCCAGCAGGATCTCCAGTCTCTACTCAAATCCTTAGCCCATCTCAGGACTTCTCCCCAGAGTCCATCTCTCTCCTCACTCCTCCCATTCCCCACACTCATACATTCAATATGCTTCCTGAAGTCCATAAACCCAATCACCCTTGACGCCTCATTGTGGCCTGTTACTGTGCCCCCACTGAGAGCATCTCTGCTCTCATAGACCAATCCATTCAACCAGTTACCTACAACCTACCCTCCTACATAAAAGATACCAACCATTTCCTCCACCGACTCCCCATAGTTCCTGTCCTTTTACCACATGATGCCCTACTCATCACTATTGATGCCACTTCCCTTTACACTAACATCCCTAATACCCATCGCCTTACCGCTATTGAACACTACCTTTCCCATGCCCAATGGATTCCAAACCTACTGCCACCTTCGTAGTCACCATGACCAACTACATCTTCATCCACAATTACTTCTCCTTTAAAGGCATTACCTACAAACAGATCCAGGGTGCAGTTATGGTCACCCATATGGCACAATGTTGTGCCTACCTATTCATGGGCCAGCTAGAGGAATCCTTGCTAAACACCCGGAATCCCAAAACCTTCACCTGGTTCAGATTCATGGATGACATCTTTGTGATCTGGATTGAGGGTGAGGACACCCTATCCACATTCCTCCAGAACCTCGATTCCTTCTCCCCCATTCACTTCACCTGATCCTATTCTACCAATCAAGCTGCCTTTCCTGACATTACTTCCACCTCAAAGATGGCTATACCAGTACATCTGTCCATATCAAACCGACCAACCACCAGCAACACCAGAAAAGTCCTCTCGAAATATACCGAGAGTCTCACTGAGGCCTTTACAAATCATAATTACTCTCCCAACTTTGTGCAAAAAGAGCTCTCCCATTCCTTATCTTTCCAGTCACCTAAAACCTCTGAAAGCCCTGCCGTCTGGCCACAAAAGAGCTTTCCCGTCGTGGCACAGTACCACCCAGGACCAGAGCAACTGAATTACATTCCCTGCCAGGGTTTCAACTATCTCTCGTTGTGCCCTGAAATGAGAAATGTCCTTCCTCGTCTGTCCCTACACGGCCCCTGATCCCAACCTCGTGTCTCATGGCTCTTATCCTGTATAGACATAGATGCAATACCTGCCCCATACATCCTCCCACCACCATGTTCTCCAGTCTTGTCACAAACATCCCCTATCCCATCCAAGGCAGGTTTACTTGTGAAACCAATCATATGATCCACAAGCTAAGCTGGAACCACTCTGCTGTGTTCTACATGGGCATGACAACCAACAAGTTGTTTGGTCACATCAATGACCACCAATAAATTGTGGCCAAAAAGCAACTGGCCCACAGCGTCCCTCATTTCAATGACTGCTTCACAGCCTGTGACATCTGAATCCTCTCCACCAACACCAACCTTCTCAAACTGCGCAGGTGGGAATTCTCCCTGCAGTATGTTGTATGTTCCCGTAACCCTCTTGGTCCCAACCTTCGTTAGTCATTGTCCTTACTGATCTACCCCTTCCATGTTCCCGTTCCAGCTCTACATAGCCCTCTATTCCACCAATGCACCCTGTCTTTTTACTTCCCTGATTTTCCGCAACCCCTACCTCTCTCCCCCGTCCTCTGTCTAACCTCCCAACTGCACCTAGTTGCCCCACTCTCCACCTCATCCCTGCATGCTCCCAGCAGCACTTTACCGATCCCAACCCGACCCAGCTATCCCTCCCCCTCCCCACCCCAGCCTCCTCCTTATCCCCACCCAGTTGCCTCTCCCATAATTCCCTGCTGCTGTTGTCTAATTTCATTATATTGTTACATTCAATCCTGTATTTTCCATTGTTTGATTTTATTTTATGGTGAAGATATTTTATGGTAAAAATATGAAAGGGGAACACTGCAGCATCTATTTGATCTGTAACTTGTAATAAGATTCCTGCATATAAGTTCATGAAGAAAATATTTAATCTGTTAACGAGGTTTGCTTCATGAATATGTAGTTCACATTCTGCAGCCATTTCAGTATAAATATGTTCAGAATAAGCGGTGACAATTTAAAATTTGTGCCAGACCAGGACTCAGTCTTAGATTACTTGCTTTTTGTGGCTATCGGAGCGCACCTCCAGGCCTGACTGAAAATTTCATTGCCACTGATGTATATTCCTGTAATTTCTAAAATATTATTATCATCAGTTTTGTCACTAGACATTTGGAAATAATACCACTGTGCAAATGGAATCTGTCGAAGATCATGGTGTAATACATAACAAGGGCTGTATACAAAATGATACATTTGTAACTAGCATTCCAAATAACTTCAGTATTATGAATATGAGTCTCACTACACCAAAGTGTAGTGTTGGCCTTTGATCACTCCTGTTTCCATTTCCCCATGCACCTCTCTGGTACCTGACATCATCATTAAATCTTTCCGTGTTATACCTACAAGTTTCATTTTGAATTCTATCTCTGTTTTCTCTCCAGTTACCATTCTGTTTTCCTTACCTGCTTGAATCATGGTTGTTATTACCCCAACTCACATTATTTCTTCTCTCTCCATTATTCCACTGATTATTCCCTGAATTATTACCCCAGAGTTTGGCTTGTAGCACTTTGCTTGGTCCATCCTCTCAATAACATCCAAGAAATTTTCTGTAGATTCTGTTGGATAATTCGCCAGTTCCCACTGTACATTTTTGGGTAACCTTCTCCGTAGGGTAGAAATCTCAGTCAAAATTTCCAATGGCCTATCCAAATGCACCAACTTTCGTAATTCCTCCTGACAAAATTCTCTCATAGTTTGGCCTACCCTCTCTGTAAACTGGCCCATTCAAAAAATCATTCTGTAATCTGCATTGTTTTGCTTGGCTGCAATGCGTATTTAGAAACATCTGTTCAAATATACCGTATGATTTAAATTTTTCACTACACTGATTTGCCCATGTCTGAGCAGAACCCTCCAACAATCTTTTTACCAGTTTAATTTTTCTGTTGTCAGTGATACCACCAATAAAATAATCCTTGCATGCTGCCAGAAAACCTACAGGATGGTACTTGCTTTCACCTGAAAAAGTCTTACCACTGGGTACTTGTAGCATAGGCCACCACATACTTCCATTAGCCCCACATAATTCTACATTACTTAATCTACTGTTAACTTTGTCATTTTCTGCATTACTCCTTACAGTAACAGCATCCACATTTTTAATTTCCTTTCTTAGATTGCCAGCTGTCTCTGCCAGTTGACCTAATAATAAAGCTCTGGTTTTATCACAGCTAGCCACAATCTTCCGATCCACACCAATCCGAGCTAGCCTTGTCTCATCCTTGTGTCACACAACTGCTTGCCTGAATAATTTCTACCCCTTAATTTAACAGCAACTGCATCGATATTAGCATTCAAATTTCCTTCTACCTCCTCCAATTTTTCTGATAAATCCCCCAATTGATCATTTCATTCTCTGATTTTTGCCTGCTACTGCATTAGCTTCTGCTTCTTCCCCTTGTCCGTGTGGGTTCTGAAGCTCACTCCCTCTCCCTGCAAACTCAATATCACTAGCTGACTTCTGAATCATCATCTTGCTAAATTCGGACTCCATAACTAAACTGGCTGTGAGATAGAGAACCGAGAAAGTAATGTGCCTGCTGCCAACACTTACCTTTGTTGAGACTGCTGCTGCATGACAACTACTGCCCGATTCTGTAGGCTGCCATGCGGTGAGGTGTGGTGTGGCGTGGAATGGCTTTCAAGTTAGTGGCAGAAGTGTCCCCCAGCTCTGGAGTGCGGCGGAAAAGTCGGTGCATTGATGTTTGGCAGCCAGCGGCGCTTCAACTCCCGCTTTGATGGTCAACGTTGGACTCAGTGTACTGCTTGGCGATTAGCAACACATTTCTCCCAGTCTTCTTCACTTTCAAACACAATCCTGCACTGCCTATGAGCCTATTCAGTTAAGACAATCCCGGACAAGAAACCCCATACTTCGATGGTACTGGGCATTGGAGTTTGAATAGTTTGGCTTGAGCCCCCACATGCTATGGCACAAAAAAATATATATTTATTACACTCAGCTTAATTGAGTGCCCCAGAGATGTGACTGGTCTCGATGTTTGGCTATGTTTTTCATCTTATGCTGCCAGCTCACACCTGTTGTAAACTAAATTTTTAAGCTGAAGTAAAATATAATAAAACAATGCAGGCAGGTATTGCGGTGAAATTTAAAATATTGAGTCACTCATGTTGATATATAATTTGAACACACAGTTTGTTTTCCTTCAGTATATTCACTAAACACTTAAAAATCAGTCTGAGGGGCTCTTACAATAAGGGGGCCCATTAATAACTGATGCCTCAACACTTCACTATATAATTCATATGTTGTAATCACTGCACTCAACAGCCTGTTCACAGTTCACAAAATGAACTCTTGTCTGCTGTCCTAAACCACTATATTGCGCTCAACTTGATTGTTATTGAATGTTACTATGTGCATACTTGTCTCAAATGTGGCTACCAACCTACTACTACCACCAAACGGGCAGCACGTCTGGCTCTTAGCCTCGCTCAAACTCAACTGTCCACAAAGATGGCCACCCTGTGCACCCTCGAAATAGCTGTCTAACTCAAATCAATGTTTGACAAAATTATGAATATTCTAAAACTAAACACAAAAACGCATATGATACATTCAAAAATATGGAAAATTTCTGGGCAATAACAATTTAAGGTCCAATTTTATGTATCTGCCCCCTCCCCCCCCCCCCCCCCCCCCCCTTCCACAAATTTTTTAGATGACAATAACTTTTAAACTGTTATATATTTTTGTGGTGCATCTAGATAATTTAGCTTTACATATTTTTCTGTTCATGATTGCCAACTCACAACTCCGTGTCACTATTAGTTTTGTTTTTATCAACTTTTCTCTGGCATATAAATTTCTCCAAGCACATCAAACACGACCCTATGCACCCCTGCCTAGTGTCGACTCAGGGTTTTCCAAGGCTGCATAATGCTAGCCAATCGCCACGGCCCCTTAGCAACCGCCAGCCACGTGCTCTGCAGAGGGAAACTGCCGTTCTAAACTCACCCCACAGCTTTTATGCTCACAACCATTAGTTGATTGGCTCTTTCATTGTATTTTTATCTTTTTAGGTATTTTCTGTGTATATTTAAAATTATTTATGATGTGAAAATTTTTCTGAATATCTTTTTTGTTCATTTATAAACTTGTTTTATGCAGCTGGATGAATGAGAGACATTAGAAATAACTCCATAATCAGCACTTGTTTACATTTATTAATGCTTTCTTTTGCAGACTTGTTGAATGCCTTATACCTGTGACAGATTTGAAAATAGTGGCAGCATGCTCAAGTATTAGTCCGATAATGTTGGCAGTTGATAGCATGCAGTAAGTTTTTATCAAATTTGTGAGTCTACATTGATATAACTAGCCTTTATTTTACATTGTTAAATATTTGTATTTTAGCACTAAGGAATAAGATTACTTGCTGTCTGAGCAACTTAAATGCCAGATCAAATACTACTCACAGTGGAATCAGCAGAACAGTCACATGATAAGCTCTATATCAGGAGTAGTGATATGAATAAGTCATTTAAGCTTCAAATGGCAACTGTAAGTGCAGTTGGACTGTAGCCTGTAAGCTTACTTTAGTCCAAATACCAGTGGTTGTCTTAAGGTTTTAATTATCACATTGAAACAATGAAGCTGTGGCCATGAAACATTGGCAGTTTTTGTTGCTCTTTATATTCACCCTGCAGTATGACACAGGTTTCCCAAGGATAGATCACCTGGAGGAGACCTGTGTTGGTGAAATCTACATTTTGACTATTCAGGAATGTTCAAACTCAAAACTCACCTTATCATAATTCTGTAAGTGCAACGTTTCTTCATCTCTGGTGATTTTGTTCTTCATGAGCATAATCTGTTAGCATCACACCTCGGCACTCCCGAAAGGTCACTGAGCATCACCTTGCATAATGAATGTTGGGTCTTCAGTTTTTCGATCGGAATGAACTTAAATGTTACAATTGCTTTTTTAGATTCTTTATCGTAGAGTTGTAGTGATTCACCCGGTACCCATACAATGTGATTAGATGGCTAAGGAAGTAATGTGGATTGACCAGAGACTACTGCAACATTACCACTGCTATTTTAGTTCAGCGAGCTTTTTGTCTGGATCTGAAGAGTTGCTGACCTAATGACAGTGACTTGTGTGATGTTCAAAATGTCCTTTAAAATGTTGAAAAGTGATCTGTGACTTTTTACATTGGTATATGTTTTTCATTCTCAGATGAGTACTTATAATAGTGAAAAATACTATAATGTGGCAATATGAGTTATATATTATTATACACTATCATGCATATAAGTGTATTGTTTATTCCCTAATACATCTCAAACAGTAATGTTACATTAAGACATATGTTGATGAGTTGTCTGGTTTTAGATACTGTCCAGTATAATGAAACTGATGAAGAAACTGATTTTTGTCATAATAACAGTATTTCTGATGACATAAAAGGTCCGCAGAACCCTTTTTACTGTGGGATTAAACACAATTTCACTGTAACTGCTGAAATTGTGCTGGAGATTCAGTTTGATTTTGAAGAATAGTCTGCTGTCAATTTTTGTTAAAAGAGGCCATTTCAAATACTTAACGCTCCTAAAGCTGCAACAAAGCAGCCATTTCACATTGTGTACAGTCTTGCATTGAGATTCATTTTTATGTTTCTTTTTGTTTGTTTCTTATAAAAAGAACATTGAATACATACATATGCCACTATGGTAGTAATTTTACTTTAAATCATTGACAGGTATAGAATGTTGTTCTCACTTGAGTCGACTATGACAGCAGTTATATATGTTAATGACAGATACACATTTGTATATACTCACACAGTGTGACATTTAACATAAGCAGATTTTAGGTATGTCCTGTCAGCTTTGTCAGTGGGATGTAAATACATTGTTTCAGCTTTTATGTTAATATGAGAACTACATCATTTGTGATGTTGGTCTGGTGTATAAACGAGTCTTTTGAATGTTTCACTTGAATTATGTTACATTCAAATATTAGAGATGCAGGAAATGGTTTCAAAATCAACGCATATGTTCAAAATTGGGCATTTAAAGATTTATGCAACTGTGACAGAAAATTAAATAAGTAATACATAGAGTTGCTGATCCATTACACCAACAAAATGTTGAAATTGCACATCTAAAGAATGATTGCCAGCTCACCACCCAAACCAAAATCTCAGTTCGTTGCACACTTTGTGACTTTTGTCTAAGATGCACAGTGACAAAATATCAGTTGTGTAGCATTTTTTAATCTTTTGTGAGTGATATTTCATGCAAACACACAGAAATAAATTTTTTATGTGTGTAATTTTCTTCACAAATTTGTTATCATTGCTGACTGTCTGAGACACTAGTATCATTTGTCATTGGGAAATTAATTGGGCAGATTATGTAACAGAAAGAGAAAAGTGACCACTATCAAAACTAGACTGAATAATACTTTGATACCGTATTTCAGTCATCCATTGTGAATTTTCTAGAAATTTGTCAGCCAGTAGGTTTTGACCTGTAGAAGATTGTGTTCTACATGATGGAATTAATATTAGGCTAACAGTTGAACATGATAATTACGAAATCCAGGAGTCAATTAATTGGCCCACCGCCATCAGTTGTTTTTGTTTTTTATGTATAACATTTGAGTATTGAGTACAATGCAGTTCTTGAACAGGAATGGACATTGTCATGTGTTGCAGAGTGAAATCGATTGCACTACTGTTGGAATGGATGAAAGACAATCCATATATGCTAAAGAAGTTCATTGAATGCGAAAGTGAGACGCTAGGACTAGAGTACAGAGCGACGGGTGCTGTCTCATACCTACTCTACCACAAGTCTGAGCTAATGGAAGCATTTCCTGTGCTGAGCCTGCTTCTTAAATATGGTGAGCTAAAGTCTTGTCATTCTGTGAAGGGTCTACAATAAAATTAGTATTTTGTGAAAGGTCAATTCTTTAAAATCCATGTGCATTGACATTGTGTAATTCACAGTACAGAGACTGGTTTGATGCAGCTCTCCATGTTACTCTATCCTCTTCAAGCTTCTTCATCTCCAAGTAACTGCTACAACCTACATCCTTCTGAATCTACTTAGTGTATTCTTCTCTTGGTCTCCCTCTATGATTTTTACCCTCCATGCTGCCCTTCAGTACTAAATTTGTGATCTCTTGATGCCTCAGAACACGTCCTACCAACTGATCCCTTCTTCTAGTCAAGTTGTGCCATACTTTCCTCTTCTTCTCAATTCTATTCAGTACTTCCTCATTAGTTACATGATCTACCCACCTCATCTTCAGCATTCTTCTGTAGCACCACCTTTTGAATGCTTCTGTTCTCTTCTTGTCTAAACTATTTCTCGTCCATGTTTCACTTCCATACATGGCTACAATCCATACAAATACTTTCAGAAAAGACTTCCTGACACTTAAATCTATACTCAATGTTAACAAATTTTTCTTCTTCAGAAAAGCTTTCCTTGTCATTGCCAGTCTACATTTTATATCCTCTCTACTTTGACCATCATCAGTTATTTTGCTCCCCAAACAGCAAAACTCATCTGCTACTTTCAGAGTCTCAATGCCTAACCTAATTCCCTCAGAGTCATCTGATTTAATTTGACTACATTCTATTATCCTCATTTTGCTGTTGTTGATGCTCACCTTATATCCTCCTTTCAAGAGACAATCCATTCTGTTCAACTGCTCATTCAGGTCCTTTGTTGTCTCTGACAGAATTACAATGTCATCGGCAAACCACAAAGTTTTTTATTCATCTCCATGGATTTTAATTCCTACTCCGAACTTTTCTTTTGTTTCCTTTACTGCTTGCTCAATATACAGATTGAATGACATCAGGGATAGGCTACAACCCTGTCCCACTTCCTTCCCAACCACTGCTTCCCTTCCATGCCTGTTGACTCTTATAACTGCCATTTGGTTTCTGTACAAATTGTAAATAGTCTTTCGCTCCCTGAATTTGACGCCTGCCACCTACAGAATTTGAAAGAGAGTATTCCAGTCAACATTATCAAAAGCTTTCTCTAAGTCTACAAATGCTAGAAATGTAGGTTTGCATTTCTTTAATGTAGCTTCTAAAATAAGTCATAGGGTCAGTATTGCCTCATGTGTTCCAACATTTCTACGGAATACAAACTGATCTTCACCGAGGCGGCTCCTACCAGTTTTTCCTTTTGTCTGTAAAGAATTTGTGTTAGTATTTTGCAGTTGTGACTTATTAAACTGATAGTTCAGTAATTTTCACACCTGTCAACAGCTGCTTTCTTTGAGGTTGGAATTATGACGACTGTGGTGTCACCGCCAGACACAACACTTGCTAGGTGGTAGCCTTTAAATCGGCCGCGGTCCACTAGTATACGTCGGACCCACGTGTCACCACTGTCAGTGATTGCAGACCGATCGCCGCCACACAGCAGGTCTAGAGAGACTTCCTAGCACTCGCCCAGTTGTACAGCCGACTTTGCTAGAGATGGTTCACTGACAAATTACGCTCTCATTTGCCGAGACGATAGTTAGCATAGCCTTCAGCTATGTCATTTGCTACGACCTAGCAAGGCGCCATTATCATTTGCTATTTATCTTGTGATGCATGTACCGTCGGACCGATGTTCACCAATTATGGATTAAAGTTAAGTATTCCAACTGCTACGACCTTTCTTTTTACTAGACTCTACTTCCTTAAATGTTCCAGACCTCACGCCATCCTGCATGAGCTAAATGCATGCTTTTCGGCTACGAATCATAGTGGCTTGGCTGTCTTGCCAAGTCACAACAATGACAATCATATCTCAGTATAGAACACACCACCACTCTTCCAATAGATGATCATCAGAAAATTTTCATCATTGTATGAACAATTTCAAATGTCATGTCTGACTGCTTACAATGAAGAGTCACTACATTACTACTGTTTGGATCACATTCTTGTATATTAGTGTGTTCACTCAGAAGTGAATGGCCAAGCTTGCCATTCTATAATTTTTTTGCTACTCATAGTTAACACCACATGAAGCAGAATTCCCTTTAAATATCACAGAAAAGAACATTTTCTGCTTTTGTGCTTGAAGGAATGAGATAGATACCCCTGAGTGTTGTTAGTTTTTGTTAACTGCAAGCATAGAGATTGCAATATCAAGAAACAACAGTCTTCTTATTTTTATCAAAACACTCATTTAAGAGAAGTCTCACTTCAAAGCTTAAACTATATTTTAAAAAAAATAATAAATTACCTTAAGGCTGCCATCTACTCCCTTATAAGGCCAGACTTCATTAAATCTAATACTTTTTTTCACAGTCCCTTCTTTTCATTTTTTATAAATATTTGGAAACCCATCTTTCTGACTATTGTTTGAGCTGCAAAAAAATATTCTATATATTCAATGTTGCCATGCCATTCTGGTTAATCTTAAGTGTTTCATTACTTATGTTATATCTCATGTAGTGCAGTGACAGTGTACACAAAAAAATGCTCAGAATGATTGTGTTGTACCATGGCACCCATGAACCATGAACAAACACTGAGTGTCAATCTAACCAGTGAGCAGAGAATCTGAAAACATTATCAGTGACAAACACAAAAGTAAGAGAGCATGGCAATAGAAAGCATTCACACACAAAAGAAAGTGAGCATAAGGCGAGTAAACAAGAATTTTGGCTAGAGCTAGCAAGCAACTAAGCTGCCAAATAAGCAAGGTCACACCAGAAAAGCTGCTCATGTGCTCACATCATCAACACTGAAACATAACCTCATGATGCTGCCTGCTGTCATTTCTTGTACACAACACTAAATGTCCTGTCATATGCCAAGTGTGACAAGTTGCAAAGAAACAGAGGCATTGCCTCCTCTTGTGTAATAACCAGCAATCCAGAGAAGAATGCCGTGCCCCTTTCTGTAAGCTTGCCAGACTGACTCGACAATGTAGTCACCAAAGCCTGTTGTGACTCATCAATTTTGGCCACCTACCATATCTCCGAAAACACATTTTGCACTGCAAAAATCAACACATCTGATTCTGCAGTTTGTGCTACATCATCTAACATCAAGACCAAATGTGCGTACACCTCAGTCTGTAATGCCCAGTTCGGTGCTAGTCACACCCCTAAATCACATATTAAAGTGTCTACATAGGACATGCTACTTTTCTTACACTTGCATAGGGTGTGCTGCATTGCTTACACTCAAAATGTCATCTACATGCTAACACCTGAAAGTCTGCTATCCATGCCACATACGACTGCCTGGCATGCTTAAAATGTTGATTGTACTGTGTCAGTGA
The DNA here is from genome assembly GCF_021461385.2 of Schistocerca piceifrons. Classification (NCBI taxonomy): domain Eukaryota; kingdom Metazoa; phylum Arthropoda; class Insecta; order Orthoptera; family Acrididae; genus Schistocerca; species Schistocerca piceifrons. The sequence continues at coordinate 278,578,784 of NC_060138.1, forward strand.
GCAGCAACCACGTGCATTTGCAAATTCTACTATTTTGGGGTCTTTAAGAGACCGCAATTTCTGCAACACCACATACAAACAACAACAATGACAACAACAACAACTACTACTACTACTACAACTACAACTACAACTACACAACAACAGAGCACTTCACTATAGAGGTTCAGTGATTCATCTTATTTGGCAGCGCAGCTCATCAAAACCAAAAAATGAGTCCAGCTGTAGGGACTGTGCCAGCTATGCTTAAGCCACCAGCTTTGTAGTCAGCAAACGGATTAGCTTCTGCATTTGCCCAGCAGCTGTTGCTGTTGCTGCAATTGTTACTGTTGGTGTTACTGCTTCAGCTGCTCCTCCGCACCTGCATTTACAGTCTCCAGCATTCCAGAAATGCTGGCCCATGATGGTCAAAATATAACACTAACATGAAAATGAATGAACACAAAATAGCAATTTCTTGTCACCAATTGTTATATCTTGTGTTCTGAGATGACAGTGTTCACAAAAATATTCAGAATGTTGTAGGAAAGCTGGACAGTAGCAGAGGTGATTAGGGAGCAAGTTAACACTGTAAATAGAAGATTTACTTAACTTGTATTTCTCCAAATGTATGAGTACTCATTACAAATTTCAAGAAACAGAGTCCAACTGTTTCACTGTCAACTAGGATGAGACACTCTGAAGAAATGAACAAAAGGATGAACTATAGTGTCGAAGTGAAGTGCCCACAAGCGCGAGTGGGCTGAGTTGTTGTCGCTGGCTGCCCATCCTTTGTCATTGTAGCAGAGGGCACTCGTAGTCCAGAGCCACTGGAGGCATGGCTCATTGGAGGTGCTCCATTGGGTCTGTGGATCCCACACGACTGCTATCTTCGTTGGACACAAACTTGCAATTCCATTGCCAACCGTGATAGGCCGTTATGGTGGTATTGATACCTGATACCACACAGGAAAAGCATGGAGTATCATAATACGTGGTGCTAGTGATCAAACACAGAATGTCAACCTAACAGTGAACAAGTTCAAAAGTTCAGTCAGGGAAAAACATGGAACTGAGAGAGTGCGATAAAACAAAAAATTCACACATGAAAGCAAATGAGCATAAGCCAAGTAAACGAGAAACAGAAGCCATCTTGATGGATCACAGTTTGATCATTCTGTAATGTATCTTATGTGGTTCTGCAGATTTAGAATTATTTTCTGCCTTTGAATACTTTTCTCGATGTGACAAAAAGCTTGATCTGGAGGCATATAAGGTTGGCCAAGCACTGGAAAAATTACTAATATGTCTTTTAATTGGGGTGGTGCTTTATTTGCCAACCACTTTCTTAGCATATCCATCATGATTTGAGTTTTGTTTTGGCAGCAACCATGAGCAAAAAAGGCATACAGTGAGCACTGTTGGAAGGAAGTTTTTGAATTGTTTATAGTGATTGTTTTGATACTTATGTTTGTTGTTGTTGTTGTGGTCTTCAGTCCTGAGACTGGTTTGATGCGGCTCTCCATGTTAACCTATCCTGTGCAAGCTCCTTCATCTCCCAGTAACTACTGCAACCTACATCCTTCTGAATCTGCTTAGTGTATTCATCTTTTGGTCTCCCTCTACGATTTTTACCCTCCACGCTGCCCTCCAATGCTAAATTTGTGATCCCTTGATGCCTCAGGACAAGTCCTACCAACCGATCCCTTCTTCTAGTCAGGTTGTGGCACAAACTTCTCTTCTCCCCAATCATATTCAGTACCTCCTCATTAGTTACGTGATGCACCCACCTAATCTTCAACATTCTTCTGTAGCACCACATTTCTAAAGCTTCTATTCTCTTCTTGTCCAAACTAGTTATCGTCCATGTTTCACTTCCATACATGGCTACACTCCATACAAATACTTTCAGAAACGACTTCCTGACACTTAAATCTATACTTGATGTTAACAAATTTCTCTTCTTCAGAAAAGCTTTCCTTGTCATTGCTAGTCTACATTTTATATCCTCTCTTCTTTGACCATCATCAGTTATTTTGCTCCCCAAATAGCAAAACTCCTTTACTACTTTAAGTGTCTCATTTCCTAATCTAATTCCCTCAGCATCACCCGACTTAATTCGACTACATTCCATTATCCTCATTTTGCTTTTGTTGATGTTCATCTTATATCCTCCTTTCAAGACACTGTCCATTCCATTCAACTGCTCTTCCAAGTCCTTTGCTGTCTCTGACAGAATTACAATGTCATCGGCGAACTCCAAAGTTTTTATTTCTTCTCCCTGGATTTTAATGCCTACTCCAAATTTTTCTTGTGTTTCCTTTACTGCTTGCTCAATATACAGATTGAATAACATTGGGGAGAGGTTACAACCCTGTCTCACTCCCTTCCCAACCACTGCTTCCCTTTCATGCCCCTCGACTCTTATAACTGCCATCTGGTTTCTGTACAAATTGTTATCTGATTATAAATATTCTCAATAAAACATGAAGTGGACATACAAAGTTTTTGAACAGAATGCAAATTTCAATGCTTAATATCCATGGGATGTGGAAATTGGAAATTGTTTACCACGTAATAAAGACTGCTACAAAGATTCTGGGATGTGTGATATCTAGATTTCTGATTTTGTAGGACATGTTGAGATTTGGAACTAACCATCTCATATATTAAAAAATATGCAGCCTATGTCTGTCAAAATGTTCATTAGCGTACCATGTAAACTTTTAGGTAAATCAATCAAGAACTTTTTGAGATTTTCAATAACAACACTAAACAACAGCTTGTCTTTATGTGGAAGTATAGATAAATAAATATAGATTGCAGCAATAAAAGGCATTTGAATGTATGAAACAAATATTTAGATACTTGCTGGAGGTAATGGCCATACAAGCAAACTTGTTAGCATACAGAAGAATGTACAACTTCTCGAAGTAGGATCGTTTGAATCAAATAATTGTATTAAATTGCATTTAGAAAAACAACAAAATTTATGTTGGTAAACTTGAAGGTAAAACAAGTGATTTAAACTAAAACAGTCAAAACTTATATTACAAAAATAAAAAATGAGTCACTCAAAGTGAAAATGCATAATGAGGTAACTTTGCAGGCCGTGCCTGCACTTACACACAGACCGCACAGTTAATTGGTGCCTGTATTACATGTTTGCCCTCAAGAATTGGCTGTAAATTTTGGACCTCTGCACCTAATCGTGTGGGTAAATTCATTGAATTCTGAAAAATAAACATTATATATTTGACATGAGAGCACTGAATTGTATAGTGCAAGAATTAAAGGCTGCATACCAGTCAGTTGTAAGTGCAGAAACCTTTTATTTTTTATTTTTAGTATGTTCTAACTCATGTTTACTTTACTTACTTGCTTATACTGGCCACACAATCCACAACCAGCCTTCTGCACTTTTTTGTCATCTGCATCTTCATTTCCCAGACCCAGTATCTGCATGTATTCCATGGTATTATCTTTCCATCTCATTCTCAGCCATCCCAGTGGTCTCTTTCCTCCAGCTTCTCCATCCATTACAGCCTTTATTACCGTGTTCTCCCCTCTTCTCCTCACATGTCTGTACCATCTTAGTCTGTGACATCAGGCAGTGTGTGTAATTGTCTGAGATCTCTGTTTTTCCTTGTTCGCCACTGTTTATTTTTTTTCGCTGGTCCATATATTTTTCGCAGAACTTTATTTTCAAAAGTGATGAGTTTTTTCTCTGTTTTCATTGTCAGGGTCCATGTCTCATTTGCATAGCACACTATTGGCTTGATGATGGTTTGATATATTTTTATTTTTGCCCGCCTAGTTAGTAACTTCAATCTTATGATGTTGTGCATAGCTCCTAGACATCTTCCCCTAGCTTGAATTCTTGTTACTATCTCTTGTTCTATAAGGTTTTGTTGGTTGATGTTGACACTGAGGTATGTGAATGTGTCTGTCTTCTGTATTGTTAGATTTCTGAGTTTTATATGGTTTGGTTCTAATTGAGCTCTTCTTCCTTCTACCATGAACTTTGTTTTACTTTCATTTATACTTAGACCTACTTTCTTAGCTTCTTCCATTAGCACGGTCCCCCATTTTCTCCAGGTCTTCCATGTTCTTTCCTATCAGCACAATATCTTCTGCAAAAACCATGGCATTTGTCTTTTATGCTATGGTGGCTCCAGCACTTTCAGATGTTTCTCTCCTTGGAGTGTTGTTTAGGGCCAAATTGAACATGGTTGGTGATATAATATCTCCCTGTCTCACTCCTTTTTTTTACTTCAAATGCTTCCGAGAACTCCCCCTGTACTTTCACTCTACACTTTGATTCCATCACACACATTTTAGTTGGCTTTATCAGCTTTTCAGGAATCCCATACTTTGCCATTATCTTCCACATTTCCTCTCTTACTATGCTATCATACGCCTTGTTGAGATCTGTAAATAGGCAAAAGGTATCACGATTGTGTTCCCAGTTCTTATCTAATATTTGTCTTGTTGTGAATATTTGATCGATTGTTGATTTAGATTTTTGAACCCCGCTTATGCTGTGTCTAATGTTTCCTCAACGTATGGGCTGAGCCTGTTCAGTATAATTCCTGATATCACTTTATAGCATGTACATAGGAGAGATTTCTCTCTGTAGTTCTGTATCAGCATTTTGTCTCTTTTCTTGTATATGGGACGTACAGCAGCAGTTTTCCATTCCTCCGGCATTACTTTTTTTCTCCATACCTCTTTTATCAGTTTGGCTAATGATTCATGTATCTTCTCTCCCCCTTCTTTGATGAGCTTTGCTTATATCATATCTGTGACAGGGTCTTCCAATTTTTTAATCTTTTTATTGCCTCCTTTATGTCCATCAGTGTTATAACCTTTAATCACTAATAAATTGCGTGGATATACCAAAGTAGAAACACTAGCGGGTTACATGTTACAAACTCCGTATCTGTCATTCGACTGCCGTGCCGTGACATGCGGCCGGCGCCGTTCATAGCCAGGTGGCGCTCCCGCGCTCGGCCGAGCTGCGGAGCGCCTCTATCGCCGTGTTCGCGTACTAACGTAGCGGCACTTTTGAATGTCGTGGCACTGTCACAACACTTTTCCCCCCTTGAAAAAAAAAAAGCTTACTTCCTTGGAGACACGGACAGTGCGGAGACATCCATGGCCTCTTGGAAGGCCCTGAGAAGATCCCGCGGAGAAACACGAGAGTATGGTCGAAAATGTCCAGGACGGAAGCTTGCGCGTGGAACGTGCCTCCTGGACGAGATGATGGGTGAAAACTCCGGAGCAGCATCCATAGGTGTCGTGGACCTGGGGGTGTGCTCCAGCGAGATGGGTCCCGGAGAAGGCGGCGTCGCGACTGGGGCCGGTTCCAGCGTACTCGGAAGCGGTAGCGACGGCGGCAGCAGCAACACGCCCGGAAGATCGGCAGCAGCGACAGGACTGGCTTCTCGGGCTGGTGGAGATGAAAGAAGGGGCGGTGGTACCGGCATGGCCACCACTCGTGGGCGCATCTGGTCGTAATGGCGAACAACCATGCCGTCGTCCGTACGTTTGTCACAAAGCCGGCGGCCGCGAAGAGCCTGGACCACCCCTGGAATCCATTTAGGGCGAGATCCATACCCCCGTGCCCACACGTCGGCGCCCACCGGGTATTTTCCCGCACTAGGGGACACAGTACAAGGCCTGACAGGGTGAAGCAGGTGCAGTAGAGTGCGCGGTTGGCGGCCATGCAAGAGTTCAGCAGGGCTGCGATCACCCAGAGGCGTGAAGCGATAAGAACTCAGAAATTGCAGCAGAGCGTCATCTGTGGAAAAATCACTAAGGAATTTTTTCATCTGGCTTTTGAAAGTGCGGACAAGGCGCTCGGCCTCCCCATTCGATTGCGGATGGAAGGGCGGTGCTGTAACATGATGAATCCCTTGTCCAGTACAAAAATCACGGAAGGCCTGCGAAGAGAACTGAGGGCCATTGTCCGTGACAATCATGGATGGAAGACCTTCTAGCGCAAAGATTTTGGACAAAGCCAGCGTCGTCGCCGCAGTGGTGGGCGACGGACATCGAACAACAAACGGAAACTTCGAGAAGGTGTCAATCAACAGTAGCCAATAAGTGCCGTGGAAGGGGCCGGCAAAGTCAGCGTGCACCCGTTCCCACGGCTGCGCCGGATCAGGCCATGGAGAGGGCAGAGTACGAGGCGCAGCCAGTTGTTGAACACACTGATCACACGCAGCGACCATGTGGGCGATGTCCGAATCAATACCGGGCCAATAAACGTGCCTGCGGGCCAGGGAATTAGTCTGAGAAATCCCCCAATGGCCCTCATGCAATAGTTCGAGAACATCTTTGCGAAGAGAGGCGGGCACCACAACCCGTGGAGATGCGCCATCCGTGGCCAGAAGAACAACATCATCACGAACAGACAGACGAAGGCGCAAGGCATGGTAGTTGCGAAGGGGATCTGATGCCCGGCCCTTGGTCCTGTCCGGCCAACCCCGCTGAACAAAACCGATCACCTGACGCAGGACCGGGTCCCGCGCAGTAGCCGACGCGACCTGCGAACCTGTAAGTGGAAAACCCTCGACCGCACGACATTCTTCCTCATCAATGTGGAAACAGAGTAGTTCATCTCGATCGAAAACCGGGTCGGGGCCCATCGGCAAACGCGACAACGCGTCAGCGTTGGCGTGCTGGGCCGTGGGGCGATAGTGAATCTCATAGTGAAAACGAGACAAGTATAAGGCCCAACGTTGCAGGCGGTGAGCTGCCTTATCCGGAAGCGACGCCGAGGGGCTGAACAGAGAGACCAGCCGCTTGTGGTCGGTGATGAGGTGAAACTTAGAACCATACAAAAAACGCTGAACTTTTTTAGAGCATAAATGATAGCGAGCGCCTCCTTTTCTATTTGAGAGTAACGCCGTTGGGCATCGTTGAGGGTCTTGGAAGCGTAGGCGATGGGTCGTTCCGACCCATCCTCATACCAATGGGCAAGAACAGCCCCTACGCCATACTGTGACGCGTCAGTCGCCAGAACCAAGTGCTGACCCAGACGGAATGTGGCAAGACAAGGCGCCGACTGCAAATGAGCCTTCAGGCAGACAAAAGCCTGCTCACACTTGTCAGACCAACAGAAAGAGATGTTTTTCGTAACAGCTGATTCAGAGGATGAGCTACCGCCGCCACGGATGGAATGAATTTGTGATAATAAGCAATCTTGCCTAGAAACACCTGAAGTTCTTTGACTGTAGATGGCCGGGGTAGAGCGTTAATGGCCACAACGTGCTGACGTAGAGGACGTACACCCTCACGGGACAAGTGGAAACCAAGATACACAATGGAGGGTTGGAAGAACTGTGACTTGTCCAGATTGCACCTCAACCCAGCCGAATGCAAAACCCGAAACAGTGAACGCAAATTGCGAAGGTGCTCCTCAGTGGAGGCCCCCGTGACAACAATGTCATCCAGATAGTTTATGCAGCCGGGAACGGAAGCCATGAGCTGTTCCAAAAACCGCTGAAAAATGGCCGGCATACTAGCGACGCCAAATGGTAACCGCTGGTACTGATACAACCCACAAGGAGTGTTGATGACGAGAAATTCCTTGGAAGAAGCATCCAACGGCAACTGATGGTACACCTCCGATAAGTCAAATCTGGAAAAGAAGTGGCCCCCAGCGAGCTTGGTAAATAACTCCTCAGGACAGGGAAGAGGATAAGTGTCAATGAGGCTCTGAGGGTTGACAGTGGCTTTAAAATCACCACACAATCACAGACTCCCGTTTGGTTTAGAAACCACCACGATGGGCGATGCCCATTCGCTGGAGGTAACAGGAAGGAGAATCCCCGAAGCTGTTAACCTGTCTATCTCAGCTTTGACAGGTGCACGCAACGCCATCAGAATAGGGCGTGCCCGGAAGAACTTAGGGTGAGCCGTGGGTTTAAGAGTAATGTGGGCTTCAAAATCCTTGGCACGACCCAGACCAGCAGAGAACACGGACGAGAATTCAGAACACAAGCCATCCAGCTGTTGATACGGAATGTCCTCAGATATGAGGTGCACATCATCATCAATGGAGAACCCGAACAACTGGAAAGCATCATAACCGAACAGGTTTTCAGTGCCCGCATGATCCACCACATAAAACGTGAGGGGCCTAACAACAGACTTGTAGGCAGTGGAAGCATCAAACTGGCCAACGATAGGAATTTTCTGCTTATTATAAGTTCGTAGATTTCGCGTAACTGGAGACACGGGAGGGGAGGCCAACTCCAAATACGTGCGAGAATTAATGAGAGTTACTGCAGAGCCAGTGTCCACTTGCATGCAAATGTCTTTATCCAGAACACGAACAGTAACAAACAACTTATTTGTTTGGGAAAGCACACAGTTAACATCCATGTCTGATGCCTCGTCCTCGTCGACAGGAACTTTAGGGGACTGACACACAAAAGCAATGTGGCTTTTTTTGCTACATGAATTACACGTGGCCCAACGTTTTGGACACGCGGCCCTGTCATGCTGTACGAAACAACGTGGACAAGAAGGAAGTGCAGAACGAACCTGCTTCTGTGGTTGCTGTTGTTGCTGCAAGCGTTGTGGCCCAACGCGACGTTGTTTATGCGAGTGAACCGCCGCCACATCTTCGTTCTCCTGTGAAACAGGCAAATTGTTCAAGTCGAAAGTTGACTGTACAGCGCCTACATCACACCACGCGTCTATTTGCGTGGCAGCAGTGTAAGACACTTCAAAGGATTGAGCGATGCTTAGAACTTCTGACAACGACGGGTTTGGCAGTTGTAGGGCATGTTGCCGAACTTCTTTATCAGGAGCAAGCCGTAGAATAGCATCCCTAACCATTGAATCAGCATAAGACTCATGATGAGTGTCCGTGACAAACTGACATTTCCTACTCAGACCGTGTAGTTCCCCCGCCCAAGCCCGGTAAGATTGATGGGGTTGTTTACGACACCGGTAGAATGCCACGCGGGCGGCAACGACATGGGTGTTTTTTCGGTAATAGTTAGACAATAAGTCACACATTTCTTGGAAGGACAGAGAGGCAGGTTCCCGCAGACGGGCTAACTGAGATAGCAGCTGATAGATCCGTGGGGAAATCCAAGATAGATATAACGACTTACAACATAGGAGCGTCAACAACGCCGAAAGCCAAGAAGTGTTGCCGCAAACGCTTCTCATAATCCTCCCAGTCTTCAGCGGCCTCGTCATAAGGAGGGAACGGAGGCGGAGAAGAGGAAGACAGACGATGAGTAAGCGACGTCGACAACGCCTGAATAGCAGCCGTCAGCTGTGTTTGTTGTTCAATAAGCGCTTGCATAAGCTGTTCCATGTCTGCCCCGACACGAACAAACAATTCCACAACGCAGGAAAAAAAAATATCCGACCTCGTCGCCAAAAAGTGTTATAACCTTTAATCACTAATAAATTGCGTGGATATACCAAAGTAGAAACACTAGCGGGTTACATGTTACAAACTCTGTATCTGTCATTCGACTGCCGTGCCGTGACATGCGGCCGGCGCCGTTCATAGCCAGGTGGCGCTCCCGCGCTCGGCCGAGCTGCGGAGCGCCTCTATCGCCGTGTTCGCGTACTAACGTAGCGGCACTTTTGAATGTCGTGGCACTGTCACAACAATCAGAGCTGGTTCTTCGACTAATGGTTGTACGTTCTGATTGTTTTCTGTCGTGTTTTCATTGTTTTAGGTATCTGTCAGGCTGTTCAGCAGTTCTTTGATGTATATCCTCCAGTTCTCTAAATTTTCTTCATTTCGTAGTGATCAGTTTTCCATTCTCATCCTTCATTATCACTGACTTAGCTCTGTACTCTTTTCTATAGCTCTTCATTGTCCTGTAAAACTGTTTACTATTGTTCTTGTTATAATCCTCCTCAGCCTTCTCTATCTGTTTATATATGAATGCTCTTTCCTCTCACCTTGTTATACTCTTCATTTCTCTTGTGACTTTCCTGTATGTTCTTTGGTTTTCATGGTTGTTGCTGTTCATCATTGTGTGCCTGGCTTTCTTCCTGTCTGTAATGCTTTTCTGCATGTTTCATTGAACCCTGATTTGCACTTTATATTGATATTATTATTTTCATCTCCTAGTAGTTTATGAACTGTCTCCCTCATAACTGTTGTCATCTTCTTCCATTTTGTGTTGATATCTTCATCTTCTTTTCTGTTGTTGTCTTTTTCTAATTCAGCGAATCTATTTTTAAGCTTAACAAACTGTTTATTCACCTCCTCCTCTTTCAGCCTACTCACATCTACTGTTTGGGTTCTTTCACCACTGTTGTTCCTGCTTGGTGGTTTTAGTAATGGTCTGATCCTATCTCAGCCCCCCTCATTGTCCTAACAACTGCTATTGCCTTTTTATGTTTTTTGTCTATCAAAACATGGTCTATTTGGTTCCTAGTTATTCCATTTGGCGAGGTCCATGTTGTTTCATGTATGTCTTTATCGGGGAATGATGTACTTGCTATTTTCACGTTTCTAGCTGTGGTAAAGTTGATAAGCCTTATACCATTAGCATTTAATTCAGTGTGAAGTCTGAACATGCCATTGCTGTTCTTGTCCTGTTTTGGAATTTAAGTCTCCTAGCACAATTTTGCTGTCATACTATAGTAATCTGAGTACATCTGGTCTAAGGTGTCATAGAATTTGTCTTCTATGTCTTCCTCCTTGTCCTCAGTTGGGGCATGTACACTTATTAATGAGATATTTCTATATTTGTCTTTGATTCTGATGCAGCATATTCTTTCATTGACATTTTCTAGTGTCATCACATTGGTCATTATTTTATTATGAACCGCAAATCCTGTCCCAAATATATGGTGACCATGCTTGTTTCCGCTATATATGATCATGTAGTTTCTTTCTCTGTGCATACCTTGTCCAGCCCATCTTATCTCCTGCAGGGCTGAAATATCCATCTTGTACTCTGTTAGTGACAAACCCTAAATGAACATTTACTGGAGTCAGTTTTTTGAAAAGACTTATACCTCTGGAGAAAAGAAATGCCCTACTGTTGCAAAAATTGCGAATCCTGCACTTGCACTTTTGCATGATAATATGGATGTAGAAGTGGGATTCTAGTTGTCAGAGAACAACTTGAATGAAGATACCACAGATATATGTGAAAGATTATTTGGAGCTCGTTTGACTGTAAGATATGCTGTGGTGAATGCATTTGAAGAGAAAGCTCAGTTCGTAATTACCACTCAGGAACTTCTTCGATTGGCACACACTGCACGTCTGATGCAAACAATCCTGTGAAGATAAGAGAATGGCTGAGGAAAAACTGAAGAAACAAGAAGAACAGAAAAAAGAAAACTTATTTCAAGCAGGTCTGAAGAATAAGTTTGAAAAATAAAAACAAATGCTGAGCACTGTGAGCAGGCACTGGAGAAAATGAAAGAGGTAGAAAAGGGAAAAGATTGACTTTTGACAGATTACTGGATGAAGCAAACATGTACTTAAAAGAAGCAATAAATAAAAAGGAATTTGTGGGAGTTAGTGTAGCCCAAGTAAAGTTAGGGAGTGCTAGGGAAGTCAAGGAACAAGATTTGAAGAAAATGAAAGACACAGAAAAGGTACAGAAATTAATTGATAATTGAAAAAGTTGTATTATAACATTTTTTTCAAAGAAGCAAACAAAGATTGAGACTTAAATGACCTATTTTTCTAAAGAAAGCTACGTGGTTTTTCCAGATTACATTTAAAAATTATAAGTTGTAAACATTTTGTTTGTATTATTCTGAAAATGGTATTATAAAGTTGCACTTTTAAGGTTTTTGTGGTTTTATGTATATTTGTGCTGAATAGGAGCACGTCAGTATTATTTTTAATAATGTGCAATGATTTTTCTGTTTATTTTTATTATAATTGTATGTAATTTTGTAGTAATTCTATGTGTTGTTTACAACTGAAACACAGAATGGTATGAGTTGGCTGGCTATGGGAACGGTGAAAGCCAGGGAAAAAAAGAAGAAGAAAAATGCTATTGACCCTTCTTTCCCTATGAAAAATTTGAGTTAGTATTTAGTCTGTTTTGTAATAAAAATGGTCAATAACCCTCTAATTCTAGTCATAGGTTTGGTTTATATCACTGAAAAGACAATAAGAGTGAATTCTAACATACAGGATCAGTTTTTTGACTTGCTTTACATTGGAGAACAAAATGATTCAAATAGACCTCCCAATTCTCATTTGGCCTATCAAAACAAGCAAATGGGTGAGGGAGAGGTGATGATGTTGCAACTACAGATTTTTGTTGGTATGGCAGTAGTTGTAGCAACATTTCCTGTTGTTGCTGCTGAAATTTCCATTGCTATTCTTGTTACTGTTGTTGCTATTGCTGCAGTTATTGATATTGTTACAGGTGGATCATTCCAAGTCAGACATAAATAAATAAATAAGATATCCATTTATTCTCTGTCTCAACCATTAAGATTCTACAGCATGTTAAAGTTTTTGGAATTTAACAGATTTTAGTTGTCGGGTGAAGGAAATACAGTGTGTTCAAATAAACAAAATAATTGATACAGTTTTATTTGTGCATGCATCAGTATGCATTGAGATAAGAGATATGTGAATTAAAACATTATGAAACTTCACATGGACACGAAAAAAGGTCTTTAATTTTAGTTTTCAATTTTTTTCTAATCAAGTACGGAGACCCACACCATGAGCAATATCACTGGATGGAAAAACGATAACCACCTAACTCATTTTTATTAATTCTTCATGTAAAGATATATTCTGTCAGATAAGAAATAAAATTAATGGGTATTTCACTCCTTCATTGTTCATTACTTCATAGATGAAACTATTAACAAAGTTCACATACTTATATACAGTTTGTTGCGTTTACTTTTCCTTTTGTTTAACAATATCCATTTTCCCTCAAAAACTTACAAAGTAGAAGTAATGTGTAATAAAAACAAGATTAAATACCTTGCGGGCATGAAATCTATTAATGTAATGCTTTGAACTGATTGTGTATTGCTTTTTTCTGCCTGAGTTTTGGAACCAATGATGTTGCAGTTTTGCAGGAGTGTATAGGATCATATTGTTGTTATCTTATTCTACAAACAGCTGAATAACATTCCTTTATACTGCCTGCAAGTTTAAGTAATTCTTCAATTTCAGATAGAATGAAAATTATGTTAGCCAAATTTTGTATCTGTTCTTGATGTAACAACAGTGCGAAAGTAGCTGTGAATGACATATTACAATTGACAATCAGGCCCAGCCTCTAAATAATACAGTGCACAATAATTATTGCAAAAAGTATGCCCAGTTATAGTGTTTGTTTGTTTGCGTGTATGTGTGTCTGTGTTTCATGGAGAAATATAATGTCAAGGAAGTTACTGGCAGTCATTGTCAGTTATTAAACTGTCTCACAAAAAAAAAAATCCATTCAACCTGTCTGAAATTAATTTAACTCTCTTTAAAAAGAGAGTGGGAGCAAGTGTCAGTGAAAAACTATTTGCCTTCCTCATCAATGTGTTTTTGTGAAAAGTATAGATTTTTACAAAAGACTTGTTATGAACCTTTCAAGAACATAAAAATTCAGTTAAAAAAACACTTTGAATTGTAACCATATAACAGTGTAGAAAAATTTTATCAGAGGGCTAAACAGTGAAACCAGTACACAACTTGTATATCCTGCAGGAAACAACTGCTTGGAATCAAAAAAATTGATGAGTGTAGTGTTGAAGCTATATTAATTGCCAAAGAAGAGGTGGTGGATGATGTCAAATTATCATTGGATGAAGTATTCTAATTACAGAAAAGTGCTATCACTTCTATTTTATTTTTTTATTTTTATTTATTTTATTTTATTTATATACTTGTTCCATAGATCTGTACATGTGAGCAAGTCACTCAGATGTGGAATGTGTCAATGTACATAATAAAATACATAGAATAAAGACATTGTTATAGTATTAATAACAGTGCGCAAAAGTCACTTATTAGCTTAAAAATTAGTCAACATAAATGTGAAGATAGCAGTTTCATATTTAGGGCATTATTGCATCTATTTTAACCTTGAACAGTAATCAAACTCCCCAATTTTGGGTTTAAAAGTGACCCAAAAATGGAAATGAGAAAAACAGGAATTTTTACATTAGGGCATTATTACATTAGTTTAACAGTAAACAGTGTCAAAAAATTTAAAAACATCTTTCCAATCTGGGTTTTACTTATTTCTCTGAAAGAATTCCTCTAGTGAATAAAGTGAGGTCTCAAGTAAATAATTTCTCAAGCTACTTTTAAATACTGATGTACTACTCCTTATACTGTTGATGCTGTTGGGTAGGGAATTGAAAATTTTTGTTCCAGCGTACTTTACCCCTTTCTGAATAAGTGTCAAGTTCTTTAACTCACAGTGGAAATCCTCTTTTCTTCTGGTGTTATGTTCATGATATAGGCAATTCGTTTCATACAGAGTGGGGTTATTTATTATGAAGCACATCAGTGAATATATGTACTGAGATGTTGCTGTCAGTATTTCAAGTCGTTTAAAAAGATTTCGACATGAGGTTCATGGGGGTACACCACAAATGATTGTTATTGCTCTTTTTTGTGCTGTGAGGATTTTCTTTGCGGCAGGTGTATTGCCCCAGAAGATGATGCCATAACACATGACTGAATGAAAATAGCCAAAGTAAGCTGACTTTGAGATGGTAATGTCATTGAAGCGTGACAAAATTCGTAAAGCAAATGTTGCCGACGTCAGCCGTTTTAGTGTTTGTAGAACGTGATGTTCCCAATTCAGCCTACTGTCCATGTATACGCCTAGGAATTTTGATAAGTACACTTGCTTTATCATCTGATCATTCTGTGTGATAACTATTTCTTTTGGGTTTTTGTGGGTTGTCTGGAACTGGATAAAATTGGTTTTTTTCAGGTTTATTGAAAGGGAGTTAATACTAAACCAACCCAGAACTTCTTTAAGGATATCATTGACCTCGGATTCTAAGTCAGTAGCTGACACATTATCCACCACAATGCTCGTATCATTAGCGAACATTGTAAATTTACACTTCTTATTGATGGATAAAGGCAGGTCATTAACATATATGAGGAACAGCAAGGGCCCAAGCACTGATCCCTGTGGCACTCCATGCTGCACAATTCCCCACTCAGAGTCCACTGTATATTGTGATACACTATCTGAAACATCTAGAATAATCTTCTGTTTCCTATTTTCGAGGTTCGATTTTAACCAGTTCCCTACAGGTCCTGTAATTCCACAATGACAGGCCTTCTTGAAGAGTATCTGGTGATCTACACAGTCGAACACCTTTGATAGGTCGCATAAGACACCAATTGGCAGCCTCTTGCTGTTTATAGACTCTAGAACATCATTTGTGAATGAGAAAATTGCATTATCTATTGAAACTCCCTTTTGAAAACCAAACTGCTGACTGTTAATGATGTTCAGGTCACCAAGGTGTGCCACAATCCTGTTGTACAGAGCTTTTTCTAGGACTTTTGAAAATGTTGTTAATAGAGAGATGGGGCGATAGTTTGACACATTTGTAGCATCCCCTGCTTTGTACAGGGGCCTGACAACAGAGTATTTCATTCTATCTGGAAACACTCCCTGTTGCATGGATGTGTTGCAGATGTGAGACAAAACTTCTGTCACTTCACTACAGCAAGCCTTCAACAGCTTGCTTGAAATATCGTCGATACCAGCAGAATGTTTATTTTTCAAAGACTGTATGATTTTTTTGATTTCATTGGCAGTAATGGGAAGCACACTTATTTGACTGAAAGGTTCTGGAAAATTATTTTTCATTATACGGGCAGCTTTATCTACAGAACCATGGCAACCTATCTGTGTTGGGACAGTTAAAAAATGTTGGTTAAAGATTTCAGCAATTTCCTCACTATTAGTTATCTCTGAGTGGTCAACAGTTAAAACAATATTTTTGTCTTTGGTGTAATTTACAGTCCCTGTTTCTCTCTTTATCACATTCCAGATTGTTTTAATTTTATTTTCAGAATTAGTAATTTCAGATGCTATACACATACTTTTAGAGTTTTTAATTACTTTGGCAAGAATTTTACAGTAGAGTTTATAATGTTTTAGCTGAGCAGGGTTGTTAGAAGTCTTTGATGCTATGTAGAGTTGTCTTTTTCTCTGACAGGAAGCTATGATGCCCTTAGTGAGCCATGGTTTTTTTGCAGCCCTTGCAGGTTGGACTCTGTATGACTTTTTTGGAAATACACTTTCAAAGATACCTGCTATCTCATTTGTGAATAAATTGTATTTTGAATTAGCAGTTTCTGCTAGATAAACAGGTGTCCAGTCAGTATGCTGAAGACATGATCTGAACGTTTGAATAGCTTCCTCACTTACTTTCCTTACTGTTTTCCATCTAAGTGAGGTGTCACTCAGAGGAATTCCCAAGCTGTTGAAAGTAACTCGTTGTCCGTCATGGTCAGACAGACCATTTATAACCATTTCAATATTAATATAGTTGACTTTACTCTGATCAACAAAAACGTTATCAATGAGAGTACTGGAAGAAGTTGTGGTTCTGGTGGGCGAGCTAACCACGGGAACAAGGTTGTACATGCACATGAGATTTTCAAACTCCACCTTGCAGGGAGAATTAACCAAGAAATCTATGTTAAAATCCCCAACTACCATGCCCCTATTTTTTCTACTTAAGTACAACAAAAGAGTATCTAATTGTTTAACAAACACTTTAAAATTTCCAGATGGTGCCCTGTAAACTGCCACAACTGTTAATCTGGAGACTGTGTCTGGCACCTCTATAGCACATACTTCAAAATGTAGCTCAAAGCAGAATCTTTGTACATCTATTGCCGTGAACAAGACATTGTTTTTTACATATACAGCTACTCCTCCTTTGTCCATATAGTTCCTGCAATAAGACGTTGCCAAAACTTAGTTGGGAATAGGGACCACTTCAATACCAGCAGTGATGTGGTGTTCTGTTAGACACAGAATGTGGGCACTGTTTATACCTTTTGTGTCTTCTATATTTGCTGTGAACTGATCCAGCTTGCAGTATAGGCCTCTTATGTTCTGATGAAACACTGTTAACTTTTGTTTGTCTTTAATTGTATTGCTGTTTGAGTGAACTTTCGTTTGTGTATTAATTACTTGTTGCAGATTTTTGTTACTGGACCAAATCCTGCTAGAGTTGGCCCAGCTCACTAGTTTCCCTCGTTAGTTAGGGCTATGACTGGTCTGCTTTCATGATCGTTATTGTTTAGGCCTATTATTTCATGAATAGCTTTTCCAATGTCTGCTGCTAGTTTATTTTTGCCAAACTGATTTAAATGTAGTCCATGCTTTGTGAAGCAGTGTCTCTCATACCTGTCTGTATCCAGTAGTGTCTAATTCGTAAACTTAGTGCAAAAGTGTTTCAGTTTACTATTTGTTAGGCGAATTTCTCTGTTCACACAAGACCAGTCTGCCAGGTCATATCTCGTGGGCACAGTTGTTAGTATTATGTTTGTATGCTGTAATAACTGCAGCAATACGAGTAGCTTTTTAATGAAAGTGCTGGCCTCGTTGCAATAAACATCGTTTGCTCCTGCGATTATCGCAACACAGTCTTTTTCCGTGAATTTAGCACATTCTGTGTGTATGTCTTCTACCACATTCACGAATTTTGCACCTGGTTTAACAATTGCTGATATACACAAACCATCTTGAGCAGAGTTCGACATGCATGGCGAAATATTGCGAGCATGACTGTCTCCAAATATTTTTACGTTATTTTTCTGTTGTGTTTGTTTACGTACGCGATCGGAACTTTTTCTTACGCAACCACGCGTGTTTTGTGTACACGTGTTGCCGTCTACTACAATTTTAGATGCACTGTTTTTGTTATTTGAATTATCACTGTTTATCAAGCACTGAACTTTGCCCACTGTTGAGGCTTCTTTATTCAGTTGTGGGTTTCCTTTCTTGTATATAAATGTGGCGTCGTCGACGGTTACGTTTTCACGACGTACATAACACTGATCTACACACACTGTCGTAGCACTACCGTTTTGTAGAGCTGTATATCGGTCTTGGAGGACAGCGTATTTCACTTCTAGCACTTCAATATCGGTTTGTAGCATTCTGATTATTTCGTCCTTATTTTTGATAATGTTTGAAAATTTACTTTCACACGCGGCTGCTGTGCACGGCTCACAGGTCCACAAATAGTCATCAGTTACGAGTTTTAAGTTGATCTTGCAGCAATTTTCATGAAACCAGTACTTGCAGGTTCTACACTGAATTCCTTTACGAACTTTTCTGATACACAATTTACAATTACTATTACTTTTATCTTCATAACTGGGAGCTGAACCTACACGTACTTTCTCTATCGGCGCCATCTTGGAAACTCAGCACTTCATTCAGTGAAACTGGATTTTCCCCTATGATGATGTGCAATTGACAAACATAGCGTATTCTCCCACAGCTAAGAGAAATTGAAAAGAATACATGAAAATGTAAAACAAATTAAAACTGTTCTCAAAGTTGATTTACCAACTGAGGGAAAAATGACTGAAATAAGTACGAGGGGAGGAATCTGAAGATATGGACAAGCTTGTTGATTTAGTTAAAATGAATTACTCACTACATAGTGAAACAAATAGATTCAGATGCTGACAATCCCTGCTGTACTAAATTGGTCTAGGAGAAAAATAATTGAGACATTCAGTGTATGTGGTTATTCTGTTCGTAAAGATGAGTTATTTAGCATAACTTGATCACAGACATGGGAAAATTTTGAGTCTTGAAACACCAAATTAGTAAAAATGTTTAATCGGAATGATGAACAGTTCAGAATCTTGCCTGGTATGAAGGATGTTAGTACAGGACAAAATGTACATGAGAGACAACAAATGATTCTTTGTTACCTTTGTGAGCTCTGCTCAGCTTTTAAAGTTGAAATGTCCTAATTAAAAAATTGGTTTTTGAAAAGTTTGTTGTCTGATGTGAGTTGACTGGTGCCAGTGGTAGACAGTGTATGTGAACAATACATCAAAATGTCAGTCTATCGATTCACGGGGCTATTGTTGGAGACAATTGCATTGTTTATGAATGAGCAGGCAGTGAATGTATGCTGAGGCATTGAGACAAGTGTTCATCAAAAGATAATCTTATCAGTTTTTTGCAATCAAGATGGTGTTCAAGGTCACTATTGAACTTCAGATTCATCCTGTCATGATTTGTTGCTGGGATGCAATGTAAAACTCCTTTTACCTCTTTGTATCATTTCTGATGATCCTCAGCATGATGTGTCTGTGGTATATGAGATCCAAAAAAGCAGTAATAACATTTCTGAAATGGAACTACCCACACATAACAAACATTTACTACTTCAGTGTTGGCAAGTATAAGAATAAATATAATTTAATGAAACTGAATTAAAGCCCAGTGGTCATTTTTTGTAACCTGTCATAGTATGGGCTGCAGTATAAAATGCCGAGCTAGGAAGGAAAGTCTACAGCAACATGTTGACAAGCAGATATTGACATCAAATGAACTTTTCAAATATAAATATTAACTTTATCTCCAAAGGAATGGTTGATTCAACTCATCAGACTTTGCAGAATCCCATGAAAAACATTCATACTGTTCCAGGAATAAGAACTTCCCACAACTTCCAACCATAATTCCAACCAAAATGTAGACTTTCACGGCCGGAAATATCATGTCCATTGTAATTATCTGTCAGTAGTGAGCCAGAGGGTGTGTTGGACCTTCCATCCAGCTACGGACCCCCTTGAAGATGTCTCTTGCAGTTGTAGACGAAACGTTGGGAATTGACACAGAATTCATCAACTGACCACGGCATAACAGGCCGGATAATTATAATGGACATACTTCCAACCATTATGTGACTTGGGAATAACTGAGACTAGAAGAATCAGTAGCAATGCAAAACCTGCTCTCACATTCCACTTGTCAGGAGGTTGTGGTCTTGTGGCTAGCATTGCTGACTCTCAAGCTCGGGACCCGGGTTCGATTCCCAGCTGGGTCAGGGATTTTCTCTGCTTGGAACCAGGTTTGTGTGTCTTGTACTCATCGTCATTTCATCATCATCAATGTGCATGTTGCTGGAGTGGCATAAAATAGAAAGTCTTGCACCAGGCTCCTGAATTCCCTGGAAGGGGAATCCAAACCACAAATGCCGTACACACATTTCTTTACATTCAACTTATCTAACAAGAAGCAAATTCCAGAATGAGATTTTCACTCTGCAGCGGAGTGTGCGCTGTTATGAAACTTCCTGGCAGATTAAAACTGTGTGCCCGACCGAGACTCGAACTCAGGACCTTTGCCTTTCGCGGGCAAGTGCTCTACCATCTGAGATACCGAAGCACGACTCACACCCGGTACTCACAGCTTTACTTCTGCCAGTATCTCATCTCCTACCTTCCAAACTTTACAGAAGCTCTCCTGCGAACCTTGCAGAACTAGCTCTCCTGAAAGAAAGGATATTGCGGAGACATGGCTTAGCCACAGCCTGGGGGATGTTTCCGGAATGAGATTTTCACTCTGCAGCGGAGTGTGGGCTGATATGAAACTTCCTGGCAGATTAAAACTGTGTGCCCGACCGAGACTCGAACTCGGGACCTTTGCCTCTCATAGGCAAGTGCTCTCTGCAAGGTTTGCAGGAGAGCTTCTGTAAAGTTTTGAAGGTAGGAGACGAGATACTGGCAGAAGTAAAGCTGTGAGTACCGGTCATGAGTCGTGCTTCGGTAGCTCAGATGGTAGAGCACATGCCCGCGAAAGGCAAAGGTCCCGAGTTCGAGTCTCGGTCGGGCACACAGTTTTAATCTGCCAGGAAGTTTCAAGAAGCAAATTATTTGTGAAACAGTGATTTGTATTCTGTATGTTTTATTGCTTGCATTTATAACAAGTTAAGGTATTTTGGTATGGTTAGTGATGTAAATACCAAAAGTTTTCCATCCTCATGGACCATCAGTGTCGTCTTTCAGGCGCAAGAGAGAAGATTCATATGTGATACCTATCCCTCACATCATTGCAGTGGTGGATCTTCCAAGCACAATGACTGGGAGTACTTACAGATTCACTCAAGAATATATAACATATGTTAAAATTCAGATTTTGAAAATACTGACAGCACTTAAAGAACAATGACCTAGCATTTAGAATTATATTAGTTGTGACTTTTGTAAGAATACATCAAAAATAATCTTATATCTGTGTTCACCATATTGGTTTTTCGTTTAAAGTCATATTCCATCAAACACTGTATGTAATCATGTTTGAATTACTCAATATTGTTTACTTTTCAAGTTTTTAAATGAAAATGGATATTGTTAACCAAAAGGAAATGCAAACTCAGTTCATTTTAAGCAAGCTTGTGAATTTTGTCAATTTTTTTTGTCTTTAAAGTAATAAACATTGAAAGGATTTTCACATTTTCACATTTGGTACAGAACACATTTTAGTAGAAGAACAAAAAAAGAATTATTCAATTTTCCTTTTCCCTTTTGATTATATTGCTCTTGGTGGTGTTCTTCATATTTGGTTTAAAAAGAAAAAAAAACTGAAAACTGTATTTCAAGATCTTTTCATGGCCATGTGAAGTTTCATGATGTTTTACATCACATTCATCTGAACTCTTTGCATATTGATGCATACACAATAAGTTTATCAGTATTTGTTCGCAAATAAGAAAGCTGTAATCTATTCTGAACAGGTTATATTTCCTCTGCGTGACAGCCAAAAGCTGTGAAATTCCAAAAGTTTTAGCTTTCTATAAAACCAGACCATTTGAGGCAGAGCAAAAGTATTTCTGATTTTTACTTATATCCATAAATGGAATAAATAAGCTAAATTATACCAAAATCTGAGATTGCAGGTGTTGTGGGGTGGTTGAACTTTCATGGAATAATCCAGCTGTTACTGTTGAAACAACAACTGTAGAAACTCAGAATCCATATTTAACAGTGAACAGCTGCATGGTGAGAAAGTCCTCATTGCCACTTTTCTACCCTACTCAGTGCGGGTAGAACACAGTTTACAATCACTCACATTGGTGGTGACGCGGAAACCGGTGGAACAAACAGGTGGTTTCTGTGGACATTGTCGATGTGAATGGCTAGCCAGAAGCAAAGTCCAGAGCATAGCAAAAGTTATTATATTTGTGTGCAGAAAGTCCAGGAAGCAAATCTAAATTGAAACGTAAACGCAGACAAAATTGATCACTCTACTATCAGTCGTGCATATTGTGAATGCTTCAGACAAAAACGAGCGCTGCTGCAGGCCAGTGGTATTTGCCCATACTGTCACATCAACGGATATGACCTGAGTATCCCTGACTTTTCATCCACATCATACTTGGGCTGGGAAAGACTGCAAATCACTTTAGGATGGTAGTTTTGTGGATCATTTCTGTTACCCTTTTTGGTGGATGGATGTGACCATTGCTTTTTCCAATCGCTAATCAAGGTTTCAGTGGTGTATTATGTTTTAAATGGAAGCTAACTTAGCTACAAATTTAGTATAGAATCTGACTGGGATCCCATCCTGCACTGGAGCCTTGTTTAATTTTAGTGATTGTAGCTGGTTTTCAAAGCAGCTGACACAAATATTTATGTCATTCAATGCAGTAGTGTGAGAATTAGACTGGCCAGTACTGCTGGATCTTCATTTGTGAAGGAAAATTATGAAAGTAGTTCACCATTTCTGCTTTTACTTTGGCACCCTCAATTTCAGTTACTAAGTCGTATGTGAGTTTCTCTGGGCATTAACTTTGGTGAACAGCCTTTACATATGACCAGAATTTCTTTGATAAGAGTATGCCACTGTAGTAAACAAAGGCTTCATGTATTGCCCTCTTGACAGCCAAACATGTTTTGTTAAGCATCTCTCTGTAGCCTTAGGCTTGGTTTTAAACCTATTATGCAGAAGTCTCTTGTGTCCTTACAGTGACAATATACCATGGAAGGTCCCTCCCATCAGGAACTTTTATAATAGGTTCATATCTAACCACAGCTTTCTTTTAAACTTCAGCCATAGTTCTTATACATGCTGCTGTCCAGAGGTAAATGTTTTGAGCTTTTCTGTCAGATGTGACACAACGACTTTATGTAACTTCCTAAATATGTAAATCTTCCTACTTGTCATAGGAGAAAACAGCCAAATAATAAATGATAGCACTCAGGCAACCAACAAATTTAATAATCACGTTCTTGAAGTATCTCAGAATATTGCCACAAACAATTCAGGGAATAAAGAAATGGAATGCTTGTAAGACTCAATGCCACATACCTCCAAGCAACCTGCAATCAATCCATGCTTTGCAGAAAAAATTAAATTTATAATTAACTCCAACAAACCAAATACTATAACCGAATTGATAATAATGCAAGTAAAGTAATAAAATCCTATTCTTCATATACATGCAATGTATTCAGTTATGTACTTGTTGTGGAACATAGTGATTATACAGAATAACATGTTCAACTTTTAACCACTTTGGCTAATGGAAAATTTTTGTGGAAATGGAAAGCATAGTTTAGGTAGTGTTAGGTGTGAAATATTCCACTCTGCATGCCCTGGTTTGAAGTATGTGCAGATGGATGCAAAAGGAAGTCATCTCAGCATATCAGCAAGGTACAATGGCAAATACACTTATGCCTCCACTTGCTGTGGATGCCCACTTATGATATGGGATTATGGCTTAGCAGTGCCTTGTAAATCACGGAGAAAAGGGTGCAGCCCAGAGTATATGCATCTTAACAAATTAAGACATTGTGATTACAATACATAAGAGTTGTTGCAAAACGGTTTATACCATTTAGTAGCTTGGATAGATAAGTGCTGTATTTCAGCATCCACCCTAACTGCAAAACGTATAGAAGTCAAATGGCATGGTCTAGTGGCACTGCCTAGCATGTCTACTCAAGCAGTAAACTTCAGGAATGGTTACCGCATATTATTCGTAAGGTAAAGTTGGCACACACGTGCAATTGGATGGCTGACTGTGTATGGAGTGGAACACACCATAGTCATAAATCATACACCCATAACACTCCATTTTGGTTCCATTGCAGGGCGTGAATCAGATGTGTTAAAAGAAGACAGGGTTTAATAATAATAATGAGAAATTTCAACAGTTTTGAAGAAAATAACAGCGGTAGATAATACATCACCCAGAACAAGCCATGTCAACAACTGAGAAAATATAAGAAGGCACACTCAGTGGTGTTGTCTGAAGTGATTTGTGTCTTCAAGAAGAAATGAGCTTAATCTGATTAAGTCCAAAGGTGTGTTAATTACTATAAAAAGTTTCTCAAAAAATGTTAGTTGACTATAGCGATGGGGACAACAGTGAAAGTTATTAGTGTGCTTAAGTAATCCTCGGCAAGTGAGTGGAGAACAGTTTTGGTAGCAACATGGAAGAATTTTGCATTGTGATTACAAGATTACAAGTACGGGAATGATCACCAACGGCCTCCCTGAGGCAGTCGACCAACACAACAGCTGCATAGCTCAGCTTTGTGCAGCAGCCAGTCAACTGGCTACACAACTATTACACAGCAGCTCATCACTGCATCACTTTGTTAACACATGACATATTGGCAGTGCAGCACAGCTAACTGTACACTGATTGGTGAGCTTTAAACAGCATCAACCTGAGATATTTTTAATAATTTATTCTGTAAAGAATTGTAAAACCACATTTCACTGGATTTGTGCATTGGTTTCAAAATATAGTGACATTATTTAAGTCTGTTAAGCATATATTTGTTTAAGGTGTGTGCCAGTTCAGACTAGGAAGATGGGAAAATTAATCACTCTCATGAAGGGTCAAGGAAAGAAATAAAATGAGTTGTCTGATAGTATTACAACCCAAGGGAATGAATTCAAACACTTAAATACGAATTTCTCACATTCAAAAACACAAGGGGAGGAAGTAGCTACAAAAGTAGATAAAATCTCTAACATAGAAGAGCTCTTATTAAAGTTACCTTAGGAGTTACAGTTTGAGATAGAAAAACAATATGACTTAGGAAGGAGGTTCAAGACAGTTCAAAGAGATAAATGATAAAATACAACAAATACAATTGTCAAATCATGAATTAGAAAGTATACAGAGTCAAATCTCAGATATGCGAGGTTGACTAGAGGCATTGGTGAAATAATTCATGCCCCAAATGTAATGACTAGGTTAGAGGAACATCTTCAGGACTAGCTGAAACAAAATAACATGATAAAATTGAATCTATGAGCACTAAACATAATTTTGTGGCCAATATAGTAGTGAGAATTTATATGCCATAGTAAATATACTAAAATGTTTGATGACAGAAAAACTTGTTTTGAAAAATATTTAGGATATTATGAATACGATGATGACCATTTGAGAGCGGTGTATGTGGAGGCACTGTAAGTACGTTAGGACTCTTAAAATATGTGTGTGTGTGTGTGTGTGTGTGTGTGTGTGTGTGTGTGTGTGTGTGTGTGTGTGTGTGTGTGTGTGGGCGGGCTTTCGCATTTGCTTGCATGCATGCATGGCGGTGCATGTGCGCATGCATTTTAAGCTTATGGCAATAAGTCTGTGTGCCATATGGATTACCTAACAGAAGCCTTACGTTGTAAGCAGGTAGAATGTAAGCTTTTGTGTCGAGTCATACTTGTGGGAGGAATGAAATTTAATGTTAGTGGACTGTGCATCGTATCCCAATTACTACAATTTGCAGATGCGATGGATTAATTAATAAATAGAGTTTTATTTCCCAACTCAGGAGGAGGTGATAGTAGTTAATCTGCAGGACATCATTGATCATTATGTCAAGTGACGTCAACCTAGCATGGTGGTGTATTATTTAATGAGTGTTATAACAATATTTTTTGTATGTGTTTAGTTTTATTTACTTACGTGAGGCAGCATAGCTTTCTATAAAGGATTATTCAATCTTAAGAGATGGTGGTGGTGGTGTTCTTGTTTACGGTACAAAGTGAGTCATGCATTCAACAGTTATGGATCAGCTGTTATAATAAGCCACTTACACAGCATCGTTAGAACAGGGGCAGTAACACCATTGTGTAATCTCATCAATGGTAGAAAGAAGCATCCTGGGACCTCTGCTGTTCCTGATCTATATAAATGACCTGGGTGACAATCTGAGCAGTTCTCTTAGGTTGTTCGCAGATGATGCTGTAATTTACCATCCAGTAAGGTCATCCGAAGACCAGTATCAGTTGGAAAGCGATTTAGAAAAGATTGCTGTATGGTGTGGCAGGTGGCAGTTGACGCTAAATAACGAAAAGTGTGAGGTGATCCACATGTGTTCCAAAAGAAATCCGTTTGAATTCGATTACTCGATAAATAGTACAATTCTCAAGGCTGTAAATTCAACTAAGTACCTGGGTGTTAAAATTACGAACAACTTCAGTTGGAAAGACCACATAGATAATATTGTGGGGAAGGCGAGCCAAAGGTTGCGTTTCATTGGCAGGACACTTAGAAGATGCAACAAGTCCACTAAAGAGACAGCTTACACTACACTCGTTCGTCCTCTGTTAGAATATTGCTGTGCGGTGTGGGATCCTTACCAGATGAGATTGACGGAGGACACAGAAAGGGTGCAGAAAAGGGCAGCTCGTTTTGTATTATCACGTAATAGGGGAGAGAGTGTGGCAGATATGATACGCGAGTTGGGATGGAAGTCATTAAAGCAAAGACGTTTTTCATCGCGGCGAGATCTATTTATGAAATTTCAGTCACCAACAAAATGCGAAAATATTTTGTTGAGCCCAACCTACATAGGTAGGAATGATCATCAAAATAAAATAAGAGAAATCAGAGCTCGAACAGAAAGGTTTGGGTGTTCATTTTTCCCGCGCGCTGTTCGGGAGTGGAATGGTAGAGAGATAGTATGATTGTGGTTCAGTGAACCCTCTGCCAAGCACTTAAATGTGAATTGCAGAGTAATCATGTAGATGTAGAATATAGTGTGTTGTGAAGCTGTTACTCTATACAGTGTGATTCAAAAAGAAAGAACAGATTCAGTTGTTTATTGTAGACAAACTACAAAAGATAGAAACACATTCTGCATGTAATAGGATAGAGGAAGGTTCAAAGTTTTTTGGTCACCTAGACTGTATACCATGCGCTCAACATGAGCACCATGCGTTGCTCGCACACATTGAAATGGTAGTCTATTTCATTCCACACATGAATCAAAAGGTCCCTGTTTATTGTATCGACAGTGTCAACAATTCGATTTCTCAGTTCCTGAAGACTGACTGCTGTGGTGGAGCAAAGATTCTGTCTTTCATGTACCCCCACTGAAAAAAAAAATCACAATGTGTGATGTCTGGTGACGTGGGAGGCCAAAAGTAGTGATCTTGTTTTCCATCTCTTCCAATTTAACATTTGGATATGGTGTTGTTAAGATGATGCTGCACATTATGCGTAAATATGAAATAAGTGGAATCTTAGTGAAATTTAGGATACAACCAATTTTTCAGTGTGTCCAGTTATGACATTCCTGTCACAGTTTCCTCCGCACACAAGGAAGGTCCATAACTTTGTGAAAAGAAGTGGCAGAAAACACATTCAGTTTCAGTGAGTCTCTTTCAGGTTCAACGACCAGAGTTTTGTGACTCCCAAGTTGTTACTTTACCCGATAAATGAAATGTTGATTTGTCTGAGAAGATGAATAGTTCGGAAGAAGCATTCTCTGCCATATCCTGGAGGATGGAAATGCAAAATATGCTCACTAGGATGCAATTGCTGCAATAGTTGCAACTTGTTAGGCTTCATAAACTGGCATCATTTCAGAACGCACCATATTGTTGCTTGAGGGAGTTGAAGTTCCTGAACTGTCCATCTTGTGGACTTCTGAAGGTTCCATGTGAATACATCTCATATACAATTGACATTGTCATCAGAAGTGTGTGGCAGACCAGTGCTCTTCCCTTTGCATATGCAGCCAGTTTGCAAAAATTTTGTATGCCAGTGCTTGTACAGAGACAGCTTCATGCTCAGTCATTGGTGAAATGCATGTTGCACTTAGACAATTGATTGACTTTGCACAAATTCCAACACACAAAATGATTTCTCTTGTGGTGTAGTTGCCATGTTGCTACAAACAACAGCGCAGCTGTGTCAAAACTTTGAACCTTCCTCTATCCAGTAACATGCAAAATGTGTTTCTGTCTTTTGTAGTTTGTGTATAATAAACCATTGAAATCTGTTCTTTCTTTTTGACTCATCTGATATAGTACAATAATGACATGATAAAGAAATTCATATCCGCTGGAGAATCAGAAATCTTTGCAGATTCAGTGGGTTGACGGCCGTCGGGTATTTGAATTAACTGTTTAAGTATTTCAAGTTTTGTTCCCTGGAGCAGTTTCTTCTACTCTTTCTATCCTGTAATCTGTAATTTAAATCTATCTTCCACTCTCCTATCCTAGTTTTAATGGTAGAACAACAATGGAATTGCCAATGTCATATTTCAGAGATACCTATCTTAGTTATCTCATAGATAGAAGAAACGAATATGATGGTGCAAAATTTCAGATAAGTATTTGGTGAGAAAAGACATGTTAGGCATATCATGTAAACAGGGAGAAATGGACAAGAAAGAGAACAATTCCCTAAATGGAGTTAAGTATGGTGTGCTAAGATATAAGAGAAAAATGTGGTAGTTTGGAGACAAATGTTTTGCCACAGTAACTGAAACTGTTGTTAACTCTGATGAAGGAGTACTGATGTATGAATCATGAAATAGCTCTTCAGACTATTAAGTAGATGTATCTTATTTTTTAAATATTGGAAGCAGTAAATAGAGATTAAGAACAAACTTAGTTATTCTCAACAGAATTCGAGCATCTACCTTTAATATAGCGAGTGTTCAGCTAAAGGACTGAGGAAAAAGTGCATTTAGTCATTGCCAACTGCACTTTTGCATAGTTTTCATTGTGGGTGGAACATGACCACTCTAATAATAAAGGAAGATAAGCTCTGTAATGTAGTAGCAATGAATAGATCCCTACCAGATAGTCAGTAATGACAAGTGTTTCTGGGAAAGTGAATGTGGGAAGCATAAAATGAAAGAAGGCTAATTATTAGATAATTTAATTTATGTAAGTCATGGCTTTGCAAGAAGCATAAGTAAAAGAGTACAAAAGAAGAAGTTGGGAAACATGCATTTGGAAAAACCAGGCAAAGTCAATGCGCTATGGGGAAGCTTCGTTATAGGGATGTATAAAGAAAATGATCAGAGGCTGTGCATACTTTTAAAGATTTAAGATGGGATGAACCCAATTTTATGCAGGTATGGGAGAGGAGGAGGATAGGCAAGCCCAGGGAAGGGATGGTCTAATACTTGGTTAGGTTAACCCATAGACAGAATGACAGTTCCTTGAAAGTTGTTCAATAGAGGCCGGAAAAGGTGAAAATCTGAGGATGCAAGATCAGGTGAATAATGTGGGTGTGGAATGACTTTCCAATGCAACTCCTGTGTGGGTTTTTTTGTCAGCCTAGCTGAATGTGGGCATAAAATTTGTCATTTTCGGAGGAAACTGGCATGGAACTTTGCGGATTAATGCGTTTAAAAGGTCTTCATCAAATCCGGACATCATCCTGGACCTGGAGAGTCACCGGTCAACATGGTCCTCCTTAAAATTAGAAAACCATTTCCTTGCTGTGCTCTGTCCATTGGCATTATCTCCACACATGGTAGAAATGTTCTGGCTGCCTCCGCTGCTGTCACCCTTGTATTGAAATCAAACTGAAGAATATGTCAGAAATTTTCTGATTTCGCCTCTTAGCAGTCCATTTTCTAGTATCCATAGCTTCACTCACTATCTCTGAATGAAAAGTTGACTATATGTAAACTCAAATAGCAACATCAAACTACAAATAAAAAATAACAATCAACAAAAAAACACACAGCAACTGGAATACCAACGTGCAAAACAAAAACTTATGCACCAATGTGATACACGGCAGTCCCATACAAATAGAGTAATAAAATGCAATGAAAAATGTATTTACTAGACTATAGAAGGTAATGAGCAACAGTATGAATAGAGATACACCAAAATTTTGAAGAAGTCCTGCATTGACCAAAGCTTTCAGAAAAGTCTGTTCAGTTCAGTTGCACTACCACCAAGACTTGATGGATTGCTTGAAGGTACACAAATAACGTGTTCCTCTGAAACATATAGTGAGTGCTTTTGGTGCACCCACCTATTTGATTGCCAAGTTCTTGACAACATTATTACGATTGTATGTGGACTGATTGGATTTGTATATCAAGAATTTGGCACATTATATCAGTAAACTGAACAGCTTAGTGGTACAGCTGGAGGACATATTAGTTAGCTTCGATGCGGTGTTGTTATTCACTATGGCTTTGCTCAATGAAGTGTTGGAACAGTTGAACTGGATTTTTCCACCCAATGTTGCAGAACTGTTTAAATATTGCCTCACAACCCTGTATTTCAAATGGAATGATGAGCTCTATTAACAGACAGATGCTGTCACTATGGGGATCTTGTTAAGCCTAGTTATAGCAAAATTCTATGTGGAAAAATTCGAGGAGCAGGCATTGGAAACTGCAAAGAAGAAACCGAATATTTGGTTCCAGTACATAGATCAGGCGTTTGTTTTGTGGATGCATGGCAGTGGGCAACTGGATCATTTTCAAAACTATCTCAGTAGGATTAATTCAAAGAGTCAGTGTACCATGGAGCAGGAGGCAGGTGGCAGATTTAATTTTCATGATGTGTTCGTTTTCAAGAAAGAAGATGGTAGCTTTGGCCACGTGGTTTTTTGAAAACCCATGCACACAGACCATTACCTACACCAGGATTCAAACCATCATCCAAAACAAAAAGCAAGGCACCATAAAAACTTTGGCAGATAGAACAAGAAAAATCTGTGAACCAGAGTTGCTTGATACAGAATTCAAACATCTCATGAATGCATTGCTCAAGAATAGTTATTCGTTCACTGAAGTGAAAAGAGCATTAAGACCATTGTGTAGAAATAGAAAGTTTCCCTGCATTTCATTAAGAACACTACTGATTGCACTGGAAAAATCTTGAAAAATCAGAACATTATGGTAATCTACAAACCTACCTGGAAGATACAAGATCACCTAAAATCAGCCAAAGATCCTTGCCAACCATTGGAAAAAGCAGGAATTTATAGGATTCCTGAAGTTGCGAGGAGGTGTATGTGGATACTGCAAAATGAGTGGTCAAAAAAGATTAGAAGAGCACAAGGGAAATTGCACAAGAGGGGAGATCGACGTTTCAGCTGTTGTGGATCTTGCTTTGCAGCCAGGAGACCATCACATTCATTTTGGTAAGACTCAGGTACTGGCAGGCACAAGCAGATACCATGAAAGGCCATACAGAGAGGTCATAGAGATTATAAAACACTCCAGGAATTTCAATCGGAAGGAGGAGGGCATGAAATTGAATGACACCTGGATTCCGGTGTTGAAAAAGATGTGTATCAGTCTTACAATGTGTGGTGATAGCAACAGCGGACAATGACAGTTGACAAAGGGCAGTTGTGCAAGCGCTTTGGAAACATGATGTCATGCCACTGCGCGGAAGCGGAATTTTGCTGCAGTCAGTAGTGAGCCAGGGTGTGAATAGGACATTCATAAGAAGCTATGACACCCCTTGACAACTTCCTCCACAGATGGGGTCAAAACATTGGGTTTTAAGGTGAAATTCATTGAACCATGCCATATTAGCCCAAAACATTTTATTCATTATGGATGATTTTTAATAACACTGGATTTGGTCTTAAAGGACTTCATGTTCTGATAATAATAACAATTATTATTATTATTATTATTATTATTATTATTGAAACTTAAAGAACAATTTTTTTTAATATTCTGCAATGTTGCAATTAGTCAATTAAATTGGATTACATGACTTCTATTGTCCCAGTGGGTGCACCTGTGGTGTAACATGGTGAGTCTGTGGAATAACATGTTCCATTTTTAACAACTTAGGCCAATAAAAAATGTTCATGGAAACTGGGAATGTGGTTTAGATAGTTTTTCAATGTGGGGCATCCCACTGTGTGTGCCCTGGTTTGGTGTATGTGCGGATAGATGTAAAAGGAAGTTGTCTCAGCATATTGACAAGATGCAACAGTGATTGCACATTTCCACCTGCTGTGGAGGTCTGCCCTATGCTTTGGTATCACATCTTGGCAGTGCCTGAGAATTCAAGGAGAAAAGGGTGTGGGCAAGAACGTAAATGCCCAAACAAATGAGTAATACACGAGAACTGTCATTAAAGTATCTAATATCGAACCAGTACACCATTACAAGCTATGATCTATTGCGAGCTATGATATATTAGTGATCAGTATCACCCGCAATTGTAAAAGTAATTGTATAGAGAAGGCATTGTGGTTACAATACAAAAGAATTGTCACAAACAGTATACTTCAGTTAGTAATGTGGATAAATCAGAGCCACAACTATAAAAGATGAATAAATCTTGCACTGTCGAGTGGCAGTGCATAGCAGATCCTCTCAAGTGGTTAACTTCAAGAAAAGAAACTGCAAATTATTCATAAGTTAAAGCTGCCCACTTGCTACCAGGTGAAAGATCATGTATGGAGTGGAATATGTCATAACCATAAATCATACACCCATAACACCCCAATGTCTAGTCGGTAACCAATACTGTGTAAATTCAAGTGCCCGCACACCATTTGGGAACGAAAGAGAAGAGACGGCTGTGGGAAGAAGTCAGCCAATTGCACATTGACTGACCTCTCTCAAGGACAACAACGCAACAGCAGCAGCCCCTATGAGAAGATTACATAAGCGCCGCGACTGCTTGGTGATGGCCCAGTTCAGTAACAGCTTCAAGATTAGCGACATTGATAGCAGCGTCAATGCTAGACTTCGTTTGTACTCTCCATGTAGCACAAAGAATTATCTATACTGAAAAAGTTTATTTTGTAAGTCGCGCTTTGCTTGGAACACATCTGTGTAATTGCCAAAGTTAAGTATTGTAATTTTCTTTTGTAATAAAACTCATTGATACGACTTGTTTGATTGTTTGCCTAGCGAACCGAATATGCACACTTCCTAGACACTGCATATTTGGCAACGAGGATGGGATCGAATACCACAGTGACAATCAAGAGCCTGGCTGCCACAATTTTGTTTTGTTGTGGGCTTTTGTGTTTTGCTGGTGCCTTAATTCTACCTTGTCTTTTCTTTACAGGGGTGTGTTTACATGTTTTAATAGTGTCTCTTGTAGTGTTTTTCCTTTCAGTGGTTTCAGGTGGGTGTTGAGGAAATTTTCTTTGCTTGTGTGCTTATTTTTATTGCTTACATTGTCTGTTTATTGCATTTGCCTATACCAAAACAAACAACCCACCTCTCCCACCCCGTGCTCAGGTGCCTCATCTGTAGTCGATAGCTGCAACGCAGGTAACGCAGAGGTTTCAGTTTCAGACGCAGCAGATTGCCACTCTGCTACACACTTTACAGCAGTTATTGGTGAATCAAACCACTAATGTTGTGCCACATGTAACAACTGTAGCTCTGAGTGCCATACCACCTTTTCACCAGTTTAACGAAAAAGGAGAGGAATGGCTCAAGTGGTTGCAACAGTAATTTAAATGTGCTTGTGGGGCTTTATATTCAGATGCAATTGTGTACAGTGTTACTGATGTCAAACGTAGGAAACAGAGTGTGAAACAGTTCGATCCATCATTTCATCACATAGTGCAAATTCTAGATCAGTGTGATTCAGGTGCCATAGTGACCAATAAATTTGAGCAGCACCAGTTTGTCAGGTTGACTCGTCCCTTGCTCACGACCGGCCCAGTAGGTAGCAATGACACGCACATGCCAAGCTGCACAAACAGTTCTCTAAAGAGGCAAACACAATTAAGTCATGTCCTTAGCATGCCTCGTGGCACAAATGTCGAGATTGCCCCTCCAGAGAAGCACAGTGTTATGCTTGTGGCAAGAAAGGTCACGTACAGTCCGCATGTTTTAAAGGGGACAAACATCAGCATTCTGACCACTCACAAAAATCTATTCACAAGGCCCATGTAATCAATGCAGTATGTTCAAAGCCTGCTGCAGGCATTAGCAAAACTAACAAGCAAACAGTTCCTTCAGTGCTACGCCAGTACAGCAAACTTTTTGTTAATTTGCATGTTAATGGAAAACTTGTGAAATTTCAGTTGGTCACAGGTGCCTCTATTACATTGCTGAATCTTAAAACATACGTACAATTAGGCTCACCATGTCTGTCTAAAATTAGCACGCACTTGACGGCTTATAATGGACAAGACATTCCCATTCTCGGAAAATGTACTTTGTCTGCCATGTATTGCTTGCATATGCGAACTGTGACTTTCACTGTGCTACAATCATGTGATTGTGAGAACATATTTGGCCTTAATTCGTTTGATTTGTTTGGCTTTCAAATTCAGGACAGTGTGTTGTCAGGGACTACATTCAATGCCAGAGACTGTGTAGTGGTTGCTGAAAAACTTCCCTGAACTCTTTTCTGAAGGTTTAGACAAGGCTAATGATTTTGTTGCACATATTACTATGAAAGACAATGCTCAGCCAAAATATTGCTGTGCCAGAAGTGTTCCCATTGCATTACGGGACAAAGTGACTGCTGAACTTAAAGAATTGCAAGATATCGGAGCTACTTTTTGCTCCCCAAACCTTCAGGTCGCATTCGCCTCTGTGTTGACTTTAAGCCTACAGTCAACCCACAAACTGTGATTGACACTTCTCCATTGCCACACCCAGAGGATCTCATGGACAGAGTAGGTGCTGCTTGCTACTTTTCAAAAATTGATTTGCACGCGCATATATTCAAATACCACTAGACGAAGAATCTCAAACCATGCGTGTTGTGAACACTCATTTGGGCTTGTTTAAATATTTGTGTTTGCCTTTTGACAGTGCTTCCACAACTGCCATTTTCCATTGCTATTTGGAACAGCAGACTGCTCAAGCACCAGACTGTTGAAACTATTTGGATGATATTTTTATAGCATGTCATACACCTGAAGAACACATTGCAAATGTGTGTGCTTTGTGTTGTGTTTTATTTGATGCAGGACTGAAGTGTAGACTGGAAAAGAGAGATTTTTTTAAACATGGGTTACAATAGCTTGGTCTCATTATAAACAGTCAAAATTTGCATCCTCTTCAGTCACATTTGTTAGCCATACGTGACCTGCCAGTTCTTCACAATGTCACAGAATTACAGTCAGTCTTAGGGAAAATGAACTGTTATACTCATTTCACACCAAATGCTGCACAAATCACAACTCCATTGCATTGCTCATGCCGCAAGAACTCTCCCTTTGTTTGGACGGGAGAATGCCAAGAAACTTTTCAAAAACTTAAAGATGCATTGCTCAGTGATCAATGCTTGCTTCACTTTGATCCTGACAAACCAGTTGTTTTGCAAGTTGACAGTTCCTTTTGTGGAATCAGTGCAGTGCTTTCTCACAGATTTGGTTATAAAGACAGGCCTATTGCTTTTGCATCAGAATTGTTCCCCAAAGCTCAGTGTAACTATTCACAAATAGAGAAAGAGGAATTGGCTATTGTGTATGGTGTCACCAAATTTCACCACTACTTGTATGGCAGAAAATTCTACTTAGTAATGGATCACAAGCCATTGCTGTCCTTGTTTCATCTGACGAAGCTGGCTCCTGTACAAACTGCCCTAAAATTTCAAAGATGGGTTTTCTTGTTGTCTGACTGCACAACATGTTAATGCAGATGTACTTTCACATCTTCTGATTGGCCCTGATAGAGACTTTAACACTTGTGCTGCATCTTGTTGTCATGTTGATGCTCAGGATTCTGAATTGCTTCAATTCTTTCCTCTGAACTACAGGAAGATTGCACAGGCCATGGAAGCTGATTCAGATTTGAACATTTTGCTGAAGTACGTTTGCACATCTTGGCCACCCAAATAGAACAAATGACCTCACAGTGTCACATATGTGTGGACAATCAGTCCACTCCACCACAAAAATTCTGTGCTAGGACTAAGTCGCAATCACCATGGCAGTGTGTGCACATAGACTTTGTTGGACCTTTTTGGAACACTCGTTGGCTGATTGTGGTAGATCCTTACAACAAGTTTCCTTTTGCTGTGCCAATGAATTCGACACTGTCACAAAGCACAATTCAGGCACTGCCTCAAAGGTTTGCCTGAAATCGTAATGTCAGACAAATGCCCTCAGTTCAAGTCAATTGATTTTGAAATATTCTAAAACGTAATGGCATACAGCATCTAACTAGTGCAGCTTTCCATCCACAGTCCAACGGTGATGCAAAACATTTTGTCTGAATCTTCAAGCAGCAGATGGCCAAACTTCGCACCGCAAACACCATGGATCAAGCATTGCAACTGTTTCTTGCCTCATATCATTTGCATCCATGAGATGGACCATCACCAGCGGAATTGCTTCACAGCCACTGTTGTCGGACACTGCTCCACCCTCCTCAACATCCGGCACTGAAGGAAGGTCGCAAGTATCACTTCATGCCACATCATATTGTGTTTTTCAGGCTTTTTAGCAGTAGCAGACGGTGGGCGTGAGGTGAGATCCTTCGTTGACTTGGTGCATGCAGGTACCTCATTGCAGGCTCGGACAGGTTGCAGTGCCGACATCACTGTCAGATTTGCCACTGTCATGTGCACAGTGCTCCTTCTATAACTCTTCCCCCAGATTCACAGATCCTGAGGACAGCACAGCCACAGCAGCTGCCAGAGGGTGTCATCACGGCACTGTGGGATGACCCCATGGAGGTGGAGCCCTCGCCTCCTCCACCTCCTCTTGCCCTATCAGTGGAGCTGGACCTGCCCATGCTGCGGCAACTGACACCTGCTACATCTTGTTATGGGCCTTAGGAATTGGACGCATACCCTTCTGGGCATTTTCCAGGGGATGTTTCCACCAGAGCGAAGGCCGGATGGTGGGGTACGGCCAGAAGTCTGATGCCCCTGTAGCCACAGCTTCCGGTCCTTCAGAGCGTCCACACTCCTGCCTCCTCTCCCATTGTCATGTCCCATATATGACAGCGGTCCATCACTTTGGCAGGGGGGAAATGTGAAGTGGTGACACACCAGTCAGGAATGAAAGAGGAGAGATGGCTGTGAAGAGAAGTCAGTCAGTAGCACACTGACCAGCCACTCTTCAGGACAACAATGCAACAGCAGCAGCCCCTATGTGAAGAGGACATAAGTGCCACAACTGACTGGTGATGGCCCAGTTCAATAGCAGCTTCAAGATTAGGGGCATCGATAGCAGTGTCAGCGCTAGACTTCGCTTGTACTCTCTATGTAGCACAAAGGATTGTCTATACTGAAGATTATTTTGTATGTCGCTCTTTGCTTGGAACACATCTGTGCAATTGCCTAAGTTAAGTATTGTAATTTTCTTTTGTAATAAAACTCATTAATGCAACTTGTTTGATTATTTGTCTAGTGAACCGAATATGCAGGCTTCCTAGACATTATGGTAGCTATTGTAGGTAATATAGATAAGTGAATTATGCTCTTTGCAGAAACTGTAGTGAATGTGCAATTCCAAAGCAGCAGCTGAAATGACTTAAGCCGCATGGCTGCAGCCATCTGATTATCAAATAGGACTCGTTTAATATAACTGAATAGATCTCTTTCCAATGGCATGCCTGTAGCTGCATGATAGAAGTGACTCCAAGGAAGTGCCGAGAACCATGTGACTCTACTACCACCTGACTGTGAAGCTGTGAGGCCATAATGCATGCATGTGATCAGGAGCACTGTCATTGCAGTTTGCTTAATTTTCTGGCAGTTTTGTTTGTAGCTTGTGTAGCTTGGATTAGGTGCTTCAGAACTCATTACATCACTGTAAGAATGTTGAATTGTGTATATCTCGTAAACACCATCAATACAAAGATGCTAATATCAGAAATAATGTCTGTGCAGCAATATTGACCTGATTTTTATAGTCTCTCCTCAGTAGCACCACCATTTATAACCACAAAGCTGATGTTTGCCCAAAAATGTACTCACCACCTCATTTTAGTTTGCGCTAACACACACATCTAATCTTCACTAAGCGTGATTGGTAGTAACGGTGACTACTTTGTCACCTACGAAAATTTATATGTGCGTTGAACCAGATCAGCATCTATGATTAAGTGGTGAAGTTAATTGTTCTGTTGAGTGCACAAAAACACTTTTCACATTTATGAAAAAAATCTTAGTTTGCTCTTAGCATGGACTTGCAGTTACTTATTAGAATGAATTACACTTAGATAGTTCATTCAGTTCAGCTATAATGAACATCACTGTGCGCAGCAGCCACTTGTTATTGTGACAATATCCTTCCACACTTCCTGTTAGTCACAACACTGTCCGACAAAAATGTTCCTTAATTTGAGATACTGTAATCACACAGGAATTATTAAAGTTATTGAATTTCACTGATGTTGGTCCATATATTTATGCATAAAAAACGTGCATGAATGGGGTGAATGCCAATACCAGGATTGCACACAACTTAGATCTTACTCATGGCTTTCTGATCATGAACTGCCAGCTTTAGGTGATGTCTGACTACTTACATATGGGTATAAGAACAAACTGTTATTTCAAAAACTACATAATGCTTTAAAAATGGCTAGGTTGGGGTTTACTCTTTTTGATGGACTACAAGTGCTAACGTGATTCTGACTTATAAAAAGTGTTGCTGATCAGAAATTTAGAAAAGTACACAGACGCTATTATTCTTACACAGTGTGAATCTCCTTGTTTATATAGGAGCGCCTTTCTGCAGATTATGGCAAATTACATGAAATTATTAAATAGTGAATTTGTTAATTAGAGCTGCAAGTGATATTGTACAGAGAAATTAGGTACTGGAACAAAACTGTGCAGTCAAAGGACAGAATGAAACACTGATTATGACTTTGCAATGGAAAATGGGTCTGCTTATGAACTTGAATGCTAATTATCTGTTCAACTAACCAGTTTGTGGTAATGTAAGGTACTTTACAGGAAAGTCGGAATGCCTAGGTTTCTGTTGGTGTTGATCGTTAATGGAATTATCCTGGTTAGCTTACAAAGCTTTCCACATATCAAACTATAGTGTTAACTTTATGTAACTGTAACTTTTAATTAACAAGCTGTATAGCCAAACTGATGGTATCAATGTAAATGGTACAGTGAGGAGAATAAACTGAGCAATGAACCTAAATGGGGGGAAAGCTGAATTACACTTGTGGAATATCAGTATATTCACCAGATATTACTTTTATAATAGGATAGAAAATATAGCAGAGAATTAGAGAAAAGAGAGAAAAAGGTTAGTTATTAGCAGAGATCGAAAACATAACAGGTGGGATGGAACCACCATGCTAGGTCAGATGTGGATTGAAACTGCAAGATCATTGAAACTACTGTGCGATAAGAATACGTTATTTATTTTGCTAATTTAATTACAATTTTTTAATGTTACATCAAGAAATGACCAAATTTGGTTTCATTCCTGTCAGTCTGTTCTTGTTCCTTGTTTCATTTGCCATGGTATTGAGCCAATACTACTGCTAAAGTAATTGGCTAAACCTCTTCTTACAATGAAGCCTTCATTGTTTCCACTGCCACACCTAGTTTAAAAGGTATCAGATTTCCTGTTGACAGTTTTCTCCGAGAATTATGTAGCTCTGTGATTTACAAAATGCAAATAACAAAGACATACAGCTTACTCCAGTCAACAAGATCCAGGAAAAAAATCAATAGATTCATAAACTAAAAGTCTTCAAACATCAAGGTTATCTTCTTATGTTTGTGAATGTAAAAAGTAGTACATGCAATATAACACACTCTTACTTTCAGCTGTTCCAGAGCTCTTAGTGATTGTTTTGTATATTGTCTTTAGTATCGTGTATTACAATATTTGTAGTTGGTGGCTGTGTTATGAGTTACTACCAGAATGAGGTAATGGAAATGAAGAACAAAAATGTAAAGAAGGTAAACTTACTAAACATGAACACACAAAGGATGGTGAAAAAGCAATTGACATAGTCATGAAAAAAATGTTACTCTAGACTCTTGCTAATCCGGCCATTCCTGGCACACATGGGAGCCAGATTAGCAGAAGTGCCAGATTATTGAATGTCTGAAATTTATTTAATTCATTTATTTTGTTTTCTATTTATTTTGAAAACATAGGAGATATAGTGTACTGTACCATATTAAACCAAAGGATACAGTTTTAAAACATAGAGGACATACTTTATTAAATCCAAAAATACATTAATTTTCAAAGAAAACTTAATCCTTGGATGTATACTGTAAATAATTATACTTCTATATCACTCACCTGAAACGTGTCCCTAATTCTTAACTGTTGTAGTGATGTACGCGACGGTGGCATGCTTTATCATGCAACTGCTTTATAAGCATTACATCGGTACTGCATGTATATCTGGTTGTTGCATTATGTACTCCAGGAAGACCTCGGCACCTTCAGCAACAGCAGTGTGAGAAATCTTCTTGCTCTCTCCTCCTGTGTCCTCTTCTTCGTCACTTTCTTGCACTCTTTTGGTTATTTCTTCATCTATTACAGTTTGTTCCATATCACAGTGTTCCTCATCCAGCCACTTAGTAACATCTTCATCATCAATTTCTTCTCCTCCTGGAAGGTTGTGGAACATGTCAGTGTACAAAGTAATTGATAATTCTGAATTGACTGGCTCATCACTGTCACTCACTACTGGATCCAACTCGGCATCAATGGATGGCCATAGTTTTTTCCAGCTCTTCACTGTGGTAGTGCTCTCCACTTTATCCCATGCTTTAGCTACTTGGAAAACATCATCACGTATGGTAGTTGCTTTCCATGCCTTCAGCATAGTCTCGATAGAGTCGTTTTCACTTTCATTCAGCAAGGAGATGAGAATTGAATCTCGATAATGATGTTTAATTGATTCCAAAAGTCCCTGGATCATGGGTTGAATTAGGGCTGTCACAATGGCTTGGAGAAAGAGTGCTTGTACATGTATACCATCGGATTTTAGAGAAACATCTGAAGGATGACTAGCAACATTGTCAATTATAAGGATAGCTTTCAGTGGAAGTTTTTTCTTCTTTAGCTCTTTTCTCACTGCTGGTACAAACGTTTCATGCAATCACGAAGCGAATATTTGTCTGTCCATCCACGCTTTCTTCTGAACGCAATATTGCACTGGTAGAGTATTTATGTCAGTTTGTTGATAACAACAAGGATGTTGAGATTTTCCAATCACCATAAGCGGTAGGCTATGACTCCCATTTGCTTTACAACATGCCATTAATGTTACGCGCTGTTTCTGTTGCTTGTAACCATGAGCTTCCTTCTCGTTTTTGGCAGCTAATGTTTTTGAAGGAAGCCTGTTGTAAAAGAGTCCTGCTTCGTCAGCATTATGCAAGGCATCAGCAGTTAAATTTTCTCCCTCTATTATCTTCTGTATCTTGCTGACAAACTTATCAGCATCCATATTGTTAGCTGAGTGACTTTCCCTGGTGACTGTCAGCTGCCGAATGACATGTTGTTTTTCCCATTTTGATAGCCAACCTTCACTCACTTCAAACAAGTTATTACCGGTCAAGTTGTTTGTTAAATGCAGCTGCTTTTTACTTTATAATTGGGCCACTGACTGGAATTTCTGTACTGCTTTGTTGTATGAACCATCCATTAACAGCTATGTCCAGTTCTTTATTCTCAATCTTTCGCATAACCCTCTGTTTTCCCAAGTCACTATCCGTTTGTGTTCAGTACTGTCAAATAACATCTTCTTTCTTTTTGATGTCATATACAGTTGCTTGTCCAACATTGAACTCAGCAGCAATGGCTTTCTGCGAAGAACCTCGAAAAATACAGTAAATAAAGCATTGTTTAACTAAGCATTGTTGTGCATGATAATTCATTGTGCATGTGTTTTTGGATGTGCGCCAGATTACTGAGAGGGTGGACTCCTGAGAGCCGGACTAGCAAGAATCTAGTGTACTTTATTGCAAAGGAGATCTTTTCAAATGAAGGTAAGCAGTATAAGGAGCATTTATGATGGAAAGACTACAGAATAAACAACATACACTACTGGCCATTAAAATTGCTACACCATGAAGATGACATGCTACAGATGCGAAATTTAACTGACAGGAAGAAGATGCTGTGATATGCAAATGATTAACTATTCAGAGCTTTCACACAAGGTTGGCACTGGTGGCGACACCTACAACGTGCTGACATGAGGAAAGTTTCCAACCGATTTCTCATACACAGACAGCAGTTGACCGGCGTTGCCTGGTGAAACGTTGCGATGCCTCGTGTAAGGAGGAGAAATGTGTACCATCACGTTTCCGACTTTTATAAAGGTCTGATTGTAGCCTATCGTGATTGCGGTTCATCATATCGCAACATTGCTGCTCGCATTGGTCGAGATCGAATGACTGTCGGCAGAATACGGAATTGGTGGGTTCAGGAGGGTAACACGGAACGTCGTGCTGAATCCCAACAGCCTCGTATCACTAGCAGTCGAGATGACAGGCATCTTATCCGCATGGCTGTAACGGATCGTGCAGCCATGTCTCTATCCCTGAGTCAACAGATGGGGACATTTGCAAGACAACAACCATCTGCGCAAACAGTTCAACGATGTTTGCTGCAGCATGGACTATCAGCTAGGAGACCATGGATGCGGTTACTCTTGACAGTGCATCACAGACATGAATGCCCACGATGGTGTACTCAACGGCCAACCTGGTGCACGAATGGCAAAACATCATTTTTCCAGATGAATCCAGGTTCTGTTTACAGCATTATGATGGTCGCATCCGTGTTTGGCGACATCGTGGTGAACGCACATTGGAAGCGTGTAGTCGTCATCGCCATACTGGCATAT
This sequence comes from Schistocerca piceifrons, assembly GCF_021461385.2. NCBI lineage: Eukaryota > Metazoa > Arthropoda > Insecta > Orthoptera > Acrididae > Schistocerca > Schistocerca piceifrons. The sequence continues at coordinate 278,621,739 of NC_060138.1, forward strand.
CACCCGGCATGATGGTATGGGGTGCCATTGGTTACAAATCTCGGTCACCTCTTGTTTGCATTGACGGCACTTTGAACAGTGGACGTTACATTTCAGATGTGTTACGACCCATGGCTCTACCCTTCATTCGATCCCTGCGAAACCCTACATTTCAGCAGGATAATGCATGACCACATGTTGCAGGTCCTGTACGGGCCTTTCTGGATACAGAAAATGTTTGACTGCGCCCTGGCCAGCACATTCTCCAGAACTCTCATCAATTGAAAATGTCTGGTCAATGGTAGCCAAGCAACTGGCTTGTCACAATACGCCAGTCACTACTCTTGATGAACTGTGGTATTATGTTGAAGCTGCATGGGCAGCTGTACCTGTACACGCCATCCAAGCTCTGTTATTACGGCCAGAGGTGGTTGTTATGGGTACTGATTTCTCAGGATCTATGCACCCAAATTGTGTGAAAATGTAATCACATGTCAGTTCTAGTATGATATATTTGTCCAATGAATACCCATTTATCATCTGCATTTCTTCTTGGTGTAGCAATTTTAATGGCCAGTAGTGTACTTATTTAACTACTTCAGTTGACAGATTTGATGTTGCCTGGCATCAACTGTTATCTATAGATTCATACTTAAATACTTAATTTAGGTAGGTACTCTGCCGCAGACGACAGTACATGCAAAAACGTAGGTATTAAAGCCTTTGTAAGCCTCCACACAATATTCCAAAACCTACGTTACCCCCCAAACAGTATTAAATTGTGAAGTAGTCATTATGCTTACAAGTCCCCTATTGATACAGAAGGAGAAAATAAAAATTATGGAAAAGTTAGTGATGCCACATGGTAACGGAAGTCCCTCATAATGGTTGGTTGCAACTATGAAATGTAAAGCTTCAACACTTCCAATTGTTTGTAAAACTGATGACTGGGTTCATATAGTGTTGAAATGTACTAATAAGAAAGCAAATTCATTGTCTATCTGTATACTTTATTTCACTGCCATTTCATTAACCAGTCTGTTTGTATTGACCTACTGCACATGCTTTTGAGAAGGTGCACCACTATGATGATTATGAATTAGCAGTTCAGATCATACAGCCACAGTCATCTCAGATGATATATTGGAATCACACCTTAAGACAAGTATCAATAATGACCAATCAGTCTTACTACTTGTCTCCTTATCAAAGGTACTGAGAAAGATTAAGTAAAGTATGAAGTATGAAAGATTAAGTATGAAAATAAGATAGCCTACTTACTCCCAGTTTGGATTTCAAAACGGTCTTTCCACAAAACTTGCTGTTTTTCAATTCATGAACCATATTGTATAAAATTTAAATGGTAAAATATTGCCGATAGGAATTATCTGTGACTTTTCGAAACTATTTAATTGCACAGTTCACAGTTTTCTCCTAGGGAATCTTAAATATTGTGATAACAGAAATCTTCCTGGTAATTGGTTATCAAACTGTCTAGGCTGATGCATTAGTATACTTCAGAAGTGTCTGCAATTAAATAGACTCTGCAGTTGTACCATATTGGGTTTACTGTTGTCCTTGTCCTTACCATAAATGATCTTACATTATATATCAAAAAGTGAAGAGAGTACTTTTTCTGACAGTGTAACTGTTAAAACCAAGGCTAATGGAGTAATATCAGCACTTGAAAACATAAATAGTATTTTCTTCAAATTAATTACTGGTTACTGCAAATTGGGTGTCACTGTATTTAGGTAAATCTCTATGCATGCTGTTCAGTATTGCACAAGGGCTAACTGATCCATTAGAAATAATGCATGAAATACATTATTTTAATTTCTTTGGTGATTATATGGATGAGAACCTGAATTAAATATCTAAACTCTGCAGCTTTTGCAGTACAGATGATATGAGGTTTTGGAGGTGAAAATGTCAAAAAGTTGACTTACCTTTTGTGTAGTAATTCACCACAACATTGTTTAGTCATTACAATCTCTAAAATGAAACAAACAATGGAAACTTCAAGCTGGAATATCAGAAATATAAGTAAAAGATAGATTGCCACTCACCATCAAGATGGCACACTGAGTTGCAAACAGGCACAACAAAAAGACACTTTCACATTAGCTTCTGCCCCAGGCCTTCTTCACACACACACACACACACACACACACACACACATATATACACACATACATCCACAAAAGCAAGTGCATCTCATGCACAAGTGACCAACATCTCTCATACCACAGGCCGGAATGCAAATGTCATTCAGAATGGAAGCAATAATCGGTGGTGGGGGGGGGGGGGGGTGGGGGGTGGGGGGGGGGGGAGGGATAGATAGCAGCAGGGTATGGGTGGGGAGAGAGAAGAGTACTGTCTGGTGCAGCATGCAGGGACTAGACTGCCAACAGGTGCAGTGTTGGAAGGCTGTGGTTTGAGGAGGAGGAGGAGGGGGAGGGTGGCTGAACAGGGAGCAGAAAAGGAGAGGAATGTCAAAGGGAAAAGATGGGCAGGTGCACTGGCAGATTGGCACACAAAAAGGGTGAGGGGATGAGAATAGGGAGGAGGTGATTGGACAGAGGGGTTGGAAACTGTTGGGTGAAGGATGTGGAGCTACTGTAGGTTGAGGCCAGGATAATTTCAGGAATGGAGAATGTGTTGTTAGGATAACTCACATCTGAACAGTTCAGAAATGATGGAGTGGAGGGGAGGGTCCTGACAGCTTGGGTAGTGAAACCACCATTGAAATAAAGTATATTATATTCAGCATCATGTTCTGCCATATGGTGGTCTCCTTTATTCTTGGACACAGTTTGGTGGTGTCCATTCATACTGATGGACAGCTAATTGGTAGTCATACCAAAATAAAAAGTTGTGCAGTGATTGCAACAGAGGTGGTATGTGGTGTGACTGCTTTCACAGGTGACCTGGCCTCCAGTGGAGTAGGACTGGAAAAAGAAGGGCTTGGGGGTGGATAGGACAGGTCTTGCACCCGGGTGTTTCGCAGGGATATGATACCAGTGGCAATGGGATGCACTAGGATGTTGTGGTTGTTCGGTGGGCAGTGGAACACCAATGTCTTGGTTAGGGTGTCCCTTATTTCAGGGCATGATGATAGGTAACCAAAGCTCTGACAAAGGATGTGGTTCATTTTTCCACTCCAGTGTGGTAATGTGTTATGAATGGAACACTCCTTTGTAGCTAGTTCTTGAGGGGAGGGGGTAGTAGTGGGAGGATTGGGGTTATGAGGGGGAAATAGCGTGGGAGATCTGTTTGCAGACAAGATCTGGGTGTTAGTGCCCATCTGTGAAGGCCTTGGTGAGACTCTCAGCACACTTAGCAAGGAAGTTCTTGTCACTGCAGATATGCTGTCCCTGGGTGGCCATGGTGAATGGGGGCAGGATTTTTTGGTATGGAAGGGATGACAACTGTCACAATGCAGGTACTGTTAATGTTTTGTGGGTTTAATGTGGACAGATGTGTGGAAGGAGCCATCAGAGAGGAGAAGGTCAACATCCTGGAAAGTTGCATGCTGGGTTAAGGAGGACTAGGTGAAGTGGATGGGAGAGAAGGTGTTGACGGTTGTCAAAGAATGAAGACAGGGTGTCTTAGCCATGGGTCTAGATCATGAAAATATCATAAATGAACTTGAACCAGACTAGGGGTTTGCCATGGGGGGGGGGGGGGGGGGGGGGGCGGCTTGAAAGACCTCCTGTAGAAGGCCCATAAACAGGCTAGCATAGGAGGGTGCCATGCATATGGCCGTGGTTGTGCCACATGTGTTTTGTGTGCCTTCCTTTCAAGATTTTAAACATGGCTGCAACAGCAACTGTTGAAATTCTTCATGATAAAGGATGACAGCCAAAACTGTTTTTGGCTGTCATCCTTTATCGTGCCTTCCTTTCAACGGACAATTAGTTGTGAGTCAGGATGAAGTTAATAAAGTGTGCCGGCCACAGTGGCTGAGCGCTTCTAGGCGCTTCAGTCGGGAACCGTGCGACTGCTATGGTCGCAGGTTCGAATCCTGCCTCGGACATGGATGTGTGTGATGTCCTTAGGTTAGTTAGATTTAAGTAGCTCTGGGGGACTAATGACCTCAGCTGTTAAGTCCCATAGTGCTCAGAGCCATTTGAACCATTAATAAAGTGTATGAGGAATGAGGTAGCAGTGGGTTTTGAGTCTTAAGAATGTTGGGAAAGGTAGTGTTCAGTTGTGGTAAGACCATGAGCATGAGGGGTGTTAGTGTATAGGGAAGTAGTGTGAAGAGTGATGAGTAGGAATTCAAAAGATAATGTGGTGGGGATGATAGAAAGTTTGTAGAGGAAATGGTTGGTATCGCTGATGTGGAAGGCTAGATTACTGACAATTGGTTGAAGTTGTTTGTTAATGAGGTCCGAAATTCTTTCAGGGGGACACAATGACAAGCTATCAGCAATTTATCGTAGATCGCTGGAAGAACGTAAAGTACCTAGCGACTGGAAGAAAGCGCAGGTCGTTCCCATTTTCAAGAAGGGTCATAAATCAGATGCGAATAATTATAGGCCTATTTCGCTTACGTCAATCTGTTGTAGAATAATGGAACATGTTTTGTGTTCTCGTATTATGACGTTCTTAGATAATACAAATCTCCTTCATCATAACCAACATGGATTCCGCAAACAGAGATCATGTGAAACTCAGCTCGCCCTATTTGCCCAAGAAATTCACAGTGCCGTAGACACTGGCGAGCAGATTGATGCCGTATTCCTGGACTTCAGGAAGGCATTTGATACGGTTCCGCACTTACGTTTAGTGAAAAAAATACGAGCTTACGGAATATCGGACCAGGTTTGTGATTGGATTCAGGATTTCCTAGAAGAAAGAACACAACATGTCATTCTTAACGGTTCAAAATCTGCAGATGTAGAGGTAATTTCGGGAGTACCGCAGGGAAGCGTGATAGGACCTTTATTGTTTACAATATACATAAATGACTTAGTTGACAACATCGGTAGCTCCGTGAGGCTATTTGCAGATGACACGGTTGTCTACAAGAAAGTAGCAACATCAGAAGACTCGTACGTACTCCAGGAGGACCTGCAGAGGATTACTGCATGGTGCGACAGCTGGCAGCTTTCCCTAAACGTAGATAAATGTAATATAATGCGCATACATAGGGGCAGAAATCCATTCCAGTACGATTATGCCATAGGTGGTAAATCATTGGAAGCGGTAACGACCGTAAAATACTTAGGAGTTACTATCCGGAGCGATCTGAAGTGGAATGATCACATAAAACAAATAGTGGGAAAAGCAGGCGCCAGGTTGAGATTCATAGGAAGAATTCTAAGAAAATGTGACTCATCGACGAAAGAAGTAGCTTACAAAACGCTTGTTCGTCCGATTCTTGAGTATTGCTCATCAGTATGGGACCCTTACCAGGTTGGATTAATAGAAGAGATAGACATGATCCAGCGAAAAGCAGCGCGATTCGTCATGGGGACATTTAGTCAGCGCGAGAGCGTTACGGAGATGCTGAACAAGCTCCAGTGGCGGACACTTCAAGAAAGGCGTTACGCAATACGGAGAGGTTTATTATCGAAATTACGAGAGAGCACATTCCGGGAAGAGATGGGCAACATATTACTACCGCCCACATATATCTCGCGTAATGATCACAACGAAAAGATCCGAGAAATTAGAGCAAATACGGAGACTTACAAGCAGTCGTTCTTCCCACGCACAATTCGTGAATGGAACAGGGAAGGGGGGATCAGATAGTGGTACAATAAGTACCCTCCGCCACACACCGTAAGGTGGCTCGCGGAGTATAGATGTAGATGTACAATGGGACGTCCAGGATTGTTGGGTTTGTGTATTTTGGGGAGCATTCAGAAGGTAGGTATACAGGGTGTCGTAGGAGTGAGGGGAGGAAATGGATTCAGGCAAGAGGTTCTGTGAAAGGCCTAAGGCTTTAAGCAGTGATTGGAGGTTATGTTGGCTTTCTGGGATGGGTTCACTCTGGCAGAGTTTATAGACAGTTGGCAGAGGCCTTCCACCAGGTAGTCCTGTGATTCAAACAACAGTGATAGAAATTTTGCCTACAGGTAGGATAGCTAAATGTGGGATTATGGATAAAGATGAGGACTTTGGACAGGACTGAAACTTCTGTGGTTAAAAAGAATTTACGAGAATGTTTCATCTCTCAGTTGCATGGCGTGTTGGTAGGTAGTTTTGGGAGGGGAGAGGGGGGGAGGGGTGGCAATCTAACCTCTATCCTAATCCCAACACTGAACCCTGTCTCTCCCATTTCATACCACCATCCAACCCTGATCTTCCCTCCTTCCAACTAGCCACTCCCTGGTCACCTTCCTTACCTCCAACTTGGCCTCACCAACCTTCCACAGGTCCTTTCTTCAGAATACCAAACTCCCAGGAGAAGAAAGGACAGCCATACACATCTTAAACCAAATCTTGACCTAATCGTCCTACTTGGAGACAAAGGTTCCACCACTGTTGTTATGAATCGCATTGACTACCTGTGAAGGCCTCTGGCAATTATGTATAAACTGTGCCAGAATAATCTCATCAGAAAAGTCCAACATAACCTCCAATCACCGATTAAAGACTTATGGCTTTCCCTGTACCTCTTGCCTGAATCCATTTCCTGTCCTCACTGCTATGACACCCTGTATACCTGCATTCTGAATGCTCCCCAAAATCCACAAACCCAACAATCCTGGAATCCCCATTGTAGCTGGTTATTGTGTCCCACTGAAAGAATTTCTGCTCTCATTGACCAACAACTTCAACCAATTGCCTGTAATCTAGCCTCCCACATCAGAGATGCCAACCATTTCCTTTACAGATGTTTCACCATCCGCACCTCATTTATTTCTTTAATTCCTACTCGTCACTGTTGACACTCTTTCCCCACCTACTGACATCCCTCATGCTCTTGGTCTCACCACTACTGAACACTACCTTTCCCAACATTCTTAAGACTCAAAACCCACTGCTACTACATTCCTCATACACTTTATTAACTTCATCCTAACTCACAACTACTTGTCTGTTGAAAGGAAGGCACACAAAAAATCTGCGACACAACCATGGCCATCTGCGTGGCACCCTCCTATGCCATCCTGTTTATGTGCCATCTAGAGGAGATCTTCCTACCCTCTCAACACCAAACCCGAAGTCTGGTTTGGATTCATTGATGATATCTTCATGACGTGCAGTCATGGCCAAGACACCTTCCCTCATTCCTTCAGAGCCTCAATAACTTCTCTCCCATCTGCTTCACCTCGTCCTCCTCAACCCATTGTGCAATCTTCAAGGGTGTTGACCTCCTCCTGTATCATGGCACCATCCACATTTCTGTCCACATTAAATTCACCAACTACCTACTGTATGTGCATTTTGACAGCTGTCATGGCGTCTGCATCAAAAAATCCTTCCATACAGTCTGGCCATGCGGGAATGTATATCTATAGTGATAGGAATTACTTGCACACTGTGCTGAGGGTCCCACCAAGGTCTTGATAGACAGGCACTATCTCCTTGACCTAGTCTGCAAACAGATCTCCCTTGCCATTTCCCCCACATACCACCAATAATCCCTACCTCCAAGAACCAGTTGCAATGGAGTCCCCCCTTTGGCAGCCAACACTACCTCGGAATGGAACAACTGAACCACATCCTCCATCAGAGCTTTGATTATATATCATCATGCCCTGAAAAGATAAACATCTTACCCAAGATCCTTACCACCCCTCAAAGCAGTGTTCCATTGCTTACGCAACCTTCACAACATCCTGATCCATCCCTATGCCGCTCCCAATCCCAGCCCCTTGCCACAGTGAAAGATCAAGGTTCAAAACTTACCCAATCCACCCTTCAGTGCTTCTTATTCCAGTCCTGTCAGAGGCTTATCCTACCCCATTAGAGGCTGGGCCATCTGAGAAAGCAGCCATGTCATGTACCAGCTCTGTTGCAATTAGTGCACAGCTTTTTATATTGGTATAACTACCCACCAGGATGAACGGCCCCAGCCAAACTGTGGCTAGGAGCAGAGAAGGTCACTGTTGCACAACATGCAGTTGAACATAACATGCTTGATTTCAATTGCTGCTTCACCACCCAAGCCATCTGAATCCTCTCCTTAACCACCATTCTTTTCTTAACTGCATCAGTGGGAGTTATCCTTACAACACATTCTCCGAATAAATCTTCTCAGTTTCCAAGCTGCGTCAATTCAAATAAAATTCTCGAGCTTTTGATGGCCATCTCCATTATCATCATCAGGAGTAAAACAGTTGACTACCAGGGCTGGCACAGTTTTCCACTTTTATAACCACAGTTGCAGCTTCTGGCACCAATCAGAGAGGGCTGAAATGAGGCATGTACCTAAGGTGAGTTGGGCAGCTCACAGCAGCTCCGGCCCATCGCAGGACTGTGAAGATAGGTGGTGCAATGGCCCGGCGCCTCTTTTGAAACCGTTGCTCCCACCTGCCTACAAGCATCAAGCATCCATTGCTGGTTCCTTTCAATATCTAAATCCCACCCCCATGCCCTGTATGTGTGTATCCCTGGTCTCTATTAAAATTGTTGCTGTTCATTCTAATATTAGCCGCCTCTTTTATAATGGAATCCCAGTATGTTGACACTTGAGCCAGGACTCTCTTGTTTTCATACTTTATGTTGTATTGTCTTTCATGCAATGCTCAGCTTTGACTGACTTGTCAAACTCCCTTTGTTTAATATGACACTTGTGCTCGGTACAATGCTCTGCAGCTGTGCAATCTGACCTAGATAGATGCTACTGCATTCGCAAGGGGTACTGTACACAGGCACACAAAGAACTATGTCATCTATAATGTGGCACAACATATCTCATATCTTGGTGGCAGGCCAGAACAGTGGTCTGAATCCATGCCTATGCAGCACATATCCTAACTTGTTGCTCATTGCGCCACAGTATGGCAGGAAAGCAGCCAACTTGACATCTTCTGCCAGCACACAAGGTTTCCTTCTTCAGTGGAACCTGAAAATGTTTGCCATGTCCCTCTTGCTATAGCCATTCTCTCTGAAAACATCTCAAGTGCTGAAATTCAGACTGTAGGACATCGTCATCAAAAATTACCTATTCTCTGTGTGGTAATGTGCTCAGGACCGCTTTCCTGTGTACAAGGTGGTGAACACTATTGCCGTTCGAGTACTGATCAGTGAGTGTCAGTTTCCTGCACACTGTATGAACAAGCTGGGCTCCTGCATTCCACTAAACTAAAACATGCAAGAAAGGTAGCTTACCATCCTTCTCCTTCTCCTGGCAGATTTAATGTTGGTATGGACACCGTTCATGTGATCAACAAACTGTTGCATTTCATTTTCACTGTGAGGCCTTATCAGAAACATGTCATCGACTTATCTTAGGCAGCAAGACAGATGCAATACCAAAGAGTTTAGAGCCTGCTTGTCGAAATGCTCCATGAAGACATTTGCGACTGCTGGAGACAGTGGAGATCCCATTGCTGTGCCATCCGTTATTTCATAATATTCATTGTGGTACAGGAAATACGTTGTTTTAGGACATGAGGAAACAATTTGATGATTCCAGGTGTAAATTATCGGGCCAAAACATCCAGCATGTCTTGTACTAGCACCCTTGTAAAAAGTAACACAACTTCCAGACTAACCATTACATTGTTTAAGCCTATTTTCATCTTCTTTAGTTTTACAACAAATGTGTGTGAGTCTACAACAAGATGTTCACAATGTCCCAGTTTTGGTGCTAATAATTGTGCAAGATGTTTTGTCAGTCTGTAGGTTGGCAAATTTATTGCACTAACAATGGACCTAAGAGGGACATTTTCCTGATTGTATCTTTGGTAAACCATAAAGCGTGAGAAAAGTGTGGGAGGTCTGCCGGCAAGAGGTGTTAATAACTTTACTTTCTTTCTGACAGTGGCCCGTGTGGGATCATGACTAGGCTTGTGGTATGAATCATCTTTTAATAAAAGTCTTCAGTGTTCAGAACCACAGCAGTATTTTCTTGTTGACAGGTAAGGCCTCCATAGCCGGCGCAGTTCTGTGATGGAACTATGGGAAGACAATCGAATTGATATCGATGCAGCGAGTTTTCAGCGTTTAGGGTGCGCAGTGCAGCAGAATCGAATGTGCTCAAATAGTGCATGCCCAACACCAAGTGAATCCACCACGCATGTGCTGGTGGGGCCTTAAATACCAGTGCTCAGTGCGTTTCCGCCAGTACCGCCTAAAGATGGCTAGAACACTCTGCACCAAAATATTGTGGCAGGAAGTTACAAACATCTGGCAGTTCTCCCTAAAATTTTCTGGAGCAATAAGCCACATTGTTCCTCCTGGCTAAAATTAGATTCCAGTGGCTTGACTTTCTCCAGTATATAGCCAGTGGTTAGTCTGATGTCCTCAGCTGCCTCGTACAAGTGATGCTGAATGCACTACTCTATTCCACTAATAATATACAAAATTGGTAGATGTCGCGGACTCAGTGCTGCCACAGAGGGATAGTCCTGTTCTTGATAGGAGAATTAAACAACTGTCCTAGTGGCCTCAGCTCCTCCATAGTTAAGCTGTCAAACATGTTATATTGCTTATGTGTTGTCTTCCACAGACTTGCAAGTTGTTGTGCTGCCATAGATACGTGCACTTTCCCAACTGAATGGCAACAAGGTTGATGAGAAAAATTGATGACAGTCAAATAAGTTTCTGGCATTAGGATCAAGCTCATACCTAGTCTGCCATATTCATTGTCTCACTATGGGATGACTCCTCCTCTTCAAAATTCTGTCCACTGTAAGAGTTTGAATGTGGCACTTAACAGCAGTGCATAGAGGAATTACCTCCTTGTCCTGGCAGCACTGCAAAAATGCTAAAGAAAGTAGATGTGATTCCTTTTTCTACAGTTTTTCCAGCAGTCTCACAATGCACATTACACCTTCACTGTAGAGGAAAGATATGTGATCTCTGAGTCTTTCTTGGTTTTCAAGCTGTGTCAATTCAAATAAAATTCTCGAGCTTTCAATGGCTGTATCCACAATCATTATCAGAAGCAAAAGCACTGATTGCTGGGGGTGGCTCAGTTTTCTGCTTATATGGCCACAGTTGTAGCCTCTGCACAAATTGGAGAGGGCCAAAATGATGCATAGGCAGAAGGTGAATTGCGCAGGTCATAGCAGCTCCGGTCCACCATGGGACCGAGTAACATCAAGTGGCACAAGGGACCAACGTCACATTTGAAACTGCTTCTCCCATGTCCCTACAAGTGTCAAGTACCTGTCATTTCTTCCTTTCAACATCCAAAGCCTGCCCCCATGCCCTACTAAGTGTGTACCCCTGTTTGCATTAAAATTGTTGCTGCTCATTCTAATCTCAGCTGCCTCTTTTATAACATAATCCCAGTATATAATATTAGGTAGAAGGAATGATATGACTTACACTTATTGCATGAGACCAAGGACTTGGTTGCCTTACCAATCCACAAAGGAAATGCTACTGTGGTTCTGAACACTGAAGACTACCATCTGAAGGTGCTAAATTTATTAGAAGATGACATGTATCGGAAGCTTAGTTTCAGTCTGACACAGGCCATCATCAGAAAGACAGGAGTTATTAAAGGACTCTGGTTTAGCAGATGAATTGGTGAAGAAATTGATGCATTTTGCTGCCAGACCACCCAAGCTTTATGGATTGCCAAAGGTATGTAAGGAAACTGTACTTCTTACGTCCATTGTTGGTGCAATCAGTTCACCCACCTACAGACTGACAAAACATCTGGCACAATTATTAGCACCAAAGCTGGAACACAGTGAACACCTTGTTGTAAACTCACACACATTCGTTGAAACACTCAAGAAAATGAAAATAAATCAAACTGACGTAGTGATTAGTTGGGAAGTTGTGTTACTTTTTACGGTGTGCCAGTACAAGACTCACTGGATCTTTTGATCTGAGAGTTTCCACTTGGAATCATCAAATGGTTCTGTCATGTTCTAATGACACTATGCTTCTTGTGCCATGACAAAAATTACCAAATGGTTGATGGCTCAGCAATGGGATCACCACTGTCCCCGTCAGTCATGAATTTCTTCTTGGAGCACTTGGAGGAGTAGGCTCTTAACACTGTGACATTGCTTCTATTTTGCTTCCTAAGGTATGTCGATAATACCTTCCTGATATGGCCTCACAGTGAAGATGCTCCAGTGTCCTCCCCAACATTAAATTTATCATCCAGGTGGAGAAGGATGGCAAGCTCTTGTTAATGGATATTTTAGTTGAGCAGAAGGCAGAAGACTGGCTTGTTCCTTCGGTACAGGAAAGGATTCACATTGATCAGCACTTTAATGGCAGTAGTTTTCACTGCCTTGTACACGAGAAAGTGCTCCTGAACACAGAGAGCAGAAACTAATTCTGATGAAAACCACCTACAGTCTGAATTGTAGTACTTGAGACATATGCTCAGAGAGAATGGTTGTAACAAGAGAGCATTGGAAACACTTTCAGGTGCCACTCAAGAAGGATGCCTTGTGAATCGGCAGAAGAAGTCAAGCTGGCTGCTTTCCTTCCATACTGTGGGGCAAAGAGCAGCAAGTTAGGATATGTGCTCCAGAGGCATGGACTGAGACCAGTGCTCTGGCCTGCCCCAAGTTATGAGATATGCTGCGCCCTGTTACAGACAACATAGCTCTTCATGTGCCAGTGTGTATGGTGTCCCTTGCAAATGCAGCTGCATCTATCTAGGTCAGACAATTTGCACAACTGCAGAGTGTTGTACTGAGCACAAGAGTCATATTAAACAAAGGGATCTTGACAAGCTGAGCATTGCCTGGAAAATGGACACAAAATATTGTTTGAAAACGAGAGTGTTTTAGCTCATGTGTCAACATATTGGGATTCCATTATAAAAGAAGCAGCTGATATTAGAATGAACAACAACAATTTTAATACAGACCAGGGGTACACCCTTAGTATGGCATATGGGCAAACTTTGGATGTTGAGAGGAAGCAACAATGGATGCTTTACACTGGTAGGGAGACGAGAGCAGCAGGATCAAGCATGGCACTGGCCCCTCATGCCACCTGACATCATTTGATCACCCTTTGGGCTGGAGCTGTTATGGGCTACCCAACTCACCTTTTGCGCATGCATTGTTTTGACCCTCTTTGATTGGTGCCAGAGCCTACAATCGCAATATGAGCGGAAAACCATGCCAGCCGAGCAACAGTGGCTCTACTCGTGACAACAATGGCAGAGGTAGTCATTGAAAGCTTGGGAATTTTATTTGAATTGACGTGGCTTGAAAACCAATAAGATTTTTTTCAGGCATACTACTGTGAAGGATTGCAAGAAAACACATCCTTCACTCCCGAAATTCACCGGGTTCAACGAACAGTAACCTGCTACCCCAGTGCCCTCCACCCAACACTTTCTACCCCCTTTGTTCTGTTACCTCCTCCCTTTTCTCGTCCCCTCACCCTTTTTGTATGCTGCCCTCTGCCAACACAACCACCCATCTTTTCCCTTCCCCACTTCTCTCCTGTTCGCTCCTCATTTCACCCCACCACCTCTCCGAACCAGAGCCCCACAATGCTGTGAACATTGTCAGTGTAGTCCCTGCGTGCTCTGCCAGACAGCACTCTTGTCTCCCCCCACCTGTACCCTAGTATCCTCTCCCCTTGCCTGTCCCCTCCAGATTTCTGCTTCTGTTCTATGTGACAGCTACATTCTTATCTGAGCTGCCAGAGATGGCAGTAATGTGTATATGAGATGTACTTGCCTTGTGTGAATGAATTTGTGTGTGTTCCTTTTTCTGAAGAAGGCTTTGGATGAAAGCTAATGTGTAAGTGTCTTTTCATTGTGGCTCTCTGCAGCTCAGTGTGCCATCTTTACGTTGAGTAGCAATCTATCTTTTCCTTATATCATCATTCTCTAAAATAATACTGTTTTTGGACATTGTATGGGTTATTCTTCTGAATACATCAGATAAGAATAATAAGATTTATAATTTATAAGCTAAAGCCTTGAGTTTAACAATAAATTTAACATTTTAATATATTTCACATTTGATAATATATAAAACCAGTGTTACAAGCTTTTATCATTGTAATACAGCTTGTGAATTACCTAATACTAGAGGCTGAAATTATTACAAAGCAGAAGATGTCTGTTTACTTTTAATGAAGGCAAAGAACTCATCTAGAGAATCAACTGGATTTTGTGTTAAAGTTCTTTTCATTTGATAATGGGAAGGGCCGTGAAATTTTTACGAAGGACATTTTCTAGCTCCAGACCAGCATGAAGTGTATATTTTTCCATATAATGCTACTCTGTTGGTGTATATATGGTGTTTTGCCTTTTATCTAGTGCTGTGACATTTTAAGTTTGGATTCATTGTTTTCACAAGCAGTGTTACTTTTACTATACAGGGCGTGTCTTGTTAACATGTAGAAACCACTGAAGCAACATAGATGATGCTGAGACAATTAATTTAAGACACATGGGGTTGCAGATGTCAGGAAATACCCCAAATGTGGCCGAAAAATGTTGAACATGTGACGTTACCAGATTACGTACCTGCTGTACATTGGCTTGTCGATCCTACCCTCCCTGATCACCAGATCTCACTTCGTGTGACTTTTTTGTGTGGGGACACAATACGGATCTGGTGTATCTACTGTCTCTATCATGTGATGTAGCGGAGCTCCAGGAGAGAATACGGGAAGTGACTGCCACAGATGACGATGCCATACTGGGGTGGGTATGGCAAGAATTCGATTACCGTATTGATGTCTGCCAGGTCACTCATGGTTTGCATATTGAATGTTTGTAAAAAAAACCTTTCAGATTTTCTCTTCAAAATGCAATATGTATGACATCTGTACAATGCTTAGGTCTTGTGCAATAAATAATTGAAAGTGTTCCCGGACTTTATGTTCTCCCTATATTGACGTCTACATTCTTAAATTGCTTGTCTCGGAATCATCTACTAAGTGTCTTATGCTTAACTGCTTGTCTCAGTGTCATGTACCTCACTTCAGGGGTTTTGAAAGATTAATAAGAATCACCCTGTATGTACACTTATAATTAAATATGCCTAATTTTGGAAGCAGGTTTTGTGGTTATTGATATGACACTACATATAATTCTGACAGCTTTTGTCAACTATGTAGTAATGTGTTTGTGTTGTGGCAGCCCATACTTCTATCACATAGTTCAGGTTCTATGAAATAACAAATGATATGTAGCTTCCGACACATACATGTTTTTAAAATAATTAGTAATCATTTTTGGCAAACATGTTTTTAGATTCCTTGTAGGCTGTTTAAGAAATCTTAACTTCAAGTCCCTCTTGAGGTTATCCTGGACTGTAATCTTCAAGAATTTTGCCCAGTTTTCCATTTACGCAGTAATATTTTTATGGATGGTTTCATACCAAACTCTGTTTCTAGGTGTTAAATCCATTATTGCAGTTAAAGTCCATTATTGCAGTCTTTGTAGCACTTATAAGTTGATGGACTTCATTGAAATACTGGTCTGTTTCTGTTGTGACAGTGCCATGACATTTAACAGTGCCGCCATGCCAGTACGCGCAAACGGCGATAGAGGCACTCCGCAACTCAGCTGAGTGCGGGAGCGCCACCTAGCTACGAACGGCGCCGGCCGCATGTCACGGCACGGCAGTCGAATAAGAGATACTGAGTTGTTATCATGTAACCAGCTATTGTTCCTAAGTGAGTGTGTTTGAATATCCACGCAAATATTGGTGATTAAAGGTTATAACACTTTTTGGCAATGAGGTCGGATATTTTCACTGCGTTGTGGATTTGTGTGTTCGTGACGGGGCAGACATGGAACAGCTTATGCAAGCGCTCATTGAACAACAAACACAGTTGACGGCTGCTATTCAGGCGTTGTTGACGTCACTTACTCATCGTCTGTCTTCCTCTTCTCCGCCTCCATTCCTTCCTTACGACGAGGCCGCTGAAGACTGGGAGGATTATGAGAAGCGTTTGTGGCAACACTTCTTGGCTTTCGGCATTGTCGACGCTCCTATGTTGTAAGTCGTTATTTCTATCTTGGATTTCCCCACGGATCTATCAGCTGCTATCTCAGTTAGCCCCTCTGCGGGAACCTGCCTCTCTGTCCTTCCAAGAAATGTGTGACTTATTGTGTAACTATTACCGAAAAAACACCCACGTCGTTGCCGCCCACGTGGCATTCTACCGGTGTCGTAAACAACCCCATCAATCTTACCGGGCTTGGGCGGGGGAACTACACAGTCTGAGTAGGAAATGTCAGTTTGTCACGGACACTCATGATGAGTCTTATGCTGATTCAATGGTTAGGGATGCTATTCTACGGCTTGCTCCTGATAAAGAAGTTCGGCAACATGCCCTACAACTGCCAAACCCGTCGTTGTCAGAAGTTCTAAGCATCGCTCAATCCTTTGAAGTGTCTTACGCTGCTGCCACGCAAATAGACGCGTGGTGTGATGTAGGCGCTGTACAGTCAACTTTCGACTCGGACAATTTGCCTGTTTCACAGGAGAACGAAGATGTGGCGGCGGTTCACTCGCATAAACAACGTCGCGTTGGGCCACAACGCTTGCAGCAACAACAGCAACCACAGAAGCAGGTTCGTTCTGCACTTCCTTCTTGTCCACGTTGTTTCGTACAGCATGACAGGGCCGCGTGTCCAAAACGTTGGGCCACGTGTAATTCATGTAGCAAAAAAAGCCACATTGCTTTTGTGTGTCAGTCCCCTAAAGTTCCTGTCGACGAGGACGAGGCATCAGACATGGATGTTAACTGTGTGCTTTCCCAAACAAATAAGTTGTTTGTTACTGTTCGTGTTCTGGATAAAGACATTTGCATGCAAGTGGACACTGGCTCTGCAGTAACTCTCATTAATTCTCGCACGTATTTGGAGTTGGGCTCCCCTCCCTTGTCTCCAGTTACGCGAAATCTGAGAACTTATAATAAACAGAAAATTCCTATCATTGGCCAGTTTGATGCTTCCACTGCCTACAAGTCTGTTGTTAGGCCCCTCACGTTTTATGTGGTGGATCATGCGGGCACTGAAAACCTGTTCGGTTATGATGCTTTCCAGTTGTTCGGGTTCTCCGTTGATGATGATGTGCACCTCATATCGGAGAATATTCCGTATCAACAGCTGGATGGATTGTGTTCTGAATTTTCGTCCGTGTTCTCTGCTGGTCTGGGTCGTGCCAAGGATTTTGAAGCCCATATTACTCTTAAACCTACAGCTCGCTCTAAGTTTTTCCGGGCACGCCCTATTCCGGTAGCATTGCGTGCACCTGTCAAGGCTGCGATAGACAGGTTAACAGCTTCAGGGATTCTCCTTCCTGTTACCTCCAGTGAATGGGCATCGCCAATCGTGGTGGTTTCTAAACCAAACGGGAGTCTGTGATTGTGTGGTGATTTTAAAGCCACTGTCAACCCTCAGAGCCTCATTGACACTTATCCTCTTCCCTGTCCTGAGGAGTTATTTACCAAGCTCGCTGGGGGCCACTTCTTTTCCAGATTTGACTTATCGGAGGCGTACCATCAGTTGCCGTTGGATGCTTCTTCCAAGGAATTTCTCGTCATCAACACTCCTTGTGGGTTGTATCAGTACCAGCGGTTACCATTTGGCGTCGCAAGTACGCCGGCCATTTTTCAGCGGTTTTTGGAACAGCTCATGGCTTCTGTTCCCGGCTGCATAAACTATCTGGATGACATTGTTGTCACGGGGGCCTCCACTGAGGAGCACCTTCGCAATTTGCGTTCACTGTTTCGGGTTTTGCATTCGGCTGGGTTGAGGTGCAATCTGGACAAGTCACAGTTCTTCCAACCCTCCATTGTGTATCTTGGTTTCCACTTGTCCCGTGAGGGTATACGTCCTCTACGTCAGCACGTTGTGGCCATTAACGCTCTACCCCGGCCATCTACAGTCAAAGAACTTCAGGTGTTTCTAGGCAAGATTGCTTATTATCACAAATTCATTCCATCCGTGGCGGCGGTAGCTCATCCTCTGAATCAGCTGTTACGAAAAAACATCTCTTTCTGTTGGTCTGACAAGTGTGAGCAGGCTTTTGTCTGCCTGAAGGCTCATTTGCAGTCGGCGCCTTGTCTTGCCACATTCCGTCTGGGTCAGCACTTGGTTCTGGCGACTGACGCGTCACAGTATGGCGTAGGGGCTGTTCTTGCCCATTGGTATGAGGATGGGTCGGTAAGACCCATCACCTATGCTTGCAAGACCCTCAATGATGCGCAATGATGTTACTCTCAAATCGAAAAGGAGGCGCTCGCTATCATTTATGCTCTAAAAAAGTTCAGCGTTTTTTGGTATGGTTCTAAGTTTCACCTCATCACCGACCACAAGCCGCTGGTGTCTCTGTTCAGCCCATCGGTGTCGCTTCCAGATAAGGCAGCTCACCGCCTGCAACGTTGGGCCTTATACTTGTCTCGTTTTCACTATGTGATTCACTATCGCCCCACGGCCCAGCACACCAACGCTGACGCATTGTCGCGATTGCCAATGGGCCGACGCGGTTTTCGATCGTGATGAACTATTCTGTTTCCACATTGATGAGGAAGAACGTCGTGCGGTCAAGGGTTTTCCACTTACAGGTTCGCAGGTCGCGTCGGCTACTGCGCGGGACCCAGTCCTGCGCCAGGTGATCGGTTTTGTTCAACCGGGTTGATCCTCTTTGCAACTACCATGCCTTGCGCCTTCGTCTGTCTGTTCGTGATGGTGTTGTTCTGGCCACGGATGGCGCATCTCCAAGGGTCGTGGTGCCAGCCTCTCTTCGCAAAGATGTTCTCAAACTGTTGCATGAAGGCCATTGGGGTATTTCTCGGACTAAGTCCCTGGCCTGCAGGCACGTTTATTAGCACGGTATTGATTCGGACATCGCCCACATGGTTGCTGCGTGTGGTTAGTGTGCTCAACAACTGGCTGCACCTCGTACAATGCCCTCTCCATGGCCTGATCCGGCACAGCCATGGGAATGGGTGCACGCTGACTTTGCTGGCCCCTTCCTTGGTACTTATTGGCTACTGTTAACTGACGCCTTCTCAAAGTTTCTGTTTGTTGTCTGATGTCCGTCGCCCACCACTGCAGCGACGACGCTGGCTTTGTCGAAAATCTTTGTGCTAGAAGGTCTTCCATCCATGATCGTCACGCACAATGGCCCTCAGTTCTCTTCGCAGGCCTTCCGTGATTTTTGTACTGGACAAGGGATTCATCATGTTCCAGCACCACCCTTCCATCCGCAATCGAATGGGGAGGTCGAGCACCTTGTCCGCACTTTCAAAAGCCAGATGAAAAAATTCCTTAGTGATTTTTCCACAGATGACACTCTGCTGCAATTTCTGAGTTCTTATCGCTTCACGCCACTGGGTGATCGCAGCCCTGCTGAACTCTTGCATGGCCGCCAACCACGCACTCTACTGCACCTGCTTCACCCTGTCAGGCCGTGTGCTGTGTCCCCTAGTGCGGGAAAATACTTGGTGGGGGGGGCCGACGTGTGGGCACGAGGATATGGATCTCGCCCTAAATGGATTCCAGGGGTGGTCAAGGCTCTTCGCAGCCGCCGGCTTTGTGAAATACATACGGATGACGGCATGGTTGTTCGCCATTATGACCAGATGCGCCCACGAGTGGTGGCCACGCCTGTGCCACCGCCCCTTCCTGCGCCTCCACCAGCCCGAGAAGCCAGTCCTGTCACTGCTGCCAATCTACCGTACGTGTTGATGCAGCCGCCATCGCTACCGTTTCCGAGTATGCCAGAACCGGCACCAGTCGCGACGCCGCCTTCTCCGGGACCCATCTCGCTGGAGCGCACCCCCCAGGTCCACGATACCTATGGATGCTGCTCCGGAGTTTTCACCCATCATCTCATCCAGGAGGCACATTCCATGCACGAGCTTGGAAGTGAGTGTTTTTTTTTCAAGGGGAAAAAGTGTTGTGACAGTGCCACGACATTTAACAGTGCCGCCACGACAGTATGCGCAAACGGCGATAGAGGCGCTCCGCAACTCAGCTGAGCGCGGGAGCGCCACCTAGCTACGAACGACGCTAGCCGCATGTCACGGCACGGCAGTCGAATAACAGATACTGAGTTGTTATCATGTAACCAGCTATTGTTTCTAAGTGAGTGTGTTTGAATATCCAAGCAAATATTGGTGATTAAAGGTTATAACAGTTTCATTAATAACACAGTTACACAGTACCTTTAGACTGTCATAAGCTTTTTATTTGCACATAATTGATGTATTATCTTCATACAGTATTATTATTATTATTATATTTTTTTAGAATCAGGAACATAGTACTTTATAACATTAACGTGAATCAATAAATGAAGGTATTTCGGTGTGGAACCTTGAGGTACTGCATATTTTATATTAATAAGTTTGGATTTGAATGACCCACTGCTTGTTTTAAGCAACAAATATTGTTTCCTGTTGCTCATGTATGATTTCATTAACAGACAGAATTTGCTCTCATACTCAGATTCCTTAGCAAGTCAAGTAATATGGAGATGATACACAATAAGATACATTTTCTAGATCGAGGAATACTGCGATAACATATTCTTTGTTCTCTAAGGCAATTATTATTTCCTCTGTTAACTGTGCTGCAACTTTTGAAATTGACTTGTTTTTCATAAAGCCATTTTGATCCTCAAATATTGGGTAGTGTTGACACTGGAATGTAATTAGTCTAGTGTAAATAGCCTTCTCAATTCTCTTAGAACGTGTAGGTAAGACTGAGATTGGGTCATTATCTTCGGTTTTAGATTTATGAGAGGGTATCGTACAGTTCTAATTATCACCCTTAAAAATGGGTAGTCTGTGTTGATTTTTTGTTATTAGTTCTTCCCTATATAGTCACCATCCAGATTTATACATTTTTCTCGGCATTCCTTGACCTTCCAAATGCCTTGATCATAGAAGTTTGCAGATTTTGCCGTAAAACACTCTTTTACTTCATTAATGACGTTTTGTCAAATCGACGACCGTGCAACGAATTCTTCATTTCTGGTAACAAGAAAAGTTGGTGAGAGGCCAGCAAATAAGGTGGATGCTGCAATATCTCAAAGCCACATGCCCTTATATTGTCAAGAGCAAGTTGAGATGAATGAATGAGATCAACACCTTTCGAGAGTGTACCATAGTGTTTCGTAATCAGGGGTTTGCAGAACTAGAGTAAAAGATTGCTGTAGCATCTGGCAGTGATGATTTGACCCATGGAAAAGTAATCTGTGAGGGTGACTCCACAACAGTCCCACAGAAGTTGAAAGCATGACTTTCCAAGCTGACATTTGCACTTCGCTCAGCTGTCAGGGACATGTGACCTGTTTGCAAATTGCTTTTGCACCTCACAATAGATCATAAGATTAGCAGTCATTTCCATAAACAGCTGACATCTCATCACGCATCCCCCAGGTACTTGTACCCTTCAAATGTAATCAATTCCGAGATTCACCGTGGGGGGAAAAAAGGAAAATTGACACAATTAACTGAAATTTTTAGCGTCATGCACTGGGTGGCCAATGATAAAACTGAGAAAGTTTTTATCAGTGTAGCATAATTATTTCAGGATGATAATTAGAACCTTCAGTACCCACTCGCATCATCTTCTCTGTTGATTGATGATAGTTGCTCTATTTTTAGATAGTCTAGGAAAGTACTTTATGTAATTAAATCATTACTGCTGTGGCCATATTATCAGACATGGTATATAGGTATCTGGGTGTAGTTCTTTTTATACCATTGTAAGCTTTTTAGCATACTACTGAGATTTTCAATATTTTAATCATGGGTAGTTCATTTTGTCACATTTTTTTTTTCTTTTTGTTGCTTACAATAATTATTTTCAGCATCTATCAGCACCTTAACACAGTGGTCAAGTACCTATAAATAATACTTTAAAAAATATAACTTAAGAAATTGTGTAAAAGACCAGCATGTCACCATTGTTTTTCACTATACTGTACTTTAATTGTAAAACTGACTCACTCTGCATAATAGCAAGAGGTCCCTATTACAATGAAAGGAACACGCAAATAACTAACCCTCCAATGAATTATCCGTTGCTATTGTTCTGTATTGTTATCAGTATTCTCAAGCAACTTACTGCATCAAACAGGACCACAGCACATTGGAGTGGCTCATATATTAAACTATATTCTGTAGACTGTAATAGGTATGCAATATCATATCATTTTCTCTGCTGTACAAACATACAGTTCCATAATTTTGTTTGTGTGTGTATGTATACATATAAGCAAACACATAGGTTGTATAATTAATAAATGTGTGTCGGGTTTAAATGCAGCAGAGGTGCTGTAGGAATCAGCTTTAATTGAATGCTGAGTCAACAAAAGTGCTGACATAAATTTCATAGCCATGAAAAAAAAGTAAGTCTATTGCAATGAAATTTTACGTGTGTATTATAAACCTCATAGACAAAAAATTTGTCGCGCCCAAGACATACCTCACTAACATTGTGTAATATGACCTCTAGCCTTAATAATGGCCTCAAACTAGTGAGAAAGATGATCCACTAGTTTCTTCAGGTATCTGGCTGATGCCAGTCATTGGTGATTAGATCCAATACAGCTAGAAAACCATGGGAATGTTGATTCGTTAAAAAATTGGTAATAGTCTTAATGTCTTATTCTCTCTTACCTTCAGAACAGTTGTGTGCTTACTGTGGTGGTCACAATTATTCTTCCATATGTACATTTCATGGAATTATGGTCTGTGATTAAAATTCATTGAAATTGGTAGTAAAGTATATTTTGGCTGTTTCTTGCTTTTTTGTTCCCTGACCACATAATGTAGTCATTTGTTCTTGTGATCATATTTTATGTCTTTTTACAGTTTCTTTCTTTGTTCATGTCTTTCTTCTTTGGTTCTGTTCAAGATCTTCATCTTTGTTCGTCCACATGTTATGCTGCAGATAACAGTAGCTGTGCCCAGTTTACCATTGCAACATGCATATGCTTGATGAATCTATGATTAAACCACTTCCTGTTTGGAATCAATTTCAGTTAATTACTTTCTTGTACATACCTGTTCATATTTAACTGTATCCCGAGCATCATGTTTCTGAGTGTTGAAGTCACTGTCAGTGTAAGTACCATTCCTCCACAAATCAAGTTAGTTATTATTCATCTTCAAAATTATTCACAATAAATTATTGCTGTTGATTCTGATGATGACAAGAAGCTCCACTTATTCACTGAGAGCATAACATATACAGATGTGATCCACAAGACAACATATGAAATACTGCAAAATTAAATTTTTTGAAAAATGCAAAAATAGATATTCATTAGTTTTGCAGCATGGAACTCCACTTTCGCTGTAACATTCCTTGGCTATTTTTTGCTGATTCCTTCCCCTGTCCCTCTTTCCATTTCATCGCCCTGTTGCAGACAGTGTTCAAATAATTGTCTTCTCCAGTTTTCAACCAACCTACCACCATGCTGTCCCACAAGGGAGACTATGTCAATAAAAGTTCAGTAAGTCTCGATGGTGCACATTGAAAAACCATTAAATCTGAGACAACAGACAGTTTTATTTCATTTATAAAGTTTATTCAACTGGTATGAACCTTCACAGGTCTTTTACAAAAACGCATAATGAACAAACTATACATTCTTCGCATATGACTGAGTGCCGAAAAAATTTTACTTTGTATACAAGATGGTCTCAAGAATTATGTCATTTAATTTCTGTACATGCTCCTTTTTATGTTGTGTTGACTTATTATAAAGAATTCAACTAGTATTGTGTGATGTTTTACAGATAATGTATTTCTATGTAAAACACTTTAATAGTCATTAACTTGAATGCTTAACACTGAAAATGCTATATTATAGTGTACACATGTTCTTCAATCACAGGTTTAAAAGATTCTTTATCCTACACAATGTCTTACACTTTTCATTCTCTATATTCCTCATTTTTTGTCTAAAAGATAGTTTTATAAAAAAAGATTTTGAAAACAACATATCAATTATTAGTAGACTTAGACATTAGAATATAACACAGACAGTTCGTGTCCGTACTGCATTGGCTGCTGAAAAAGATACATTATTAATCTTTTGTTCAGTTATTTCTTACATTCTTGTCAGTGTAATTGATCACACAGTGATTTTTTACGGGAACAGTTCAGGTGCTATATTTTAATTGAATGATTCCACATACAGAGAGATGTGTGTTGAATGTTATGTGAATGACTGAAAGAGTGGTGTGCAGGTGTGTGTGTGTGTGTGTGTGTGTGTGTGTGTGTGTGTGTGTGTGTGTGTTTTTTTTTTTGGTGGGTGGGTCGATGTGGGGCGAGTGGGTGCACACATGCGTGTGTGAGCATGTGCGACACACACTGCGCAAAATGTAGAACACAAAACACTTCCTGCTGTCCCAACATCATTTTTACTAGAACTGCTGCTACCTAGCAGTAATCATGAAAGTTTGCATTTTCCAACAGTATGTTGTTCACACACATGTCACATAACTAGTAGTTATGATTTTTTTTTTAAATTGGATGATTCATTTTGATACACCCCGTATTTAACATAAAGTTTGATGTTCATAGGATGAGTATGTGTCACATTGGCCAGAAAATCATGCGCTGACTACTGTATTCAATTCTTCTATTTCTCAGATGATGTTTTGCAAAAGTATAAATATTTATATCTTGTTTCACCTACATTTTGTTTCTTTTATAGGGCTTCCAGTAAATGCCACCTACACATTTGAAGCTCCACCATTAGTAGCAATTGCTACTTCATCAGCACCTAAAGAAGTAAAGAGACTGTTTGTTCAGATTCTTTTAGACCATGGTGCTGATGCTGACCATCCTGTTCCTTGGTATGCATAGATGTACATTGTTTATAACTGGAAGCCACATGTATTTATTATAATTAAATCAGGTCATGCACCTTGCAGTGTATCCTCAAAATTTATGCATTTTCCACTATCTTCCCTTGTTTCCATGGCTTAATATGTGCACCACTATAGTTGGAGTCACCAATGATGGCAGTGAGTTTAGACTTGTTCTGCACATGTATGTCATGCATTCTCTGACAACAAATGACCATTCAGTAGTGTTCTCACAGATCTTCTGTTAATGTTTTTGCAAATGCAAGTATTAAACGTGATCATAGCAAGTTATTCGGTGAATTTTTATTCCATTTTTTGACAAATGTCACAGCTGATGGTGGTGGTGAGTGACAAATTATGCATGTGCAAGTGAGGGACACAATTTACAGTACACATGGTTTCTTCAAGCACAGAGCACGTGTATGCAATTACCGCAACCATTGCATGGAACCAGCACCAATGCAGTCCCCATCCTTCCCTCGTGCTGTGTGAACCGCCATCATTTGTGGATTGAACTATAGCAACCATTGAGTCCTATGCAGCACTGAATATTTGTACACCTGTAGTCTTCCAAAAGCAAACCTGCATATTAACTGCTTTATCATACTGTATAGAAGTCATATCAGAAAACGAAATGAACACATACTAAAATGTGATTTAACTTTTCATCAAATTCTATATTAGTAGATCAAAATTAAAAGAAATCCTTTTTGTTGCTAAAATGTTCTCATAGTCTGATATTTTAGTTTGGTATACAAGTGTTGTACAGCGGAGTAGTCAGATCAAAAGAGCTTGTATAGAAATACAATAACATTACAGACCAGTATAGACACTGTGTACCATACAGTGTTGGTCATTCTTTCCTGTGTTTGTAGAACTTGCCTTGCATGTCTCTTATATCTTCTGTAACCTTGAATTGCGATTGAATCACATTCTGATTTTTCTACTCTCTCATTATTTAACACATGTTATCATGTAGTGCTTTATCAATCAAATGTTTTCTGTAGGTGTACTATGAAAAAACTAGTGATTGATCTCTTAATCAACTTTTAAACTTGATACTCTGTATAAACATGTTCAGATAATATTAAAGTAATATTTAAAATGAACATCACATGTCTTTCTTCTTACAGTTTTGTGGCACAGCTTTCATAAATGACATTTTGTTGTGAAATAACCACACCAAGCTGTTAAAAGTTTTTGATTTATTACTGTGGAGATGATCATTAGGTCGAAACCAGTTGCATCATAATAAAACAAAAACTACCACCAGCTTCTTGTTTTACAAGAAAACGATACATGTCTATGATTGTTTCTGAAGGCAGTGTGAAGGAGCCGTATACTGTCGGATTTAACTCTAATGTCAGTTTTCTTCACAGGCGTCAGCGTACACCTGTGCCAGCAGCCTTGTATTATGCATGTCTTATTAACCCAGATGAAAAGTGGTGAGTATACATGCTCTTCTGTTGACACCTCCTAGCAGTAATTTATTATATATTTTTATTGCTTTGGGAAAATGAATGCAAGTGAGGTTGGTGGAGTGGGAGGAAAGGGGGACAAGGAAACAGAAACGGAATCAAGTTTTAGTTGTAGAGAACCTTACTGGCTCTAATTTCAGAACTTTTTTGACAAAACTCAAAAATGTGTTAGCTTCTGTTTACAATAGAAAATATATATAGTACTATATGAGTAATCTAGCAATGTTCTTTAAGAATTCTAAATAATAAGGAAGAACTTGAGCTGTAATTCAGTGTGAAACATAAGCACAAAGTAATATTTTCATTCATGCTCCCTAGGTTGATCAGTTCTCACAGTACTGAATCACTAATAGGCTTTAAGATAATTACATACAGATTTTCACACTGATGAACATAGAACTAAAAAGAAGGGATGGTATTATGAGTAGGAAATGTCAGCCATTATGCAGTTGAGTTACTGACAAAATTTTTGGAGATTATGACCAGTGGGAAATTTTTCTCCTACATCTATATCTACAGCTTGTACAGAAATTCCCGTTACAAACTTCAAGGACTTGTTGAGGGGAGTGAGTACATAATACTTTGAATAGGATCCCATTCTCAATGCATCCATGTCTGCTGAGGGGAAGAGAAAGGTCTCAAGAGTTGCTTGTCCTGGTATGCAATAGGGTAGACAGGGTGACATATACTACGTCAGATGACCACCTAATGTCACTTAATTTCTGGCTTTTTGTGAGACTTATTCAATGCCTGGGCATCTCCGATACAGTAAACAAGTTTTGGTACACCTTTTTGGAATACACAGCTGTACTCCTTGTGTATAGTGCAGCAAGGTAACAGACGAGCTGCTAATCTACCTCATCACAAATGTTTTCTGCAACATAGCAGGCCATCACACAAAGTTTTTGCCCAAGTTATGCAGTGGCTCCGAGAAACAGGTACCTTCACTGTGAGGAGGCAGAATTTTGATGCTCCATGTCAATGCTGCATTCCTGAATTTGAAGAAGGTGTACTGCATCATGTTGAAGAGAACCCATCAACAAGTACTCAAACCTCCCAAGGGGCTCGCCACTCTTTGGTGGGTTTGTGCTTGGCTACCATGGGGCTCCAGCCTATGCAGCATCATTTCCCTTCCGTGTTGCATGTCTATCCTCTTGCTATTCTTTTTTCCCTTCCCATGGGGAACATGTCTGAGATGTTTTGGGGAATTTGCTCTGTATTTTCAGTAGCCTGACATCAGAACAGTCTCTCCATTGTTTTTCGTTCCTTTTTTCTTTTTTTGTTCCCCTTCTCCTATTCTTCCTCCACTTTGATGTTTCAGGTTCCTCTTTTTATTTTTCATCTCTGTACACTCCTGAAGGCTGATGCATAGCTTGTAGGATTCACATGTACCCTCTGGTATAGGCCAGACGTAGGAAGGGGTGATTGCCTGAGCTGTTACCTTCCCAAATTGCCAACTGGTCCCTCTGTCAGGTGTTCAGGAGGTGTGACCTGAGATGTAAACAATCACCTAAGGCGAGTGTGCCCCCTGTGAGAGGGGCCACCAATTGGAAAGAGTGCGCCATTGGAGATGCTAGCAATCGTGGAGGATTCTCTCACAATGAGCCAGACCTTTCTTCACAGTTTACATCTGCTAAACGGAAATGAGATGAGGCTGACGATTCAAAAGCCCTCCCAGCTGCACCACAGTTCCTCGTGATTTCGTGTACTTAATATGGCAAGTCCTTTGCAATGGTAAATTCATTTATTATTCAGAAAGGTGTTGATGTAGTTGCCGGCCCTGTGAAATCCTGCTTTCACTAATGCAGTGGTACTTTGATTTTGGAGACAACTTCTGATTCTCAAGCACAACAACTGCTTGGAGTTTCACTCCTCCATGGTTATCCTGTTCATATTGAGGCCCATCGCACACTGAATTCTTCATGTGGCATAATTTACACAAGGCTGCTTGATGATCTGACTGAGGCAGAAATCCAAACATACCTCTCTGATCATGGCGTCATTGCAGTCTATCAGGTGATGAAAAAGGTAGCTGCATCCTTAGTGCCCACACACACTCTTTTTCTGATGTTTGACAGGGTAGTGCTTCTGACCAAGTTCAAAGCAGTCTATGAAGTTATCACAGTCTGACCGTACATTCCGAACCCCATGTGATGCCACCAGTGTCATCGTTATGACCATACTCGAATGTCATGTTAACGCACGACCAAGTGTGTAACCTGTGGTAGGGATGCTCTGGAGGTTGACTGTCTGCCTTCTTCTCCCCACTGCACACTTGAAATGGCGACCATGCAGCCTCCTCCTGAGATTATCCTGTGTATCTCAACGAGTGGGCTTCCCAGGAAATCTGGGTGAAGGAGAAGGTGCCCTACCCTGTTGCTCGCAAGTTGTTGGCTAGTCGGGAACCCTGCATTTTACCATCTTGCATGTACAGTACTGTTATTGCTACCACTCCATGAAGGACATGGCCACGCAGACATGCGAGCTCAAATTAAGCACCATGGTTGTCAGATCGCCCAGTGTCATGGTTGCAGCCCCATCTCCTCCTCCTCCAGCTGTGCAACAGGTCACCAAACTTTTGCCTCATGGGGCGAAGTCACCTGCTACACTGCCAGCTGGCAGGAAAGGACAGAAGAAATATTCCTGCAATGACTCCTTACATCCCTCCAGCCAACAAACATATGAATCATCATCTGCCACCTTCAAAGTGTCCAAGAAAGCAAACAAAGGCAAACAGTCTTCTCCTTCACCAATGCGGAGGTCCTTTTCAATGGTGTCGCCACATGATACCCTCACCCGGCCAACCTCTATGTTGCCAGTGAGAACCACCAACAGTTTCTTTGCCTTGAACTCTGCAGACCAACAGAGGGCAAATGCTGATGCCTCTGTAGATATCATGGAGCAGAATCCTCCACCCTCTGCCTCTGGAAGCAGTGAGTCTCCGAAGGCTAGCACTTGGCAGTCACTGAGGTGCATCCATTTGGGCACTGGTGCCTTTTACGCTAGTCTGGTAGAGTCCGTATGCAGAAGCTGCCGAACTATCATACCATTGTGATTTTCTCTTCAGCAGATGCCTTTTACCTGCCATGCCTGGCCACCCATCCTCTGCCTCCTTCTTCAATGATTCCTTTGATCCCCAGTATGGGGCGTGTCCCTCTTCTCTGTTACTTCCTGGAGTTCACTTTCGACTGTTGCTCCGGCGGCTTAACTTCACACTACCTGTCACTTTCTCAGTGGGTGTGAACCTTCACCACCTGTGCTTTGTGACCCAGTGCGTGTTCACCTTGGATGTCTCTCATTTCCTAAGGACACTACTCCAGATTCTCTCTATTGCTGTAAGTTTCTTGACCTTCACGTGGAACTTTGCAATAGTACCTTTGTGTACACTGATGGCTCTTGGACTAACAGTTGGTGTCAGGTGTACCTTCGTCATTGGCACCAATGCTTTTCAGTATCAGCTTCTGGAACACTGCTCAGTATTTACTGCAGAGCTCTTTGCACTGCATCAGGCCGTGCAGCACATCCAGTAACAAAGGCTTTTAAATTGTGTCATTTGCTCCGTCTCTCTCAATGTCCTTCAGAGCCTCTGTGTGCCATACAGTGTCCATTCCTGAGTGCAATGGGTCCAGGAAAGCTTTCACTCTGCTCACTGTTGATGGAGCCACTGTGATGTTTATGTGGATCCCTGGTCACACTTTTCTGACAGGCAACAAGGCTGCTGCCGCTGCTACCGAGGCTGTAGTCATTGAACCTCGGCCAGCTAGTTTTTCCGTTCCCTCAGATGATGTCTGTTTTTCCCTCTGTCAGCAGGTCGTGTCACTTTGGCATCACCACTGGTTTCCCCTTCATGGGAACAAGCTCTGAGGAGTTAAACCTCTCCCAGTGGCTTGGACAACCGCCTCTCGGTCCTTCCACTACAAGATCATTTTAGCTAGGTTGCATATTGGACTCTGTCTTTTTAGTCATCACCATTTCTTAAGTGGTGATCCCCCACCACCTTGTTCTCATTGTCCTCGACCATTAATGGTTCGCCATTTCCTGGCAGAATGCCCTTTTTTTAACCATTTATGTTTTCATTTATGTTTGTCATTGGAGTTATCAGCTGTTTTAGTGAACGACATGCAGGCTGTCATACATATTTTACTTTTTATCCGTTGTAGCAATATGGCAAAGGACATTTAATCTTTAATTCATGACCTCCATTGTCTCTATGCAGTATTTTATGAAGCTTCCTTAAGTCCATGTTTTTAGCTGTCTTTCCTTCCCTCGGTTGGGCTTAATGTGTAGTTAAAACAAAACAATCCACAAGTATATGAACAGTTGCACTTGCAGTGGGTGTTGGTCAGAGTATCATCTGGGACATTCTTCATGAGCAGCAGTTATATCTGCACCACTTACAAAAGGTACACACTGTGGTTCCAGCCGATTTTTCACAATGTGTTGCCTGCTACATGTGGTTCCTGTACCACTGCATCAATACACCTTTATTTCCAAGTCATGTTCTGTTCTCAGTTGAATGTAAGTTTACTAGAGAATGTGAAACTTCCTGGCAGATTGAAACTGTGTGTCGGACTGAGACTTGAACTTGGGACCTTGCCTTTTGCGGGCAAGTGCTGTACTGACTGAGCTACCTGAGCATGACTCACAACCCATCCCCACAGCTTTAATTCCACCAGTACCTCGGCTCCTACCTTCCAAACTTAATAGAAGCTCTCCTGCAAAACTTGCAGAACTAGCACTCCTGGAAGGAAGGATATTGCAGAGACGTGGCTTAGCCACAGCCTGGGGGATGTTTCCAGAATGAAATTTTCACGCTGTAACAGAATGTGTGGTGATAAGAAACTTCCTAGAAGATTAAAACTGTGTGCTGGACCGAGACTCGAACTCCAGACCTTGCCTTTCATGGGCAAGTGCTCTGCCAACTGATTTACCCAAGCTTGACTCACGACCTGTCCACACTAGGGACTGTGTTCTGAATTTACAAGACAGCCATGTCTGGGCAGATGAAAACCCTCATGTCACATGTGTTCAGTTATTTCAGCATCGGTTTAGTATTAACATGTGGACAGGTATTCTGGACAGTCATGTGATTGGACCATACCTCTTTCCATTCAAGGTGACTGGTCCTGCATACTTGATCTTCCTATAAAATGTATTGGGCCCATTCTGGGAAGCCGTGCCACTGAATTTCCATCAGGAAATTTGGTTTCAGCATGATGGTGAACCTCCTTATTTCTCACATGCGGTTCAGATGATAAGATGGATAGGCCAAGGTGGTCCAACAATGTGACCACTGGAATCGCTGGGTTTAACTCCTGTGGACTACTACTTCAGGTGTTCTATGCAAAGTTCAATTTACAAAAGTCCTGTACAGACAGAGGAAGGTCTACTGGCATGAGTTATGCCACTGCTCTAAAAATTGAAGAGACACCAGGTGGGATGGGGACTGTGTACCATAACGTGCTTCATAAGCACAGTGTCTGTAACAATATTGGTGGTCACTATACTGAGCGTCAGTTCTGTTCTGTACGTACAGATTGCTGGGTTCTTTTTGATTTGGAGTAATGTAAACACTAATGTTCAAGTGTTAATATGAATGAATGTGCTTATGTGACAAATCGATATTTTGCTTTGTTTCTTTTGAATTGTCACATTATAATTGTACTGTGTCACACCTAATTCAATTCCTTAAGCACAAGTAGATGAGTTAAACATCTGAATTGAAACCATCATAGAATGTGAATGGTATATTCTGGACATGGGTTCTATTCAGAATATTATGTACGCTTGCTCCTCTACAAGTTCTAGAAATATGTAATAGGGAATTTCCGTACACACTGTCTACTCTGCAAGCTACTTTATGGTACTTGATAGAGGGTCATTTGTGTACCACTTTCTTCACAATTGCTTGTCACTTTTTGTCCAGTCCTTGGTCCATCAACTTTTTGAATGCGATGGTGGTATTTTGTGATTAATCCCTTTGTACAAACTGAGCAACTGGATTTACATTTTGGAAGGCCTTGTTTCAAATCAACATTCAGGATGCTTCCTTGTATATGAAAACTATAAATTCTTTTCCCTAGCCTTCTTCAGTGGAGTGGCAGCTTCATTTCTCATGACCTGGTTCTTAAAACCTAACTTTCCTTCCCTTGTAGATGTGCATTTGATCTTCTCCTATTTCGTTTTGTCTTTCTTCATGCACTGTGATGACACATTTCTTTTCAGATGTCATTTCCACCCTGTTGTGGTGGTAGTGATGGTGCAGAAGCCAACACGGAGAATGTGGCATCTCAGAAATGAGAATAGATCCTTTCCAAATTTTTGTTCTTTTTTTTCAATTAGTAAGCAACAATCAGAATTGCAGGGAATAGATTAACAAGTGAGGGTTCACACTCAAGTGGCAGTCCACTGCCACTATTAAGAAGTACCACCCATTTGTCAGTCTCCAGCTTATTTCTGTAGGTGGAGATAGAACAGTTTTCCCTTGCAGAAATTTCAGTACTGGTATCTTCTGGAAAAGCCATTTGAACATCACCGTACCTCCTATAAAATGTGAGTCTTAAAATGTCACCAATAGCAAACACATCATGCATTCCTCACTACCATCACCACCACCTTGTCAAGGACTATTCAGCTGGATGCCAGCCCAGTTCAAACAGTCACATTGTGTGACAAGATTATAAAATTGCTAAAAAAGTACACTGAGGCATTAAAAACCAAAATATTGACTACAAAGAAAGAAAATGATAAACTAACTGAAGACACAGTTCTGTGTGTGTGAAATCCAACAAACAGAAATACAAGACCACAAAAATTCATGTGTTCATACAGACTGTAAAAACAACAACAAATCCAGTGTCTTCAATGATGCCATGGTAAACCAAACAAGCTAAAAATCCACAGACAGATCTAAATGTTAGTTGATAACATACTGTAAAAGAAAAGACAAGACCACAAGTAAGCAAGAAAATGAAAATTAATTTCTAATAATTGGTGACTTGCTGTTGAAAAGTATCTGTCCCCAACTGCAAAACTAATGTGCAGCCTGGAATTAGAAACAATAACTTGGCAAACATTTTAAAAATATGGCAAATACAAAACAAGCTTCTACAGAACTGGTCCTGAACCCAAAGAGAATTACAAAGGTGTACATGTAGGAACAAACTCATTAAGAAGGAGCAGTGAAGAAGAATTTACAAATGAAATAATAAACATGATTCGTGTGGCAATAAGTATCTATGAGGGATCCAGGCTCATACTCAGTGGAATCATATAAAGAAGGCCAGTCAGTGACAAATTTATCTCAAGTAAACTGTGCTATGAAATTAGCAATGCAAACATCTTGGCACTATTTTCATTGACCTGAACAAATTTCTGTGTGAAAACTGCCCAGGAAAGGATGGCATCCCTTTAAACAGACTGAGGTCTACAACACTCTGTAGAGCGTTTACAGATGCATGTAAAATCATTAGAAAGAAGGGAAATTAATGGGGCATGATGGGAGTGAAAGACAAGGAAACCTGAATCTGCAGTTAACTAAAATATATTCTAGCTCTGACAGAACATGGACTAAATGAGCAGGAAATTTTAAATCTTACTGTAGTAAATTAAAATGTAACTGGTAGCTCAAGCAGGAGGAATATTAGAGCTGAGGGAGCTGCAGTACTGACCCATAACAATATAAACAGAAACTGTATAAACAGTCGTGACTTATGTAAAAAATATAGTATTCAGAATGTTGTAGAAGTAACAGGCCAAAAAAATAAATTTAAGTTGTTCCTTGCTTTACATTACAAACATCTACAGACCACCAAATGGCTCCATAGCCACTTTCGTTGAGAACATCAGAGAACTATTATGCATCATTCTAAGCTAAATGTATGCAGCACTATACTACTTGGTGACGTAAACATAAATACATAGCAAGATACCAGTGACAGAAGGGAAATCTCAACACAGTGAAAACGTTTGGTTCAAACAATGCAATGTCAAATCCAACATACACAACTGCAAACACCTCTACACAAGTAGATCACATATTCACAAATCTATGTGACTTTCAGTACAAAAGCAGAATCATAGAACCAGCTCTGTCAGACCATGATCCAATCAAAATATGCTTAAATCATATTACAATAAAAGAAAAGGTTTAAAAAATGGGAAAAATGAAGCCTAAACTTACAAAACTTAACGGTCCTTAGGTTTAAACTTAAGAAAGAAGAATGATAAATCATGGAAAGAGATGCTTCACTGGATCATAAAATGACAAATTTTATAGATATCTTTTCCTACTATCTCAGCATAATACGTCCAGTAAAAAAAGACTAATACCAAAACCAAAACTAAAATGGATACCAAAAGATATTTTGGTCTCTAGGCACAAGATAACAACATTGAACAGAAAATGCAAAAGTAGCAATAATGAAAACTTTAAAGAGTGTTAAAGAATATTTAAAGAAGGTATGTCAAAGTACTACAAGCAACCGGAGAACTAGATGCACAAACTTGCATACAGTATGTAGTGCTGCCAGTAAAAGCAAGGATTGCTGGTTTATTAAAAATACAAATCATACACCATCAAACTAACAAAACACAGTTGTAGGCCTATAGCTATTCTACCAGTTATATCAAAAATATTTGAACGAACGTATGCCCAGAGACTCATTGCATTTCTGATGAATTGTGGATCAGTCAGCAAGAATCAATTTGGCTTTGAGAAAGACAAATGCACCATCAATGCTGTCAAATATTTCATCAAGAATGTTTGGTCCGTGCTGCCAAAGTTCGAGGGCATGTGTGCGTGAGGTGTGCTTGCTTTTATGTATAAATGGTGTGTGTTTCTCTTTCTTATTCTGACAATGGCTGTATCCGAAAACTTGTATGTAAGTGCCTATTAATTGTGCCTGTCTGCAACTTAATGTGTCATCTTTACATTTTTGTTCCTATTGTATTAATCTACATCTACATCTGCATCAATACTCCGCAAGCCACCTGACGGTGTGTGGCGGAGGGTACCTTGAGTACCTCTATCGGCTCTCCCTTCTATTCCAGTCTCGTGTTGTTCGTGGAAAGGAGGATTGTCGGTATGCCTCTGTGTGGGCTCTAATCTCTCTGATTTTATCCTCATGGTCTCTTCACGAGATATACGTAGGAGGGAGCAATATACTGCTTGACTCCTCGGTGAAGGTATGTTCTCGAAACTTCAACAAAAGTCCGTATCGAGCTACTGAGCGTCTCTCCTGCAGAGTCTCCCACTGGAGTTTATCTATCATCTCCGTAACGCTTTCGCGATTACTAAATGGTCCTGTAATGAACCGCACGGCTCTCCGTTGGATCTTCTCTCTCTCTCTTCTATCAACCCTATCTGGTACGGATCCCACACTGCTGAGCAGTATTCAAGCAGTGGGTGAACAAGCATACTGTAACCTACTTCCTTTGTTTTTGGATTGTATTTCCTTAGGATTCTTCCAATGAATCTCAGTCTGGCATCTGCTTTACCGACGATCAACTTTATATGATCATTCCATTTTAAATCACTCCTAATGCGTACTCCCAGATAATTTATGGAATTAACTGCTTCCAGTTGCTGACCTGCTATATTGTAGCTAAATTTTAAGGGATCTTTCTTTCTATGTATTTGCAGCACATTACACTTGTCTACATTGAGATTCAATTGCCATTCCCTGCACCATGCATCAATTCGCTGCAGATCTCCTCCTGCATTTCAGTACAATTTTTCATTGTTACAACCTCTTGATTTACCACAGCATCATCCGCAAAAAGCCTCAGTGAATTTCTGATGTCATCCACAAGGCCATTTATGTATATTGTGAATAGCAACGGTCCTACGACACTCCCCTGCGGCACACCTGAAATCACTCTTATTTCGGAATCCTTCTCTCCATTGAGAATGACATGCTGTGTTCTGTTATCTAGGAACTCTTCAGTCCAATCACACAATTGGTCTTGATAGTCCATATGCTCTTACTTTGTTCGTTAAAACGACTGTGGGGAACTGTATTGAATGCCTTGCGAAAGTCAAGAAACACGGCATCTACCTGGGAACCCATGTCTATGGCCCTCTGATTTTATATGCACTACATTAATGATTTTATGTGCACTACAGTTTATTGTAAGACAAATTATAATGCAATTACTATATCAGAAAGAAATGTAACATACATCAGTATGTTATCAATATAATAGAAGGAAACATTCCACGTGGGAAAAATTATATATAAAAACAAAGATGAGGTGACTTACCGAACGAAAGCGCTGGCAGGTCGATAGACACACAAACAAACACAAACATACACACAAAATTCAAGCTTTCGCAACAAACTGTTGCCTCATCAGGAAAGATGGAAGGAGAGGGGAAGACGAAAGGAAGTGGGTTTTAAGGGAGAGGGTAAGGAGTCATTCCAATCCCGGGAGCGGAAAGACTTACCTTAGGGGGAAAAAAGGACAGGTATACACTCGCACACACGCACATATCCATCCACACATACAGACACAAGCAGACATATATATACTCAAATATATATGTCTGCTTGTGTCTGTATATGTGGATGGATATGTGCGTGTGTGCGAGTGTATACCTGTCCTTTTTTCCCCTTAAGGTAAGTCTTTCCGCTCCCGGGATTGGAATGACTCCTTACCCTCTCCCTTAAAACCCACTTCCTTTCGTCTTCCCCTCTCCTTCCCTCTTTCCTGATGAGGCAACAGTTTGTTGCGAAAGCTTGAATTTTGTGTGTTTGTTTGTGTGTCTATCGACCTGCCAGCGCTTTCGTTCGGTAAGTCACCTCATCTTTGTTTTTATATATAATACATCAGTATGTGCAACACTATTTTACTTGATCCATAAATGTATTTTGTCTGAGGATCCAATAAATAAATGAAGGTTCCAAAAAATGACATCATCCCCATTTCCCCTGAATACACTTGATGCCACTGATTAAAAGCCATCTGCTATTTTGTTATTCACTGCACCATTTCTGTCTGTAAGTATTCTAGTATTTTAATACACAGGAAAGGTGGCTGTTGTGAAATAAAATGCAAGACAATGTTTATTTTTAGTTTGCACAATCTTTTATTCAAAATAGGCTCCTTATGGGTCAGTGCAGAATTGGAAGCATTGGAAAACAATTCTGATACTCAGCCTTTGAAGTTGCCTGCAGTACCAGGCTCATAGCATTCTGTATATATAAAGCATGTCTAAACGTTTTCCTTTAATTGCCACTTTCAGTTTTGCAAATAGTCAGAACTCATACAGAGACAAATTAGGTTAATAAGAAGGGTGTTCAAGCACCACAACACATTTTTGAGCCTAGAAATTTTGTTATCTTGCCTTTGTGTGCTAATGCTTTGTCGTGCAACAAACGCCATGTTCTTTGATTCCAGTTTCAGGTCAAACCTAAATACTCCTCACTTATAAAAAAAAAAGGAAAAGTAGTAATCTCCATTCACCATTTTTTTCAGTGTTGGAGATTCTGGATATTTCCATTCTGAGATTTGGCACCTTGTAAGTGGCTTGTACTGAAAACACCATGTTTCAGCATTTTCTCACTTTCAGCTCTAAACCTGCTTTTAATCACACTGATTTGGTGAAGGACCTACATTTCTCCACAAATAATGTCAAATCACTTTGCATTCCAATCCAATAATCTTTCCAACAGCAAACTGACTGTGAACCCTGCCTTGAACAGTTCCAACCAAAATCCCAACTTGACCCACCGCCAGTACCTCAAAATCATCCCTTCCAAAGCCTTCCAAGAATTCCTGAAATCCAGAATTTCTTCACAACGCTTCCTCATGTCCCTACAACACGACCCTAACCTTTCCTGTACAAAACTCAAAATTTCAATAAGGCCTCTCCATGTGAATGTAAAGTTCAAAATTTTGACATTTTCATCCTGAACCTTTGAACGACACATTCTTTGTCACTGTTAGACTGTGGTGAAAATAGTGCTGCCCTGACAAGCTGTATACCATTGTGTTTGAAAAATTTTGCGAATTTCTTAGAAGAAAAGGAAGTCCATTGTCAACAACAATTCTTTGTGGCAAGCCTTTGAGAGAAAATCAGAAAAGCACACCTTGATAGTGCTGCCAACATTTGTCAAATACATTGGGGTAAGAAAAGGGTATTTGCTGCAGTCATCGACAACAATC
Organism: Schistocerca piceifrons; assembly: GCF_021461385.2. Classification (NCBI taxonomy): domain Eukaryota; kingdom Metazoa; phylum Arthropoda; class Insecta; order Orthoptera; family Acrididae; genus Schistocerca; species Schistocerca piceifrons. The sequence continues at coordinate 278,660,288 of NC_060138.1, forward strand.
AACCAACATGTTTGCAAAAAGGAGCCAGCAAAGCCTATACGGAGGCATAGCCATGGAGTTTCAGATTCTGGCCAGAAGAAAAATTCCTGGCATGGTGCAGCCAGATTGTCCATGCAAGCATGACATTGCCCTGTCATATGTGTCTGCATATGCAAACAAAGCCACATACTGTTGTAACTGCAACCAGGACGGTCGCGGGGTAGCAATGACGGAAAGCGCGGCGGGACCTGCGGAGAGGCCCACGAACAACAACACAACGGGAGAGGACGGACACGACCAACGAAGGACAGAACGAATGCAACTAGATCGAACAACGGAGTCACAAGGAAACAAAAACGTCCACTCGTACACTGAACAAGGAAGTAAGCTGTCTAGTGCGAAGCGAGGTGTAAACCAATGTATGCGAGATTAGACTGGCTGGCTGAGCGCGAGGCAGAAACTTAAGTATGCTACTGGGGGCGCTGCTATTGGCCGCTGGTACCACGTGTTCCACTGTGGTGCCCTCACACTAAAAGCGGGCCAGGAGGAACACACCGTCACAGCTTACGGCATGATGGTGCAGAGACCTCTATGGATCTTCGACGTCCATGATGTCTGGCACGGATTCAAATTCCGCGGCTCATGATACCAGACATACAATGTTGGTGCACAAGCTGCTTAGTGCAAACTATTCTCCAATCACCTCTGTGTAGAAGACTTAAGACCTGCTGCTACAATGAAATAGGGATTAATACACTTGTCTGTTTGTTAGGTTGTGAAGCAGTATCACATCATTCAGAAGATGTTGGGGCGCAAGAAGTGTGTTTGCACTAAGGGACTGGGAATTCATTTCTGAGAGTGTGGCCAATCTTTGGGAATGTAACTTTTTGCAAGCGTAGTGATTGGTCAGGCTCGGTGCCTTGTGAGATCTGCTGTGAATCAATAGGAAAAGAATCCAGTGCTTGCAAATCAGAAGAATCAATATGTAAACAAGAATCTTCCGATGCATTGAATGCTGCATCTGTGCCCACAGGTAAACGAGACAATGTCTTTGCATGTTGTGCTGTCAGGCGATACAGAATTTCATACTGGTAATTTGACAATAATAGAGAGCAATGTAGAAGCTTTAGTGCTGTGCAATCTGGAACTTGTTTCAACAGATGAAACATTGCTGTCAAAGGCATATATTCTGTGACCAGGAAAAATTTCTGCCATACTGGTAATCATGAAATTTAATGACACTGTTCCTCCCTTCTCCAGCTGATTACAATTAACCTGATTGATGTTCAAATTTTTGTAAGCAAATGTGATGAGGCATTCTGTTTTGCTAGTTTTGTGGGATAAAACTGTCCCAAAGGCATGGAAAGAGGCATCAACTACAGGCACAAGTGGTTTGATTGTAGTGCATAAGGCAAGGTTGACAAACCAGTGCATTTTTCCAGTCTGTGAAAAGCTTAGTCGCAGTCTTTTGTCTAATGGAACAGAACAGTTTCCTCTTTTGAGACTCGTCGCCAAATATGTTGTGTCTAGACAAGACGGCCTAGACACAATGAGAGGAAGCCGAAAGGCACGCGCTTAAACTCACGCAGGCTGGCGTGAGGTCTGAAACAGGATACGTAATGAATGCTATAAAGAAAAGTACGTAGCTTCTGGAATACTTAACTTTAATCCAAATTTATAGAACATCGCTCTTGATGATACATGCTTCACACTATTAATTATTAAAGCTTTGGCGCCTTGCTAAGTCGTAGCAAATGTAGCTGAAGGCTATGCTAACTATCGTCTCGGCAAATGAGAGCGTATTTGTCAGTGAACCGTTCCTTGCAAAGTCGGCTGTACAACTGGGGCGAGTGCTAGTACGTCTCTCTAGACCTGCCGTGTGGTGGCGCTCGGTCTGCGATCACTGACAGTGGCGACACGCGGGTCCGACGTATACTACCGGACCGCAGCCGATTTAAAAGCTACCACCTAGCAAGTGTGGTGTCTGACGGTGACAACACATTCCTCCCCTGCAAATCGGCATACGGTTGTGTTATAAGGCTTCCGCCCGCTGTGGGGAGGACCCCATGTTGACGTATGCGACGAGGTGGGGAGCCTAACAACAGGCGAGGCTGTGCCACTTGCACCCGGCCATTCGGTCCGAGGTGAGCTAGGAAACGCCTGAAAACCTAGTCCAGGGTGCACGTCAACATGCGGTGTATGCGCCCATAAAAAGACAGGAGGGGCCGAAGGGTCGACCTCCATTGCGTCGGGGTACCCGACGGGCGAAGATGTCATCTGGTCCGGAGCGGGTAAGCGTTCCATGTCGGAGGACAGTTGGTCACGGGAAGCGATCGGCGGCGCGTGACCCATGGAGGCGCCCGGCGGCAGCAGCGAAGCGTCCACTGCGGGCGGCGCCGGCGGGGGGACCGGCGGCGGCGGCGGCGGGTCGCCATGGGGCAAAATGGAAGGCAGCGTCGGTGACACCTGGGGATGAGGCGAGCCAGTAGATGGGTCCCCAGGGAGCTGACCGGACGGCACCGTCGCTGAAAGCAGACGGGGAGTGGCAGAACCCGTGCGACGACAGAGGCGCAGCTGATTGAGATGCCGAAGCACCTCACCAGAGGCCCCCAAAACCAGATACATAGCGCGGCTGAGGCAGTGAAGAATGCGCCCTGCGAGCCAACGCCGTGAACCTCGATAGGTGCGATAGTATACAACGTCACCTGGAGCAAAAGCAGGTGGCTGCCGCTGCACAGGAACCTGATGCGGCGGATGTAGCAAAGACATCAAGGTTCGATGAGGACGACCGTGGAGCAACTCAGCCGGCGAGCGACCATCTCGGGGCTGAGAGCGATATGAAGACAAAAAGAGCAACAACGCGTCCTCCCGAGAATGCGACTCTTTCAACTTCAACATCTGTGACTTGAAAGTCCGGACCAATCGTTCAGCGGCACGATTTGACTGAGGCGAAAACGGCGCGGATGTCAGATGTTGAATCCCATTGGCCTTGCAGAATGACTGAAATTCTGTGGACATGAATTGTGGGCCATTGTCGGAAACAATAGTCTGTGGAAGACCTTCAATACAAAAGATAGCGGATAACGCTTGGATGCTGGCTGAAGACGTCATGGAAGACATCCTGACAACAAAAGGAAAGTTACTGAAGGAATCGACAACAACCAACCATCGAGCATTCCAGAATGGACCAGCAAAATCGATGTGCAAGCGTTGCCAAGGGGAAGTGGCTTTCGGCCATGCAAAGAATTTCCGCGGTGGTGCAGATTGTTGTTCGGCACACGCCATGCAAGAAGAGCACATATTCGTAATCGCAGCATCGATTCCGAACCAAGTACAGTGCTGATGAGCAAGTTGTTTCATTTGCACTATACCCCAATGTCCTTGGTGGAGAAGCCGTAAGACAGAGGACTGTAACGAACGTGGGACCACGACCCTGGACTGATCATTATCAGAACGCAACAGCAAAACACCACGTCGAACAAAAAGTCTCTCCTTGTGAGCAAAAAATCGGCGAACCAACGGATCCCCGATCTGTGACTTTGACAAGGCCCATTGCGTAGCAACAAAACACAAAACTGTAGCAAGGAAAGGGTCAGCAGCTGTGGCTGAAGCTACACGACGAAAATCAATCGGAAACGAGTCGACCACATCATCGGTTTCCGAATCAATGAACATGCAAGCAAGTTCAGAAGAATCGAATGCTCTGTCCTCAGCAACAGGCAAACGGGACAACGCATCAGCGTTTCCGTGCTTAGCAGTGGACCGATACAAGATATCGTAGCAGTACTGTGAGAGGAAAATTGACCAGCGAATGAATTTCTGCGATGTACATGGTGGTACAGGCTTGTTCGGATGAAAAAGCGAAGTCAAAGGTTTGTGGTCTGTAATGATGGTAAAGTGACGACCATACAAGAAATCATGAAACTTAGTAACACCAAATACGAGAGCCAAGGCTTCTTTCTCTATCTGTGAATAATTTCTTTGTGCAGACGAGAGCAATTTGGACGCAAAGGCAATAGGGTTATCATACGAGCCACGTTTGTGCGCAAGCACAGCACCGATCCTGAAATCCGATGCATCTACCATCAACAAAAGGGGTTTCTGGGGATTGAATGGCATAAGGCAAGTATTTGACAGCAACGCCGATTTCAACTGGCGAGAGGCGCGTTCGCATTCCGTCGTCCAGACGAACGGAACACCTGTACGGCGTAAGCGATGAAGCGGAGCTGAAATAGAAGAAGCATTGCGCACATTCAATCACACCTTGTGATTCCAAATTGTGTAATGTTCTTGCAACCTCATCACGCAAGGCGTGGGGAACATTGCGCGCTCTGAAAAATTTCGGTTGCGCGTTTACTTTCAGTTCCAAATGTGCTTTAAAGTTCTTAGCGCAACCAAGGCCCGGTGCAAAAATGTCTGCAAATTCTTCACAGACTAGAAACACTGGCTGAAGGCACAGATTGGTTCACTGATAGGACCTGATTTACTATAGACAAGTTAAACAACTGAAATAAATCTAAACCAAACAAGTTCACTGCAGAAGAAGAACGAAGTACGTAAAATGACACAAGTTTTGTTTGTCCCTTGAATGTTGCAAGAAGGCTGCACTGTCCTAACACAGGGATCGTGTGACATGAATATGTAGTTGGCTTAACATTTGCGGCACGTAACGGAGGTTTGCCCAGCTGTTGGTATGTGTCTTTATTGATCAAAGAAACTGCGGTTCCGGTATCGAGCTGGACTGGGACCACGTTGCCATTAATGTCCAAGTCAACAAAAAGTTTATTGTCCTGCTGACGATAAGAGCTACTGTCTCGTGCAACGGGAACTGACACTGGTACAGAATAACTTGCTAATTGACGCGATTTCCGGCGACGTCGACGCACACTATGTGTGGGACGAACACAGTCACTGTTGGAGAGAGTGGCACTGGGCGGAGTGGAATTAACTACATGAATGTCCATGAGTGAAGGTTCACGGGCCTGAGTATTCTTGGTTCGATTCCGGCGCGAAGCAAAGGGCCTGGAATGGTTTTTAGTGTCCGATCTGAGCTTTTTCTGGCAAACACTCTGAACATGTCCTTTTTTATTACAGAAAAAGCAAATAGCTTGGCGTGACGGGCAATTCTCACGCGAATGTCTAGTAGCACACTGCGGGCATGATTTCACTGCATTTGCTTGCTGCCGCAGGACACGTGGTTGATAGCTGAGCGGCAGCTGCGTGGACGAGCGCGAGGGCTGTTTACAGTTCCGTGCAGCTCGCCCGGCGGGCCGGTTATCGTGACACACAGCTGGCGAAGGTTCAAACGATTCCTGAGCAAAGTCAAGTGTGTCTTGCCTATCCAATATATCTATCACTTGTTGAAGGGAGGGATTGACTAGTTTCAAAATCTGTTCCCTTATACGAACATCAGAAACGTTCTGTGCAATTGCATCACGCACCATAGTATCTGAATAAGGGAGGCCACATTCACACTCAAAAGCACAATCCCTAGTAAGGCCTTGCAAAGTTGCAACCCACTCCCGATTAGTTTGACCGGCCGTACGTTTTGTACGAAAGAACGTATACCTTTTTGCAACTACATTGACTGATTCCTTGAAATATTCATCTAATGCAGACAAAATTTCTTCGTAGGACAGAGTTGCTACATCACGGCGGGGAAATAATTTCACTATCACACGGTACGTCTGCACCCCTACACACGCCAATAAGTGAGGCTGCCGCTCGTTACCTTGAATTCTGTAGGCGGCGAGATGGAATCCAAATTGGCGTGACCACTCCGTTGAGCTTTCCATCGCCGCATCAAACGGACGAAAAGGTGGTGCAACTGCATGTTGTGGCTGTGGTAGCAGTGGAGCGGTGGCTGCCGCATCGTTTTGCATTGCACGTTGACCCTGGACGAGCTGCTGATTCTGCAAGCGATAAAATTCGGACAGTACATCTGGAGATTATGGCGATGCAATGACACAAGTAAATTAGGGCAATACGAACGCTAAATTCTCTTTTGAGACTCGTCGCCAAATATGTTGTGTCTAGACAAGACGGCCTAGACACAATGAGAGGAAGCCGAAAGGCACGCGCTTAAACTCACGCAGGCTGGCGTGAGGTCTGAAACAGGATACGTAATGAATGCTATAAAGAAAAGTACGTAGCTTCTGGAATACTTAACTTTAATCCACATTTGTAGAACATCGCTCTTGATGATACATGCTTCACACTATTAATTATTAAAGCTATGGCGCCTTGCTAGGTCGTAGCAAATGTAGCTGAAGACTATGCTAACTATCGTCTCGGCAAATGAGAGCGTATTTGTCAGTGAACCGTTCCTTGCAAAGTCGGCTGTTCAACTGGGGCGAGTGCTAGTACGTCTCTCTAGACCTGCCGTGTGGTGGCGCTCGGTCTGCGATCACTGACAGTGGTGCCACGTGGGTCCGACGTATACTACCAGACCGCGGCCGATTTAAAAGCTACCACCTAACAAGTGTGGTGTCTGACGGTGACACCACACTATACATGGGAGCAGGTGGGAACCAGTGGCTGTCTGTGAATTTACTGTGTATTTGAAATCCGCACCAAGACAAAACTTCCCATTTGGCTCGTGAATTATGACTAATGGTGACGACCACTGACTTGCTGAAATAGGGGCTATGGCTGAAGCATGGGTTGTTTGTCTCACGTGAAGTGACAATGGATAGACAGAAATATTGCTTGGCTAAATCTTGAACTTCTCATGGGTCAGTAACTTTAAGCACTTCACTGAGGCTATGGTTACGATGCTTTAGAATTTCGGCTCTCAATTTCTGATCTGATAGACAATGAACTATAGCATCACAAAGCATTTCATCCTGATAATTTACTCCATAGACACAATTGAATTTACAGTCTTAGTCATGCCCTGCAGTTCCACTATTCATTCTTTGTAGAACTGACATTGTGTGCAGAAAAATGTATACTACACAGTAGCAATGTGTATTTGACCTTAAAAAAATTCATCTAATGTTGCATTTATGACCTTCTAGTGGCAAGCTTGGGGCTCGCTGTGAGGAAATAATTTCACTAGGAGGTGGTAGGTGTACACTCCTACAAATGAAAAGAAAAATGCACGTTGTGATTCACCTGTGATTTTGTAGGTGTTAAGATGTTGATGCAGTTGTGTTATGTATTCTTTCTATATTTCCTTCGCATCACCGAACTGTCAGACTGTTGAAATGGTGCAGGCAGTAGCTGAATTTCTTCCTTAGCTTCTAGTGCCTTATGCTGCTGGGCTGCTTGGGCTTGTACAAGAAAAGAAACTGCTGACAGCAGTTCTGTTATTTCTTTACTCTGAAACTGCACAAGAGATGTTAGATGCTGCTCAGCATTTAGATGTTTCTCTCCCTGCCTTGACATGATTCATTAAATATCTCAACTTAAATATTTTAGCTTAATATATGCACACACACAATAAAAAGAATTCAATATAAAGGAAAGATTGTCCTGCTCCAGGGTGCAAAGCTCTTGTTCCAATTTCCTTTTGCTCATTGCCAGTCTCTTATGTCTTCTTTGCACACTGTGTGGTTCTTTAGTGGATACAGGAGTGAGGAGCAGATGTTGTTCATAAACAGACAATTCATGTATTAGTTTATTCTACATCTGATATCAAATAGTAAAAATAAAACATAACTTTGTTGCCGTTGCTGCTGCATCAGTTGCCAACAGTAGATTTGAATATAGAAATATGAACAGATATGAAAGATCTATAAATCTGTCACTCTTCAGTACTGTGTCTATTCAGAAGATGTAGAGCTCTGGCCCGTATGAAAGTCTGTGAATGTTATTCAACTGGTAAACACACAAAATGGGCTCTGTGCATGAATGTTCACACTTAAGTACACCTGCTGCTAGAGCTCCAGAAGGGATACTTGCATCTCATTGGTAGCAGGATAATCGTTCATGGCAGCATCCTCATGCTGTGGTGGTGGCTGTAGGAAATGCAGTGGCATAACTGGCAGTGCACGTATTTGAAAGTGTGGCCGACCAGATAGTGGCCAATACCACTGAAATGAGGTCCATTCTGTCTGATATTCATCGCTCTCCCAATTTCCGCAATATCCTTGTTAGACCCTGTTTTCCTTCTGCACTCATTTTCTTACATGTGGCTCCTACTCCTGTGACTGTCCCCACTACAAGACTTGCCCTGTGCACACTCCTACCACCCACAACACCAGCCCTGTAATTGGCATAACATATGTTGTCAACAAGCAGAGCCACCTATGAATGACACGTCATATTCCAGCTGTTATGTAAATACTGTTCACCCTTTTACATCAGCATCACTGCTACCAAGTTATCAGTTAGGATGAATGGACATAGGCGGCAGGTGTATATTGGCAACACACAATATCCTGTGCAGAGCTTGCTTTACAAAATGACAGTCATGACCTTGATGCCTGTTTCATCACACATGCCACCTTCCCCCCAGACACTAGTTTCTTGTAACTCCACAGGTGTTACATGTCCTTAGTTGTCACTGCCCACATGGCCTTAATTTATGTTAATTTGTTCAGTCTCAGTCTTCACAGTAACTATTCCATTCTTTACTCTCTTTTCATTTTCTGACCTGTCTATTACCCTCTCCCCCCTCCATCTCTATGACATACTATGCACTTTGCTCTTCACTCTTGTTAACTTGTGGATTATGTTTTGCAGTAATATCTATCTTGCATATTTGTCTTCCAACTTTAATAAGCTTTCTGTTTTCCAAATCTTATTTGGAGCAGTCCCCAGCAATCAGTCTTTCCTTCTCATCCCATTCAGTGAGTCTCTCCTGACATGGTGTTCTGCGTGACTTCTCTGAACTCTCCACATTTCCTTGACCTTTTCCTTCCCCTTCATCCCTTCTGCCAGGAGAAGGAGCCACAGGTTCTGAAAGGTTGCAAATTTAAATACCTTTGAATGTGTGTTCTCCTGCCACTGCTTGATCAGTATATATTTTTTATCTATCCAGCTACATTATATTTTCAAAAATTAATTATTTTTGTTGATGTGTTTCACTGTATGTTGCAATGCAAGACATGAAGTCTGGGTCCCTAGCAGTTGATCTTTTCATGTCTCTGCAATGTTCGACTCTGCAATCTGTTTGATCATCATTGAGTTAGAGTGTTAGGAATTGTTGTTTTAGGAATTCTAGTGAGTTCATCAGTTAACCTTGTAGGTACACAATAATCACCTCAAAGCGTTTCAACCACTTCTTGAATAGTTGACTCATATTGTCGATGATGCTACTGGACATGGATCATTTTCACTGCTTTCTCTATCACAAAATTGTGAAAACTACTTAAAAACATTTTTACAACTCATTGCTTCACTACCATAAACAGTCTGTATTGTTTCAAAAGTGCCTGTGCCACTTTTACCCAACTGAAAACAAAACTTGATATTCATATATTGCTCCTTCGCTCCTTTCACAACCAAAGTTCAAAACTTACTGTTATTTTGAGCAGTCTGTGATGCCAGCACTGTTAAATTTAAAATATAAGGTACTTAAAATACTGTGTTAGTCAATTCATTCATCCATTCACAGATGGCATTAATTACCCAACTATAAAAGTCAGTCACGTTTCCTGTGGGAAAGACTGTATATACATTTCCTGAACAATTGCTTGTTTTTGTATGAAATTGTATTCAGTGTATTTATGGCTACATCTCAGTACTGTCTTTTCACTAAATATCACGTCAAAGGCCTTTTTATATGAGTTGTTATTTTATATTTAGTTTTCGTTTTTCTCGTATTCTTGGACAATGTTGATCTTTTCTTGAAGTTTTAGTAAATTCAGTAACAGATTATCATGCACTTGACAATGTGGAATGTGAATTTTAAATATCCGGAGGTGATATTACACAGGGAGCTGTTTTGGATTCACTTATGGCTGTATATGCTGATACAAAATATATGCCTCAAGCTGTCTGCAGTGTATGAACAGATGGTGCTGACACAGTAATGTTTTTGAGTGGTGTTAGTAATTACAAATAGTGATTTGGTCAGGGAAATCAGTTCTCCATATGATTCTCTTTATTCACACAAATATTGGTAAAATCCCTCCATGAACGATGGATCTTACTAAGGTGGGATGGCTTGTGGCTAACAATACAGCTAGCTGTGCCATAGATTCAACCACATCAGAGGAGTATCTGTGGAGATGCTGGACTAATCCATGATTCCTGAAGAGGGGCAGTCATGTTTGCAGTAGTTGCAGGGATAACAGTCTGGGTGATTGACAGGTCTGGTCTTGTAACATTAGTCATTGTGCCCATGCTGCACTGGTACTGCAGATGGCTGGAAGTGAGGGGAAACTGCAGCTCTGCTATGTAGCTTTAGGGTGATGAAATTCTGTATGTTAAAATAATCTGAAGATAAAATGGTTCATCATTCAGATCTTTGAGTATGCACTACTCAGGAGGATGTCTTTGTCAGGAAAGACAAAATGTGTTCTACAGATTGGAGCATGGAATGTTAATCAGATAGGTAGGCTAGAAAATTTAAAAAGAGAAATGGATGGGTTAAAGTTATATAATAATGATAATAATAATAATAATAATAATAATCCGTCATGGTCGGGGACGATGTTTGAACCCTATGCCTGCCCACAATGGTAACAACACTGCTAGCCAACTGGAGAATGATTTAAATCCAAATAGAGGTGTTTTGCAAGACAGGCTTCCTGCAACCACCATAGAAGGAAAACAAAGACAGAGGATGAGATGGTCAGATGAAGTTAATCGACACCTCATGTTCTGTTATTACCAAGCAACAAAGCTAGGAACCAACACAACTGGATACAGATCACAAGTATACACAACATTTATTATCAGATACCCAGAATTAAAATTTTTAACAGAACAACGACTAGCTGATCAGATCCGTGTAATAATCAAAAATAACAGGATACCCCAGTCAGAATTAGAAAACATCAAACAACAAGTATAACAAATACTGGAACAAAATAATGTGCAATCAGAAGAAGAAGAAAATACAGTAATGGACTCAAACATCCCAGAGCAAACAAACAAAGAACAACACGCATCAATTAAACAATCAGAGGAAAACGAAATCTTAAGACAGCCACCAGAACAAGCACAAATAGAACTCGAACTAACACACATGTTAGATATAGAAGAAAAATTTCAGCTGACATATATAGAATACAAAGACACAAATACAGACATTAGACCATTCTTGCATAGACTGCCAAATAACCCACAAGTCAAAACAACAATAAAAACTATCAACACAATCATACACAACAAAATAAATGAAAACACAACTATGGAAGAGTTACAACTACTGGTTTATATAGGAGCACTCACTACACTAAATATACACACTAGGCAGAGATCAGAACCAACCAACACACAGAAGAAACCCACAAAACCAGCATGGCAACACAGGCTACAGATCAGAATAGAAAAATTGAGAAAAGACATCGGACAGCTAACACAATTTATAAGAAATGAAATGTCAGAAAAAAAACGAAAAAGGTTAGGTAAAATCTCGCAACAAGAAGCGATAGAGCAATTAGATGAAAAGAAGCAGAAATTACAAGCATTGGCCAAACAACTTAGAAGATGCAAAAAAAGTGAAAATAGAAGGAAACAAAACCAAACATTCAACACAAACCAAAAGAAATTTTACCAGACAATAGATAACACACACGTTATAATAGACAATCCACCAAACATAACAGACATGGAACACTTCTGGAGCAACATATGGTCAAACCCGGTACAACATAACAGGCATGCATGGTGGATACAAGCAGAAACAGACACATACAAGATGATACCACAAATGCCTGATGTGATAATTTAGCAACATGAAGTCACCAAAGCAATTAATTCTACTCACAATTGGAAAGCCCCTGGAAAAGATAAAATAGCAAATTTCTGGCTAAAGAAGTTCACCTCAACACATTCACATCTAACTAAATTATTTAACAGTTACATTGCAGACCCATACACATTCCCTGATACACTTACACATGGAATAACTTATCTGTAACCTCAAGATCAAGCAGACACAGCAAACCCAGCTAAATATCGCCCCATAACATGCCTACCAACAATATACAAAATATTAACTTCAGTCATTACACAGAAATTAATGACACATACAACACAGAACAAAATTATAAATGAAGAACAAACAGGCTGTTGCAAAGGAGCACGAGGATGTAAAGAGCAACTGATAATAATAGATGCAGGGGTGACATGTCAAGCTAAAACTAAAACAAAGATCGCTACACTACGCATACATCGATTACCAAAAAGCTTTTGATAGTGTACCCCACTCATGGTTACTACAAATATTGGAAATATACAAAGTAGATCCTAAATTGATACAGTTGCTAAACATAGTAATGAAAAATTGGAAAACTGCACTTAATATCCAAACAAATTCAAATAATATCACATCACAGCCAATACAGATTAAGCGTGGAATATACCAAGGAGACTCATTAAATCCTTTCTGGTTCTGCCTTGCTCTGAACCCACTATCCAACATGCTAAATAATACAAATTATGGATACAATATTACTGGGACATACCCACACAAAATCACACATTTGCTATACATGGATGATCTAAAACTACTGGCAGCAACAAATCAACAACTCAACCAATTACTAAAGATAACAGAAGTATTCAGCAATGATATAAATATGACTTTTGGAACAGACAAATGTAAGAAAAATAGCATAGTCAAGGGAAAACACACTAAACAGGACGATTACATATTGGATAACCACAGTGACTGCATAGAAGCGATGGAAAAAACAGATGCCTATAAATATCTAGGATACAGACAAAAAATAGGAATAGATAATACAAATATTAAAGAAGAACTAAAAGAAAAATATAGACAAAGACTAACAAAAATACTGAAAACAGAATTGACAGCAAGAAACAAGACAAAAGCTATAAATACTTATGCTATAACAATATTGACCTACTCATTTGGAGTAGTGAAATGGAGTAACACAGACCTAGAAGCACTCAATACACTTACACGACCACAATGCCACAAATATAGAATACATCACATACATTCAGCAACTGAAAGATTTACATTAAGCAGAAAGGAAGGAGGAAGGGGATTTATCGACATAAAAAACCTACATTATGGACAGGTAGACAATTTAAGAAAATTCTTTATAGAACGAGCAGAAACTAGCAAAATACACAAAGCAGTCACTCATATAAATACATCGGCTACACCACTGCAATTTCATAACCACTTCTACAACCTTTTAGATCACATAACATCAACAGATACGAAGAAAGTAAATTGGAAAAAGAAAACACTACATGGCAAGCACCCGTATCATCTAACACAGCCACACATCGATCAAGACGCATCCAACACATGGCTAAGAAAAGGCAATATATACAGTGAAACAGAAGGATTCATGATTGCAATACAGGATCAAACAATAAACACCAGATATTACAGCAAGCATATTATTAAAGATCCCAATACCAAAACAGATAAATGCAGACTTTGCAAACAACAAATAGAAACAGTAGATCACATCGCAAGCGGGTGTACAACACTAGCAAATACAGAATACCCCAGAAGACATGACAATGTAGCAAAAATAATACATCAACAGCTTGCCTTACAACATAAACTTATAAAACAACACGTTCCCACATACAAGTATGACCCACAAAATGTACTGGAGAATGATGAATACAAATTATACTGGAACAGAACCATTATAACAGATAAAACAACACCACATAACAAACATGACATCATACTCACCAGTAAAAAGAAGAAATTAACACAACTAATCGAAATATCCATACCCAATACAACAAATATACAAAAGAAAACAGGAGAAAAAATTGAAAAATACATCCAACTGGCTGAGGAAGTCAAGGACATGTGGCATGAGGATAAAGTTGACATTATACCAATTATACTATCAACTACAGGAGTCATACTACACAATATCCACTAGTACATCAATGCAATACAGCTACATCCAAACTTATATATACAACTACAGAAATCCGTAATTATTGATACATGTTCAATTACCTGAAAGTTCCTAAATGCAATATAACATATATCGTACAGATAAAAGGAAGTCACGCTTGATCAAGGTCCACGTCACTTTCCATTTTTGACCAGACATAACGTCTGAGAAAAGATAGAAATAATAATAAAGGTTTATTTGTCCATAATAACTTTTACAGTCGTGGACATAGTCAGTCAGTACATACATGAACAATAATAATAGTTTAGTAGTAGAAATAAAGTACATACAACATTAAAAATCCTTGATGGAGTAAAAACATTTAGCAATTAACAGCTGCTTTAATTTTATTTTAAATATGTTTCCTTTTAACATTTTTATGGTATTTGGCAGTCTGTTGTAAAAAAATCTTCCAGCAGAAAATGGATTATGATCAGTTGCTTTTTTATTTCTGAATTTAATGTGGTAATCCTCTTTCTTCCTTGTATTATAACTATGCATATCACTATTTATTATACTGTGCTCCATATTTTCTTTTACAAACAGCATAGTCCTTAGAACATATAATGAATACACTGTTAGTATATTATGCTTAATTGAGTATTCTCTACAGGATTGACGTTTACTAATATTCACTATTATCCTAATTGCTCTATTCTGGGCTTAAAAGCCCTATCCATGTATACCGTTGGTGCCCCGCCCCAAGTCTCAATACCGTATTGTAGGTGGGAGTGTATAATACCAAAATATATTTGTCTTAAGACTGGTGACGCTATTATGCTAGAAAGGTGTTTAAGTAGGTAGGTATTGCACGAGATTTTTTTACACATGTAGCTGATGTGCTCCTTCCATGTAAGATGTTCATCAACTATAATACCCAGGAATTTATGTTTATCAATTGTTTCAATTGATAACTCTGGCTCAGTATCCACTTGTCTTGATTTGTAATTTAGCATAAACTCCATTAGAATTGTCTTTTCCTTATTTAATGCCAATTTATTTTTAGCCATATATTCTGTGATGAGGCTAGTGTTCTTCATATTATTTTGCACTGCTAGCTGTTTTGTAGGGCCCCAGCTTATTAACGAGGTGTCGTCAGCATAATTCACAAGGTCTGCATTTTTTTGAATTATTATATCATTGATGTACACAATGAACAGAAAAGGCCCAATAATACTTCCCTGAGGGACTCCACAGTTAAGAATTTTATAAGATGATTTTACTGTTTGTATAAGTCCCCCGGTTGTATGATACAACTTAACACATTGTCTCCTGTCAGCAAGGTACAATCTTAACAAATCTAATGCCACTCATCTGACCCCATAAGTTTCTAACTTATGTAGAAGAATGGAGTGATTTACAGTATCAAAAGCCTTAGATAGGTCTAGAAAGGTGCCAATAACTTTGTTTCCATCATCAAGTTTATTCAGTACTGCTTGAATAAATGGGGCTATGGCTTTTATTGTAGACTTGCCCTCCTGAAACCGTGTTGAGAACTTTTTAATATATTGTACTTAGAGAAAAATGATTCCATTTGATCAAGAAATAGCCTTTCCAACAACTTACTAAGTTCTAATGTCAATTAAATAGGCCTATAATTTTGTACATCAGTAGTTTTTCCCTTTTTATGCACTGGTCTTATTTCAGTGACTTTTAACAAGTCAAGAAATGATCCCTGTCTGAAAGAGCTGTTTATTAAATGTTGCAGTGGCTTTATTAACTCATTACTGAAGTGAAGTGACAGAAGGGATAAGACTTCTGGCCAGATCAGCACAGGTTTATCACCACAAAATCAGGTATGGGTAATGCAAGAGTAGGCCTCATAATGAAAAAGAAAATATGAGTGTGAGTAAACTACTATGAACAACATAGTCATTGTGTTACCATGGCCAAGATATATGAAGCAAAGACCACAAAAGTACAGATTTATATGCCAACTGGCTCCACAGATGATGAAGAGATTGAAAGAATGTGTGATGATGAGATAAACAAAATTATTGGATAGTTAAGGGAGATAAAAATTTGATTGTGATGAGTGACTAGAATTCATTAGTAAGAAAAGGAAAAGAGGAAAATTGTAGAAGAACATGGACTGGAAGAAAGGAATGAAAGAGGAAATTGCTGGAATATCACAATTATATAATATTTTTTTATCACCTTTATCACAAGTGAATGAACAGTTATTTGATTATACTTATACATTGATGAAGTGAATACCTGTTAACCAGAGATAATAATTACATACAGTGACATTTTATGCACTTTGAAATCTATTGTGCATGCTAAATTCAGTTGTTGTTGTTTAAGGTGGAGAGATTCTGATTTATTGTCTATGAGAAACAACCTGTATTGGTATCAGGGGTGTATTGTTAATGTCCTATAATTGAATCATTAAATTACAATAAACATCCACCACCAACTGTAATGATGAAGACTTTGATCATATTGATGAGTACTTATTATTATTATTATTATTAAAAGTACATTAAGCTTTCAGAGATACCCTGCATTGTATTGGTGTGAGGTGGACTCTGGCAGTGACGAACCTGCAGTCACACTGCCAAAATAATCTCAGACATCACCACAAAATCGCCCAACTTGACACTGTGGTGCACTTGGCTTGATCGTAGCTGCACCAGCAAATATTTCTGTGAAACTTAAACATAACAAGATCTTTCAGACACAGAAGTAATTCTCCTATTCACCGCAATGGCAACATTAGGCACTTAAACACAATTTTTACAACACACTTAAGAATAGGGACAAGGGATAACAAACCACCAGGTAAATTTTACAAGGAGCATAATTTAATCATCATTGTAATAATTGTAAAAGAATGTTGTATATGTGGAAAATACTTAGGGACACTGTAAGGTTTAAGATTGAATATATAATGATATGACACGAGATTTTGAAACCCCTTTTTGCACTGTAAAATATTTCCAGGGAAAAATGTGGACTTCATGCATAATTTATTGGTTATAAACTGCAGATTGAAATTGTTAGGAAATTAGAGAGGTGGGACCTGGATAAATTGAAGGAACCAGAGATTGTTGAGAGTTTCAGAAGTAGTATTAGGCAATGTTGGAGTGAACAGAGGAAAGGAAAACAATAGAAGATAAATGGTTAGCTTTGAGAGATGAAATAGGGAAGGTAGCAGTGGATCACATAGGTAGAAACACAAGGCCTTCTAGAAAACTCTGGAAAGCACAAAAGGTACTGAATTTCATTGAAGAAAGGAGAAAATAAAAAATGCTGCATGTAGCAGGGTAAATAGAACACAAACTTTAAAAAATGAGACAGAAAGTGCAAAATGGCAAAGCAAGAAAAGCTAGAAGACAAATACAAAACTGTAGGAGCCTGTTTCATGAGGCAAAAGATAGGTTCCACATATACAAAAAATTAAAGAAATCTTTGGAGAAAAGAGAAGCAGCTGTATGGATATCAGGAGCTCAGATAGGAAGGCAGGACCACACAAGAAAGGGTAAGTTCAAAGGGGGAAGAAATATATATATATGGAGTCTGTATAAGGGAAACAAGCTTCAGCAATATGTTATAAAAATTGGAGAGGTAGTAGCTCTAGATTAGATGGTAGATATGAGACTGCGAGAAGAATTTGCATACACTGAGAGACCTAAGTGGAAATGAGCCCCAGGAATAGATAACATACCCTCAGAATTACTGAGATCTTTGGAAGAGCCAGCCACGACAAAATTATTCCACTAGCTGTACAACATATATAAGACTGGCAAGAAAGCAGTGCTGACAAGTGCGAATACTTCTGAACCATCTCTTTAATAAGTCATGGTTGCTTGAGGAAGGTCAGTTTGGGTCTCAGAAAGTTGCAGGAAAATGCAAGGCAGTACTTGACCCTATGACCTATCCTAGAAGGCAGGTTGAAGAGAGACAAATCCGCATTTATAATATCTTTTGATTTACCGAAAGCTTTGACAGTGCTCACTAGACTACATACTGTGAAATTTTGCAGGTAGTAGGGTAAAATACATTTATATCTTTACCTACATGACTGTGTTGCAACTCACATTCAAGTGCTTAGCAGGACATTTACTGAATCACCTTCAGATCATTTCTCTGCAGTTCCACCCTGAACAGTGCATACGAAAAGGGAATACTTAAATCTTTCAATGCAAGTTCTGATTTCTAATATTTTATTACAGTGATAATTATTCTTTATGTAAGCTGACATCAACAAAATATTTTTACATTCAGAGGAGAAAGTTTATGATTGAAATTCCATGAAGAGTTCTCACTGCAATGGAAGATGCCTTGGTTTTAATGATTGCAACTGCAATTTGCATATCATATTTAAGACACTCTCTTCTCTACTTTGCGATAATACAAAATGGGCTGCCATTCGAACTTTTTAACGTCCTCTGTCAGTTTTCTGTCTGGTAAGGATCCCATACCACACAGTAGTGCTGCAGAAGAGGACATACAAGCATAGTGAAGGCAGTCTCTTTAGAAGATCTGTTGCATCTTTTAAGTGTTCTACCAATAAAATGCAAGCTTTGGTTTGCCTTCCCCACAACATTTCATTGTGATCATTCCAGTTTCACTTGTTCATTTATGTGATTTATCGTGTAACTCTAATTTAACAGATTCCTTTTATTACTCACCTGGATGACCTCACACTTTTCATTATTTGGAGTCAATTTCCACTTCCCACACCCTACAGGTATCTTGTGTAAATTATTTTGCAGTTAGTTTTGATCTTCTGATGATTTTACTCATGGTAAACATCATCTGTAAACAATCTAAGAGAGCTGCTCAGATTGTTTCCAAAATTAATTGTATAGGTTAGGGTCTATACAGCAGAGTGTCTATAACTCCTTCTTGGATAACACTTCAGTTTTATTCGATGCGATGACTTTCTGTTAATTATTGTCAACTAGAAGAAAGAAAGATTAGGATTAATGTCTTGTTGATAATGAGTCCATTAGAGATAAAGCACAAGCCCAGATTATTTGTTAAGGATGCGGAAGGAAATTGGCTGTGCCCTTTGAAAGGA
Organism: Schistocerca piceifrons; assembly: GCF_021461385.2. Taxonomy (NCBI): domain Eukaryota; kingdom Metazoa; phylum Arthropoda; class Insecta; order Orthoptera; family Acrididae; genus Schistocerca; species Schistocerca piceifrons. Next base: position 278,679,317 of record NC_060138.1, read on the forward strand.
ACCATCCTACTGCAAATTGTGACATTTCTGATAGCAAATCACAAATCTAGTTGCACAGCTATATCAATCATAGGCACAAGTTTTATTAAAAGCTGCTGGTGAGAAATGGTGTCTAATAACTTTAGGAAATCTAGAAAAATGAAATCACTTGAAGATCTCTTGTCGATAACACTCATTACTTTTTGTAAATGAAGAGATAGCTGTATTTCACAAGAATGATATTTTCCAGTTCCTTGCTGACTGTGTGTCAATAGATTGTTTTCTTCAATGTAATTCATAATGTTCTGTCATTCATAATGTTCGAATACAAGGAGCAGAAAATTATTTACAACTTGTTCTGAAACTCGACTGTTGTTATATTTGTCAAAAAAATATGAAATCATGGCAATATTTGAGAAGGGAGTGAGACATGGTTGTAGTCTATCCCCAGTGTTATTCAGTCTGTACTTTGAGCAAACAGTAAATGAAACCAAGGAGAAATTCGGAGAGTTAATTAAAGTTAAGGGAGGAGAAATAAAAATATAAACCCTTTCCAACCCAATTTTTCTACTCGGTGCATTCTCCCTAACTCTTACTTATTTTACGCGGATAAGGATGTGATGGATTACAGGTTATTATACTTCTGTCTAGAAAACATTAATCCTGTTTGAGGTCAGGGGAACATCTTTATTTTCCTTTACACTAGTTTTTAAAACTACATATGGTATTTTTGTTTGTGATTGTTTATAATTTTTTCTGTATTTTACTTCTTAAAACATTCTTCAGAGTGGAGACCAGGCTTCCTATTGCATGTTTCACAGCAGAAGATTGTTTCTCTGCTTCCTTCTTTTGCCTTGCGTGTGCTGCAAACCATGCTATCCTTGCTTGATTTTCTTTTTATTTTGCATTATAAAGTGCACCTTCTCATTTAGTTTCCCTTGGTGTCAGACAACGATGGTCTTGCTCTCTTCTTTGAATTTGAATTTCATGCCTAGCTGACTAGTCCTCCTGTATTTGTCTTTCCATAATATCGAATGTGAGAAAAAAATGACCATTTTCTGAATCATGCAGAGAGAAAACTTGTAAACCCTACTTCATAGGATTTCTTTAAATCCTGTAATGGTCTCGTCCATAGCCCATTTCTTTTTGGTACCTTTCATGAAGTTTTTTGCATTTGCTGTGGATATACTCACTAATGTTCTTCACCTTGCTCCCTCATGTGTATTGACACACTGAGCTGTAACAGGTGGAACTAAATGCAGCATCCAAAATATCTGAAAAATGTGGAGATGAGGAAAAACATCCTTGAAAAATGGAATTTGTTCTAGCCAGTCTTCTGTAAAATAATCAACTAATTCTGCTCTCAAATTCAAGTCCATGTTTAATATTATACTCAGAAAAACCTTCCACTCTTCTAATGAAACATCCCTCAATGAGTGCCACATAGACCATTTTGTTAATTGAGTGACTTTCTGTATCTTTTCTTCACCATACATATTTTTAGCATTCACAAAGTCTCTAATGAAATTCTCAGTGAATAAGAGTTGGAAATATTGGATTTTGGTCAAACACCATGAGTAATGGTGAAACCTGTTTGTATGACAGAAAAAGAAAACATCATGCAATCACCATCAGCATCCAAGTATACTTTCCAGGTATGTGCTACAGATTGTTTCTTTTCATCACTTTCCACTGCACCAGTAGATTTTGATTCACTATCCCACAGAACACTGCACACATTGGATGTTTCTTCCCAGTCACTTTCAGTAATAAATCCTTTGTCTTTAGCATCTTCAGAAAGCCACCTGGCAATATCATCACCACTGACATATTTTCTACCGGAGATTATCCTACTAGAGATGAGAAAATGTAACACGATTTGAGTCACCAGAGCTTCCTACTAAGTGCTGCCAAGCACCTAGCAAAATTCGAGCGTTGTATCTAGACAGAAAGCACAGTAATGGAAATGTGTCAGACATTGGAGCTATAGTGGAAAATCCCAACAGTGGATTGGAAAGATTAAGGTTTGCAGCTGACATTGTTATTCTGTCAGAGACATCAAAGGTCTTGGAAGAACAGTTGAATAGAATGGATAGTTTATTGAAAGAGATTATAATGTGAACATCGATAAAAGTAAAACAAGGGTAATGGAATGTAGCTGAATTAAATATATGTTGAGGGAATTTGAGTTGCAATGAGACACTAAACGTAGTAGATGAGTATTGCTGTTTGAGCAGCAAAATAACATGATGGCCGAAGTAGAGAGGATGTAAAATGCAGTTCCTATGACAAGAAAATCATTTCTGAAAAAGGGAAATTTGTAAATATTGAATACAATTTTTAGTGTTATGAAGTATTTTCTGAAGTGTAGCCTTGTATTAAAATGAAATGTGGAGGATAAACAGTTCAAACAAGAAGAGAATAGGAGTTTTCAAATGTGGTGCTATTGAAGGCTGCTGATATTAGATGGGTAGATTGAATAACAGAGGACAAGGTAATGAATTGAATTGGAGAAAATAGAAATTTTGTGCAAAACTTGACTAAGAGAAGGGGTTAATTGATAGGACATATCCTAGGGCATCAAGGAACTGGCAGTTTGGTAAAGGGGGGAAGTATCGGGACAGGGGAAGGGGGGGGGGGAATTTATCATAGAGTGAAACCAAGAGATGAATGAATACAGTAAGCAGCTTCAAATTGATGTAGATTGTGAAAATTGGAAATGTGTGGTGAATTCCTATGGGACCAAACTGCTGAGATCATCAGTCCCTAGGCTTACACAGTACTTAATCTAACTTACACTAAGGACAATACACACACTCAAGCCCAAGGGTGGATTCAAACCTCTGACGGGGGGAGCTGTGCGGACCATGACAAGGCACATCAGACCGCGCAGCTAACCTGTGTGACTATAGATTGTGGTAGTGGAACAGAGATGAAGAGGCTTATATGAGCAAGACTAGCATGGAGAGCTGTGTCAAATCAGTCTTCGGACTGAAAACCACAACAACAACAGTGGTAAAATTTCAGATTGAGAGTTACTAGAAGCTGTAATAACATGATATTCTGCATTCAGTATGAGATAATATCACTTATCAAGCTTAGTAGCACTATATTTGCTCAAAAATGCTTGCTAAAAGTCCTGTGGGAATTTAAATCTGTGACAATTGGAAATGACTGTAGCCATTAGTTCATTCCATGGGCAGTGTTAACAGGCGAAATTAAGAGTGACCACTCGTAAAAAGTATATTGCAGTATATTCCACTAAATTGCTAAATCGAGTATTCTCTATTACATTAGGGGTTATATGGTTGATGTTGTCTGCTGTAAGATCAGTTAAAATTTTATGCTGTTTGTCCTTAAATTTCAAGGTGATTGTTTGGTCAAATAGCACTAAGTTTTCTCACACAGATGAGTAGTAACATTTAAACAGAGTGTCATTCCATCATACTTTTCTTAATGTTTCCATTTACTTTGTTATTCAGGTTGATCAGGTTGCTGATGTCTGCATGCAGAAAATGTGACCCTGATACGTTGCTGTCAGCAATCTATGATGCAGAACTAGAAGAAGGAGACCAACGTTCTTCAAAGCCTGCACTTCAAAATATGTTGGATGTAGTTCTTGAACTTGGTTTCTCAAATAGTGTTATCATGTCACAGCTTTGGAGGAAATGTAGAAGATCAGGTATGTACTTTTAAAGCAATGGAAAGCAATTACTAGTTTTATGTGTTGCTATGATGAATGAAACACAACTGTTGGTTAAAATTGTAATTAATGTACACTAATGTTGACAGCCTGCTAGTTCAGTTAGATCTTTTAGGTACCTCCACAAAATTATATTCAACTGTTTTTACTTCTCTGTTCAGGTCAAATTACAAAGACCTATTGTGAATTGTGGTTTATTAGTCTCTGTAAGATACATAACCTAAATCATTTGATTCAGGTATGGAAGGCACACCAAAACCATGGTAAAATTTCACCATACACATAGAACACCTGATGTTAATAAACAGGAATTCTTCAACTGAACAGTAGCATTTCTCCCACAGAATCTGCTGTAGTTTTATTTTTAGAATCTCTGACTTCTTATTAAAAATGTTTTTGCCCATTGACTTGGTATATATTGTCGTTCCCAATACTGTGGAGCCCATGCATATGATTTCAGTTTGTTTGTGGGCAGCATAAAATTCATTTTATTTCTTGTGTTGTATGCTTGGTTAAAATGATTGTCTTCAGATGATTTTTGTCTGCTGTGTAGGTGGATTATAACTTCATCATTGTGTATGGAGGGAACAGTTAGGATTTGCAATTCGCAGAATAATACACGACAAGATTCTGTTTGCTGTGCAGCACACATTTATCTCATAATTTTCATCTACAGTTTTTGTGTTCAAGAACTATTTGAACATATCCAGAAAATGATACCATATCTAATGACAGATTCAAAATAACTATGATATGCTAATTTTGATGCACTCATGTCAGTAGGATTTGCTAGTATTTGCCCTGCAAATGCAAAACTGCTTACTTTGCTTAATAGGAAGTCTATACACACACTCCAGCTTAACTTTTTGTCCATATTTAGTCCTAGGAATTTGATTGTATCAAATGCTTCCATAATTTGATTGTTACATTGTATTTTGAGTTTCACACATTTTGAATGTTTGGTTTTGAAATGTACCATGTGGATTTTTGCAATGCCCAGTTTCAACTCATTTAACTGGAACCATTTATGTAGGGTATCCAGTTTGCTCACAATGGAACTTGGAATTTTTCTGACCATCATCTTCAATTAAAACAGAAGTATCATCTGCAGACAGAATTTATGGGGAATTTGTATTTACGGGTAAATCATTTACATAGAATAGGGACAGTATTGGCCCCAAAATGGATCCTTGAGGCACAAATTGATACTGTATTCCATTTTGTGCAAGTATGATGTACGCCATTTCAGAGCACTACCCTTAATGCCGTATGTATCTAATTTGTAGGTAAGTAAGGCATGATTCAGGGAATCAAATGCTTTTGTAAGATCACAGAAGATGCTTATGATCTTACTCCTTTGATCTAATTCTTTGCATATCTTTTCAATAAAGTTATTTTCTGCATCCAGAGTGTTTCTTCCTCGCTGGAATCCAAACTTTTTACTTATAATAATAGGGTCATTCCATGTCAATTCAACCGATTTGAGAAAATGTTCCAGTTGATAGTCTGAGATTTGGCTGAAATTTAGCACACCAATGCTACCAAGTGTGGAACACTCATGTACAAAATTTTAAGTTCCTCTGATAATTAGTTCCAGAATTATAGCTTGTGAAAGAAGGTCACGTGACCCAGTAATTGCAACTCACATCTGGCAATATATCTTCAGACCCAACTTCAGGTCTTAATAACTTTGGAACTATTCCGCACAGTCCAGTTGATTTTTACAACCCAGTAACATCCACTTAGAGAACACACTCTATGAATCAAAACACCAACAACATATTTCTGAGGGAAATAAAAAATTCCAAAATGTGATTCAAAAAATGTAATACGTTAAAAGGTACATATTGTAGGTGCCCTCTATACCAAATATAATTCACTCAAAAAGGGTATAATTTTTTTTGTGGTAAGCTTAATGTGGCCTAAACACATGCATAACTCATCAGTCACACAAACAGAGTTGCATGCACACAAAAATACAAAAATTTGAAAAATTATCTGAAAAACATGGATTTTCTAAGTGTGGTAGCACAAAAGGGACAAATGATATCCAAGCCAAATTTCAGACACTGCATAAGTAGACTATAATATAATATGTGGCAAAATTTCAACTTACTATTGCAAGGCATTTCTGTACAATAAAATTTGACAGCGATGTATTAGGTCACGTTTCTTTTAACACGATTTAGCAAGAAATAGTGATGATGCAGACAGCTTGTTTCAGATAAAGTTGCAGCAATTGTTGGGAACCATTAGGTAACAGAAAGTTAAACAATGGTAGTTTTCACGGACAGAATGAGTCATTGGTAGGCAGGGACAACAAAGGAAAGAAGCAACAATTACAGGTTACTCATGTTATTAAGATTCTAGTACAGACTGGTCAGTACTGTTGTGGAAAGTCAGTATGGAGGCAGAAGAGTGTACTAGTGGTGCTTTTGTTCAAACAAGTTGCAGTATTGGTAGAGCACAAACATCTTAATGTCATAAAACAACACATGGAACAAAATGTGGGATTCGCTTTGTACTGTATGATCTGGATGAATCGGACCAAGATTTGTTGGTATGGAGATCCGGGATACACACTGTGGGCACAACAAGTACAGTTCCAGGATACTTTAGTGTTTGTTATCATCATGTGAAAGTGTTTCTGGATAAGTATTCTTTCCTACAAAGAAGTTGTTTTGATTAATTTCAGATTCATAAGAAGACAGTGAAGTGTAGCCTCAGAGAAATTGATATAAAATCAGTATTGAAATCACTTTCAGTGCATGGGACTTAACATGAAACCAGGACAAAAGTTGTGTTCCAGGTGTGTTACACTGCTAAAAAATGAAGAATATTCCGATAATTTACATGACAGTGACGAAGAGTATCAGCCCCCTACAACCACAGTGGATGAGCAGTTAAATACTTCAGTGACTGCTCTTGGTTTGTCTCCCATGAAGACACACAAAGCTGGGAAAAAGAGACAGGCCCAGCCATGGAAGAAGAAAACTACAAGAAACTCAAATGGAATTAAAACTTAAAATATCTGACACACTGGTGGAAGAGTAAGAACTATCTGCTCCAAAGGAACAGGAAATCATGCCAGAAACGCTCTGATTTGGACAAAATTGTGCATGATTTGAAAGAAAAATGTGCCATATCCACATGTCAGAAAAAAGTAGCTGTTCTTACCCTTGCACCTTCCAACTGGTCTATTGACTACACTGCAAAGGAATTCAATGTTTCTACATATATGGTAAAGCAAACTAGGAAAATAAAAGCAACCCAAGGAGTGCTTCCACAACTTCAGCAGGCTCAGGGTAAGCAATTGAGTTCAGAAATAAAGGTGCTAGTGTCGGAGTTTTATGAAAATAATGACTACAGCCAAATAATGCCTGGAAAAAAAGACTATGTAACGGTGAAAATGGGAAATGTATGTGTACAGATGCAAAAAAGACTGTTGCTATGCAATATATCAGAACTATATGTAGAATTCAAGGAAAAGTATCCCAATGCCAAAATAGGTTTATCATCTTTTTTCAGTCTCCTGCCAAAATGGGTTGTGCCTGTAAGTGCAAGGGACACACACACAATGTTTGTGTATGTGAGATCCACCAAAATGCTAAGCTGATGTTTGCTGCTATAAAGGATTCTGGTCTGGATTACAAAGATGCAATGAAGCTGCTAGTGTGTGACATCAGTTCCTACCAGTACATGATACACAGGTGTGGAAAGTGTCCTGGTAAGGCAAATCTTGCAGAACACATGAATAACAAACTGTATGGTGAACTCCTTATGGATGAGGATGAACTTGTTTCTTATAAGCAATGGACACACATGGATTGCACAAGTCTTGAAACAAAGCAAAGTACAGTGGAAGATTTTGTTGAAATGTGTTGTCAAAAAATGAACTAACTGACCACACACAGCTTCCCAGCAACAGCACAATCGGCTTATCTCCAGTTTTGTAAGGATAATTTGAAACAAGATGAAATTATAGTAATACTAGACTTTTCTGAAAATTATGCATTTATAGTTCAAGATGGCATCCAAGGATATCATTGGGACAACAGTCAAGCAACTCTCCAGCCATTTGCAATTTACTATAGAGGTGAATCAGGTGATGTGTCTGTCATGAACCTGTGTGTTTTTAGTGACTGTTTAATTCATGATGCCATTGCAGTTCATGCCCACATTCACACTGTCATGGCATATGTGAAAAACAAGCTGCCTCACATACATTTTGCAAAATACTTCAGTGATGGGGCAGCTAGTCAGTACAAAAACTGTAAAAATCTCAAAAATTTATGCATGCATTACCATGATTTTCAGATTCATGCAGAATGGAATTTTTTTGCAACAAGTCATGGTAAAAATGTATGCCACCATTAAGCACATGGCATCACGAGCTAGTCTGCAGCACCCTACAGAAGGTCACATTCTAACACCTTTTCAATTATTTACCTGGGTACAGAAAAATATCTTTGGCATACAATCATTCTATGTTTTGAAAGATGAGGTGAAATCAGTCAAAGAGTTGCTAAAAAGTAGACTAGAACACGTTAAAACTGTTGCAGGCACAAGGAGTCATCATCACTTCTCTCCAGCAGACTCTGACAATGTGCAGATGAGTAGACTCTCCGGTTATAACTAAAGGTTCATGCACAACATGTGTCTTCACAGTGTGTCTGACTCAGGACTCAGTAGCAAAAGCAGCAACATACAACCAGGTTGTATGTTATTGCTGTTTATGATGACAAATGGTACTTAGGATGAAGGTGATGTATTTGTGAACTTCATGGCACCAGCAGGATCATCAAGATCATTTCATTGACCACATTTGGCAGACAGGTGTTGGATTCCTTTTGAACATATTCTTTTAACAGTTCCAGTTCCTACCACAGTGTCAGGAAGGCAGTACACATTTGGCAGACAGGTGTTGGATTCCTTTTGAACATATTCTTATGACAGTTCCAGTTCCTACCACAGTGTCAGGAAGACAGGGGCAACAAAAATTAGATTTTTAATATTTTGCATAATTATTGACAACGTTTGAAAACTTAAAATTCAGTCATAACCTATTCATCAGGACATATAATACTGTGTTAAAAGTTTAATGTAAATGGATGGATAAAAAAATCTACTCACCAAGTGGTGGCAGGAGGACATACACACAAAAGGTTTAACTTTCACAAGCTTTTGGTGGAGCCAGTGGCTCCTCCTCTTGGCAGAACAGTTGAAGGCATGCCAATACAACTCACACAGCATGCGTTCTCCCCTCTAAGGACTAAAAATATGTCAATTTCTTTCTTCAATATTTCTTCCAGTTCAGATTTTTCAGGTCTGATTTCCCTACCATTTCAAGAGGCAACTTACAGTCTTTACAAAATTTTATTTTTCATATAATTGGCATGTATGTTCAGTCGTTTTCATCAGTTTACATCTACACTCCTGGAAATGGAAAAAAGAACACATTGACACCGGTGTGTCAGACCCACCATACTTGCTCCGGACACTGTGAGAGGGCTGTACAAGCAATGATCACACGCACGGCACAGCGGACACACCAGGAACCGCGGTGTTGGCCGTCGAATGGCGCTAGCTGCGCAGCATTTGTGCACCGCCGCCGTCAGTGTCAGCCAGTTTGCCGTGGCATACGGAGCTCCATCGCAGTCTTTAACACTGGTAGCATGCCGCGACAGCGTGGACGTGAACCGTATGTGCAGTTGACGGACTTTGAGCGAGGGCGTATAGTGGGCATGCGGGAGGCCGGGTGGACGTACCGCCGAATTGCTCAACACATGGGGCGTGAGGTCTCCACAGTACATCGATGTTGTCGCCAGTGGTCGGCGGAAGGTGCACGTGCCCGTCGACCTGGGACCGGACCGCAGCGACGCACGGATGCACGCCAAGACCGTAGGATCCTACGCAGTGCCGTAGGGGACCGCACCGCCACTTCCCAGCAAATGAGGGACACTGTTGCTCCTGGGGTATCGGCGAGGACCATTCGCAACTGTCTCCATGAAGCTGGGCTACGGTCCCGCACACCGTTAGGCCGTCTTCCGCTCACGCCCCAACATCGTGCAGCCCGCCTCCAGTGGTGTCGCGACAGGCGTGAATGGAGGGACGAATGGAGACGTGTCGTCTTCAGCGATGAGAGTCGCTTCTGCCTTGGTGCCAATGATGGTCGTATGCGTGTTTGGCGCCGTGCAGGTGAGCGCCACAATCAGGACTGCATACGACCGAGGCACACAGGGCCAACACCCGGCATCATGGTGTGGGGAGCGATCTCCTACACTGGCCGTACACCACTGGTGATCGTCGAGGGGACACTGAATAGTGCACGGTACATCCAAACCGTCCTCGAACCCATCGTTCTACCATTCCTAGACCGGCAAGGGAACTTGCTGTTCCAACAGGACAATGCACGTCCGCATGTATCCCGTGCCACCCAACGTGCTCTAGAAGGTGTAAGTCAACTACCCTGGCCAGCAAGATCTCCGGATCTGTCCCCCATTGAGCATGTTTGGGACTGGATGAAGCGTCGTCTCACGCGGTCTGCACGTCCAGCACGAACGCTGGTCCAACTGAGGCGCCAGGTGGAAATGGCATGGCAAGCCGTTCCACAGGACTACATCCAGCATCTCTACGATCGTCTCCATGGGAGAATAGCAGCCTGCATTGCTGCGAAAGGTGGATATACACTGTACTAGTGCCGACATTGTGCATGCTCTGTTGCCTGTGTCTATGTGCCTGTGGTTCTGTCAGTGTGATCATGTGATGTATCTGACCCCAGGAATGTGTCAATAAAGTTTCCCCTTCCTGGGACAATGAATTCACGGTGTTCTTATTTCAATTTCCAGGAGTGTATTTGTACTTATGAAGAATCTGAGTAATTTGAATTCTAATTATTGGCTTCCTATTCATAGCTAAGATTATCAAATATATAGATAATTCTATGCTCTGCAGATCATTTTTGCATTATATATGCATGACACAGATAGGAGCACAGAATTCAAGCTTAAAAATCACTTACCCAGTGATGTGAAGAATTCAATTGTTACATACATAAAATAGGATGTATATATGTGAGACCTGAGTTTCTCCTGGCGTATACAACTTTCAAATAACTTCCGGGAATTCAGCCAGGTAACACTTTCAGCGACCGCCGATATTTCGGCGGGAGAACACCCCGCCATTTTCAAGGCAAACTGCAACGGACAGGCGACGTACATGCAAATTTAATACCTCGGTTCTCGGACCCAAGCAGGAAAGATAACACACACACACTGAACACTAGTGCCACCAAAGATGGCCAAAGTCAGAGCTATCGATAGTGAGACTATGAATTCGCAGGTGAGGTAGCATTGAGTCTGTCCCTCTGTTTCTTGACAAGGGAGAGAGCCGGATTCCAAACAGAGTTTAAACAGAAACCTCCATCCCTGTTAACAAGGTTGCTCGCTAATTTAATCTCAACTGCCTCCCGAATCACACTGTCCCAATAGCTGGACGTGCACGCCAATATCTCGGTGTTATTATATAACATGGAGTGACCAGTATCCAAGCAATGTTCGGCAATAGCAGATCTATTTGGCTGCTGTAATCGTGTGTGCCGTTTATGCTCAATACATCTGTCCTCCACGGTCCTGATAGTTTGACCAATATATGCCATGCCGCAGCTACAAGGGATACGATATACACCCGCCTTACGCAGTCCAAGATCATCCTTAACGGAACTCAAAAGTGCTCTAATTTTAGATGGTGGTCGGAAAACACATTTCACATCGTATTTCCGTAAAATACGACCGATCTTATTGGACGTGTTTCCTACGTAAGGCAAGAAGGCAGTAGACTTAGGTGTTGACTCAGAACTATCATCAATCACCTGATGTACAGTTGGTCGATAGCGCAACGCACGTTCAATCTGTCTATCACTGTAACCATTTTGACGAAATGTAACTTCAAGATGGGACAGCTCAGCTGGCAAAGTCTCAGCGTCAGAAACGATATGTGCCCTGTGTACCAAGGTACGAAGTACCCCTTCACGCTGAGCCGAATGGTGACAACTATTAGCTTGTAAGTACAAGTCGGTGTGAGTACGTTTCCTGTAGACTGCATGTCCCAATGATCCATCATCCTTCCTCCTAACCAACACGTCGAGAAAGGGAAGGCAACCATCCTTTTCCACCTCCATCGTAAAACGAATGTTCAGGTGGATCGAGTTCAGATGTTCTAGAAAGACATTCAAATTCTCCCTACCGTGAGGCCAAACAACGAAGGTATCGTCAACGTATCGATAGAAACAGGCGGGTTTTAAAGGCGCCGACTCCAATGCACGTTCCTCGAAGTCTTCCATAAACAAATTTGCGATCACAGGAGACAACGGACTACCCATCGCAACTCCATCTGTCTGCTCGTAATACTGGTCATTAAATAAAAAGTAAGTGGATGTCAACACATGCCTAAAGAGATTAGTTAAATCAGCACCAAACCTGGCTTCAATTAACCGCAACGAATCAGACAGAGGAACACGAGTGAAGAGAGAGACCACATCGAAACTCACTAAAATATCAGAGTCATTCAACCTCAGTCCCTCCAAACGACGTAAAAAATCAGCTGAGTAAAACGAAACCTTTCGCGAACAAGAGCCAAGCCAGCACGTTGCTTAATTCGGTTGGCGGCAGGATTCTGTTTCCAAAGATTTGTATCGTTTTCATTTAATGGTTACTGCCCGTTACTGCCCGGCATTTGGCAAAGTTTGAACGTTTTCATCGCGCGGAGTCGGATGTTATATCTCGACGTTCTGTGATAAATCTCACAGAGAAATCTTTTGACGACGCAACCTTATCCGTGCTAGGGAAAGGATTAAATTTTGCACCCACTCCGAAGAATTTGCCGGTAGTTGATTTTATTAGTTCAATTGAACAGGCAGTTTGCAAACTACCTCCTGACGCTGCAGAGGAAGTTAGGAGGGAGGCATGCCGTGTTTTGACTAGGGCTCGTCCACCCAAGAGTAATGTAACAGCAGCAGAGAGGGCTGCTTTACGCTCTCTCAAGGTGGATCCCAGTATTGTTATTTTTCCTGCTGACAAGGGCAATGCCACCGTTGTTTTAAATAAACATGATTATGTACAAAAGATGCAACGTTTACTATCTGATTCAACGTATCGCAGAATCGATGCTGACCCCACGAAAAGTGTTGAGAGAAAGACCAACAGCCTCCTGAAGAAAAGTGGTTTGTCGCAGGACACAATCAAGAGGCTTAACACCTATAGTGCGGTTCCCCCTAGGTTATATGGCCTTCCAAAGGTTCATAAGGAAGGGGTTCCTTTCCGGCCTATAGTGAGTAACATCGGCGCCCCGACATATCGTGTATCCAAGCATCTTGCATCTCTGTTGAGTCCACAAGTAGGACGGTGTGAACATCATATCAGGAACTCAGCTGATTTTTTATGTCGTTTGGAGGGACTGAGGCTGAATGACTCTGATATTTTAGTGAGTTTCGATGTGGTCTCTCTCTTCACTCGTGTTCCTCTGTCTGATTCGTTGCGGTTAATTGAAGCCAGGTTTGGTGCTGATTTAACTAATCTCTTTAGGCATGTGTTGACATCCACTTACTTTTTATTTAATGACCAGTATTACGAGCAGACAGATGGAGTTGCGATGGGTAGTCCGTTGTCTCCTGTGATCGCAAATTTGTTTATGGAAGACTTCGAGGAACGTGCATTGGAGTCGGCGCCTTTAAAACCCGCCTGTTTCTATCGATACGTTGACGATACCTTCGTTGTTTGGCCTCACGGTAGGGAGAATTTGAATGTCTTTCTAGAACATCTGAACTCGATCCACCCGAACATTCGTTTTACGATGGAGGTGGAAAAGGATGGTTGCCTTCCCTTTCTCGACGTGTTGGTTAGGAGGAAGGATGATGGATCATTGGGACATGCAGTCTACAGGAAACGTACTCACACCGACTTGTACTTACAAGCTAATAGTTGTCACCATTCGGCTCAGCGTGAAGGGGTACTTCGTACCTTGGTACACAGGGCACATATCGTTTCTGACGCTGAGACTTTGCCAGCTGAGCTGTCCCATCTTGAAGTTACATTTCGTCAAAATGGTTACAGTGATAGACAGATTGAACGTGCGTTGCGCTATCGACCAACTGTACATCAGGTGATTGATGATAGTTCTGAGTCAACACCTAAGTCTACTGCCTTCTTGCCTTACGTAGGAAACACGTCCAATAAGATCGGTCGTATTTTACGGAAATACGATGTGAAATGTGTTTTCCGACCACCATCTAAAATTAGAGCACTTTTGAATTCCGTTAAGGATGATCTTGGACTGCGTAAGGCGGGTGTATATCGTATTCCTTGTAGCTGCGGCATTGCATATATTGGTCAAACTATCAGGACCGTGGAGGACAGATGTATTGAGCATAAATGGCACACACGATTACAGCAGCCAAATAGATCTGCTATTGCCGAACATTGCTTGGATACTGGTCACTCCATGTTATATAATAACACCGAGATATTGGCGTGCACGTCCAGCTATTGGGACAGTGTGATTCGGGAGGCAGTTGAGATTAAATTAGCGAGCAACCTTGTTAACAGGGATGGAGGTTTCTGTTTAAACTCTGTTTGGAATCCGGCTCTCTCCCTTGTCAAGAAACAGAGGGACAGACTCAATGCTACCTCACCTGCGAATTCATAGTCTCACTATCGATAGCTCTGACTTTGGCCATCTTTGGTGGCACTAGTGTTCAGTGTGTGTGTGTTATCTTTCCTGCTTGGGTCCGAGAACCGAGGTATTAAATTTGCATGTACGTCGCCTGTCCGTTGCAGTTTGCCTTGAAAATGGCGGGGTGTTCTCCCGCCGAAATATCGGCGGTCGCTGAAAGTGTTACCTGGCTGAATTCCCGGAAGTTATTTGAAAGTTGTATACGCCAGGAGAAACTCAGGTCTCACATTGTTTACCTCTACGGGGAGGAAATGTATCGGTGTTTACGTAAGTTGGATAAACTTCGTAGCTGTCGAGTTAGACTGCAATGTGCTTTGTCGTTTTTATTGAGGTGTTGTGATGAAAATCATGTCCCAACATTTGCTAAGGTTGTGCACCATATTAATTCTCCTGCCGCCAACCGAATTAAGCAACGTGCTGGCTTGGCTCTTGTTCGCGAAAGGATTCGTTTTACTCGTCGACGTTTGGATTCTGTTTCCAAAGATTTGTATCGTTTTCATTTAATGGTTGCATCTGAAGTGTCTGATTTCACTTGGGATTGGTTGGACGGTGCCTCATGGACCCAAGCTGACTGGGAGTACAACTCCGTTACTGCCCGGCATTTGGCAAAGTTTGAACGTTTTCATCGCGCGGAGTCGGATGTTATATCTCGACGTTCTGTGATAAATCTCATAGAGAAATCTTTTGACGACGCAACCTTATCCGTGCTAGGGAAAGGATTAAATTTTGCACCCACTCCGAAGAATTTGCCGGTAGTTGATTTTATTAGTTCAATTGAACAGGCAGTTTGCAAACTACCTCCTGACGCTGCAGAGGAAGTTAGGAGGGAGGCATGCCGTGTTTTGACTAGGGCTCGTCCACCCAAGAGTAATGTAACAGCAGCAGAGAGGGCTGCTTTACGCTCTCTCAAGGTGGATCCCAGTATTGTTATTTTTCCTGCTGACAAGGGCAATGCCGCCGTTGTTTTAAATAAACATGATTATGTACAAAAGATGCAACGTTTACTATCTGATTCAACGTATCGCAGAATCGATGCTGACCCCACGAAAAGTGTTGAGAGAAAGACCAACAGCCTCCTGAAGAAAAGTGGTTTGTCCCAGGACACAATCAAGAGGCTTAACACCTATAGTGCGGTTCCCCCTAGGTTATATGGCCTTCCAAAGGTTCATAAGGAAGGGGTTCCTTTCCGGCCTATAGTGAGTAACATCGGCGCCCCGACATATCGTGTATCCAAGCATCTTGCATCTCTGTTGAGTCCACAAGTAGGACGGTGTGAACATCATATCAGGAACTCAGCTGATTTTTTACGTCGTTTGGAGGGACTGAGGCTGAATGACACTGATATTTTAGTGAGTTTCGATGTGGTCTCTCTCTTCACTCGTGTTCCTCTGTCTGATTCGTTGCGGTTAATTGAAGCCAGGTTTGGTGCTGATTTAACTAATCTCTTTAGGCATGTGTTGACATCCACTTACTTTTTATTTAATGACCAGTATTACGAGCAGACAGATGGAGTTGCGATGGGTAGTCCGTTGTCTCCTGTGATCGCAAATTTGTTTATGGAAGACTTCGAGGAACGTGCATTGGAGTCGGCGCCTTTAAAACCCGCCTGTTTCTATCGATACGTTGACGATACCTTCGTTGTTTGGCCTCACGGTAGGGAGAATTTGAATGTCTTTCTAGAACATCTGAACTCGATCCACCCGAACATTCGTTTTACGATGGAGGTGGAAAAGGATGGTTGCCTTCCCTTTCTCGACGTGTTGGTTAGGAGGAAGGATGATGGATCATTGGGACATGCAGTCTACAGGAAACGTACTCACACCGACTTGTACTTACAAGCTAATAGTTGTCACCATTCGGCTCAGCGTGAAGGGGTACTTCGTACCTTGGTACACAGGGCACATATCGTTTCTGACGCTGAGACTTTGCCAGCTGAGCTGTCCCATCTTGAAGTTACATTTCGTCAAAATGGTTACAGTGATAGACAGATTGAACGTGCGTTGCGCTATCGACCAACTGTACATCAGGTGATTGATGATAGTTCTGAGTCAACACCTAAGTCTACTGCCTTCTTGCCTTACGTAGGAAACACGTCCAATAAGATCGGTCGTATTTTACGGAAATACGATGTGAAATGTGTTTTCCGACCACCATCTAAAATTAGAGCACTTTTGAGTTCCGTTAAGGATGATCTTGGACTGCGTAAGGTGGGTGTATATCGTATCCCTTGTAGCTGCGGCATGGCATATATTGGTCAAACTATCAGGACCGTGGAGGACAGATGTATTGAGCATAAACGGCACACACGATTACAGCAGCCAAATAGATCTGCTATTGCCGAACATTGCTTGGATACTGGTCACTCCATGTTATATAATAACACCGAGATATTGGCGTGCACGTCCAGCTATTGGGACAGTGTGATTCGGGAGGCAGTTGAGATTAAATTAGCGAGCAACCTTGTTAACAGGGATGGAGGTTTCTGTTTAAACTCTGTTTGGAATCCGGCTCTCTCCCTTGTCAAGAAAAAGAGGGACAGACTCAATGCTACCTCACCTGCGAATTCATAGTCTCACTATCGATAGCTCTGACTTTGGCCATCTTTGGTGGCACTAGTGTTCAGTGTGTGTGTGTTATCTTTCCTGCTTGGGTCCGAGAACCGAGGTATTAAATTTGCATGTACGTCGCCTGTCCGTTGCAGTTTGCCTTGAAAATGGCGGGGTGTTCTCCCGCCGAAATATCGGCGGTCGCTGAAAGTGTTACCTGGCTGAATTCCCGGAAGTTATTTGAAGGATATATATATGTATGTACGTCCAGTAGGGTGTCCCAAGATATAATAGGTATTTTTTTTTCATGAATTCAAAAACGCATACCCTCTATTTTTTTTCTATTTGACCTTAATAACTCACATACTAAATATTATTACAATTAAATTATTATATCACGTGCCGAGTTGACACTAAACTTGAGATTTGAGAACTTTTACTATGTGGGAATGGAGGGATTCTGGAACTTAATGACTGTTTGGTAAATAAAACACCAAATTGCCCAAACCGTGTTTATTCAGTATTTAACATGTAAAAACATTAGTCTCTAAATTTTTGTTTCAAAGTTTGTTTTTTGCAGTCAGGATAAATCTTTCGGTGTTCTTGTACACAATGTAACCAAGATTAAACCGTGAAAGTCTTGCATCAACTTGGCAGCTCTTTCAGCTGTATCATTCACTGCTCTCTGTGCTGAAACCTTCTTTCTGGTTTCTTGAAAGGAAGCATTGTTTGACCACATAGCAGGACAATCATGGAGAAAACTGTCCTCAATTTTAAGGTGATGGTACAATGACTTGCTTCTGACTGAAATGAAGTCATAGATGTTTTCCTCTGTAATTAAGAGAGAGCAAACCAGTTAACAAAATTGTGATGTAAACAGAAAACTAAAGAAACAATGTCTTTATTCATTTATATAACTCACCATACAATGGACCGCAAAGTTGTCCCTTCGAAGGGATGTAATGGTTAGCATGAGCTGATAAATTATCTTTGGTTAAATTTTCAACCATTTTTAATTTTGTTTCTAGATCCATATCATCGTCAAACAGTGACAAGAAAGAAACTTCATCATTCAAATACCATTAATGCTGGCTTATCTTCTGTAGAGCTGCTTTTGAGATGTCTTTTTTCGTATGCCTTCATTGACTTCAAAAAGCACAAATCTTGGTAGGATGCTTTTAGTGCCAAAATACAATGGAGCCATGGCTTGACGTAGGATGTCACAATGAACTGGCAAACGTCAAATAGCACTACCTTCTCCTTGCTCAAAATTTTTAACTGAGCACAAATTAATGATACTTTTAGGGAGTATATAGCTGTCGCCATCCATCGAGCTTGGTGTATTACACCTGGAGGCCGTATTGTGAATTTTCTGTCTGTATCTCCACCTAAAAATATAACAGAAAGCTCTTTCAACTCTTGGTAATCATCTCTGATTATTTCTTTTGTCAGTTCAGTGTGGTAAAACTCAAGCAGACTGTCAATTTCTGAAACAGTCAGGTGCACTGCGACCTTTTCTTTGTAGCACTAAATTGCTACAGGCAAATGCCAGGGTGGTTCCTTTGAAAGGGCACGGCTGACTTCCTTCCCTGTCCTTCCCTGACCCGTTGAGACTGATGACCTCGCTGCCTCGCTGTCTGGTCTCCTCCCCAAAACAACCCAACCCAACCCACAGCAATAAGTTGCTCTTTATTTCTATATGAAACAACTATCAGAAGACGTTCTTCTTTTGATTCCCAATCATGTGTAGCAGACAACAGTTTGCCATCTCAATGAACAGTCACAACATCTGATACCTTGTCTTGAAAATTAACTTTTATAGCTTCCGCACGCTCTTTCCATTTCTCTGTAGAAATTCTTTGAATCGAGGACTTACTTATAGGAAATTCATCAGTACTATATCCAAGTGCCTCAATGGTAGCTTTAAGAATATATACTGAATCTCTCACACTCAACTGACAACTGTCTAGCACTGCTACTAATTTTGGAGTAATTAAATTTTTCCCCATAGTTGTTTTACTGGTTACAGTCACAGTTGGGAAATTTTCTTGCAAACGCATCTCATTTTCATTACAACCTGAAGATGAGTCATTTTGTAATGCTTCATAAGATGCTGTTGAAGGAGCTGACTTGGAAAAATATTTAGCACGTCAGTTTTCTTCCTCAATAGTTCTGATGCGCGATGCTTCCTCTTTATTAGCCAGTTTCTTGTCCACTCCAGCTAAGTGACCAGGCCGATTTGGCTCTCTCTGCCAATGTAAAAAGCTTTTATCTTCATTTATTTTCATTAACCCAATAGCACCGTGCGTTGCCATATGGCAATGTTTGTAACACTTTTTGAAAATCGTTGATTCCATGACATCAACGAAGCGAGAGTGTTGGCAGCACTAGATTCCATTCCACAAGACTGTAAAGATCACTACAATGCAACAGTTTTAGCAATACATTTAAATTCTGCGGCGTAAGCAGTGTTGGAAGTTGTCGTTTGCTGAATGATGAAGAAAAATGTAGTATAAGTTCGAGTAAGTACGTTTTACACAGTAACTTATGAGATATAATTTGGTTTTTTAGTTTGGTTGTGCTTTAAATACTCAAATATATATTCTTTGGAGGTTACTGCTTGCTGTGAAATAAATTACGTTCACTTAGGTCGTTTGAACGTCAATGTTGCCATATGGCAACGCTAGGCGCTAGTACTCAGTAAAAGGACGAATTTTCTCTTTTTTGTTTTAGAAGAGATTTCTCGCTTGCTGGGACGCTAGAGATTCTTTATAATGACGATATTGAAGGTGGTGTGTTTGTTGAGCCCCCAGATCCAAATGTAGACACAGATGAAGATTAGGGAAATGAATAGAGAAGAATGATGGATTATTGTATGTGCGGTGGCTGGACAATTCAGTTGTCTCAATGATCTCTTCTTCATGTGGTGCACAAGAAGTTGGCCAAGTCAAGAGATTCTCGCAAGTAAAAAAGCGAAATATAATGATTCCCAGACCAAAACTGGTAGCCAAATATAATACATATATGGGACATACTGATCAGATGGATCAGAATCTAGCACGCTATCGCATTGCAATAAGAAGCAAGAAATGGTACTGGTGTCTCTTTACATGGCTGTTAGATGTCGCCATACAAAACAGTTGGATTTTGTATAATAAAGCAAGAAACCAAACTATTTCTCAGCTTGATTTCAAGAGAGAAGTAGCAACAGTGTACTTGCAAAGACACCAAGCTTTACCAAAAGGAGCCGGGAGACCATCTGCATCAAGGGCGTGTTCTGACAGCAGCATATCAGATTCAATTAGGTTTGATAAGACAGACCACCTCGTCCATCACACAGAAGGAAAGAAGAAGAAAAGTTGTGCACACAAGGACTGTAAATCTATTGTGTGAACAATGTGTTCAAAGTGTAATGTGGGATTGTGTATTGACTGTTTTATTCCATTGCATGTAAAATAATGCTGAGTTCAAGGTTTGATTTTTGATTATTAATTATACTGTTTTGTTGTTGTTATGGTCTTCAGTCCTGAGACTGGTTTGATGCAGCTCTCCATGCTACCCTATCCTGTGCAAGCTTCTTCATCTCCCAGTACTTACTGCAACCTACATCCTTCTGAACCTGCTTAGTGTATTCATATCTTGGTCTCCCTCTACGATTTTTACCCTCCATGCTGCCCTCCAATGCTAAATTTGTGATCCCTTGATGCCTCAGAACATGTCCTACCAACCAATCCCTTCTTCTTGTCAAGTTGTGCCACAAACTGCTCTTCTCCCCAATCCTATTCAATACCTCCTCATTAGTTATGTGATCTATCCATCTAATCTTCTGCGTTCTTCTGTAGCACCACATTTCAAAACCTTCTATTCTCTTCTTGTCCAAACTAGCTATTGTCCATGTTTCACTTCCATACATGGCTACACTCCATACAAATACTTTCAGAAATGATCTCCTGACACTTAAATCTATACTCGATGTTAACAAATTTCTCTTCTTCAGAAACGCTTCCCTTGCCATTGCCAGTCTACATTTTATATCCTTTCTACTTCAACCATGATCAGTTATTTTGCTCCCCAAATAGCAAAACTCCTTTACTACTTTAAGTGTCTCATTTCGTAATCTAGTTCCTTCAGCATCACCCGACTTAATTCGACTACATTCCATTATCCTCATTTTGCTTTTGTTGATGTTCATCTTATATCCTCCTTTCAAGACACCGAGCGAGGTGGCGCAGTGGTTAGCACACTGGACTCGCATTCGGGAGGACGACGGTTCAATCCCGTCTCCGGCCATCCTGATTTAGGTTTTCCGTGATTTCCCTAAATCGTTTCAGGCGAATGCCGAGATGGTTCCTTTGAAAGGGCACGGCCGATTTCCTTCCCAATCCTTCCCTAACCTGAGCTTGCGCTCCGTCTCTAATGACCTCGTTGTCGACGGGACGTTAAACACTAACCACCACCACCACCACCACCTTTCAAGACACTGTCCATTCCGTTCAACTGCTCTTCCAAGTCCTTTGCTGCCTCTGACAGAATTACAATGTCATCGGTGAACCTCAAAGTTTTTATTTATTCTCCATAGACTTTAATACCTACTCTGAATTTTTCTTTTGTTTCCTTCACTGCTTGCTCAATATACAGATTGAATAACATCGGGGAGAGGCTACAACCCTGTTTCATTCCCTTCCCAACCACTGCTTCCCTTTCATGCCCCTCGACTCTTATAACTGCCATCTGGTATTTTACCCCTGCCACCTTTAGAATTTGAAAGAGAGTATTCCAGTCAACACTGTCAAAAGCTTTCTCTAAGTCTACAAATGCTGGAAATGTAGGTTTGTCTTTCCTTAATCTTTCTTCTAAGATAAGTTGTAAGGTCAGTATTGCCTCACGTGTTCCAATATTTCTACGGAATCCAAACTGATCTTCCCCGAGGTCAGATTCTACCAGTTTTTCCATTCATGTGTAAAGAATTCCTGTTAGGATTTTGCAGCTGTGACTTATTAAACTGATAGTTTGGTAATTTTCACATCTGTCAACACCTGCTTTCTTTGGAATTGGAATTATTACATTCTTCTTGAAGTCTGAGGGTATTTCGCATGTGTCATACATCTTGCTCACCAGATGGTAGAGTTTTGTCAAGACTGGCTCTCCCAAGGCCGTCAGTAGTTCTAATGGAATGTTGTCTACTCCCGGGGCCTTGTTTCGACTCAGGTCTTTCAGTGCTCTGTCAAACTCTTCACGCAGTATCGTATCTCCCATTTCATCTTCATCTACATCCTCTTCCATTTCCTTACATTTGTCCTTTGTTATAAAGTATCAATTGTATGATGAAGACTGAATAATAAATTTGCACAAAAATTGTATATGTGATAAGAAATTTCAATAACCTACTTATTTTAGTTGAAGTTGTAATCCATATAAATTTAGGTAGTGAAAGCCCATAGCATTGCCATATGGCAACATCAAATATCTCGCTAATGGCGGTAATGACTTTCGTCAAAACAACTTTGTTGTGTAATTTATTCCTTTTACAGACATAATAACGCAATTTTTTTAAAAAAATGACGAAAAAATTGATTCCTGCACTAATGGGTTAACTGAAGCGCATCGGCGTGTGCAATTTTGGAGAAATCATCCAACTTGTTGACAAACCCTTGTCGGCGCTGCTCAAATACCTTCTGGGTTTTTTGTGCATTTTTTTGTAACTCCCTCCAAACTTGATATAGGTTCATTAATTTCTTCACACAATTAGGTACAGATTTGGTAGGCATATGCGCCTTTTCCCAAAAGATCATACATTCCCAAATAGTGAGATTTGCACTTTCATTGACAGTTAAATTCATTTCCCAAATATTATAAAATAAAGCTGCTAGAACTTGTCCATTAGATGGCAGTTTTGAATCTTTTATCTAATGTTTCACCACACCTATTAAAAATATATCCATTTTAGAACTACTACGTAATCCCACTGACATTTTCACTTTCTGACAACAGTTTAGACTAACAGTGTTAGAAACATACCGACATAAGGGCGCACGCCTTCGCCTTTCTTACCAAGTACAGCCAACCTGACATGTTTCAATGCAAGTCGGCACGGGTTGCCAACATCCTAAGATACTGAAATTTTACATATAGTTGTTTTGGCATAGTACAGATAAATTAAGAGGGTATGCGTTCAAATAAAAACTACTTCGAATTTTTGAGACACCTAATCTACTAGATTGCTTTTTACCAAATTTGGTACACATACTACTTGCTGTATAAGAATCATCACTGTGAGGATTAGAAACTCCTAGCTCCCTTAGGAATGGAGATGTCGACCAAAAAGTGTTTTCTACTCCTGATTTGTAGACTGCCTTGCACAACAGGCATGATGTGGGGTAGTATGGGCATGCATTTCAGGGGCTACACATGCAGATGGGCATGGCTCATTAGAGAGGGGGGGGGAAACAGGTTGGTAGTGAGAGAGGGGAGGAGGATAAGTGGACAGAGAAAGGAATGAGAAAGGTGGTGGACAGATGGAGACAGCAGGAGTTTATAGGCAGAGGCAGAGTGGTGTTGGAGGGAATGCACAGAGAAAAGGGGGGGGGGGGGGGACAGGGAGGTGGACAGATATAGAGGGGAGAAGGCATGTTGTGTGAGTTGTATTGGCATGCCTTGCAGTGGCTACATGTGTGTATGGGGTGCCCCTGGGGCTCATGGCCCTTTTGTGAGTTTTTGCTTGGTGCACATGGGGCCCCAAGCTATTGTGGCCCTTTCTTCCTTCTTGGGCTGCTGTCCCTTCTCTGTGCCCCTCCTTCCTTCTTCTCTCTTCTTCCCCTCTGCACCCTCCTCCCCCTCTGTCAGTGTCCTTGCTTACGTCGGCCTGCCTAACCTTCTGGTATCTGCAATCCTTTATGGTTTTGCTCCTCTTGTTGTTTTTTTCCCCGGCATTTTTTGTCCACATTTGAGGCTTGGCCTCCCGTTCTAAGTTCTGTCCCTGTAGTGTAAGCCAACTGAGGAAGAACACTTTATTTCAAGTCTTCAGCATGTGGTCATATTGGCTACCCTCTGGGAGGAGGGCCAGGCTTGCCATCTTGGAGTGAAACCTCCTTCGCATTACCTGACCTGCACCAGGACTGATGGGATCACATTCACCAGCATAGAGCCATTATTTTTCATAGAAACTATCATAGACTAGTTTGGTAAAGTGGGCTTTATGAGTAAGATGCAGTAGGGTTTGCTGGTGATCAAAACTTCTTGTGCCACCCAGTCTGCAGCTCTTTGTGCCTTTGACCTCTTGACGACATCCCGGTGTCCATTACTCATCACCAGTCTTTGAATATGATCATTTTTCAGAGGGACCTCATCCTTCAAATTGATGAGGAATTCAGGACCAATCTGGGATGGTGAGACATTAATTTTGTTAAGTGTGTCCAGAAAGGCCGTAAGGACAATTGCATCAATACAGGCACCTGCGTTCTGGCACTTGAGGGGGGACCCTGCCAGAGAATGTCAAGATTATGGTTTATCAGTGTGATGTGAAACCATCCTTCCCACCACCCAAGAGGTGTTTTCAGTGTTTACATTTCAGGAACATGTCTCTCCACTGTACAGAAGACCCTGTACCTGTTGAACGTGGGTGCCCACTCCTTGAAGGGATCTCCTCTGTTCCACCACTCCTGTTTGTTAATTGCCATGGCCATCACTCTCCACACTTGCCAGGTTGCCAGGTTTATAAGAAGGAATAGAAAATACAGGAGTATAAGTCCCTTGACCATATACTTTACACTTAGTCTCATCAGAAATATGACTATCTTCACCCTGTGTCTATGACATCTAACTTTGCCTATTCCTTATCCCTACCCCTCTCGTCTCCCTCTCCTCTGCGGTTCCCATGCCCTCCCTTCTGGGTACCACTCATCCTACCCTGCTGGAGAAGCATCCCCTTTCTTCAGAGTCTGCTGGTGATGGGACCCTCTCCTGGGACGTCTCCATGTGGTTTCTCCCAGACACTAGGCCTGCTGCTACACTTTGGCCATGGGACTGACAGTCTGTGAACCACAAGGTCACCCATGCTCTCTCAGTTCCAGATCTTGCTGAAATGTGCTCTCTCTGTGGGCCTTGCCCTAATCAGCCTCAGAAAAGAAGAATAAGAAACATAACTCATCAGACAAGGCCTCTCTGGTGCCCCTAGAGGTGCCAAATCCCTCTTGCAATCTGAGTCTGACCTCTTGTTTATGGATTTCACCCCATCCCTGTAGGTGATGGATGGTGACCCAGCAGTGTGACCAGCTTTGACTCGTTCACCCCCATTTGGATCCTCATTTTGTGCTCATTCATTGGAAATGTAGCGGGTTCTGCCATCACCTTCTGGAGTTGCAATCCCTTATTTCCTTTTACTCTGCTCCTTGTGTCATTCTACAGGAATCTCATTTTGCTGATGCATGCTTACTGACCCTTTGTAAGTACCATGCTTTCTGTCAAACTGAATTGGCCCCTTTAGGTCTTCCAGTGGTTTTTGCATGTTGGTCTGTGTGGGCATTGTTAGTACCTGGAAGCAGTTGCCATCCAGGTCACTTGGACTCGACAGTCGTAATTCGCAACCTCTGTCTTCCTCCTGATAAGCCACCTATGCTTGCTGCCCAAATTTCCCTCCTTCAGTAACTCCCACCTTCCTTCCTCTTCCTTGGGGATTTTAATGCCCATCACCCCTTGTGGAACAGTACTTTTTTGTGTAGTCAGGGTATCCTCATAGACCAGTTTCTTGCTACTGCAACCTGTGCCTTCTTAATGATTATTTTCTACTCATTTTAGTGCCACTTAAGACACTTTCTCTGCCAATGATCATTTGCTCTCTTGCCCTCCTCTTTTCCCTTCATTACAATGGTTGCTGCACAATGACATTCTGCGACAGTGACCATTCGCTGTTGATTCTCTCATTCCCTTCCCATTTCCCAATGACCAGGTTACCCCACAGGGCTTTCCATCACACTGATTGCCCTTTACATGCCTCCCAGTTGTGTTTACACCCTCTTTGTCAGGTTGTATTGATGAAGTCAATCGTGACTACAATGAACCTTTTACTGAATGGGAACTAATTCTGACCCCCTCCTCTTCCAACGATAGAGCCCCTGCCCCAATTCCATCCATAATCAACTGCTTCAACACTTCAGTCCTCCACAACAACAGTATCTGCCTTAGGTTTAACCATATTTGGCTCCAAGGTGCTTTCCTCTCTTAATGCAGGGACGGTATTGTCATTCCTGTTCTTAAGACCAGTAAAGATCTGTCATCCTTGATAGTTACCAGCTGATCAGTCTGATCTTCGTCTCCTGCAAGTTATTTGAACAAGCTGTGGCTCGTCGGCTCTGTTGGATCTTCAAATCTTGGGACCTTTTGTCTCCTTACCAGTGTAGCATTCAGGAGGGATGGTTTTTGATCAGTCATCTGCTTCTGTTGGAAACCGCAGTTTGTCTTTACTCAGCACCACCATCTTGTCACAGTTTTGTTCGAGCTTCATAAGGCCTACAATATGGCTTGGCACCATGACTTCTTACTTACTATTCCATGAGTGTAGTCTTTGGGTGCTACCTCTTGAGTTTTCCTCGCCAGTTCTTCTCCTACCAGTCATTCCGGGTTTGGGGTGGCTCTGTTCTCAGCCCTCTGCAGACCCTGGAAAACAGCATTCCATAGGGTTCCATTTTAAGTATCCTTCTTTTACTCATTGCTATTAATGGACTTGTGGCCTCTATCAGACTTTTGAACAACCCTGTTTCATATGTGGATGATTTCTGTACCTGGGCAAGATCCCATTCAATGGCCTGTGCAGAGCAACAGTTCCGAAGTGCCATCCAGTGAGATTTTGCATGAACTCTTTCACATGGTTTTCAGTTCTCTCCCCTTAAATCACAGATGGTGCACTTCTGTTGCCATGCTATGGTTCATCCCGGTCTGGAACTTTACCTCAGTGCATGACTGACTGTGGTCCCCCAGTTCCATTTCTTCACTCTTCTTTTTGATAACAATCTTACTTGAATGCCCTATATCTGCCTCCTGAGGATTGGCTGTTTCCATAAACTCAATGACCTTTGCTTCCCTGCCCTTACCTCTTGGGGTGTTGATCATTTGACTCTTCTCCACCTTTATCAGGCCTTAGTTCTGCCCTGTTTGGACTATGGTTGTTAAGTTTACAGCTCAGCTCCCCCTTCCACACTCTGCTCCTCTTGGACCTTATCCATCATTGTGCCACAGGGGGTCCAAGGCTGTTTTGTGGGTAGATATATGACATTCACTGGTCCATGAGCTGTTACTGCCATTCTTTTCCAGGCTCCTTTACCTTCCCCTTCCTCCTACCTCCCTGTCCTTATTCCTTTCCTCTTGCCCCTTCCTTTTTTGATTTTCCTCCTCGTTTTCAGTTTTGGTTTTTTGGACCCCCTTAGGGCTTTGACCTCCATCTTTAAATTTTAAATCTGTAATATGGGGAAGAACTCCCTCCATAACACCTTTGGGATGGGTTCCTCTCTCTGTTCTTCTCCTCCTCCTCCTCCTCCTCCTCCTCTCCCCCTCCCTCTTTCTTTTTCCCCTCCCTCCCTGCCATAGCCCTTTTGTCTCCTTGCTAGATGACCAGCTTGGTAGCCAATCCATGTGGTGGGGCTGGGCCCCCTGGTGCCACAGGGATCACACTGCTGGTATCTGCACTATGAACAGCTCGTTAAAGCCTAGGAATGGTTGACTTATCTTTTCAGGGCATCGGAATGCCCAGCAACAACCATCCTGCTCGAGGGCCGTTACTGTGGCTGGGTGGCACTCATGAGGCAAGCCCCTGATCAGAGTGGGTGGTACCAGGGCGGACATTTGGCACTTGAAACGATAAACACTCTGGCCGCTCTTCCTAGGAATAGTTCTGTCTCAGTTCCTGTTTCTTCCTTCCTGCATTTCTGCCCTTGGCTACCCTTGGGAAAAGGGCCAGGCCTGCCAGCTTGGGGTAAAACCTTTTCTGATGTTCCTGGTATGTAGCAGTACTCATGGGGAGCCTTTTGCTGCTACAAAACCTCTTCTTCTTCTTCTTCTTTTTGGACACACTGAGGACAAGTTCTGAGGAGTTGAGTCCTTAAACAAGATGAGACCTGACTCCTTCCTTATAAAGATAACTTCTGCCAGTCAGTCGGCCAGCAACCACTTAGGAGACCATGTAGGAGACAGCCCAGTGATTATCACTCCAAAACACAGTGTAATTATCCATAGGGAACTTCTCCTCCAGTCTGATGATGAACTTTGGGGCTAATCTGGTATGACGTGGCATTCATTTCATTCAGCATGTCCAGAGAGGCCCTAAGGACAATCATGTAGACAATGGTGCTTTTATCCTTTCCTTTGAGGGTGATTCCCTGCTTGAGAAAGTCCATATAATAGTATACAGATGCGATGTTAAACCCTACATTCCGTCTTCCAAGTGTTGCTTCCACTGCCTCGAGCTTGGCCAAATGCCTCACGATGCGATGCTACTCCCATTTGTGGTTACTGTGGCTGCCCTCTACATGTGGGGAGTCCTCACACCCCACCACCTAACTGTGTAAACTGCTCTGGTCTACATTATCTCTGCTCATCAGAGTGTCCAGTGTATACAAAGGCAAAAAGAATCCAGGAAATGAACCTTGACCACCCCAGCTACTTTGAGGCCCAGAAGACGTTTGACAGACTTCACCCTCTGAATCTCTCATCTACCTTAGCCTCACTTACATCATCCTCGCCTCCCCCTCCTCCTCACTCCCATCTGGCTCCCCTCCCCTTTCCTCCCCCACCCCCACCCCCACCCCCACCCCAGCAGCTCCCACCCCTTCCCCTCAAGGAATCAGTCCTCCTCCTCCTCAGCCATAGAAGAAATCCTCTTCTCTGGCTCCAGTTAGTGATGGGGCTCCCACTTGAAACACCCCTCCCCTGTGTTCTCAAGATAGGAAGCCTGCAAATGTGGGTCAGGCCAGAGACCAGAGACACAAGCTCCAAGCACCCCAAAGCTGCTCACTCTCTGTCTGATCTGGAAATCAGTGTCACCTATTCCCATACTGATATCACCTCCTCCCTCCCTCTTCAAGAAATGAACTTCAGTGATGACCACTCACCAACATTGCATGGCTATCGGGCATCCTGTCAGAACTGTGCCAGTCCCGAGGTAGCATCTGAAGAGGGCTGCAATTTGGTTCACACCAGTAGTCACTGGATCCCCTTTCGAACCAATATGGAAGCAATAGTGGTGCGAATACAAACAACCCCAGGTAGGCCACTTTCATATGTTGAACTGCCTATGTTAACACAGCCCCATATCTCCTCCTTGGGGACTTCAGTGCATTCCACACCCTGTGGGGAGTGCCACTTCAGTGGGTAAGGGTCTTCTAATTGACTAACTCATTACAGACTTTGATTTTGTCTCTCCTCAATAATGGTTCTCCTACCGACTTCAGTGCTGCACATGGCACCTTTATTTATTTATTTATTTACATGTCAGTACATGAAATTGCAATTTAAAAATAATAACAGATAAAATAAAATGTTTATGAACCCAAAAAAAGATAAGCCATGAATTTAAGTAAACACAATCAACAATATAACATAGGACTTAGCTTCATTTTTCAAGGAACTCCTCGGCAGAATAGAAGGAGTGACCCATGAGGAAACTCTTCAGTTTTGATGTGGAAGTGCAAGGAATACTACTAAGGTTTTTGAATCCTTGTGGTAGCTCACTGAAAATGGATGCAGCTGTATACTGCTCACCTTTCTGCACAAGAGTCAAGAGATATGTAAATGGGCAGAATACGGCACTACAGTCAACAATGACTATAGAAGACAACAAGTGTTTGGCACAGTTGTTAGATCAGTTACTGCTGCTACAATGGCAAGCTATCAAGATTTAAGTGAGGCTGAACATGGTGTTATAGTTGGCATGCGAGCGATGGATTCAGCATCTCTGAGATAGCGATGAAGTGGGAATTTTCCCATACAACCATTTCACGAGTGTACCGTGAATATCAAGAATCTGGTAAAACATCAAATCTCTGACATCACTGCGGCCAGAAAAAGAGTCTGCAAGAACAGGACCAGTGACAACTGAAGTGAATCGTTCAACATGACAGAAGTGGAACCTGTCTGCAAATTGCTCAGACTTCAATACTGGGCCATCAGCAAGTGTCAGCGTGTGAACCATTCAATGAAACATCATTGATATGGGCTTTCAGAGCCGAACACCCACTTGTGTCCCCTTGATAACTGCATGACACAAAGTTTATGCCTCTCCTGGGCCTGTCAGCACCAACGTTGGACTGTTGATGACTGGGAACATTGCCTGGTCGGACAAGTCTTGTTTGAAATTATATCAAATGGATGGATGTGTATGGGTATGGAGACAACATCTCAGATCTCTGCATGTCAGCAGGGGACTGTTCAAGCTGCTGAAGGCTGTGTAATGGTGTGGTGTGTGTGCAGTTATGGTGATATGGAACCCCTGATACATCTACACATGACACTGACAGGTGACATGTACATAAGTATCCTGTCTGATCACCTGCTTCCATTCATGTCCATTGTGCATTCCAACCGACTTGGGCAATTCCAGGAGGACAATGTGACACCCCACACATCCAGAATTGCTACAGAGTTGTCTCTACATCTACATCTACATCTACATTGATACTCCGCAAGCCACCCAACGGTGTGTGGCGGAGGGCACTTTACGTGCCACTGTCATTACCTCCCTTTCCTGTTCCAGTCGCGTATGGTTCGTGGGAAGAACGACTGTCTGAAAGCCTCCGTGCGCGCTCTAATCTCTCTAATTTTACATTCGTGATCTCCTCGGGAAGTATAAGTAGGGGGAAGCAATATATTCGATACCTCATCCAGAAACGCACCCTCTCGAAACCTGGCGAGCAAGCTACACCGCGATGCAGAGCGCCTCTCTTGCAGAGTCTGCCACTTGAGTTTATTAAACATCTCCGTAACGCTATCACGGTTACCAAATAACCCAGTGACGAAACGCGCCGCTCTTCTTTGGATCTTCTCTATCTCCTCCGTCAACCCGACCTGGTACGGATCCCACACTGATGAGCAATACTCAAGTATAGGTCGAACGAGTGTCTTGTAAGCCACCTCCCTTGTTGATGGACTACACTTTCTAAGCACTCTCCCAATGAATCTCAACCTGGTACCCGCCTTACCAACAATTAGTTTTATATGATCATTCCACTTCAAATCGTTCCGTACGCATACTCCCAGATATTTTACAGAAGTAACTGCTACCAGTGTTTGTTCCGCTATCATATAATCATACAATAAAGGATCCTTTTTTTTTTTTTCTTTCTATGTATTCGCAATACATTACATTTGTCTATGTTAAGGGTCAGTTGCCACTCCCTGCACCAAGTGCCTATCCGCTGCAGATCTTCCTGTATTTCGCTACAATTTTCTAATGCAGCAACTTCTCTGTATACTACAGCATCATCCGCGAAAAGCCGCATGGAACTTCCGACACTATCTACTAAGTCATTTATATATATTGTGAAAAGCAATGGTCCCATAACACTCCCCTGTGGGACGCCAGAGGTTACTTTAACGTCTGTAGACGTCTCTCCATTGATAACAACATGCTGTGTTCTGTTTGCTAAAAACTCTTCAATCCAGCCACACAGCTGGTCTGATATTCCGTAGGCTCTTACTTTGTTTATCAGGCGACAGTGCGGAACTGTATCGAACGCCTTCCGGAAGTCAAGAAAAATACTCTTCTTTTTTAAACACTTCCACTGGCAACCAAACTCCCCAGACAGGAACATTATTGAGCATGTCTGGGATACCTTGCAACTTGCTGTTCAGAAGAGATCCCCTCCCCCAAGCACTAAAGCACTACTTCAGACATTAGTCGAGTCCATGCCACGTCATGTTGCGGGACCTCTGCATGCTCATGGGGGCCCAACTCTATGTAAGGCAGGTGTACCAGTTTCTTTGGCTCTTCAGTGTATGTTGAGAGGCCAATATCAGAATACCCAGACTAATGAACAGGGGTCGACTAGAGGTTCGTGAGCTTACACCACTTATTGCCCGAACTGCCTGTTTCTGAGCCAAAAATATACTTTGAGAATGGGAAGAGTTACCCCAAAATATAATACCATACAACATACGTGAATGAAAATAAACGAAGTAGACTACTTTTCATGCCAAACTGTTACTTACTTCAGATACTGTTTGAATAGTAAAAATGGCAACATTAAGTCTTTCAACAAGATTCTGAATGTGGGCCTTCCATGAAAGTTTACTATCTATCTGAACTAGAATTTTGAACTGGTCAGTTTCGCTAATCATATGCCCATTCTGTGAAATTAAAATGTCAGGTTTTGTTGAATTTTGTGTTGAAAAACTGTAAAAAATAGAATCTTACTGTGATTTAGCATTTATTTTCTACAAGTCATGAACCTATGGTCATGAACTGCACTATTTGAAACAGAGCCAATGTTGCACACAACATCCATTACTACCGAGCTAGTGTCATCAGAAAACAGAAATATTTTAGAGTTACCCATAATACTAGAGGGAATATCATTTATACCCTACTGGCCATTAAAATTGATAAACCAAGAGGAAATACAGATGACAAACGGGTATTCATTGGACAAATATATTTTACTAAAACTGACATGCGATTCCATTTTCATACAATTTGGGTGCATAGATCCTGAGAAATCAGTACCCAGAACAACCTCCTCTGGCCGTAATAACAGCCTTGATACACCTGGGCATTGAGTCAGACAGAGCTTGGATGGCATGTACAGGTACAGCTGCCCATGCAGCTTCAACATGATACCACAGTTCATCAAGAGTAGTGACTGGTGTATTCTGACAAGCCAGTTGCTTGGCCACCATTGACCAGACGTTTTCAATTGGCGAGAGATCTGGAGAATGTGCTGGCCAGGGCAGCAGTCGAACATCTTCTGTATCCACAAAGGCCTGTACAGGGCTTGCAACATATGGTCATGCATTATCCTGCTGAAATGTAGGGTTTCACAGGGATTGAATGAAGGGTAGAGCCATGGGTCATAACACATCTGAAATGTAACATTCACTGTTCAAAGTGCCGTCAATGCAAACAAGAGGTGACCGGGACGCGTAACCAATGGCACCCCATACCATAACGCTGGGTGATATGCCAGTATGGTGATGACGAATACACACTTCCAATGTGTGTTCACCGCGATGTCACCAAACATGGATGCGGCCATCATGATGCCGCAAACAGAACCTGGATTCATCCGAAAAAATGACGTTTTGCCATTCGTGCACCCAGGTTCGTCGTTGAGTACACCATCGCAGGCGCTCCTATCTGTGATGCAGGGGTAACCGCAGCAATGGTCTCCGAGCTGATAGTCCATGCTGCTGCAGATGCTGTTTGTGCAGATGGTTGTTGTCTTGTAAATGTCGCCATCTGTTGACTCAGGGATCCGTTAACAACCATGCGGATAAGATGCCTGTCATCTCAACTGTTAGTGTTATGAGGCCATTGGGATCTAGCACAGCATTCCGTATTACCCTCCTGAACCCACCGATTTCATATTCTGCTAACAGTCATTGGATCTCAACCAACAAGAGCAGCAGTGTCGCGATATGATAAACTGCAATTGTGATAGGCTACAATCCAACTTTTATCAAAGTCTGAAACGTAATAGTAGGCATTTCTCCTCCTTACACAAGGCAACGCCCGTCAACTGCTGTTTGTGTATGAGAAATCGGTCGGAAAATTGTTGTAGGCATCACAACATCGTTTCACCAGGTAACGCCTGTCAACTGCTGTTTGTGTATGAGAAATCGGTTGGAATCTTTCCTCATGTCAGCATGTTACGGCGCCAACCTTGTGTAAGTGCTCTGAAAAGCTAATAATTTGCATATCAGAGCATATTCTTCCTGTCGGTTAAATTTCACGTCTGTAGCATGTCATCTTCATGGTGTAGCAATTTTAATGGCCAGTAGTGTATAAATAAGGTACAGGAATGGCCCCAACACTGATCCCTGGGGCACCCCCCCCCCCCCCCTTCCACTTGACTATACCCCCACATCACAGCCATTTTTAACATTGTGAATAATGACTTTTTGCTGTCTGTTGCTGAAGTAGGAGGTGGACCAGTTGTGAGCTACTCCCCGTGTTCCGTAATTGTCCAACTTCTGAGCACCATTTTGTGATCAACACAATCAAATGCCTTAGTTCAATAGAAAAAGATGCCTAGTGTTCAAAACCTTTTGTTTAACCAAATCAGTACCTCACAGAGAAAAGATAATATAGCAATTCCAGTTGTTAAATGACCTCTAAAGCTGAACAGTACATTTAATAGGAAATTATGTGAAATAAAATAATCAGTCATCCGTACATACACAGCTTTTTCCATAACTTTAGCAAACACTGATGGCATAGAAATAGGTCTAAAATTGTCTACATTATCCCTTTCTCCCTTTTTATAAAGCAGCTTTATTATTGAGTACTTTAATCATTCAGGAAACTGACCATTTTTAAAGGAAAAATTACCAGTATGTCTTAAGTACAGGGCTAACATGTGCAGCACAGTACTTTAATATTCTGGTAGGCACCTCATCATATCAATGCGAGTCCTTAATCTTCAGTGATTTAATTATTGACTTGGTCTCCCCCTTGTTCAGTATCACAGGGGAGTATTTCAGATATCAGCCTTAGAAAGGCATTTTCCAAGAAAGTTATAAGATTCCCTGTAGAAACTAACTTTTTATTTAATTCACCAACAATGCTCAGAAAACGATTGTTAAATACTGTACATATATCTGACTTACCAGTAACAGAAATGTTTTTACAACAAACTGACTTTATATTGTCGACCTCCTGCTGCTGACCAGACACTTTCTTCAGAATGAACCATATGGTTTTAATTTTATCCTGTGAATTAGCTATTTTATTTACGTACCATATACTCTTTGCTTTCCTAATAACAGTTTTAAGCACCTTTCAGTACTGTCTGTAATGGGCTACTGTTGCTTGATTGTGATTACTTCTAATGGAAAGCAGCTTTGAAAGAGCATGAGAAATATGTTAAGTAAAGCATTATATTTGTCGTCTATGTTATTGGAACTATAAACATCCTGCTACTCTTGTTCCTTAACGAGGTTTAAAAACCACTCATTTGCCATTGGATGAGCTTTTCTACATAGTCTGTAATTATATTTAACATATATTTCAGTACAAAAACCTTTTACTGTTAAAATTTGTGCATCATGGTCTGAAAGGTCATCCACCCATTTACTAACAGACTGCCCATCTAGTAATGCAGAATGAATAAAAATATTGTCTATGGCTGTACTACTGTTCCTCTGCATTCTGGTTGGAAAAAAAACAGTCTGTATGAGATCGTATGGGCTTAGGAGATACTCCAACTTCCTTTTTCTTGCACAATCACATATAAAATTAATATTGAAGTCACCACATATAACTAATTTTTGGTACTTCCTATAGGGTGAACCAAGAACACTCTCTAGCTTGAGCAGAAATGCTCTGAAGTCAGAGTTAGGGGACCTATAAACTACAACAATTAGAAGTTTAGTTTCACTACATTCAACTGCCCCTTCACAACATTCAAATACCTGTTCAGTGCATCTACAGACTCAAATGGACTACTGTTTTTTTATGTACATAGCCATTCCCTCACTTCACAAAGAATTTGAAAAACAGCCAGCTAATTTGCATCCTGGTAAAGGAAGCCTCTGACGTGTTGGATTATTTAAGTGGTTCTCCGATATACCAATAATGTCAGAGTCAACATTTATAAGCAGTTCACTAACTTTATCTCCAATGCCTCTTATATTTTATAAAATATGCTAATTCCTTCTCTACTTGGACACTTGACCTCCTCCTTTGTTAGAGGGATTTCCTTTAAGCAAGGATACAAATCAGCTGACTTCAATGTAAAAAAGGTGGATCTCTAACATCAACTGCTATGGGAATTTTTCCATGAGTGATACCACCACCAACTATACTGTCACCTATAAGATATACCAGCCTTCCCTTCCCATACCTATCGAGATCCAGGCCAGCTTAGTGAAACCTAATCTATAGATAGACTCAACCACTCCACTGGAATGTGAGCGATGCCCTCCACCATCAGTGGTCTTCTCCAGCCCGATATTAACACACCTAACAGCAGCATTAAGATGAGGCCAATCATGAGGCTGAAACAGTTGCACGAAGTGTGAATTAGTGCCATCAGTTTGAGCAGCTATCTTTACCAAGTCAGCACTTACATCATATTCCCTGCCCCTATCAAGACTATTCCGTGCTCCATCCACAATCACTACCTGATACTCTTTCATAAAATTCCTATGTAACTCCCCTATGCTGTCAGTCACGAGCCAACCCTGCACGAGGGTTGACATTGCTGGTGACCTGGTACTCAATCCCCAACAGGTCCTGCAACTGCTCGCCCACACCTCTGCTATGCAAACCATCTAGCAGCAGAACCTTTTTCTTTCTGTTAGAATTTGCAGCGGACTTAGGCCTCCTAACTACTGAGAACTGCTGTATGTTTCCTACACCTAAAGCTACAAGAGGCTCCTCTACACTCAACTTAGTTGGTGAGGTCTATTGGTTATATGCAAAGTACAACTGCCTGAATACCTCCTCCTCTTAGCTGCCCTTACCAACTGCCAGTTCCCATTCCCCAGCACCTTTTACCCTCCTCGGCTTATCTAGTTCCTCGTTTGCATCTTGTAACTGCACTTGAGGGGCACAGATCTTACACTCCTGCTCTTCTATCAATTTATTTCTGCTACAGGTTCTGCATTTCCAGGAGAGGATCTTGTTAGGATGCCCACTGGCTTTCCCATTGCATTCCCCCCAATGAAAATGCTTTGAACATATCTCACACCATAGCCCACTACTCACAAACCTACGATAAAGCCCACATGTCTCTCTCATTGTAAAATTTTAACAGTTACTGTAAAATATAAAACTCGCGTTATTTTAGTTCAATTACAACAGTAAAACTATGTACAAAACTAACAATAGTGGTCTCAAAATTCTATGTTAACTAAGGAAGCAACAACTTTTATTAATACTTCTGAACCATAACTATACCAATACAACCAAAACTTCTTACAATTTCTTAGCTAAAACCAAAAATTCAAGTAGCCGCTGGAACACTCAATGAAATTAAACACAGCGAATGAAAATTTTACTGAAATATTTCGCAAGAAACAATAAGAAACATCAGCTGAAAACTACCGTACAAAATTTACTAAACAACTTCAACGCACAAACAACTCTCAAAAACACAGTGGGCGAAAGTTTATTTCACTAGAAACAGCACGAGACACCTTTGAAAACTATTAAATTTAATAACCGAATAATGGTGCACAAACAACTTTGTCAGAACTTGGCTTAAGAACCACTATAGCTGCAACTGTACGCTGCCAAATGTAAATGCACTGCTAATATTTGAATGAAAGATTGAAAACTGCTAACTTTAATATTCAAATACAGTGCCCAAACAACTTTGTCAGTACTTAGCTTTAGAACTGATACAGCTGCATCTGCACGCCACAAAATGGAAACACACTGCTGGGGCCTGAGAGTTCAATAAATGGTGCAAGCACACTCACGAATCACAGACCTCTCAAATCAATAACATGAAAGAAAGACTGAGCTGAATTAAAATACGCTAATAAGTTAATTTTACAGCAAATATTAACACAAATAAACTTTAAAATAAGTATCCAAAGTCTAAAACTTTATTAAATATTGGCGAGCAGTTTGAACAGCAGTCCAGCACATGTGATGTCACGCCACAATCAATCTCACAACCTCCTCCCCTGCTCTTGTGGCTTCACTACACTGGTCACCCCATGATGGTCTTTGCGACAATGACAACTTTCCAGTGATTCTATCATTCCCCTACAACCACCAGGCAGACGGGTCCCCACGTTGGGCATTCTGCAGAGCCAATTGGCCTTTGTATATATGTGCTGTGCACTTCGACATCTCTCACTCTTAGACTACTTTGATACAGTCTTGCAAGATGTCTCTGACATTATTCTTTATTCTGCTGGCTCTGCCATGCTCCTATCCACAGGACCAGCTCGTCATCAACCAGAACTGTGGTGGACAAACAACATAGCTGTCACTATCTGGGACAACATTATCACTTTTATGTGTCTCCTTGCTAAGGCCGCTATTACACTATCAAATTTCTTTGTCAAAGATTTGATCAAAGATGTGATCAAATATTCCGCCAAATATATTTGACAAAGATCTTTGACATAGCGATAGAAGGGGTATTACACTGTCATCAAATTTTTCGTCAAAGTTCAAGATGGCTGACAACAACTTGTTATTAACTGCAGCAGTTGCACGTACCGCAATTGCATTGTGTTGCCATGTGGAAAAGAAGTGGGAGAAATAAAGGAACCATACATACGAGGTTGACAGTCTTAAATTCCTGGGATTACAACTTGATAATTAATTCAGTTGGGAGGAGCACACCACAGAACTGCAGAAACACCTTAACAAATCTGTATTTGCAATTCGGTGTGTTAGCAGACATAGGCAACACAAAAATGAAAAAGCTTGCATACTTTGCCTACTTTCATTCCATAATGTCATATGGTATAATATTTTGGGGTAAATCTTCAAGTCAAACAAAAGTTTTCAGAATCCAAAAGCGTGTAATACATATTATTTGTGGAATAAGTTCACGGACCTCCTGCAGAAACCTCTTCAAAGAACTGGGTGTACTAACTACTGCCTCTCAGTATATTTACTCCTTAATGAAATTTGTCCTAAATAATATATCTCTTTTTCCAACAAACAACTCAGTTCATACATACAATACCAGGACCAAAAATGATCTGCACAAGGACTTAAAAGCACTTACTTTAGTTCAAAAAGGGGTCCACTACTCAGGAACACTCATCTTCAATAATTTGCCGGCAAACATAAAAAATTTAGTTACAGATAAAGATCAGTTTAAAAGGAGCCTGAAAGACTTACTAGTGGCCAACCCCTTCTACTCCATTGATGAAATTTTTAATAGAAACAAATGATGTATTGTATTTATTCATACTATTAATATTGTTATTTCAGCTTAAAAAAAGAATTGACATGTTCCACATCCACAAGGATCTCCTCAGCATGGATCTATGGAACAAAAAACTAATCTAATATGGGTGAATCCGTGGGTTTTACGAAAACACGATAAAAGCATTCAACAAAACTTGTTACGTGAGCTTACAGTGGAAGATGTCAAGTCGTACATCAATTACTTAAGAATGGATGAGCATACATTTCTGTATGTGCTCAGTGAAGTGTATCCTCACATCACAAAGCACAATATTCACTTAAGAACTGCTACATCTCCAGAAGACAGGCTCACTGCAACACTCCAATTCCTTGCTACAGGAGAGGGTTATGTTAGGTTAGGTTAGGTTAGGTTAGGTTAGGTCAGGTCAGGTCAGGTCAGGTCAGGTCAGGTCAGGTCAGGTCAGGTCAGGTCAGGCCAGGTCTCCAATCTTCTTAATCTATTTTTGTATTCAGGGTGCCTCACGATGTAAAGTGCCTCATCAGCTTCATACATCTCTATTAATTTTGTAGTTGTCGGCACACATCAATTGTATTTAACGGCAATGTTTATAAAAACACTACAGACGACAGAACGTTGCAACGATGCTAGCACTCCATGTGGTAACATGTCATATTGCAGTGAACAGAAGACAAGCGATTTCTTTGATCAAATCTACAGTGAGGCCCTAGATTTGATCAAATATTGGATGACATTTGACAAAGTTCCTATTACACCATCAAATATCTTTGACAAAGATTTTTGACAAAGAAATTTGATAGTGTAATACCGGCCAAGGCTCACTACCTTATTAAGCAAGTGAAAAGGAATGCTGGGAGTGCTGTTTCCTCTCTGGGGACGTGTGCCTCTGCATCTCAGGTTCGATCTAATCTCTGTATCCTTCTGGGCTGCCCATAACAGTCAACTGTCTACAGTCTTATCTATATTCTGCAAACCAACTTGAGGTGCATGGCAGAGGGTACTTCCCATTGTACCAGTTATTAGGGTTTATTCCTGTATCACTCATGCATGGAGCACGGGAGGATGATTGTTTCAATGCCTCTGTGCCTGCAGTAATTATTCTAATCTTATCCTCATGATCTCTATGTGAGCAATACATTGAGGGTTTTAGTATATTTGTAGCATAATCATTTAAAGCCTGTTCTTGAAACTTTGTTAACAGACTTTCTCGGGATAATTAATTCTATCTTCAAGACTGTTCCAGTTCACTTCCTTCAATATCTCTGTGACACTCTCCCACAGATTAAACAAACCTGCTATCATTTGTGGTGCCCTTCTCTGTATACATCCAATATCCCCAGTGAGTCCTATGTGTTAGGGTTCAAATGGCTCTGAGCACTATGGGACTTAACTTCTGAGGTCATCAGTCCCCTAGAACTTAGAACTACTTAAACCTAACTAACCTAAGGACATCACACACATCCACGCCCGAGGCAGGATTCGAACCTGCGACCGTAGCGGTTGTGCGGTTCCAGACTGTAGCACCTAGAACCACTCGCCCACCCAGGCTGGCTATGTGTTAGGGATCCCACATATACACTCCTGGAAATGGAAAAAAGAACACATTGACACTGGTGTGTCAGACCCACCATACTTGCTCCGGACACTGCGAGAGGGCTGTACAAGCAATGATCACACGCACGGCACAGCGGACACACCAGGAACCGCGGTGTTGGCCGTCGAATGGCGCTAGCTGCGCAGCATTTGTGCACCGCCGCCGTCAGTGTCAGCCAGTTTGCCGTGGCATACGGAGCTCCATCGCAGTCTTTAACACTGGTAGCATGCCGCGACAGCGTGGACGTGAACCGTATGTGCAGTTGCCGGACTTTGAGCGAGGGCGTATAGTGGGCATGCGGGAGGCCGGGTGGACGTAACGCCGAATTGCTCAACACGTGGGGCGTGAGGTCTCCACAGTATATCGATGTTGTCGCCAGTGGTCGGGGGAAGGTGCACGTGCCCATCGACCTAGGACCAGA
The DNA here is from genome assembly GCF_021461385.2 of Schistocerca piceifrons. NCBI lineage: Eukaryota > Metazoa > Arthropoda > Insecta > Orthoptera > Acrididae > Schistocerca > Schistocerca piceifrons. The sequence continues at coordinate 278,720,349 of NC_060138.1, forward strand.
CCGCAGCGACGCACGGATGCACGCCAAGACCGTAGGATCCTACGCAGTGCCGTAGGGGACCGCACCGCCACTTCCCAGCAAATTAGGGACACTGTTGCTCCTGGGGTATTGGCGAGGACCATTCGCAACCGTCTCCATGAAGCTGGGCTACGGTCCCGCACACCGTTAGGCCGTCTTCCGCTCACGCCCCAACATCGTGCAGCCCGCCTCCAGTGGTGTCGCGACAGGCGTGAATGGAGGGACGAATGGAGACGTGTCGTCTTCAGCGATGAGAGTCGCTTCTGCCTTGGTGCCAATGATGGTCGTATGCGTGTTTGGCGCCGTGCAGGTGAGCGCCACAATCAGGACTGCATACGACCGAGGCACACAGGGCCAACACCCGGCATCATGGTGTGGGGAGCGATCTCCTACACTGGCCGTACACCACTGGTGATCGTCGAGCGGACACTGAATAGTGCACGGTACATCCAAACCGTCATCGAACCCATCGTTCTACCATTCCTAGACCGGCAATTGAACTTGCTGTTCCAACAGGACAATGCACGTCCGCATGTATCCCGTGCCACTCAACGTGCTCTAGAAGGTGTAAGTCAACTACCCAGGCCAGCAAGATCTCCAGATCTGTCCCCCATTGAGCATGTTTGGGACTGGATGAAGCGTCGTCTCACGCGGTCTGCACGTCCAGCACGAACGCTGGTCCAACTGAGGCGCCAGGTGGAAATGGCATGGCAAGCCGTTCCACAGGACTACATCCAGCATCTCTACGATCGTCTCCATGGGAGAATAGCAGCCTGCATTGCTGCGAAAGGTGGATATACACTATATACACTGTACTAGTGCCGACATTGTGCATGCTCTGTTGCCTGTGTCTATGTGCCTGTGGTTCTGTCAGTGTGATCATGTGATGTATCTGACCCCAGGAATGTGTCAATAAAGTTTCCCCTTCCTGGGACAATGAATTCACGGTGTTCTTATTTCAATTTCCAGGAGTGTATTTTAAGCAATACTCTAGAACTGGTTGCAAAGTGATTTGTGAGCAACCTCTTCTCTCTCTCTCTCTCTCTCTCTCTCTCTCTGTGTGTGTGTGTGTGTGTGTGTGTGTGTGTGAAGTGCAAAATTTTACATCTGAACATAACATTTAGAACAAGCTGCCAATCTCTGCACCACATTGAAATCATATCAATATCGGACTCAATATTTTTGCAACTTATTTCAGATGGTACTTCATTGTAGATAACTGCATTATCTCCAAAAAGCCTGATTTTAGTATCAATATTGTGTGCAAGCTCATTAATATACAACACGATCAGCAAGGCTCTCAACACACTTGCCTGGGGCACATCTGAAGTTACTTCTACATCTGATGATGACTCTCCATCCAAGTTAACATTCTGTATCCTCCTTACCAAAAAGTCCTGAATCCAGCCACAAACTTAACTTGATACATTTATCCCACAGGGTGCTTTGTGTACTGGTCCATTGCTTCTTGCAGAACACCTCGGGACACACTTTGCAACAGCATCAGCATGCTCTTCCTATCCTGCTCCCTTTCTGCTGCATAAACAATGAGTTGAAGAAACCCCTTTCTGTTTCAATCCCTGCCAATCTGAAGCCTATAATGACCCCTTCACTCAATGGGAATTCTTGCAGGCTCTTACCTCTTCACATGACACTGCCCCAGGCCTGGATTCCATCCATAACCAAATGACCCAACACGTGGACATTATCCAGAGGCAACATTTACTCAAGGTCTTCAGTCACATTAAGCTCACAGATGTCTTCCCCTTATAATAATAGTAATAATCGATAATAATTAAATAAATAATCAATTAAAAGGAAATCTATTAAATTGAAAACAAAAATTTCACATACACACACACACCACTTTCTTAGTCTCTATAATGAAAATTTTTTTGTCCGAAAATGCACTCAATATTACCAGCTACGGAAAAAAAAAAAAAAAAAAAGAAATCACTTCACCCCTTAGTTAATATTGTTCCTTTTTTTACCTTTTTTTATTGTTTTAAGTGAAGTTCAGTGGAATTGTTGCATGCTGAAAAATGTTTAATTTGGGTTTCTATAATCTCAGGGAAATTACTAACTGTCTTCTTGCCTCGTGAGAAAATTCAGAAAAGTTTAATTTAATTTCGTGGGTATCATGTTGGCAATGTAAGAAAAAAAGTAGTAAGGAAAAATCTGTAACATATATAAATTGGGGATTGATGATCGTTACTGTGAAATGAAAGTAGAAATGCAAAATTAAACAGCTTTTTTATACAGAGATCTGACATCTCGTGCATTAATCTCACAGGTTTGAACATAACAAAAAAATTTTGAGCTGTATTCCGGCGAAATAGGCTACGTAGAAATTACAATAATCTTAGTCTGACTCTGGAGCAAAAGAAAAAAGTATCATAGTAAAGTCATATCAGTAATCACAGTTGGTGATAATAATTGCACAATTAAACAAATTCCTAACAAGAATACAATTTCAGTTCATTTGAACAAAATGGAAGAAAATAAGAGTCTGATAGCGTAAGATGCTGTCGGAAAGGCGCATAACTAAAGAAGAAGAGAGAGAAAAGACGAGCGTGCATACTTGTATAGAACAAAATACAGATGATAATGTTACACCGCTCTTATTATCCTGCACTTACATATTCACGGACTTGCGGTGCAGTTCATTGACTCAGTGGTTAAATTGTATCTTTAACTCTTGGTATTTTGATAGGAAAGGAAAATAGTATGTTATTACGTCGCGGGCAGAGCACAATATTACATCGCCCCCTGGACAGGAATTTAAAAACTATTTGCAATATTTTGAAATTCTTGTCAAATTTTGATAGCAATAGAGGCTCTGATCAGTCATAGACAGGTATCAGTTATTTCAATTGATCATAGGGTTTACATTCCCTTTATAATGGTCATTGTTTAGCTTCCAGTGGCTTTTTATCACTGATATGTGTACCCTCACATTTGGACTATGGTTTTGTTAAATTTCGACGGGCTCACCCATTTGGCAGTGGAGGGCCTGGGAAAAACAAAACTGTTAAAAAAAAGAAACTTCTCCCGTCAGCCGAGAGTTGCGCAGGAAGACAAGGAAATGTAGTAGGTGAATATGGATTGGGGGTAAGAAATGAAAGAGGAAGCCGCCTGGTAGACTTTTGCGCAGAGAATAACTTAATCATAGCTAACACTTGGTTCAAGAGTCATAAAAGAAGGCTGTATACATGGAAGCAGCCTGGAGATACTGAAAGGTTTCAGACAGATTATATAATGGTAAGACGGAGATTTAGGAACCAGGTTTTAAATTGTAAGTCATTTCCAGGGGCAGATGTGGACTCTGACCACAATCTATTGATTATGAACTGTAGATTAAAACTAAAGAAACTGCAAAAAGGTGAGAATTTAAGGAGCTGGGACCCGACTAAACTGACTCAACCGGGGGTTGTAGAGAGTTTCAGGGAGAGCATTAGGGAACGATTGACAAGAATGGGCGAAAGAAATACAGTAGAAGAAGAATGGGTAGCTTTGAGAGATGAAATAGTGAAGGCAGCAGTGGATCAAGTAGGTAAAAAGACGAGGGCTATTAGAAATCCTTGGGTAAAAGAAGAGATACTGAATTTAATTGATGAAAGGAGAAAATACAAAAATGCAGTAAATGAAGCAGGCAAAAAGGAATATAAACGTCTCAAAAATGTGATCTACAGGAAGTGCAAAATGGCTAAGCAGGGATGGCTAGAGGACAAATGTGAGGATGTAGAGGCATATATCACTAGGGGTAAGATAGATACTGCCTACAGGAAAATTAAAGATACCCTTGAGAAAGGAGAACCACTTGCATGAATATCAAGAGCTCAGCTGGAAACCCAGTTCTATGCAAAGAAAGGAAAGAAGAAAGGTGGAAGGAGTATATAGAGGGTCTATACAAGGGTGATGTTCTTGAGGACAATATTATGGAAATGGAAGAGGATGTAGATGAAGATGAAATGGGAGATATGATACTGCGTGAAGAGTTTGACAGAGCACTGAAAGACCTAAGTCAAAACCAGGCCCCGGGAGTAGACAACATTCCATTAGAACTACTGATAGCCTAGAGAAGGGAAACATGGACAATAAATAGTTTGGACAAGAAGAGAATAGAAGCTTTCGAAATGTGGTGCTACAGAAGAATGCTTAAGATTAAATGGGTAGATCACATAACTAATGAGGAAGTATTGAATAGAATTGGGGAGAGGGAATATTTGTGTCACAACTTGACTAGAAGAAGGGATCAGTTGGTAGGACATATTCTGAGGCATCAAGGGATCACGAATTTAGTATTGGAGGGCAACACAGAGGGTAAAAATCATAGAGGGAGACCAAGAGATGAATACACTAAACAGATTCAGAACGATGTACGTCCAGTAGGTACTGGGAGATGTAGAAGCTTGCACAGGATAGAGTAGCATGGAGAGCTGTATCAAACCAGTCTGTGGACTGAAGACCACAACAACAACAACAACAACAACAACAACATACAAATACTGGGTCATAACAAAGGTTATTAATTCAAGTGGGTAAGTAGCATTTTGTTTACTAACATTTTGTCATTCATAATACTTTTTTAAAATCTATCTGGTTGTAAAATCCCTTGACTTTGTCAGTGAACGGTATCTTCCATAGGTAGCTTCCTTTATGAGGAGTTTCTGCTATTACAAAAGGTCCGGTGTAGAGTCTCTGCCATTTTTTATTTAGTTTCTTGAGGAGTGATGATTTACGATGATTCATAACTATAACTTTCACACCAATTCGGAATTCAACTACACTGTGCACACACTAATTGTGATACTTCTTACGTTTTATGACAGTTTTTGTAGGTTTTTCAACGCTTCACTAATTTTATCTTCATGAGCTACCCTGGCGTGGTGAATTACTGGTAAAGGTTTTATCCAGTTCCCGTGTGGAAGTTCAGTAAACATTAATTCATGTGGCGTAAAATGTGTTGATGAGTGTGGTATGTGATTATATATCTGCTCAAATGGTTTTACGTAATCTATCCACTTTGCCTGTTGCTGTGGGATGTAGGTTCTTATATATCTGTTAAATTCTCGGAAAATTTGTTCCACCGGGTTGGATTGTGGGTGATAAAATGACATAAGGGTATGGTTAAATCCATTTTCCTGTAAGAAATTTTTCCAGTGGAACGACATAAAATATGTGGCATTATCAGAAACTGTGGTATTGGGTTTGCCAACATTGGGAATGTAATCATTTGCTAATTTTTTGCTGATCGTCTTCGAGGTTGAAGTTCGGACAGAATGTCCTTTTAAAATATATCACATAAAGCAATAAGATATTTAACACCTCCTCTACTGCTAGGTAGAGGGCTTGTGATGTCCAGTGAGACAGTCTGCAATGGTTTAGTTGGTAGGATGGTTTGTAATAACAGCTGATTAGTAAAGTTGCTTGGATTGTTCTTTTGACATGTACGTTTTTTCAAAACGTCCAAGGCAACACGATGTAAATTTAGGTAATAACAATAAGTTTGGAGTTTTCTGGTACACTTTTCGGCTCCATAATGTCCCCAGATGCTGTGAGTATACCAAATTAGATCCACAATATGACTGGTACACAGATACACCAGTTATGAGAATTTTCATCATTGCGGTGATAAAGTAAGTCATTTAGTACAGAGAAGTGTTTAATAAAACCATTATTTGAAGTTTGTTGAAAAGTTCGCAGTATCTCTCCCCTCTGGGGATCGGAATTCTGTAATGTTCTTATATTTTTACAGAGATGGAGAAACCGGTTGCAATAACATTTCGCATCTAATTTTAAGATTCTAAATTGCTCAGCTTTTTCAATCCAGTTGGAAAATTCAGTGAGGCCTTGTGGGAGTCTTGATAAAGCAACTGCAATCACATTGCCATTGCTTTTAATATGCATTATTTCCAGACGATACTCCAAAAACTAGCACCCACCGGGTGAGTTGCGCGTGTAACAATTTACATGATAGCAGAAAGCTAAGGGCCTGACAGTCACAGTATATTCGTATATGTTTCCCATACACGTAATAGTAAAACTTCATTAATGCCCTTACAACAGCAAGAGTTTCGAGTTCAGTTGCCGTGTATGGCCTTTCGCATGCTGACAAAGTTCTGCTCACAAATGGGATTATTTTTATGTCAGTCTTTTCTTCGGTTTTAATGGTTTGGTACAGATACGATCCCAAGCCGCAAAAGGAAGCATCAGTTGCAATGCAAAAATCCTGAAGCATGTCCAGATGATACAATAACTTTGCATTTAGAAGTGCCGCCTTTATCTTGTCAAATGCAATTTGACATTGATCATTCCAGATCCAAGGATTGTTCTTTTGTAGAAATGATAAAAGATTTTCGTCATTCAATAATTGATTGGGCACGAAACATCGGGAAAACGAAACAGCTCCGAATAAAGACTTCAGCTGTTTCTTGGTTACAGCGAAGTGTTAGATAGCGTCTAATTTTCCTGGATCAGGCATTATTCCTTCGGCGAGATAATGTGCCCGAGAAATTTGGATTTGGCTAGGTTGACAGTAATTGCTGTTTCTTTGAATTTTCGGAAAATTGTCTGCAGTATCTCAACGTGTTCGCCCCATGTAGCAGTGGCTATTAACAAATCGTGTACGTATGTCATGACTTTGTCGAGTAGCGTGGGGCCCAGAACCTTGCCTAACATTGCAATGAAAACTCCCATGCTAACATTCAAACCAAAGGGTAGTACACGGAATTGATAACTGCAACTGGCAAAAATGAATGCTGTGTATTTTCTTGATTTTTCACGCAGCAGGATTTGCCAGTACGCCGATCAGAGGTCAAGGCTCGAAAGGAAACAAGCACCATGAAAACGTTGCAAAAGTTCCAAGTTGTCCGGTCTGGTTGGGACTGGTGTGATAATTTTGTTTATGTTCCGAGCATCAAGCACTAACCTTATCTTGCCCCCTGGTTTTGATACCGATAAAAGAGGACGAGGATATGGGGAGTCCAATGGTTCGATTATTCCCCAGTCTAGTATCTTACGTATTTCTGTCTTACAGCTTCTTTTTTACTCCACGGCACGGCATATGATGTCCTAAAAAAGTTTCGTGTGGGGCAACCTCCATGTTATGCACAAAGTTATTTATGATGCCATGTTTACTATCAAATATAGGCATATAATGTTCGATGAGATTTACGAGTTCTTCCTTCTGTGTTTGGTTGAGATAGGTCGACTCTGATACCTTTGCTACAATTGATGCTGAATTGTTAGGTACTGCTGCGTCAGTAATTTTCGAGTGCATAGATTCTGACGTCTCGAAATCCTTAGAAATGTGGAGTATTCTTGGGCCCACCAATTTAACAATAACATTACGACAGTATCTGTTATCTGCGCTTGGAGTCCTAATTAACTGTAGTGCAGTTCTTTTGCATTTGTTTGTAACCACTCATTTTCCCGCAGGTAGATCATTCTTTGCATTTCTACTGTGTAGAAAATCCCAACCCAGGATGCAAGGAACCAATAAATTTTTAATTAGTAAGAAGTGGCACGTAAGTTGCTCTTCTTCTATAGAGATCGGCCTGCACCTGTTGCTTACTATCTGTGTGACAGCACCTAATGCGCCAGAAACTCGGCAATTTTGCACGGGCAATATAGGTAATCTCTTCATGCGGTTAATTTGGCACCAGTATCGGTGATTGCTTCCACACTAACACCGTTAATAGTGACCATAATTGCAGCTTGCACCATGTCTTCATCGTCATGTTTACAGACATTACCTTCTTCTAATAATTCGTCCCTGATGTCGGCACAGTCGTTGTAACGTAGAGCTTTCAGGTTGATTGTGGTGTTGCCTCCACTTATAAATCCGACCGTGCTCGGGAGGCCGTTCAGAATGCTCGGCTCTAGTTTGTTGCTGCTGGCCTTATTGTCCTACTACTTCACATACCCGCGCTGTAGTAGGACGATTACTGTCAATGTGTCTTTGACCGTTCGCGTTTGGAATGACGGGTACCGCTTGCATTACATTTGGCGCCTAGTTACCGAACCATAGAATTAGTTGCTGGTTAGACCATTGATTACCGTTATTACTATTCGTATATTGGTTCTTGTTCCAGTTATTTGTGTTTGGCTGATTCGGAGGGCTGTTGTTACTCCATTGATTGCTGTTCGGCCTTTCCCACGGTGTCCTTTTATCGTGGTAAGCGTCACGGTAATTATTTCCATCTCCAAATTTGCGCTTATGGCTCATGCCATTTCTCTAGTTACCGTTGCCATAATTCCGTTTATTGGCTATGTAACCGGTATTCGCGTCATTCGAAGCATGGTTCGGATTATTTTTGTAACCAGGTACATTCACTTTGTTGTATTGACCTTTTCTGTGTTGGTTACGTTTACTCTGTTCATTACTGTTCGGATTATCAATACTGTGACAGCCGTTGCAGTTATTCGTGAATGCTTGGTAGGACTTTGTGTCTTCTTGAATTAGATCTAAGGAGCCAATCACCAAAAGGAAATGCTTTAAATCTTCGTCTGGTACATTTATTAATTTTTCCCTGAGGTGTATCAGTAATTTTGTCTTTAATATTCTTCGTACTTCTTTGTGCGAGATAGGCTCAGACCAATATCTCGTTTTCGCAATGTATCGTTCAATATATTTGCACAGGCGCCCCTTTTTCGTATTATACAGTTCCGGGGTATAAACTTCTTTGCTCAAACGTTCTTGGATTCCTGCAGACCAATATTTTGCAAGGAAAGCTTTCTCGAATTCAGCAAGTGTATTGCATGATTCAGCTGTTTCGCTAGCCCGTAGGGCTGAGTCACCGGTGATGTGTGACATCACGAACTGAATTTTTTGATATTCTGACCAGTATCTGGGTAAGATATTTTTGAAAGCGCATATAAATACAATTGGATGGATGGACTTCTTGTCGTCAGAAAATGTTTGAAAATGGCGATGCTTGAGCAAATTTTGCCCTATCTTCGCTGAACTCACTATACGTTCGTCTTAGTGATTACATTTTGCTGGCGACAAGTCGGGTGTTTAGAATATTTTTTCATTTCCAAATGACATTTTTTGTGCATTGTCGTCGTTCGGCGCTTGCATAGGAAAATTCTCTCCGTTCTGCTGTCCATCGAAACGGCTTTCTCCAAATTTCGGACGCGAGCGTTCATTTCCCGCCTCCACATAGGGATTTCTTTGTTTGGTTCTGTTTGTCCGTCTTGCGGATGGTGTGCGGCGTCTGAATTCGCGTGTACGGCAGAACATATTTCTTCCCGTACGCGCTGAACAGTGTTGTTGACAACAACATTAATCTTTGTAACAAGTTCCGTCTCATTAGTGGTTATCCAATTGGATAGTCCAATATTTATTTGCCCTTTGTGAGATTCTAGATGTTCGTCTAATATCTTTTGATTATTTATTTTGAGATTTGTAACGCCAGATGTTAATTCTTCCATATCCGATTTTATTGCGGAATGCGAAACTTTTAATTCAACATCACTGTCCAGTTTATTGACTTGGTCCAAAATTGGTGCATAATCTTGCTTTATATTCATTAGCACGGACCTGATGTTGGCTAAATCGGTTTTTAATTAATTTTTTAATTCTTTGTGTCTCTGCTCGCTTTCGTAATCGCAACTTTTTCAGGAAAGCAGTAAGTGGGTCAACCGCAATACTGCCTTCCATCATCCCATTAAATTGATCCGTACCCCCTGCAGTTCCATTAATTGCAGTGGTCGGATGACCATTTTCGTTATTTTGTGCCATCTCCAAATTCGCGGTGGACATGTTCAAGTCCGAGCTTTGATTTTCTAACTCATTTGCAGTTAAATCTATGACTAATTCATTTAGATTTACCGCTTCATTTTCGAAATCTGATGGTGAAGCCATGATTTCAATTGGTAAATTTTCCTTTTTACCGACTTTGCCCATAATATGAAATTTCCAAAAATTGGAAAAAATTCGTTACACGAATGTTAATATTTAACAGTAACATACATATATAGAAAACAGTAAATAATGTTAATACAATAAATAATTTTCCTGACTACGGTGTTCTTTTATCATTGAGCGGCCAAATCACCCATTTTGTGTTCTCTATCTTCACACGCAAAAACAATCTTACGTCGATATTTCTTATCACATCCTTCCAAAATCTCTGAGCTAAACTACCACTACTAACTACAGTTTTACTTTTGTAGAGAATCAAAGGAAAAAATGCTATAGAAGAAAACTACTGTCTTGACAGAGCAGAAAAATTCATATGAAAGAGTTTTTACGTTACAGGTGAACAGTTTGCCGTAAAATGGATTAGTTGACCTTTTTCACGTCGTGGTACAGTACATCGGATGGTTATATGGAATAAAATACAAATTTTACATTACAAATTGGAATCAAATTTTTACATACACTTATTCTTACCTCGCGGCCACTCGTTTTGAGCGCCAACTATAATAATAGTAATAATTGATAATAATTAAATAAATAATTAGTTAAGAGGAAATCCACTAAATGAAAAGCAAACTGAACCTAAATATTTCACACACACACACACACACACACATCACTTTCTTAGTCTCTATAATGAAAATTATTTTTTTTTGTCCGAAAGTGCACTCGATATTATCAACTACGTAAAAAAAATCACGTCATCCCTTAGTTAATACTGTTCCTTTTTTTACCTTTTTATTGTTTGAAGTCAAGGTTGGTAGACTCATGGCGTGCTGAGAAACATTTAATTTGGGTTTCTGTAATCTCAGGGATATTAATAACTGTCCTTCTCGCCTCGCGAGAAAGTTCAGAATAGTTTAATTTAATTTCATGGGTATTGCGCTGGCAAAGTAAGAAAAAAATGTAGTAAGGCAAAATCTGTAACATTTATAAATTGGGGATCGATGATCGTTACTATGAAATGAAAGCAGAAATGCGAAATTAAACAATTATTATTTAACGAAAGAAGCTTTTTATACAGACATCTAACATCTCGTGCATTAATCTCAAAGTTTTGAACATAACAAAAGAATTTTTTTGCCGTATTCCAGCGGAGTACGTAGAAATTACACTAATCTTAGCCTGACTCTGGAGCGAAAGAAAAAAGTATTCATAGTAAAGTCATATCAGTAATCGCAATTGGCGATAATAATGGCACAATTAAACAAATTCCTAACAGGAATACAATTTCAATTCATTTGAACAAAATGGAAGAAAATAAAGAGTCCGATAGCGTCGGAAAGGCGCGCGACTGAAGAAGAAGCGAGAAAAAAGACGAGCGCTACTTCTTATATAGAACAAAATACAGATGATAATGTTACGCCGCTCTCATTATCCTGGGCGTACGTATTCGATGACTTGCGGCGCATTTCATTGACTCAGTGGTTAAATTATAACTTTGACTCTTGGTGTGTCGATAGGAAAGGAAAATAGTATGTTATTACGTCGCGGCCAGGGCACAGTATTACACCTTCACAGTGATGAGACAGCATATTCATTCCCGTACTTAGCCTCAACAACTACCGGCCAATTAGCCTTACTAGAGTACTTTGTAAACTTCTCGAGAAGTTGGTTAGCTTCCGATTATGTTAGATATCTGAATGCCGGCAAGTTGTTCAAATGGCTCTGAGGTCATTAGTCCCCTAGAACTTAGAACTAGTTAAACCTAACAAACCTAAGGACATCACACACATCCATGCCTGAGGCAGGATTCGAACCTGCGACCGTAGCGGTCTCGTGGTTCCAGACTGCAGTGCCTAGAACCGGCAAGTTGTCACAGTCTTGTTTCACCTGTATAAGTCATATGACACGACTTGGCACCATCATATTTTAGTTACCCTCCATAACTGGGAGTTTCACAGCCCCCTTCCCGTTTTTATCTGCGAGTTTTTATCCTACCTGCTATTCTGGGTTAAAGTTGGCACTATCAGCACCCTTCAGATCCATGGGAATGGTATCTCACAGGATTCTGTGTTAAGCGTCACACTCTTCCATGTCACCATCAATGAGCTTGTAACCTTTTGTTGGGCCCCTGGTTAACCCAGCATTGTATTTACCCTGACGTTGCATGTTGATGGTTTTTGCATCTGGTGCAGCTCCCACTCGGTAGCAAACTCCTGAACGCGAGCTCCGAGGCACCATCTGATGGGCCTCTGTGTGGGCCCGTCCCTATGGCTTCCAGTTTTCTCCCTCCAAAAGGAGGGTTATGCATTTTTTCCATCGACCCACAGTACACCCCAATCCAGAACTTTCTTTAGGCAACCAGCACCTAGAAGTTGTAGCATAGTCCCGTTTTTGGGACTTCATTTTGATAAAAAGCTGACGTGGCTACCCCATATTCACCACCTGAAGACAACCTGTAAGCCAGAACGTAATGTTCTCTGCCTCCTTGCCCATACATCTTGGGATGCAGAATGTGCTACTCTTCACCACATTTTCCGTACTTTGGTTTTGTCCATACTAGATTATGGTTGTCAAGTTTATGGCTCAGTGGCCCCGTCCACTCTGAAACTATCTGACCCTGTCCATCATTATGGGATGCATCTGGTTATCAGTACCATAAGCACTATTGCCGTTGACAGTCTTCTCACAGAAGCAGGAATTCCTCCTCTACAAATACAATAGAGCCAATCCCTGGTTTCTTACACAATCGCCATTCAACGATTCCCTGACCATCCCGTGTACCCCATCGACTCTCTCTTGATACCTGTCCATAGTGGGATTGCTGGTTGGAGTGATTCTTACTTACCTCTGTCGGGATCTCTATCCTCCACTTACTGGAATGTGGCCCATGTATGTGCTGTGTGGAAGGGACTGGGTGGTTTTTTAGGTTAGAGGGTCTCAGGGAACCACAGAAGGGGCGTCCGTCTAAAAGTGGGCAGGTAAAACACATTAAGGTAGTTGTAGAAACGATTGGTATTGTAGTTGTAAATTGTTGAAGCTGTGTTGGGAAAGAACCGGAGCTCCAAGCCCTAATGGAAAGCACTGAAGCTCAAATAGTTGTAGGTACAGAGAGCTGGCTAAAGCCAGAAATAAGTTCAGCCGAAATTTTGTCAAACGATCTAACAGTGTTCAGAAAGGATAGATTAAATACAGTTGGTGGTGGAGTATTTATTGCTGTCAGAGATAGTTTGCCTTGTAGAGAAATGGAAGTAGATAGTTCATATGAAATAGTATGGGTACAGGCTATACCTGACAATTGGACTAAACTATTAATTGAACCATGAATCATTTTACCCACCCCCCCCCCTCCCCGACTCAGAAGACATAGTTGCTGAACACCTCGAAGAAAACTTGAGTCTCATTTCAAATAAGTATCCCGCTCATATAATTATAGTCGGTGGTGACTTCAATCTACCCTTGATATCCTCGAAAAATTGTATGTTTAAAGCCGGCAGCAGGCATAAAACATCATCCGAAATTGTACTGAATGCTTTCTCAGAAAATTATTTCGAACAATTAGTTCATGAGCACACTCAAAGCGTAAATGGTTGTGAAAGCATACTTGACCTTTTAGCAACAAATAATCGTGGACAAATAGTGAGTGTTTTGACGAATACAGTGATTAGCAACCACAAGGCAGTTGCTGCTACGCTGAATACTGTAACACCTACAACCATCAAAAAGAAACGCAAAGTATATCTATTCAAAAAAGCAGATAAAAATGCTCTTAACGCCTTTTTAAGAGACAGTCTTCTCTCCTTGCGATCTGATCATGCAAGTGTAGAAAAGTTGTGGAATGTTTTCAAAGAGATAGTATAAGCAGCAATTGAGAGATATATACCACATAAATTAATAAGTGATGGTACTGATGCCCCATGCTACACAAAATGGGTCAGATTGTTGTTGCAGAAGCAACGAAAAAAGCATGCCAAAATTAAAAGAACGCAAAATCCCAAGATTGGCAAAGTCTTACAGAAGTTCGAAATATAGCATGTAGTTCAATGCGAGATGCGTTTAATAATTTCCACAATGAAATTCTCTCTCGAAATCTGGCAGAAAACCCAAAGAGATTCTGATCATACATAAAGCACACCAGTGGCAAGACGCAATCAATACCTTCACTGTGCAATAACAATGGTGAAGTCACTGATGACAGTGCCACTAAAGCGGAGTTATTAAACACGGTTTTCCGAAACTCCTTCACCAAAGAAGACGAAGTAAATATTCCTGAATTCCAATCAAGAGCAACTGCCAAGATAAGAAACATAGAAGTAGATATCTTTGGTGTAACAAAGCAGCTTAAATCACTTAATAAAGGCAAGGCCTCCAGTCCAGATTGTATACCAGTCAGGTTCCTCTCAGAGTATGTTGAGAAAATAAATCCATATTTAGCAATTATATACAACCACTCGCTCACAGAAAGATCTGTACCTAAAGACTGGAAAATTGCTCAAGTCACACCAATACCCAAAAAGGGAAGTAGGAGTAATCCGCTGAATTACAGACGTATATCACTAACGTCAATTTGCAGTAGGGTTTTAGAACATATACTGTGTTCGAACATTATCAAGTACCTTGAAGAAAATGATTTATTGATATATAGTCAGCACGGATTCAGAAAATATTGTTCTTATGAAAAACAACTAGTGCTTTATACTCATGAAGTAATAAGTGCTATCGACAGGGGATGTCAAATTGATTCCATATTTTTAGATTTCCAGAAGGCTTTTGACACCGTTCCTCACAAGCATCTTCTAACCAAACTGTTTGCCTACAGAGTATCGCCTCAGTTGTGTGACTGGATTCGTGATTTCCTGTTAGAAAGGTCACAGTTCGTAGTAATAGGCGGAAAGTCATCGAGTAAAACAGAAGTAATATCCGGCATTCCCCAAGGAAGTGTTATAGGCCCTCTATTGTTCCTGATCTTTATTAACGATGTAGGAGACAATTTGAGTAGCCGTCTTTGTTTGTAGATGATGCTGTCATTTACTGTCTTGTAAAGTCATCAGATGATCAAAACGACTTGCAAAATTATTTAGATAAGGTATCTGTATGGTGCGAAAAGTAGCAACTGACCCTGAATAAGGAAAAGTGTGAAGTTATTCACGTGAATACTAAAAGAAATCAGCTAAATTTTGATTACGTGATAAGTCACACTAATCTGAAGGCCATAAATTCAACTAAACACTTAGGGATTACAATTACAAATAACCTAAAATGGAACGATCACATAGATAATATTGCGGGTAGAACAAACCAAAGACTGCAATTCATTGGCAGAACACTTAGAAGGTGCAACAGGTCTACCAAAGAGACTGCTTACACTATGCTTATCCGCCCTATTCTGGAGTATGGCTGTGTGGTGTGGGATCCGCATCAGGTGGGGCTGACGAATGACATCGAAAAAGTACAAAGAAGGGCAGCTCGTTTTATATTATCACTAAATAGGGGAGATAGTGTCACAGACATGATACGTGAATTGGAGTGGCAATCATTAAAACAAAGGCGTTTTTCACTGCAACGGGATCTGCTCATGAAATTTCAATCACCAGTTTTCTCCTCCAATTGCAAAAACATTCTGTTGGCACCCACCTACATAGGGAGAAATGGTTATCATAATAAAATAAGAGAAATCTGGGCTCGCACAGAAAAATTTAAGTGCTTGTTTTTCCCGTGTGCCGCTCGAGAGTGGAACGCTAGAGAGACAGCATGAAGGTTGTTCATTGAACCCTCTGCCAGGCACTTTATTGTGAATAGCAGAGTAATCACATAGATGTAGATGTAGATGTAGATATATTTCTTCCCCCACCCTCCCTTGGATGGTGCCTAAACAGTGGATTAGGACTAACCTGTTCCAGGGCCCTAAGGTCTCTGTTACCCCTTTGGTACTCGGGTGTCTTGTTCATTCCATTCTTGAAGAGTTCCAGTGTGCTACCATCTTCTACACTGATGGTTTTAAAATGATGGGTAAGGTGGAGTACACTTTTACATCTCCTGCTGGAATACCATTTATTGCCAGGATCATGTAGTGTGTTCACAGAAGAGCCACTAGCCATTAACAGGACCCTCCATTTGGTTATTCAGGCCCCCCTCCACAGTGTTTAATATGTACCAACTCAATGAGTAGCGTGCAGGCTATAGACCAATGCTACTCTTGTCACTGTTTGGTCCTGCTGTCCATGACCTCCTCTCTGCCCTTGGCTGTGCCACCTGCTCAATTGTCTTTCTATGGGTCCCAAGTCATGTGGGCATTACAAGAAATGAATTAAGCTGTCTATCTGGCTAGAGAGGCAGATACTTAACCCACATTGCTTTCATGATTCCAGGTGCAGATATGCAGATACACATCACATCTCTCTTTGCTCAAAAGTGGAATGACGTCTGGTATGCTACTGTTCTCAGTGATAAGCTCTGCACAATGAAGGAGACTACTGCAGTTTGGCACTCATCCATCCGCTCCTCTCAAAAGGAGTCCACTGTTTATGCCATCTTCGCATCAGTCATACTAGACTCACCCATTGTTTTCTCTTGCATAATTAGCCACCCCCGCAATGTGGCTGTGGAGCTAAACTGATGGTATCCCATATATTGGTGGAATGACCTGTTCTTTTTCCCTTCATACTATGTATAATCCTCCAGATTCCTCGTCTTTAATATTAGTAGACAATTCACAGATAGTTGAACTGGTCCTCAGTTTCAAGTGAGAAAGTGGCTTTTATTTTCAGTTATAACATTTTGCTTTACTCCTGGAGCAGGGGCAGGGTGGTTATGGTTAGGGACTCTCTTGGTGTTTCTTGTGTCTGGGACCCATGACCATTCCCCTTGCAGAGACTACTCTTGCATCCCTCTGTATTTCCAGTTTTTAGATTTGGTCTACCCTTTTATGCCTTCTGTAGTGTGTGATTTTTAGCTTCCTCACTTTATAGCTTGAGCCCTCTGACTGGATCCACCCACTTTTAATGGGCATCTCTATCTTGTACAAGTGACTTTTTAATCAAAGTACTGATGACCTCATCATTTAACTGATGACCTCATCATTTAGTCCCATAACCCCCTCAGTCAACTAGTAAATCAACCATTGTGATATCCATTTGGCCACCAGTGCCTTTTGTATTAGCACTGTCTATCATCTTCTGCTTGATGCAGTGTCCTGCCCTCCCCCCATCCCCCCTCCCCCCATTCCCCCATCCCCCCTCCTCCCCATCCCCTCCTCCTCCCCATCCCCCCTCCTCCTCATCCCCCCATCCTTTTGGTCTGGAGGTGCCACTCCTGATTTCCTATGTGATTGCTGTCCATTCTTTCTCTGCTCATCCCTCTTATTCTATTCTTTTTGTGGCTCCAAAACATCACCCACCTGCTGCCTGACCTAGGATGGTTTCTGTGGTTGGGCCTCATGTCACTTCTCTTTCCCCAATTTCCATCTTCCCTATTTGTCCTCTACTCCATGTTATCTCCCGAATCGCCCCCTTAGTTAGTTCCTTGGAGTCTGATTTAGATGGATCTCTCCTGGGATCTGAAAACCTCCATTGCTACAGTGGTGTTCCATTATTTGTTCACCCACTTATGTGGGGGTTTCGGGATACTATTGTTTTTAAACACTGATGGCTCTAAATTCACCGATCACCTCTTCTGGTGGCATGGAATGCCACTCTTACCTGTCACGTGCAGGGTGTTTAGTACAGAGCTGATGACCATTTACTGGGGCCTTTACTTTATTAAATGGTCCTCCCTCATCTGTGTTTTGTTATGTAGAGAATCAGTAAGCAGCCTTCAGGCTATCAGCCAGTGTTTTTCCTGCCACACCTCGGTCTCTGCCATCCATGACCATCTGAATGATCTTTACTGTGCTGCTTGTTCAGTTATCTTTCTGTGGCTTCCTGGCCATTTGGACAACCTGAGTAATGAGCATGTTGGTCATCTGGCTGTGGCAGTGGGGTGGGGGTGGGGGTGGGGGGGTGGGGGGGGGGGGGGGGAACCACCTATCCCACATACGCCGTGCCATCGCCAGGGGCATTTGTACTACTTCACATCAAGTTCCTATTCGCTCAGTTGTGGAGCGACTCTTGTGAGAGGGGCCCCTCACATATCTAATAAAGTTTATATAATTAGGGGGACTCGCGCCTCGTGGCATTCTTCTTTTCGCCTCTCTTAGTGCTAATCTACCATCCTCTGCCATCTTCATATCAGCCGTACCAGGTTGCCCCATGTTTTTTACTCCGTAAGGAAATCCCCCCCATTTTGTGGCTGTAGGACCCCACTCATTTCCCTCTGCTGGAATGCACTCGCCTTTTGAGCCTACACACTACATATGCCCTCCCACTCTCCTTTTCCTGGACATTAGCACATGGTTACATCCATCCTCAGTTTAATTTGCAAATGTGATTTGTCCTCGTAGGTTTAAATACCTGAATTTCATTACAGAATTGGAGGCCCTCAGTTAGCAATGGCATTGGTTTGAGAGGTCTTTGAACTTGCCTCCATACCGGCCAGGTTCACCCACACCATTTTCTCTATGTTTTGTGTGTCCTTTTGTGCTGTTTTGTTTCCACTTTTCTTGTGTCTTCTTCCTCTGGTTTTGTTCCCATTCTGTCATGAGCATGGTATGATGTGGGGAACTGTTCCATAAAATGCCAAAAGATTGCAGGGACAAAACCATGCTGAAAAGGAGATGATTGTAGCAATAGAGGCTGAATGGAGAATTGGTGACTGTGAATTCCTAGAAGCCTCATGCAGTGGTACACGTTGGGGAATGTGCCCAAAGTTTCAAGATGACCATTTTTAGCTTTGGATATGCCATGAAATGTGAGGGAAATTGGGCAGGCATAAAACAATGTGCACTGTGTAATTGGTGGTACAAACAAGCGTGGGGTCAAAGAGAGTTGATAACTCTTCACACAGTGTGGTAAGATCATTGAAAGACACCGCCGGGGAAGTCATGTTTACTGAAAAGTGTAATACCAAAATTATTTTGAACATGGCCTAAAGCAACAACATAAATTAATTTTCTGACAACGTTCTTGTAGTGGCCATCACTTCACAGTGCCAAGGGAGTAGTATATGCTTTCTGTTGTACTTCATTAGATGCTGATCAGCAGGAGTCAGTTGGGAAGACCAATTCTGAGTGGGTATCATGTTATTTATGTGTGATCCTGTATCCGCTTAAAACATAACTGGACAATCGAAAGTGGCAAGTGTGATCCACAATTCTCTAAAGTTGCATAAAGGGATATAACTGAGGCAAGATTATGTAAATTTGTATATGCCCCCACTGTGGCACAGGAGGACATATGCAGCTGCTCTAGAAGCAGTGACTTGACCAGGCTTGTAATATTCCTATCAGCGAGTGTGTTTGTGAGGTTACTACCGTCAAAAGTGCATGCAACAAGACTGTGGACCCAGGCAAGGAACCACCACAAGGGTGCTGTGAATCTAAATGGGATGCAGGAGGCAGGTTATCCAGATGTGCTCTGTGAGTCTTGCTTAGTGCAGTCTCTGCTAAGGGATAAGTATTTGAACCCTGATTCTGCAATTTAATGTGGAAAAGGGATGAACTTGGAATGGAAGGCACAATGTTGTCACTACTAGAAGTCAAGCAGTCTGAGCCCTATATCACAGTTTTCTGTGAGAAGAGTATTGTGTCTGATGTGAAAACTTTATGAGCTTTAACAAATTTGAATATTTGCTCTAGAATTGGATTGTGCGACTGTAGTGCTTGTATAGAAATATCCTGTTCTGAAGTGAACCGAGTGTTTACATCTCACACAAGAGTATCTGCATGTGACTGATTACAATTGTACACATAAAACAGCATTTTCTGGAAAGATCTTGAAGTCAGTTACCTTTGTGATATGGTTGATTGGAGATTTTGTGGCACTGGGAAAATTCTAATCCAGCTGGTGCTACATGTCACTTTTTCATAATATGAAGAGAGTAATGTGCAAATTTTTGAAAATTCCAGCATTTCTGGATTTACTAAGGGCTTAAGTGTGCAAAGCAAACATAACAATTTAGGAGTAGTAGGTAGAAGATGTGTGTTGCTATGGCATATTAGAAATGTAAGTGAGAGGTGCCATTTGTAGCTGCCCAGTTCCTTGGTGTCTAGCTGAAAACATTGAAATGATGGTGGCTGGAGTATTGGTTCCATTGCTCTTAACAGGAGTTGCTGTGTCACTTGGTGGCCTCTGTTATTCGCAAACGTGTTGCTGTTGAAGTGTTAATTGCTGCTGTCAAAAATTTAAGAAACTGTGGACCTATGTTTCCTTTCACTGAGTGTGTGCTGGCTTTTAGTTCTGCATACTTGAACTGTGGTCATAATCCCTGTTGCCACTTTTGTATTTGCTTATTTAGTTCCTGTGATAATGTGCACCATTTTTATTAATTGATCATTAATAAATGATAGACAAAGTAAGTGTTCATTATACCTGGATCAGAGTGATTGAGGAAACTTGATAATACCAGAAAGTCCATAAGTTTTCACAAAGTCATTATCAACACAGCCGCCATTACTAGTTCATAAAGCAAATCTGTAGACCAGTCCAGCAGAGATTAGCTAGGTTCCAGTAGCGCATCATAAAGATAATGTAAACAATCTTCTCTCGTTGAATGATGTGGCTGAGGAGCTTCCGGCTATTGCTTATAAAAACATTCTGGCCTCTAAATGGTGAGCCAAGTGACCCACCAGGAGTATCACCTATCCTGACTCTCTGTACCCCACCCTCCACCTACCAGGGGGCTCACATCTTTTTTCGGAGCCAGTCTTGGCCACCACAGGGCTCCA
Source organism: Schistocerca piceifrons (assembly GCF_021461385.2). NCBI lineage: Eukaryota > Metazoa > Arthropoda > Insecta > Orthoptera > Acrididae > Schistocerca > Schistocerca piceifrons. The sequence goes on from NC_060138.1 coordinate 278,741,057, forward strand.
GTCCCAGCAGTGCTTGTTCCCTTTCCATGCTGCAAGTCTATCCGTGTAAAATGGTCTCCATTGTTGGGTTTGACATGTCAGTGCTCTTCCAAATTTTACAGAATTTTGGATCGTGCAGGATAGGTTGTCCTTCCTTGCAAACAATGGTAATACACCTTCCACTGTGTAGGAGGGAAAGGTTGTCATAAAGTACCTGCATTATGGTAGCCCCCTGACCACTCAGGTATTGCATTGATGGTGGCTAAGCTTGAAACTCCATGCTACTTGTTTCTGGCAGTCCTTGATGAATTTCCAGCTTCAAAAGTGGGGTACATTAACAGCTACACAATTGATGGATGAAACAGCTTTCCATCACTTGAACCCTCAGTCATGTTTGTTCATTCAGAGGGGAGATATTCTTGTTCGACAGTGACATCCCGAGTAGTCTTCAGGCTATCAACCATTGCTACCCTTGACTGAGTGAGGTGGCCCAGTGGCTAGCACACTGGACTCGCATTATGGAGGACAACAGTTCAATCCCCTGTCCGGCCATCCTTATTTACGCTTTTCATAATTTCCCTAAATCACTCCAGGCAAATGCCAGGAGGGCTCCTTCAAAAGGGCATGGCCGACTTCCTTTCCTAATCTGATGAGACCAATGACCTCGCTGTCTGGTCTCCTCCCCCAAAACAACCCAACCCAATGCTACCCTTGGCACTCCTTGGTCATGACTGTCCAGGACCTTTATTCTGACATCCATCAAGGTAGATAGTTGGTCATCTTTTTCTGTACCCCTGGTCACATTGGGATCCCAGGGAACAAACATGTTAATTAGATGGCAAAGTTTTCTACAAGGCCACTGACCTTAGAGATTGAGGTACCAGAACTGAACATTCAGTGGCTCTATGCTGTCAATTGTTGGAGGAGTGGAATACAGATAGGTGTGCCCTCATTTCTCCAAACAAAGTTGAACAGTAAATGGGACCATGACAATGTGGTGCCCTTCTCTTCATACTTCTCACAGGGAATCTATCATTCTCTGTCAGCTTTGCATTGGTGTCAGTGTGATGCCCATGCGATGGTGGCCCACATTCTGCTGGACTGCCCTAATTTGGCCATCTTAAAGTGAAACCTAAAACTTGCTGACACATTTTCTCTGATGCTAGCAGGGTCTGATCTGGTGTTACATTTTACCCATGAAGGTTGTGTCTTCCCCTCTTTGTGAGGTTGTTGTTATTGTGGTCTTCAGTCCTGAGACTGGTTTGATGCAGCTCTCCATGCTACCCTATCCTATGCAAGCTTCTTCATCTCCCAGTACTTAACAGCAACCTACATACTTCTGAATCCGCTTAGTGTATTCCTCTCTTGGTCTCCCTCTATGATTTTTACCCTCCACACTGCCCTCCAGTGCTAAATTTGTGATCCCTTGATGCCTCAGAACATGTCCTACCAACCGGTCCCTTCTTCTTGTAAAGTTGTGCCACAAACTCCTCTTCTCCCCAATTCTGTTCAATACCTCCGCATTAGTTACGTGATCTACCCATCTAATCTTCAGCATTCTTCTGTAGCACCACATTTCGAAAGCTTCTATTCTCTTCTTGTCCAAACTATTTATTGTCCATGTTTCACTTCCATACATGGCTACACTCCATACAAATACTTTCAGAAATGACTTCCTCACACTTAAATCTATACTCAATGTTAACAAATTTCTCTTCTTCAGAAACGCTTTCCTTGCCATTGCCAGTGTCTCATTTCCTAATCTAATACCTTCAGCATCACCCGAGTTAATTCGACTACATTCCATTATTCTCGTTTTGCTTTTGTTGATGTTCATCTTATATCCTCCTTTCAAGACACTGTCCATTCCGTTCAACTGCTCTTCCAAGTCCTTTGCTGTCTCTGACAGAATTACAATGTAATCAGCGAACCTCAAAGTTTTTATTTCTTCTCCGTGGATTTTAATACGTACTCCAAATTTTTCTTTTGTTTCCTTTACTGCTTGCTCAATATACAGATTGAATAACATCGGGGAGAGGCTACAACCCTGTCTCACTCCCTTCCCAACCACTGCTTTCCTTTCATGCCCCTCGACTCTTATAACTGCTATCTGGTTTCTGTACAAATTGTAAATACTCTTTTGCTTCCTGCATTTTACCCCTGCCACCTTCAGAATTTGAAATAGAGTATTCCAGCCAACATTGTCAAAAGCTTTCTCTTAGTCTACAAATGCTAGAAACGTATGTTTGCCTGTCCTTAATCTATTTTCTAAGATAAGTCATATGGTCAGTATTGCCTCACGTGTTCCAATATTTCTACGAAATCCAAACTGATCTTCCCCGAGGTCAGCTTCTACCAGTTTTTCCATTCATCTGTAAAGAATTCGTGTTAGTATTTTGCAACTGTTACTTATTAAACTGATAGTTCGGTACTTTTCACACCTGTTAACACCTGCTTTCTTTGGAATTGGAATTATTATATTCTTCTTGAAGTCTGAGGGTATTTCGCCTGTCTCATACATCTTGCACACCAGATGGTAGAGTTTTGTCAGGACTGGCTCTTTCATGGCTGTCAATAGTTCTAATGGAATGTTGTCTACTCCTGGGGCCTTGTTTTGACTTAGGTCTTTCAGTGCTCTGTCAAACTCTTCATGCAGTATCATATCTCCCATTTCATCTTCATCCATTTCCATAATATTGTCCTCAGGTACATCACCCTTGTATAGACCTTCTATATACTCCTTCCACCTTTCTGCTTTCCCTTCATTGCTTAGAACTGGGTTTCCATCTGAGCTCTTGATATTCGTACAAGTGGTTCTTTTTTCTCCAAAGGTCTCTTTAATTTTTCTATAGGCAGTATCTATCTTACCCCTAGTGAGATAAGCCTCTACATCCTTACATTTGTCCTCTAGCCATCCCTGCTTAGCCATTTTGCATTTCCTGTCAATCTCATTTGTGAGACGCTTGTATTCCTTTTTGCCTGCTTCATTTACTGCATTTTTATATTTTCTACTTTCATCAATTAAATTCAATATTTCTTCTGTTACCCAAGGATTTCTACTAGCCCTCGTCTTTTTACCTACTTGATCCACTGCTGCCTTCACTGCTTCATCCCTCAGAGCTACCCATTATTCTTCTACTGTATTTCTTTTCCCCATTCCTGTCAATTGTTCCCTAATGCTCTCCCTGAATCTCTGTACAATCTCTGGTTTAGTCAGTTTATCCAGGTCCCATCTCCTTAAATTCCCACCTTTTTTGCAGTTTCTTCAGTTTTAATCTACAGTTCATAACCGATAGATTGTGGTCAGAGTCCACATCTGCCCCCGGAAATGTCCTACAATTTAAAACCTGGTTCCTAAATATCTGTCTTACCATTATATAATCTATCTGATACCTTCTAGTATCTCCAGAAATTCTTCCATGTATACAACCTTCTTTTATGATTCTTGAACCAAGTATGATTAAGTTATGCTCTGTGCAAAGTTCTACCAGATGGCTTCCTCTTTCATTTCTTACCCCCAATCCATATTCACCTACTATGTTTCCTTCTCTCCCTTTTCCTACTCTCAAATTCCAGTCACCCATGACTATTAAATTTTCGTCTCTCTTCACTACCTGAATAATTTCTTTTATCTCATCATACATTTCATCAATTTCTTCATCATCTGCAGAGCTAGTTCGGCATTAGTACGGGTAGGCTTAATGTTTATCTTGGCCACAATAATGTGTTCACTATGCTGTTTGTAGTAACTTACCCGCATTCCTACTTTTTTATTCATTATTATATATACTCCTGCATTACCCCTATTCGATTTTGTATTTATAACCCTGTATTCACCTGACCAAAAGTCTTGTTCCTCCTGCCACCTAACGTCACTAATTCCCACTATATCTAACTTTAGCCTATCTATTTCCCTTTTCAAATTTTCTAACCTACCTGCCCTATTAAGGGATCTGACATTTCATGCTCCGATCCGTATAATGCCAGTTTTCTTTCTCCTGATAACGACATACTCTTGAGTAGTCCCCACTTGGAGATCCGAATGGGGGACTATTTTACCTCCGGAATATTTTACTCAAGAGGACGCCATCATCATTTAACCATACAGTAAAGCTGCATGCCCTCGGGAAAAATTACGGCTGTAGTTTCCCCTTGCTTTCAGCCGTTTGCAGTACCAGCACAGCAAGGCCATTTTGGTTAGTGTTACAAGGCCAGATCAGTCAATCATCCAGATTGTTGCCCCTGCAACTACTGAAATGGCTGCTGCCCATCTTCAGGAACCACACGTTTGTCTGGCCTCTCAACAGATACCCCTCCGGTTATGGTTGCACCTATGGTATGGCCATGTGTATCGCTGAGGCACGCAAACCTCCCCACCAACAGCAAGATCCATGGTTCATGGGGGGCTTTGTGAGGTAGGGCACATTGACTTCATTGGTCGCTCGATGAATTGGATGGGTACCTTGTCACCTGCTCCAACCCATGGTTGCCCATGGCTGCCCTTGCTTAGTGGTGTGGCCTGGCTTCTGCTCTTCAACTTTTTTCAGTTTGTCTTATTCTTTTAGATCTGTCATTGGTTTACTCTGTCTCTGTGCCATTGTTTTCTTTCCAGAGATTATACTGATTTAGGGTGAGGCAACACTGGCTGGATACATAGGGTGCATCGCCAATTGCATAACATGTCCCAGGGGCCTCCAGTTGCTTTCTGAGTGCAGCATCTAGCCCATCTTCACACTCTTACCTCTCTCTTAATTTGACTTGTTTCTATCTTGTGGTTTTATTGGTTATTGGTTACATTTGGGTTCATCAGGAGCTCTCAAGGGCTCAGCATTGATTTGCTGGGTTCGAGCTTGGCAGCCCTGGGTTCCTGAGCTAGGAACTGCTAAATGCCACCAGTCCCCAGTCACCATAAGCTTTAGGCATGCACCAGCGATCCCCATGCAGTGGTGGTACATTGTGTGTCTAAGGGAATAGGGTTCTTGGCTTGACCACCTGGATTGCAAGGATGGGATAAATCTCTGTAAAAAAAAAAAAAAAAAAAAAAAAAAAAAAAAAAAAAAAAAAACAAAACCCTCAATCTGAAGGTGTGCTGCATGCTGATGGAATGCATGGCTGTTGAGGTGGAACAGTCATAATCGGGCAACCTCTGAGAAACCTGCCGCGCCTCAGTTGTATAACGTTTACTCAGGCATGCAGGGCTATGTCTGAGTGGACCCTTATTTCCCTAGCTGCTCATGGGACTGAGATGCAAACCTCGAAATCATCTTCTTCTCCTCCCAGCGGGAAGGGTGTACCACCTGGGAGGATTCACATCCATTCATCCAAAAGAATGGGAGAAGCTAGTCCTCCTGATAATAAGAATACTTTGGACTGTAGTAACAGAGCTCATGGAGTCAGATATTACAGTGTGTTTCTGGTGATAAAGAGGAAGGAGGGGACATTTGAAAAAGTGTCCCCATTTTATACCCAGAAGTGTTTGGAAGGCCTTGCTAGAACATTAAAATCTGTAAAATGATTGCGTAATGGCTCATTGTTGGTCAAAATTAACAAGTCAGAGCAGGTAGACCTTCTTAAGAAATCACAGAAACTGGGTAATTATGATATCATTATTGACATGAACACCTCTCTCAACTCCAGTAAGGGCATTATCACATGCTGAGATATCATGGACATGGACATAGCTGAACTGAAGGAAGAATGGGCATCTCAGGGAATAGTCGATGTGGAGCAATGAAGGCACACGAATAATGGAGCAACTGCAAAGACTGCCACTTTCATTGTCACACTCAATTCTCCGGCACTGCCTGAATATCTAATGGCAGTGTTCCTTCGACTTAATGTTCGGCCTTACATTCCAAACCCATATTTACCTATAAATTTACCTTTAAATGCCAGTTTTTCAGCTCTACAACCATGAGTTGTAAAGGTGAATTGATCTGTGGGAACTACTGAAAAGCTGCTTGTGACACTGAGACTGACTGCCCACCTCCAGTGATCTGCATCAACTGCTCTGGGAACCACCCAGTCTGGATCCGAGATTGCCCTGTTTTTGCTGAAGAACGCAAAATACAGCAAATAAAAGTAACAAAGTGGATCCCCTATGCTGAATCCAAAAACGAATATAAGGTGATGAAACCCCCTGTCTTTGCCACTTCATATTCTTCCACTGTGCATCTGTACTTGCACATTTACATGCCAAGGGAAAAAGAGTAAGAACAAAGCAATCCAGGCAGCTGCATCAGGAGAGACCAACAACTGTTGAGCAACAAGCATCCAGAAGGTACAAGAAAATCAGAGTGCCTCTCAATGCCCCCTTTCCCCCTCATCTTCGAAGGGACAGGTTGCAGGGAAAGGCTCATGACATTTGGGTCAAAAGTTGTCCTGAGTGCCGTCGGAAGTCATTCTTTCCTGTCTGACTGATGAAGAGGATATCATGGAGTTAGATGCCTTGGATCCAGGCAGCCCCTCCAGTCCGCTCACTCTTCAAGTGCTTCACCTTCCCGGTGCAAAGATAGGGACTGATGACATGGCTTCCATACTGCAGTGGAGCACGAATGGGTTCAGGACTCATGTGAAGGAACTGAAATTCCTAGCACAGGCACATCCTTTGTGCTTTTGTTTACAAGAAACACATTTTAAAGATACAGATGTCCCTGCGCTACAGGAATATACGCTATACCACTAGGATGACCTGTGGGGGGAAAGGGCCAAGGGAGGTATCACAGTGTTTGTCACTAATACAAACCACTCCTCTGTTTCCCCCTTGGCTACTCAACATGGGTACTCACACACATTTCTCTACTGTTACTGGGTCATCCTCAGCCATCAACCTCTCTTTCTGTTCTGCAAGCAGTTGCAGTTCAAATTCAAGTGTATCGAAGGATCACTGTTTGCTCACTGTATTTATCCCCACAAGATGCACTAGACTCTGAAGCTTTCACAAATTTTATCGCACAACTCCTGGGAGACTTCAATGCCCACCATGTCCTGTGGGGCTCGACCAGTACTTGCCCTCGGGGTCAGATTTTGGAGGGCCTCATGACATCTCACGAGCTGTGCATCTTCAAAATGGGTACTCGCACACATTTCTCTACTGTTACTGGGTCATTCTCAGCCATTGACCTATCTTTCTGTTCTCCCGCCCTCACCAGCTCCGTTCAGTAGGAGGTCATTGACGACCTTCATTTCAGTGACCACTTCTCAATCTGCCTTCACCTACTAAATGGCTCGCCACCTGAAGCTAAGCCCCCAAAATTGATGGTCAGCAGTGCTAACTGGATGCGTTTCAGGCAGCTGGCTGTGTTCGAACACTGCGACAGTGTCCAAGGATGGGTGGACCACATCACATGAGTGATCCATTGTGCTGCTGACTTCTCCATCCCACAGTCATCAAGTCATCTTAGGAGGCAACCAGTATCTTGGTAGACAGATGAATTCGATCCCGCGATCCGGGAAAGGCGTGCAGCTCTTTGACATTTTAAATGCCGACCAACAGCAGACTACCTTAGAGCCTTTCGAGTCGCAAGTTCCAAGGCTCGACGTATCATTAGCGAGAGTAAGAAAAGCACATTGCAAGTGTTCCTGGACTCTTATCAATCATTCCACTTCCTCTATAAAAGTATGGGAAGCCATCTGGAGGATTTCTGGTAAATGCAGCCATTTACCGATAGGAGTGCTGAAACATGGGTGCCTCCAAACAACACCCGGAGACGTTGCTCAGATGCTGGCCAAACATTTTGCACAAACTACTGCCAATGCAAGCCAGGATCTGTCATTTCGTCACTATCGTGTGATTGTAGAGAGGAAAAAGTTGGACTTAAGGTCCAGTAGTTCTGAGATATACAACTCCCCTTTCTCCATGTGGGAGCTTAAATCAGACCTGACCGAGATTCATGACACTGCAACCGGTCATGACCAAATCTGGTACTGCATCCTAAGACTTTTGCCAGCAGTATCAAAGGAAATCCTGCTCAAATGTTTTAATGTAATATGGCAGACAGGCAACTTCTTCAACTCTTGGAGGGAGGCAATTCTGATCCCTCTCCTCAAACCGGGAAAGGACTGCACCTGTCCCAGTACTTATCAGAGTGTCACCTTAATGAGCTGTGTAGGAAAGACCCTGGAGCGAATGGTTAACCGTCATCTGGTCTGGTTGTTAGAGACCAGTCAACTCCTTAGCTGTTTTCAGTGTGGATTCTGAAGATTTCAGTCCACTGTCGACAATCTGACCCTCCTAGAGGCGGCAGTTCAGCAGGCTTTCCTCCATAAGCATCACTGTATCGACATATTCTTTGATATAAGTAAGGCATACAATACTACTTGGAAACACTGTATTCTCAAACAGCTGCATCAATGGGGCTTTTGTGGCCACCTCCCCATCTTCATACGGTCTTTTCTGTCTCACTGTTTTTTTAGGATCTGGGTTGGTGACACACTGTCTAATCGATTTGAGCAGGTGAATGGTGTTCCTCAAGGCAGTATTTTAAGTGTTACCCTCTTTGCCATAACCATCAACAATGTCACATCTATGGTAAGGAGTCCTGTACATTGCTCCTTATTTGTAAATGATTTTGCTGTTTTCTGTTCCTCCTCTAGTGTTGCAATGGCGAGCCATTAGTTGCAACTTAAAGTGCGGTGGTTAGAAGAGTGGGGTGTAAAGACAGGTTTTCGGTTTTCTGCAGGTCAGTGTGTGTGTATGTGTTCATTTTAATTGTTCTCATTGTCTTTTTAATTTGACTGCTGTGACTATGAGGGACACCATCCTACATTTTAGAGAGACAGTGCAGTTTCTGAGCCTCATTTTTAACTCCCGATTGCCATGGTTACCACACCTGCAAGACCTGAAAGCCAGTACCCTAAAGGCACTGAACATCACCAAATGTCTTAGCCACAGATCTTTGGGAGTGGATAGGGCTTGTCTCCTTCAGTTTTATTGTGCTTTTGGTCTATGGTTGCATGGTGTATGGGTCAGCAAGGCCCTATTACCTGCGTATCATTGCCACTGTCGATCGTGAGGGGATTTGGCTGGCCACGGTCGCTTATCGGACCAGTCCCATACCTAGCGTCTGTGCTGAGGCGGGGGAACCCACACTTACCATCTGGCACCAGCTCCTCATGCTGCGTCAGGCCCGTAAGTTCCTTGCAGCTCCAACTTCACCTGCACGCCATACTGTTGCTCTTCCACCTCTGGAATGCCTTTTTTTCAACCATCCATGAGCCACACTGCCATTTGGGATCCACATGCAGTGTGTGTTGGAGTCAGTGTGGAGCCAGTACAACCCTAAGTCCAGGGTTTTAACCACCTGCTACTGTGGTTACCAGAGAGACTCAGAGTGATTTTAGATTTGGTGTGGTACAGGAGAGATAGCACTCCTGCTTCCATTTTTATTGCAATATTCTCTGTTATTTTATCTGAGTACCATGACCATGTAAATGTCTAAGCTATGGGACTCTGTTGGTTGCCCTGTCATTTTCCCAGATCGTGTCCTCAAGATCAGAATGCCTCCAGCATTTAATGTCTCTGATGCAGAATTATATGCAATCTTGTGACCACTGGAACAGATGAGATGTGCTCCCGGTGCTTGATTTCTTGTCTGCTCATATTCTCTGAGTGCCCTTTATTCTTTCCAATGTTTGTACACAGCAGATACAATAACCCAGAATATCTAGGATGCCCTCCTACAACTACAATGAATGGGGAAGGAGGTGTCTTTCTGATGGGTACTGTGGCACATTGGAACTGTGGGGAATGAAAGGGCAAATCAAGCAGCCAAGGAGGTGTGTCTTGATCCTCTGGTATTTCGGTGTGCTATCCCCCTGCATGCTGTCTCCTCGCTGTTGAGGTACAAAGTCATGTGTCAATAGGAAAACAAGTGTCTGGCAGTGACTGATAACAAGCTCTGTGTCATCAAGCTCACAATTCAGCTGTGGAGTACTTCCTTCGAGCCACGTCGGTGGGACGAGGTCCTTCTTACTTGCTTCACATAGGCTGCAACCCTATGACACATGGATTCTTACTTCAGCGAGAGGACCCTCCAATGTTCGGTGCTTGCGGCATGCAGATCACAGTGCACCATATCTTATTGGACTGCATTTTATTTGCTGACCAGCGGACTGCGTCAGATTTGCCATCTATTTTATGTGATGATCAAACGAATGTGGTTAGGGTTTTAAAGTTTTGTGAATTGTCCAACGCTTTTAACAAAATCTTAGGGAGAGATTCTAAATGTGTCAAAGGGTGGCTGGTACACCCTAGATTTTTGTAAGTGGTCAGCCAGTCACATTTCCCTGTGCTTTCTTTTAGTTCGTCTGTGTTTTGTTTTCTCTGTGTTTTAATTTCTTGATTAGCTCTCTTCCCTCCTAATTGGTTTTAGTGCATGTGATACAGAGTGACTGTGTGGTCATTTTGAGTGCATGTGTGTACAACACTTTTGATTCCTCTCCATATTAGTTTGTTTTTATAATTATAAGGACGCTGAAGCCCTCACCATTGGATGCCCATCAGATCCAAACACACACACACACACACACACACACACAGTTCATCAGGATTAGTCTTATGTCTCCTTCCTGCCTTAGCACTCTTTTTCATTTGACACTTGTAGTATGGAGGGACTGATGACCTCATAGCTTGGGTCTTTTAGACCCATCAATCCAACCCAGTCCTCTTTAACTGATAATTTTGATATCTTCTGTGTTGGAATCAGTGTTGTTACCCAGCTGATATGCATGACACACTCCTTCCAAGCTGATACAAGTGTCAGAGTCAAGTTCAGATAAAGGAATCAAGTGAGAAATTCTGCTGTAGACTCTGGCTAAAGATTTAAAAACACAGTGTATTATAAATAGCACATGGGTAGCATTATTGCTGGATGTAACATATGAAAAGAAGATAGTTGTTACAGCAGTGGTATCAGATTGTTAACTGGAAATACAGTGGAATGGCCATAGAAAGATTGTGCACATTGAGGACACCTGGTACCTGGTTGCTGAACATGTTTAACATCATGACTCAAAGGACAGGAGTGCCTGATACACCACACAGACTATATGGTTCCTCTCACCCAATACCTTCTTTCTCTGAATTTTGGAGATGGGAAACTACCTTACAGCCCATACTTGCATTGATTAAAGGACAGTTTTTAACTATTTAAAACTGTGAAAAACTGAAGCTGCTGTAGATTGAGGAATGTAATAAAAGACGGTGCAGAAGTTCGACTTGGACAAATATTGCACTCTTTTTGATTTTTGAGAAACAGGAGAAGAGAGATACACTGCCTGATAAAAGATGTGAATCATCCAGAAGACATGGTTGGATGTCAATTTAACTTTGTACACACACACACACACACACACACACACACACACACACACACACACACACACGCCATCAGTGGGTTACAGTTATCTATTACAGGGGTAATGGCCAGTAGGGCACATTAATGTTGTTCATGTTTATGGTTGTTACCAGGTGTTGTAGGGTATATAAGGGGTGTGAACAGCATCAATTGTAGAGTGATCACTGTGAAGAAAACAGAGATGCTGTGTACTCATTTCAGACAGTGTTATCAGCTCTGGACTAAGTTTGAAAGAGGCCCTGTTGGGCCTCACACAAATGAGAGGGCCGGTACACTTCTCCTAAAAATTTTGGTTGGCCGTATATGGCCACCACAAGGGAGGATCATTGTATTGTGCACCAAGCAACTGTAAACACTTCACATCTGTGTCTGCCATTGAAGAACCAGTAGTGGATTTCCAGCTACATTCTGTGTCATCCCGTATCATTGGTTGGAGACTAGCAGTGGTTGGATCATGGAATTACCATCACACTCATAGGCTGCCATTAAATCTACAGCACAAACAGCTGCATTTGGAGTGATGCCATGGTAAGGAATCATGGACTGGTGATGAATTGCGTTGCATTGTGTCCAGTAATGAATTGTGATTCTGCTCTACCACACATGACCATCTTTGGTGAGTAAGGTAGCAATGTCTAGTGAGGTCCTATCCTTCCAGTGTCTTGGAAATACACAGTGATGTTACTCCTGGTATGATGTTGTGGAGAGCCGTCAGGTATGACTTGAGGTCACAGCTGGTATGTGTTACCTATTATGTAACAGTATTATGGTGCAGTGTTTCAACATTACCACACTCATCCACGCATGGCACATGTCTCTGTGAACTGTCTATGTGATGTTGAGGTACTCTTGTGGCCAGCAAGATCCACATATCTGTTCCCAATAGAACATGTGTGGGATCAGATCAGACATCAGCTCTGTCTCAGTGCCTATATCTAGGACGTCAAGGACCAGTTATAATAGTTGTGAGCCAGCTTGCCATAGGAACATATACATCAGCTTTGTGACATGTTCCCCGATAAAATCAGTGCATTTGTACAGGCCAGAGGGGGTGCAGGATCATACTGAAAAGTGGACTTATACTGCCACGTCATTTGTACGTTTAACTCAGTTTTGTAATCAACGAAATAACATCACATAATCTCTCAACCTGTGAAGCTTCATTTAGTTTTCTCCTTCTCTTCTGGGTGCTTCACTTTTTTGTCGGATGGTGTATTTTAAAAGCAAATTCTTATCACTTTCATTTCAACTCTAGTTCTGCTCAAATTTCACCTTTTGTAATATCAAAAAATGTTGGCTCCTCCAAAAAGCATCAACATGTAATGTGTCAAAGAGCTCTTCTTCACGTACATTAATTAGGAGGTAAAATGACTACAACTAATTTGTCAGTTTGTCATGTCACCAAAGGATAAACTATCTATCCTGTTATCAAAACTGGGCTGTTCTCCATACTTGAAATAACTTACCTCTCCATGTGAATGTGCTGATACTGGTTATGTGGAAGTCATCAGTGAACTACATTCCACTTCTCAGTTTGGCCTAAAGTTCAAATTGGAATGGGGACAAGATGAGAAAAAAGACCTCTAAACAATATACCATAGCTATAGTGACAGTTTTTCTTAGTACCTGAGTGTTGGAAATGACTGACTAGTGCTGTCTGTTACACCATAATCCAAAATAAGTATTATTGTCTCACAGCTATTAAACCAGTAAATAAGATGAAATCCACTCCCTCACTTTAATTAAAAGATGCTGTGACTTACCAAATGAGAAAGCGCTGGTAGATAGACACAATAAAAACACACAAACACACACACAAATTTCAAGCTTTCGCAACCCACGGTTGCTTCATCAGGAAAGAAGGAAGGAGAGGGAAAGACGAAAGGATGTGGGTTTTAAGGGAGAGGGTAAGGAGTCATTCCAATCCCGGGATATGTGTGTGTGTGTGTGTGTGTGTGTGTGTGTGTGTGTGTGTGTACCTGTCCTTTTTTCCCCCCTAAGGTAAGTCTTTCTGCTCCCGGGATTGGAATGACTCCTTACCCTCTCCCTTGAAACCCACATCCTTTCGTCTTTCCCTCTCCTTCCCTCTTCCCTGATGAAGCAACCATGGGTTGCGAAAGCTTGAAATTTGTGTGTGTGTTTGTGTGTTTTTTATTGTGTCTATTTACCAGTGCTTTCTCATTTGGTAAGTCACAGCATCATTTTTAATATATTTTTCCCATGTGGAATGTTTCTTTGAGATGTCCCCAGTGGTGCAATTGACTTTTTGAAACTGGTGAGAGATGGTTCTTTCCTCATGAACTGTCGTATATTCTTGCTTGTTTTAGGTGGCCTTAGTATTGTGGAAGTGTTATTTCTAGAAAAAAAACTTTACTCACTTTGAACCCACAAAGGAAATTTCCCTTCTAAGGAATAGAGAAAATATTGGGAAAAAAAGACATTGGTAATCATTGCTGCTATAACTGCCGCATCCTCAAAAATGTCAAGTCTGATTGTTACTAGTTGATCTAATGTATTTCTGTCTGGAGACAGCTACCAAACTCTTTCTTCTAGGTTGTTTTCAGAGAAAAAAAAAACATTTAGCATTATTTTGCAAACCAACCATTATAGCAGTATGATTGTGTACATACGTACTAGCGAGCTGAGGTTGTCTTTAAAGTTTTGAGTCACATCTAGGAAGGAAGTCAAATGATTTATAGAAGGACACATCTACAAATTTATGCCCCCTCTTCATACTGACCTTTGCCGAAATGATCTCAAATGCAGGTTCAGTTTCTACCTCAGTTGATTTGAGTTTCATGTCTAGTGCTATAAATGCACCACCTCCATTTCCCATTAGCCTATCCTTTTGACATAGTTAGATTCAGCCCAAAAATCTCGGTGCAGTCAATTTTGGGTTTTAGTTAGCTTTCTGAACCTAATATTACATGAGCTCTGCTCCTTTTTAGGAGTGCATCAAGCTCCAGGATATTGTTGCAAATGCTTCAGTAGTTGATCACTAGGATGTCAATAGTCTCATCTTTGGGTACATTTCTTTTGAGTCTTATACTAGCATTTTGTTCTCCTACAGCTACGAGTATCTAGAGTGGATGGAGACTAGTGCTGTATCTGGGAAATGTGAACAACAAAGACAAGAGGCGTGAATGGAAAAACAAATTTTAATCTCTCAACTGAAGTTCACACAATGTCTGAATACAAATATTGTCAGATGGAATTGTACACTGAGTCCCTATCAGAATCATACAACACTGTCACTTCAAGGTTGTATATCTCCATAGTTAGAAGCAGTAAGTCCAAACACTTTGCGAGACTGCAGCCTGACTTCACACTGCCATCTGTAACAGGCATGTGCTTCTATCTAGTCCAGGTGCGCAGGAGTACACAGGTTGCTGGTGAGCCCACAGTGGCATGGTGTGGTGAATTGACCTGTAGTTGATAGTTTGCTATTTTTCATATATACACTGGCTGGAGTTGCTGCGGTTACTGCGGAAGTGGTTTAGGGGTGGTTGCACCTGTGCTGTTAAGTGGCAGTGGTGCCACCACCTATTGGCTGTGAGCTGAATGCACTCTAATTCCTGGCTGTAAAATGCTGTGTGTGCCACAGTGCAGTCATTGATGATACTGCAAGTAGCCTAATCTCTAAGATTATAGTGTCAAACTGAACACATAGTAATAAATTAGGGTAGCCATCTCGGATGATGTACATAATGTGCTTGTCCCATTTAGGGGACCCTTCAGTTCTTAGCTGCAGCCTAGCATATTGAAGAACCATCGAAGTCTCTGATAAAAGCTTTATTAGACTCGGGGGGCATAATATTGCAAAAAGCAAGCAGTTCATAAATAATCTGTTACAGTCTGAGAAAAACTACAATACTAGAGGGAGGAATAATCTTTATTACCAATTATTAATTCTTTCTGTAGCTCAGAAAGAAGTTCAGTATGCAGCAAAATAATTTTGTGATCATTCGCCCAAAGGTATAAAATTTCTGGCAGTTACAACTAACTAATGAGTTCTGAGAATGGTGCTGCAGACTGTGAGCTTTATTGACATTCTATAAACAAGTCTGGACTTCCCAACCTCCTCTCCCAGTCACTGGAGCAATGTAAGTGTGAACTTAAAAGTTCAGCTGACAGGCATCATTTGATCCAATGTGCGCCACAATCTGCAGATGGATGCACCCTGTTCCATCACTGGCTACCAGACCTACAACTTGTAGAATACAGCCTTGAGGCATCTGCATCTACATCTTCATGTACATTCTGCAAACCACCATGAGGTGCATGGCAGAGGGTATATCTCATTGTACTACTTATTAGGGTTTCTTGTTGCTCCATTCACATACGGTACTTGGGAGGAATGATTCTTTGACTGCTTCTGTGCATGCAGTGGTTATTCTAATCTTATTCTCACAATCGCTGTGTGAGTGATACATAGGGGGTTGTAGTATACCCCTAGAGTAACCATTTAAAGCCAGTTCATGAAACTTTGTTAATAGTCATTCTTGAGATAGTTCATGTTTGTCTGCCATTTCAGTATCTCTGTGACACTTTCCCATGTATTTAACAAACCTGTGAACATTCATGCTGAACTTCTCTGTATGTATTCAATATCTCCTGTTAGTCCTATCTAGTATGGGTCCCACACACTTCAGCAATATTCTAGTATGGGTCACACGAGTGATTTGTAAGCAATCTCTTTTGTAGATTGACGGCACATGCCCACTATTCTACCTATAAACCAAAGTCTACCACCTGCTTTACCCAAGACTGAAGCTATGTGATTTTTCCATTTCATATCTCTACAAAGTGTTACACCTAGGTATTTGGATGAGTTTACCAATTCCAGCAGCAGTGACTCATTGATATTATAGTCATAGGAAACTACATTTTTTTTCATATATGCAGGCACACTGATTGCATAAGTTGATCCTTTTATACTCTGCTTCCATTCCCCCTTAAGGCTACAATTATTTGCTCTGTGTTTGAAATGCTAATCATTAATAGACTTTTTGTGCTTGCTTTCCGATGACACAGGGCACATCAGGGTTTTCAGCAGGTTAAATGTGTCACACAATGCTTAAAAATAATTTTCATGTAATGTTTGCCTCTGAGGCATGTGTTCAGTGTTATTTTCTAATGCAAAGGTTCCAGCAAGTTTCCCTTAAATGTACAGTAACAAAATGTGAATATTTACAAACTCAAAAGAAAGTTTAAAGCATTCCTGATTAGCTGTGACTTTTACTAAGTATCTAGACTCAATGATTGAAAATTCTTGTTAACTGCAAGTGAGTCAAAATTTTACTGTGGACAAATTTGTATTGGCATACATGTAGATAACTGTTATTCTCTGAGCAATGTCATTCAGTTGTGCACATTTTAAGCTAACAACATTACATCAACAGATGTTGTTTAATAAAATCGAGGAAGAAGAAACTTGCTTTATAAGTAGCAGCTTTTCAGCTAATATTACTTTACTAAGTGTAACCTGTTTTAGTTCAAGTATTATGTAGTAGTGCAGTGGTATGTGATTATAAGCATTCCTAGTGTACAATCATTGTGAAAGATTCTCAGGTATTCAGCCAGGTAGTATTGTCCAAATGGTGTGATATTTCAGCAAGTTGACTTGTTGCTATCTTCAAGTAGTACTGGTGTGTAATTTGTCATACATTGGGCACTGTATCATATACTACAGTACCTTCCTCTTGTTGTTGAGCTCAGGTCCATGAGACCCATGGGAGACTCCACTGTTGAGATGGAAAGGAAAGTGCACTGCCAGGACATGAACTGCAGTCCTCAGTCTCTGTGCCACTGCCACAGCAGTTGAGATGCGTTAGTTATGGAGGTGGGGCATATAAGTGTTGTGATGTAAACTCTTTGGTTGATGTGAATGGATTTTCCCAAAGACTGTTGTTGCACCTTGAGCACAGTCAAGGCTGGGTCACAGGCATTACTTACTTGGAAGCCAGTCTCTCTATCTTTCATCACTTCCTGTACCAAATCCTCACAGATTCCTTTAAAACACAATCCCAAAATGTAGTGGTCTGTTTTAACAACTTTATATCATTATAATTCATGCTATATCCACTGGAGAGTCAGTGCTCTGCCACAACTGACTTTGTTGATTGTTCTTTATCTATGTGATGCTTGTGCATTCCATATATTTCCTCTGTTGTCCTGATACTCTGACCTGCATACATTTTCTGCACTGGCACTGGCAGCAGTAGGTTTTTGGAGACCTATGTCATCCTTAACAGAACTCCAGGGAATTTTCTTCAGCAGCAGACAAAATATGCACATGATATTGTACTTGTGGAGTATTCAACCTATTTTTATGGCTATGTTACTGATGTAAGCTAAGGGATAAACATTACAAAAGGTTTTTTTCTTCCCGTGCAAGCTGTTGCATAGGCACTTTCAGTTTTATGCTGTGTTTGATCTGATGGTGGCTGTAACAATCCTGGAAAACTGTCTGCAGATGCTGCAACTCCACTGCTAAACCATGTTGGTCAGAGATTTCACAAGCCCTGTACACTAGAATACTGAGCAGACTTTCTCATTGTAAAGGGGCATGAGAGCTGTAACTATGTAAACATAAATCATTGTGTGTTAGTTTACAGTAAATGCTATGTCCTAGTGTGGCATCTGAATTTTGCTTGACTATCATGTCTGATAGCAGAGGTTGGTTGGTTTTCTTCATTCTCTGTCATGAACCTGATGTTATGGTGCAGCGAGTTCAGACATTGCACAAGCTCTTGTAGATGTGGCCAGATCGCAAACATATCATCCATGTGCCATGGTAGGTGTGAGCAGATCACAAGCATATCATTCATGTACCACAAAGTATGAACATCTCAAGGCTAAGCTAATACTAGAAGAACATTTCGTGATGCAATATTATCATCACATGGAATGGGACTAAATTTCACACTAATGGCCAATCTTATCAATGTGTTGAAACAGGTTGCCGTTCCTCTTCCGTCAGATGCAGTGGGCAAAAAGCTTCATGAAACATGTTGTACACCCATAGAGGCTATTCCCCCCAAGACCAAACATCTTCAAGAAGGAGAGGAATCCACTTAAACAAGTAAATTCTACAGTCCTTTTACTACTTCAAGTATAAAAGAAAAAACTATATGATCTCTTCGAAGATGATGCCTACCTGATTGTACAAGTAGATCCAGCAAACCACATGAACAGGAACTCAATGAAAATTCTCCAGAAAACATTCCAAGAAAAAATGGCGAAAAGGCTTCATCCAGTATTGGCTCGATCTCTAAGACTTTGTGAACCAACCTAAAGTCCATAAAGACGGGGCTCCAATCCCTCCATTCTAAGCAACAGCACTGTACTTACATATAAGCTAGAAAAGCATCTGACAATGGTGCTCAACTCCTTTGTTGTCAAATGTCGGCACCACATATGGAATTTAGCGCATTTTGTGTAGCAGCTTCAGAGCTTCCGAATAGCCCAAGGAAACAACATGGTGAGCATTGATATGGTCTTTCTCTTTACTAGGGCATCTGTAAGATACTCTCTCTGTCTCGTATGAGCGAAAGTTGGGTCATCAGTGACAAAACTCTTTGAATTCCTTCTCACTTCAACTTATTACCTGTTTCATGCAAATAACTATACTTGCAGACCAATGGAATGGCAATGGGGTACCCACTGTCATCAGTGGTAGCCAACATGTTCATGGGGGCATTTGAAGAAGAAGCGTTGAGTCAGCAGTCTGGTCACCCTCATGCTTTTTCCAGCACATGGACAAGACATTCATGATTAAGCCACAAGAATGACAGCTTCTACAAGACTTTGTGCAGCATCTGAATTCACTGCCCCATAACATCAGGTTCATTATAGAAGTTGAAGAAAACAGCAACCTCTGTTCTTGGACATGCTAGTCAAGTGGAGATTGGATTATAAACTAGGACATAGCATTTATGTAAACTAATGCACATAGGTTTATATTCGCATGGTTACAACTGTCATGCCGCTTCATAACAAGAGGCTGTCCTCAACACTAGTGCACAAGGCTCACATAATTGTTGACCAAGAGAGGTTAACAATGGAGCTGCAGCACTTGAAGACATTTTTCCAGGAGAGTGGTTACAGCCACCATCAGATCAAATGTGGCATAAAACTGAAGCAGCCTTGGCTACAGCCTGCAAAAGAAGAAGAGAAACCTGTTGCAACAGTTTGTATCCCTCACATTAGTAATGTATTGATGAAAATTCACAGAATACTTCAGAAACATAATGTGAGATGTATGAGTCTGTTAAGAATGACGTATATGTCCAAAAACCAGCAGTACACCACTACCCTTGCCAGTATGAGAATATATATGTAGGTCAGATCATCCAGACAATGGAGGAAAGATGCACAGAGCGCAAGAGTCACACAGATAAGAAATAACTAACAAAGCCAGTTGTAGCAGAACACTCACTCTCCTATGGACATAGCATGAATTATAATGGTATCAAGTTGTTAAAACAGGCAAACATATTTTGGGGTTATGTTTCAAAAGAATCTGTAGTCATCCAACTACATGATGAGCTGATAATAATAATAAAGGCCGTGGTTTCCACCTAAGTAATGCCTGGGCTCCACCACTGAGTATGCTTCAAGTGTAACAATAGTCTGCAGAGGAAATTCAACCATTCACACCAACTGAAGAGTGTAGATCGCACCGTATAGACATGTGTCCCCTGCGTCAACAATATCCCAATTCCAGCAGTGGCGGCACAGAGACTGAGCACCAGAACTCATGTCTCAGTAGCGCCCTTCCTCCTGTATCTTGCAAGAGGAACCAGCTACAGGTACCACAGACAAGAGTTTGACTGTGAGGGACAGGAAGTATATAAGACAGCACCAGTGCAAGACATATCAGTCACTAGGACTGCCTGAAAATGTCAACAAGACAGCTTGCTTAAATATCACATCCTTGGACAATGACTCCTTGCTGAATACTGGAAAACATATCCAGATTAGTGCAGTGATACATTATTGTCAATACAGTGGACAGATGTATTTATGTTGACCTATTATGCATCCCTGAAAATTGAGCTTCATGCTAGGACTTAGAAAACACAATGCATGAATGAGTGAAAACCATTTGCCGTTTCCTTTGTATTATTTATCTTGTGTTTCAAGCCAATTTTTATTTACTTCAGTACAAATACTTTTACAGATTTTTGTGTTTCCTATCTTCCTTTTTACCTGAAAAGAAATTCTGAGATTTTAAAAACTTTTGGATGTGTCATTTCTGCTCAAATTTTTGTGGCTAGTTAGGAGACACTTCACTTGCACAAAATTTAGTTTCATTATATACACCTATGACTGTAAAATTGTTTTTTAAACTTAATAATACACAGAATAAAAAAACTGCCATAGTTTATAAATTTATGACTGCATTTGCATCAAACAACTGTTAGAAAATATTCTGTTTTGTTATACCTATTTTGGCTGTACTCTTGAAGGCAGAAGTCTATTGATGCAAACATCTACTTGTGATGCAATACAAATATCAGAATTTGTAGCTATTGGGTAATTTGTAATATCCTTTTATATAACAATTTTATTGTACAATTCTTAATTTTGAAGGTCTCACTGGAGAAAGTCAGCAAAACCTGGAAGAGGAAACATCAGAAAACTACTTGAGTGTTCCAGAAGTATTAGCGCCAAGTTCACTTTCAAAGCTCTGCCGTATTGTAATTCGTAGACATTACTGTCTGTCACGCCTGAAGAAATATAATTTACCTAATGTCATAAATGATTTCCTGAATTACGTGTTCTAATGTTGGGCCCTCTTACGAAAATATCATTTATCTGATGTGAAAAAAACTCATTATAATAGTGTATTATGTTACACAAAATATGCTCCATATTGTGATAGTGAAAATTGGTGTTCAAAATCTTAGACAGTGTATCATTACAGTTACCTTAATGCTATATTTCCATTCTTCTTTTATGCAGATTTGAAAATAGGACTTCTTATTAATCATGAGATATGATAAATTGTATAGCAACACTATTTTACTGTATGAAATAAATAACATGCAGATATCTGTATGTCCTTCATATCACCATCATGGGGTTATAAAAATTCATAAATTATTATATATCATATTATATCATATCATGTCATGTCATGTCTTATAAATATGGCAATGACGTGGCATGATATATAAGAGAGTTATTAACTGAAACCAGTAGTGATAATAAAGGACTTATAGACAACTCCCTATCATGCATTTTATTAAATACATAGCAGCTGTTGGCAGTCGTCTTCAAAAAGTGTTTAACTATTTTGTTACTAATAAAGTTACTCTTAACCCTGAAATTTTAATTCAGCGAGTACATTTGATCAAAAATAATCTTAAACTACATATTTTGTGCATATATCTGTTTTGAATCATCAAGTTATTAAATGAAAAGTTAAGAGGCTACTAGTTCTTTTCATATGCCAGAGGAAGATTTTGTGAACTGCTAACATTATGTGAAATGATTGGCAAAATTAAAAAAATAAATAGAAAAAAGGTTGTGGTGTATTTATTTTTCTGTGTCCAAAGCAATAATTTTTCTCACTTTGCAAGAATACTATTGTCAGTATAGGCATAACTACATACCAGCTGTCTAAACTGTGTGATTTATTTAACCCAACATGTTTTGGAACAATTTTATTGTGAAAGACAAGTCATTATATCACATTATTACACACACACATGTAATGGAACTCTGTCTATGCTTCCATGTAGTATTACACACCATAAAATGAGTATGTCATCAGGCACAGTCAAAAGTAGTAAACAGCTAGCAAACGTGTGTAGTCAAACACAAGACTGTATGTGTAATAATGAAAATATTGATAATAATGGGATCATGTCATCCTGAAACATGTTGGTCAAATAAATCACATATTTTGGACAACTGGTGCATAATAATCTCTAATGATAGCACGATACAGTTTTACGGTGACTTCCCAATAGATAATACTAGGTACATTGAGTGACTGCAGGCAGGTCGGTGACAATCTACATAAATAGATTTTGACCAATTTTCAATCTAAAAATGGCTTAGGTTACTTGTACAAAAGTGTGTCTGCAGCATGTGAATTATTAACATTCAGTTTTAATTTGCTTTTTCTCTATTAGTAGATCATATTTTAAACAGATTGTGCATCCATACTTTTAAACAGCTCCTTCAGTATATTTTTCATAATTAAATAAAGCACATTAAAAATTGTACACAGTGCCCCAGACTTATGGTAGCAATGTAATCAGATGAGAAATATCTGTGGTGAGTCATAAGTCTCACTAGCATTTGTTTTTGCATTCTTTGAATGCCTATCTGAAATAAGTATTTGCTTATGTGAACTTGAAAACAGGGACATTTGGATCAGTATAACATTTGATTAAATATCATACAGTTACAAGACAAGACTGCTCTATGACAGTTTTCAAATGGATGAAGGAAAGTCAATGGCAGAGAAATAACATCAAACTAAAGGATTGTTAATATGTTTTTTGTTCATGGTGTATATAAAGTATACAATATACGTAAGAGGAAATATTTCTTCCCTGCTAGAATACAGTCAAGAAATCAAGTTTAACATGGTAAGGTAATTAAAATTTCTGTACTGTAGGAGACTTCATGGGAGTCAATACTCTCTAAGATGACTCTGGCAAACAGAGAGTAAAGAAAAAAATCAAACAGTGGGAAGTCCAGGATGGAATATAAACAAAAAATTGCTAATCACCATGTAGAGAAAGCAGTGAGTCACAGACAGACACAATGACAATACTGCTAAACTTTTAGCCTTTGGACAAAAGCGTCATCCTTCAGAAGCAGAAAACACACACATGCAAATACGCACATCTACTGTCTATACGGCTGCTGAGACCTGACTGCAACTGTGCCTGTGCATGCATCCGACCTGAGCAGCAATGCAGAGTGGGTGGTGGAGGTAAGGAAGAGATATGGTATCGGGATGGGGAGGGATAGCAGGGTAAAAGTGAGAGAAGATGACAGCTGCTGTGGTAGTGACCTGGGACATGTGCTGCTAGGTACAGAGTCGGGAGGTTCTGCTGGGGGAGGAGAGAGAAGAGACATAGAAAAGGGGAAAAGACTAGTAGGCGCTTTAACGGAAGAGAAAACATGCATAGTGCTGGCATGGGAGCTGGGAAAGGGGTGGAGAGCAGGGACTAGTGAAGGTTGAGACCAGAGAGGTTACAAGAACGAAGGATATGTTGTAGGGAGAGTTCCCACCTGTACAGTTCAGAAAAGCTGATGTTGGTAGGAAGGTTCCAGATGGTGCAGGCTGTAAAGCAATCACTGAAGTGAAGCACATCTTGCTGGACAGCATTTTCAGAGACTGGTGGTCCAGCTGTCTCTTGGCCATAGTTTGGCAGTGGACATTCATACAAACACACAGCTTATTTGTCATGCCCACATAGAAAGCAGCATAGTGACGTAAAAGCTTGCTGGAGGTACACATTCCTGGAAGGTACCTTTAAATTCAATTATTTCATGGAAAGAGCTACACAAAAATGTTATAGAAACAAACTGCTATTTTCAATAGGATGAAGAGGAGCATACTCTACCAAACATTCTTATTAGTAAGGGATACTGTAATACAAATTTAAGCTTCTGAGTAGTAGTTTTTGGTCTTACCATTACTCTCCCTTCAATTTGTTTCCTTTAACTATACATGTCATACAGTTACTTGAAACTGGATACCAAGTACATGCGACACTGACCTTACTAGATGTTTTATTGATGCTCTGTCACAAGTCAGACTGTCATAACACATGTGCATGTCTTCACAAATGAGTGAGCAATAATATCAGTTTCTATAAATATTTATATGATTAAATCATTGTTGTGAATTGGTACTCCTTTTCTGTAAATGATGTGGAGAAAGTGCTGATGCTACAGTCAAATTAAGAGCCAGAAGTCTTGAACATTCCTGATGGTCCAGTAATATTCATCAAAAATGAAATGGGATAAAAAGTCTTGATGAAATTTTGTTATTGGTAAAGTACTTATAACATGAGTCCTTGACGTTGTGAGCTTTTGCTGCATGAATAAACTTCTGCAACACACATCACATAAGAAAAGTTGAAGCTTTTTCTCCATTTCCAAGTGTCTTATCAATAAAAAAGGTGAAGAAGATCCTCTAGTGAAAGCAGTCCCCACATTTGTATTAATTAAAGCTGATGACACTCAGGAACTTGAAACCATATCCTCATAAATATTATACAGGCTTATGAATAAGTACCTCCGGGGTTTCAGAAGATGACTGCTTGAAAACTACAAGACATATACAGGAAACAAACACATATTAGTGGATGGAGCATCTCTCCAAGTTTTTAACTTACATTACAGGTTCTCAATATGGACACTGTTTGTGACACTGCAAATGGTTCAAATGGCTCTGAGCACTATGGGACTTAACTTCTGAGGTCATCAGTCCTCTAGAACTTAGAACTACTTAAACCTAACTAACCTAAGGACATCACACACATCCATGCCCGAGGCAGGATTTGAACCTGCGACCGTAGCGTCGTGCAGTTCCAGACTGTAGCGCCTAGAACTGCTCGGCCACACCGGCTGGCGACGCTGCAAACATCAGTACATATGAGCAATTGCCTGGGGAGCCTTGACAGTAGTCTGCTATGGAAGTATGCTCATTAGGTTGCCTATTTGCAGGGAAGAACTAATTAAATGTGACAGTACAGCGTGGATGATTTGTCTACATGTTCTGATATGCCTGGTCACAAGTGAAATTGCGTCATGGTACATATTACAAATTGAAAGTTGGAAAGATGCTGTATCTACTGATATGTGTCATTTTTGTGTACGTCTTTCAGTTTTCATGGATTATCTCCTGAAATCCCTGAGATACTTATAAATAGCCCTGTATTTATCATCATATATAAGGAAGGGAGTGTCTTCTTTCAGCTCTGAGATTAAAAATCAACTAGTTTCAAGCTATAAGCAAGTGAAAACAGTAATAAACCCTTATGTAGTAACAAAGTAATATATATAAGAAACCAATCCAAGTAACAAAAATGTGGCTTTATTCATAAACCTCTGGTCAGTAATGGAAATAAACCTTTCGTGACTCCACACGTAACAAGGCAAAAGAATCATACAGTAGGCACAACATAAGCAATACACAGAACAACTGATGTGAGCAGCACAAACTGAAAGAACATAGTGAGAGTGAGTTAGCACTGCTCTGCATATATATAGTTACAAGTCATCAGTAGATGGTGCGGCAGAGACATTGCCATGTGCACGCTTCCTACAGGCAGTTTCTAGTGGCTGGTGTGTGCTGATGAGTTGGCAGTTTACACTCAGCACACTCACATGCACCAGTAGCAGGATGCAGCACACCTCTCCCTTCTCAAACATGATGCCCAAGTGATGGAGGAGACACCAGCAGCCCAATGAGAGACACATCCATCAGATTCCAGCGCCAACGGCGGGGGCAGGACGATGTACTGGGTGGGCACCAGAGCATAAGGCCAGAACACAAGGAGACAGGGGCATGCCTGAGGTGATGGACCTGCACGGCACCCAATGACAGTGCCAGTGTGTAGTGGTCCATCATCATATTTGCATCATCATTAGCAGGCTGGTCACAGTGCAGTGGAGACAGGGCTGGACCCACCCGCGACAATGCCGGAGGGGGTGATGGCGAGGAGGTGGTGGAGGCGGCCCATTCAGAATAGCAGCCTGCAGCAATAGACCCAAAGCCAGAGGTGGAAACTAGAACCCCAGGATGCCACTTATGAAGGAGGCAACTAATGGGTTGGGGTTGCCACCACAATAGGTAATGATGGGCTCAAGGCACAGAGCAATGGGGCAGTCTGTGGCAGTGGGGGCTGTAACCTCACTCTGATAGCTTCCAGTGACAAGCAGGGGCACAACTGATCAAAGTGGTGCACCTCCAGCCCTTTGGCCCTAAGGATGTCACAAAGACAGCATGGCGGACAACGACGGGCAGTATCCACTTGGGCTGGTGATCAAACAACCTCTGGCCCACACCAGTAATCCTGCCAGCTGCGAAGCAACACAGCTGGGCTCTCCTGCCCATAAGTGTGAATGGCATCATCCAGTAAAGAATCCACAACAAACTTTTTCACTTGGGACTCGGACATATGCACTAGTTGTTCCATTTGAGAGTAGAATGGCGAAGCCATAATATTATGAATGCCATGACAGGAACAAAACAATTGAAAGGTGTGAGAAATGAACTGGGGCCCATTTTGGAAGCTTCCATACAAGGCAACCCCGCAATAGAAAAAAAATATTTCAAAAGTGTATGAATTGCGACCTCAGCTGAAATTGAACACACTGTAGAATGAAAGGAAACTGGGAAAATGTGTTCACAACCAAAAGTCAATAGGACTTCAAGAAGGGACGCACAAAGTCTATATGAATGCATTCCCTTGGGCTGGCATGGAGCAGGCCAGTGTGACAGAGACACCCTGGGACCTGCTGTTGTGGGGCACACTACTCACAAGCTGCAACAAAATGGGCAATTTCGCCAGAAATCCCTGGCCAAAAATAGTGTCTTCTAGCTAACAGTTTACTGCACAAATCTCCCCAATGGCCCAGGTGGAGAAGGCGTAGAAACTTGCAGCATAATGTGGCAGGAATGACTTCTCTGGGAGAGAGATCTTCTGTGGACAACACCAAAAGACCATCGAAAATAGAGAGGCGATACCATAAGGGAAAATAATTGTGCAGTGTGTCTAAGCTTGACCTGGTGATTTTGGTCAGCCCTGTTGAACAAACCGAACCACCTGCCAGAGAACCACGTCAGTGTCAATGGAGTAAACTTGTATCTGGAAAACCCTCAACTGCAGCCTGCATTTCAGTATCAAGATGGAAGCAAAGCAATTCTTCGAGATCAAAGTCAGGATCAGGACTCAAACAAAGGCAGGACAAGGTGTCTGCACTGGAATGTATAGACATAGGTCAAAAATGGATTTCGTAGGTGTAGTGAGATAAGAAAGGAGTCCAGTGTCGTAAGTGATGTGCTGCCTTGTCAGGTACAGAAGTGTGAGGGTTAAACAAGGAAATCAAACATTTATGGTCAGTAATAAGGTGACACTTGGACCCCACAAAAAAACCTGAAATTTCTGGAGAGCACAGACTGTGCAATAGCCTCTTTTTCCACCTGACAATATCACTTCTGGGCTGGAGTAAGAGATTTAGAGTCTAAAGCAACAGGTTGTTCAGAGCTGTCAGCATATCAGTGTTCTAGGACCATGCTGCACCATACTGTGAGGTGTAAGTTGCCAAGACTATGTGCTGGTCTGGAAAGAACACAGCTAAACAAGGGGCCGAGGGTAGTTTGAATTTCAACATTTGAAAAGCACATTCATAATCCAGGCTTCAGCAGAAAGGTACATTCTTGTGAAACAAGGTATGCAAAAGGTGGACCAATGTGTCCAGCCTGGTAGGAATTCGTGGTATTATGCTATCTTCCCTAGGAAAGCCTGAAGCTCCTTCATGGACAAGGGATGAGACGTAGATGCAATAGTGGAGATGTGGTCTGGCAGAGGGCAAAATCCATGCCGTGAAAGCCTTGAACCCCAAATGAACAATAGAAGGTTGAAAAAACAGATTTTGCGAGGTCATACCATAAGCCTGCAGACTGTAAGACAGAAAACAAGGTGCACAAATTTTTCAAGTGATCAGTTGCGGAGGAGCCCATGACAACAATAGCATACAGTATCCCAGGATAGGCATAGTCAATTGCTCTAAAAATCGTAGGAAAATAGCAGGGCCCCTAACAGCACCAAAAGGATGATAGAGACGAAAAGAAGTATTCAAAACCAGAGGTATTTAGATTCTTCATCCACAGGGACCTGCAGATACACTTCAAACAAATCAGTTTTAGAGAAGTACTGGCCATCCGATAGCTTTGCAAACAGTTCCTCGTGGCATGGGAGAGAATATGTATCCATGAGCAACTGTGTGTTGACACTAGCTAGTACTGAAGTCACTACAGAGGCAAAGTTTCCCTGATGGCTTCCAAACTACAGCCAGTGAAGATGACCACTCACTAGCCATAACAGGTTGCATCACCCCTAGAGATTGAAGTCTGTCCAGATCTGCTTTCACTTGATCTTTCAGGGCGACAGGAATAGGGCACACACAACAAAAATGGGGCCAAGCCATGGATTTTGAAAAAAAAATATGAGCAAAAAAAAAACATAGCACACCCTATACCTTTTGAAAACAAGTCTAAAAACTCCTCACACAGTGTTTCCAATTGATAATGGGCGTTGATGACCACGCTGTTTAGCGCCCGAAAACCTCAAACCACACACACACACACTCCAATTGATAAAATGGTACCTAATCAGACACAAGGTGAACTGCGCCAATGATAGAGAATCCAAATGCCTGAAATGCGTTCATTCCGAACAAGTTCTTGACACCGTCATCAGCAACCATCAAAAATGTAATGGAACGAACCACTGACTTGTCAGAGGCAGATGCCAGAAATTGCCCTGTCAGTGCAATGTTTTGTTTGTTATAACTGACCAGCTTCCACGTAATTGGTGTCAACCATGGCAAGCCTAAACTCACATAGGTTTGAGAATTCAATAATATCACTGCAGCACCTGTGTCATCTTGTATCCGGAGCACTTGGCAGAAAACAGATAATTCGATAAACAACTTGGGAGAAGTCCCAAGCATAGGAGCCACACAGTTTACATCAACGTCCACATCTAGAGCAACCTTTGCCAAATGGTGCATGGTGGTGATGTAGCCTTTCTTCTGGCAAGCATTACAAGTAGCGTAGCATTTATGGCACCCTGAATGTTCATGCTGCATAAAACAGGAAGAACAAGAAGGAAACAGAGAATGTTGATGCTGGCTCTGTGGTAGTCATGGGCACTTGGGTCTGCCTTGGTTTGCTCGGTGCTGGGTCCACATGTTTACCGCCCCCACTGCTGCTTCCTCGTGCAAGCTATCTACCATCATAGTGGGCACATTGTGTGACACTACTGCCACATCATTCCATGCTTCAATTTGGTCACCTGCTGCCAAAGATACTTCAAAAGATTATGCTATTAGCAAAACTTCTGAAAAACTTTTCACAGAGTAAAACTTCCTGACGCACTTTCTTGTCTGGAGCTAAACAGATAAGTGCATTCTGCATCATAGAATCTGCATAAGACTGATTGTGGGCATCAGTAATGGCTAAGGGCATGAAGTTCAGCTGCCCAGGCCCTGTGTGACTGGTATGGTTTCTTGCAGCATCTGTAGAATTCAAATTGTGCCACTATGACATGTGTTCATTTGCAACAGTAGCTGGATAGTAAACTGCACATGTGATCAAAAGTAAGAGCTGCCAATTCTCGTGAAGGTCAAAGCTGACACAGTAATTGATACACCTTAGGTGAAATGAATGGTAGAGCACTTGCCCGTGAGAGGCAAAGGTCCCGAGTTCAAGTCTCGGTCCGGCACACAGTTTTAATCTTCCAGGAAGTTTCATTACAGCGCACACTCCACTGCAGAGTGAAAACCTCATTCTGGAAACATCCCCCAGGCTGTGGCTAAAGGAGTGCTAGTTCTACAAGGTTTGCAGGAGAGCTTCTGTAAAGTTTGGAAGACAGGAGACGAGGTACTGTCAGAAGTAAAGCTGTGAGGATGGGGCATGAGTCGTGCTTGGGTAGCTCAGTTGGTAGAGCACTTGCCCGCGAAAGGCAAAGGTCCCGAGTTCGATTCTCGGTCCAGCACACAGTTTTAATCTTCCACGAAGTTTCATATCAGTGCACTGCAGAGTGTAAACCTCATTCTGCAAAAATCCCCCAGGCTGTGGCTAAGCTATGTCTCCACAATATCCTTTCTTTCAGGAGTGCTAGTTCTTCAAAGTTCACAGGAGAGCTTCTGTAATGTTTGGAAGGTAGGAGACGAGGTACTGGCAGAAGTAAAGCTGTGAGGACGGAGCGTGAGTCATGCTTGGGTAGCTCAGTTGGTAGAGCACTTGCCCGCAAAAGGCAAAGGTCCCGAGTTCGAGTCTCGGTCCGGCACACAGTTTTAATCTTCCAGGAAGTTTCATATCAGCACACACTCCACTGCACAGTGAAAACCTCATTATGCAAACATCCCCCAGGCTGTGGCTAAGCCATGTCTCTACAATATACTTTCTTTCAGGAGTGCTAGTTCCGCAAAGTTCACAGGAGAGCTTCTGTAATGTTTGGAAGGTAGGAGACGAGGTACTGGCAGAAGTAAAGCTGTGAGGACGGGGTGTGAGTCGTGCGTGGGTAGCTCAGTTGGTAGAGCACTTGTCCTCAAAAGGCAAGTGTCCCAAGCTCGAGTCTCGGTCCGGCACACAGTTTTAATCTTCCAGGAAGTTTCATATCAGCACACACTCCACTGCAGAGTGAAAACCTCATTCTGAAGACAAAAGAATCTTATAGAAGGTGCAACATGAGCAATATGCAGAGCAGCTGATGTGAGTGGTACAGACTAAAAGAACAGAGTGGGGGTGAGTCAGCACTGCTCTGTATGTATATAGGTGTGCATTGTGTCACTGGCAGATGGTGCGGAAGAGAGCATGCCATGAGCATGCAGTCTATGGGCGGCCTGTAGTGGGTGGGCCACAATGATACGAGTAGCAGTTGATTTAAGTACACAAGCACACCGACTGTACACTCAGCGCACTCATACTTACACACACTAGTCAGGATACAGCACCTTAGATGGGTAACTAACAGAGAAATTACTGAAGGCATGTGTAAAATAAATGAAACACTGCTTAGTTGCTCTTCTGTGTTTATTTTGCATTGTTTTGTTAGTATTTATACTGCAGCAACTCTTTACTTTCCAACACAAATGCTGTGTCAACATGTCAAATAAAGTCCAAGATGACAATTAGTACATTTTTCATTGATGTCCTTTTACTTTGGCAGTTATTCCATTTCTGCACAATGAAAATGAAAATGTAGTGTCATAAATGCAGATAACTCTGTTAGATACAAGTAGTGAAAAAAATTAGAAAAAATAAGCGTACAACTGTACATCTACAACCACACTTTGCAAGCTATCTCCTGGTGTAGGGCAGAGGGTACTTTGTGTAGTACTGTCACTTTGCCCCTTCCCTATTCCAGTCAGAAATGGTCTGCAGAAAGAATGATCATTGGTAAGCCTTTTGTGAGCTTGAATCTAATTTTACCTTCATGATCTTTTCACACAATATACCTAGAGGAAGCAATATTTTGGCAAATCTTCTAAGAATATACATTCTCGGAATTTCAACAGTAACCCATACTGTGGTGCAAAGCACCTCTCCTGTAGTGTCTGCCACCAGAATTGGCTAAGCGTACTTTCATACTTGCTAAATGTGCCTGTAATTAAATATGGTGCTCGTCATTGAATCTCCCATATTCCTTCTACCAATTCTATCTGGTACAGATCACAGATGAGCAATATTCAAGTGTTGTCCAAATAATGGTTCTGTAAGTGTCCTTCTATACGGGTGGATTACACTTTCTGAGGATTCCACCACTAAATCTCAGTAAGGCATCTGCCTTACCTGTGATTAGTATCATTCTGTATTACACACACTCCTGTATATTTGATTAATGTGACTGCTTCCAGTGACTATTCTGTGATCATGTAATCATACAATAATGGGTCTTTCTGTTTATGTACAAGGTACATTTGTTTCTGTTGAGGATGAATTGCCACTTCCTGCACCAGACTCCTCTGCAGGTCTTCCTACATTTTGCTACAATTTTTGTACACCTGCAACTTCTCTGTATGTGAGGGGCAGTCAGATGAAAGCCAAACACCTGCCACAATGGAACTAGTAACCATACACATTAAGACATTTATCCCACTGGAGAATGAGATGATAAATTCCTGTTTCATAGAACATGGTTGACTGCTGCT
Organism: Schistocerca piceifrons; assembly: GCF_021461385.2. Lineage (NCBI taxonomy): Eukaryota > Metazoa > Arthropoda > Insecta > Orthoptera > Acrididae > Schistocerca > Schistocerca piceifrons. The sequence continues at coordinate 278,773,315 of NC_060138.1, forward strand.
GAATCCACTACCACACCCTCTCTTGCACATCCTCGTCCAACTGAAACTGACATCCATACATCTCTATCTTCATGTCACCAAAGATGTTGAAAACACATGTTGAAAGATCTGGGCTGTGCGGAAGATACTGCAGTCTTTCCCAACCAAACTGCTTATGGATAGCATTCTTCCAATTGGCAGTGTGGGGATAGGCATTATCTTGCAACAGGAGGATTTCATATGGCGGCCTGCGGGCAAATGGCAAAGCTAACAGTGGAAACATCCCACATCTCCCCCACTAAAGAAATCCAAAGCCATTCACACACTTTAGGTCATGATGACCTCCTCTTTTGATCATAGGGGGCCTCTGCTCGTCATGTTCCTCAAGTGTGGAACCACAATCAGTGCACAGTGCTATGAAGACATTTTGCCGAAACCATGATGTGCCATACAGTCAAAACACCCAGGAATACTGTCAGACGGAATCATCCTGTTGCATGGCAACACCTGCCTCCACACTGCAAATTGCACGAAGGCTATTCTTCAGCAATTTGGTTGGGAAACACTGCAGCATTCTTCATACAGCTGGGTCTTTCAGAGTGTGAATTTCCCTTCTTGGGCAACTTGAAGCAAGACATGTGTGAACTTCGGTTCCAGTCAGATGAGGAAGTGTAAAAATGGGTGCAGCTGTGGATCCATCACCGGCCGACCGTGTTCTATGAAACAGGAATCAATCACCTAGTCTCCTTGTGGGATAAATATCAAACATGTCTGCTGATTACTTTTGAACAGAACCATTCCATGGTCATGTTGTGCTGGGTGTTTTGTTTTCATTTGAGTGCCCCTTATACAACATCATACAACAGCATCATCCAAAAAGTCTCACAGAACTGCTGACATTATCCCTTTTGTTTTTTTTTTTCTTTTTTTGAACACACTATTGGAGTACATTCATTCATCCATCCATCCATTGTTTTCTATAGATTCTATCAAGAAGGAGAATATTCAGGGATGTGTATTAAACAATAAATTATCACCATACTGGTTAATGCTATTCATATTACACCATCTACATTTAACTCAGTAAATTAGTTACAAAGTTGCTACCTTGAAGAAAGCTATTGCTTCCCTAGTTTCCAACTATATAGCTGCTGTTTACCTCCTATTAGCAGCTTAATATTTACTTGGGTGCAATGGTATTTTTCAAAGAAAATTGCATTTGTAAACATTGATTCCTACTTATAGTACATTATTGCTTGTCATACAGATTTATAACAAACACTGCTACTTACCACGTAGCTACCAGTAAGTTTCAATCCCTGAATCTAGATACTCAGATAATTTTTAGAGAGAGTTACTGATGCCCAAAGTAACTTTTTCATCTGAAGATTTCTTTCCATTAAGAGTAGCATGCTTTGTCCTGCTTTCCTGGAACTCTTCAATCCAATCACGCAGATAGTCCAATATTATATACAAGTAGAATTGTATCAAATGCCTTCTGGAGATAAGGAACATGTCATCAACCTGGGCACTGATATCTACTATTTTTTTGGATCTCATGGACATAGAGAGTGAGATGGGTTTCACACAACTGTTATTTGTTGAATCCATTTCAGTTCATACAGAGGAGATTTTCAGTTCTCAGAAATGTCATATTACATGATCATAAAATGTGTTCCAACATGCTGACATTAACAGTTTAAGGCAACAGTTTTGTATGTGTGTTTGACAACCCTTATTAAAAGTGCGAATGACCTGCACTTTTCTCTGATCATTAGGAATGCTTCATTTCTCCAGAAATATTCAGTACACTGCTGCTGAAAGAGGAGCAAGATCTTCCACATAATCTGTATAGGGTCTTATAGACTGATCAGCTAGAACAATGGCCACTGACCTACTATCAGTATAAACCCATCCAGGTGATAGCAGCATGAACTGGCAAGGAATGACTACTAGTCAGACATATGTACATTGCATGTAGTATCAGTGAATGTGCTGTCCTGGTGCAGAATTGGGAAGGTGTGTGATCTGTCTTGAGTTTTACCAAGGGCAGATTGTGATGGTCTGGAGGCTCAGCATGAGCATTTTGGAAACTTCACAACTTGTCAGGTGTTCAAAGAATACTATGGTGAGCGTCTTCAACACATGCCAAAACCAAGATGAAACCATGTCCAGACATAGTGGGGTTGATTGGCCACCCCTCATTACAAATGTTGGATGTTGTAGGTTGGACAGACTGGTAAAACAGGACAGACAGTGAACTGTGGCAGAACTAACATCACACTTTAATGCTGGGTAGAGTACAAATTTGTCTGAACATGCAGTGCTCTGAACACTCCTAATGATGGGTCTCCATAGTTGACAACCCATCCATATGCCAATGTTAACACCACAACATCGGCAACTATGACTGAAATGGGCACATGACCATCAGCACTGGACATTGGCAGAGCATTGCATGGTCTGATGAATCCTGACAACTTCTTCTTCATGCCAATGGGAGGTTGATAATCTGTCATCTTTCAGAGGAACAGCTCCTTGACACCTGTACTGCAGGATGGAGACAAGCTGGTGGCAGCTCCACTATGCTCTGGGGAACATTCACATGGGCATCCATGGGTCCAGTGGAGCTTGTGTAGGGCACCATGATGGCCAAGGACTATCGTACACCAGTTGCCGACCATGTACACACCTTCATGATGACCATGTTTGTCAATGGCAATGCATTTTTCAGCAAAATAATGCACTATGTCACAAATGTCACAAGGCCAGGAGCATGATTGAGTGGTTCGAGGAACACATTGGTGAGTTCCAATTGATGAGCTGGCACTGCCAATTCATCAAATTTTAACCCAAACACATCTGGGATGTGACTGAACGTGGTGTCAGAGCTCATTACCCCTTTCCCCAGAATTTACGAGAATTAGGTGACTTTTGTGTGCAGAAGTGGTGCCAGCTCCCTCCAGTGACTTATGAGAGCCTCACTGCTTCCATGCCATGATGCATTGCCACTGTTATCCATGCCAAAAGTGGACATACTGGCTATTAGATAGGTGATCATAATGTTCTGGCTGATCATTGTAGGTATCCCACCAGGTCCATTGAATTTCTACCATGTTATCATTTATTTTAGTATCTGTCATTTTAAGCAGTTTTTTGAAATACAATCTTAACTGGTTATATTGACATTGAAAAGACAAACAGTTTACAGTTGTTATAGCCAATTATCACACAAATTGCGTTTTCACTTTCTTTATCGATAAAAATTTCATACCTGTAAATGTTATGTTGCCGTAGAGCAAACACTTCAAAAAGCAGGAGAAATACAGAACACCTACAGTATTTACGGTACATAATTTGTGGAGAGGGACTTAAGAGGAATTCTTCTTACGTGGATGCAATACGTACATCAATAAATTTCCAGTAAAATGCATAAACCTTTAATAAGTGAAGGAAGAAGTTGCAACAATGTAAATTGTTCAATAATACTGAACACGGTCTTTGACAATGAATGAAATAAAATGTTGGGTATGTGTAAAACTTACTGAAAGTTTGTACAGCAAAATAGTCATTAATGACACAACTTCATTCCAGTCACTACATTCCAAAAATTAATCAACAGTACAAAATGAAAAGATAGTACTCCATACATAAATTAAATGAAGGCTTACATTTTTCCATATGTTTATCTTTAAAATGTTGCACAAATGTGATGTACTGTACTTAACACACTGAAAATATCTGAATCACTTAACCACCAAACATCAATAACCAATACACTATTATTCCATTTCTGTGCTTGGAAAGCAACACGTTTTGGAGTTTAATTTTGTAGTTTTTTACAATCACAGCAAAGACAGTTTAAAATGCAATACAGTAACGCATACTACAGTATACTGTCCTTGTCAAGGTAACCACTTATATTTGCCTGCTTTTTGCTTTTAAGATCTATGTACACATTTTGTGTTTCACAATGTATTCATCTAAATGCCTGGTTTGAAATCAAAAACCTTCAAAAAATAAGAGTTTGAAAATAAGCGATACACTGTTGTTAGTAATCCCCAAATATATAACAAACAAAAATGAACATTGTGCATTATAAACAATTGATATCTCTGAAAATATAATAAAAATGCATTGTTTTATACAATAAGCCTTAATAAGTGATGTTATACTATGCAACTTTTATAAATGCAGCATTTACGTGGGATATAGACTAGACTACAAGATTTCATTGTTATAGCTAAATACCAAATACATCATTAAAAGCAATATTGCTACAAGCAGTGTTCACTGTATAATGTAATTGGACAGATAAAAAATCTACTCATCAAGTGGTAGCAGGAGAACACACATTTAAAAGTATTTAAATCTGCAAATTTTTTGAGTCAGTGGATTCTTCTTCTGTCAGAAGAGTTGGAGAAGAAGGAAGAGGGGTGAAGGATGCAGCATTTATCATGTTCCCTGTTGATGCTGTGTTTCACCATACTTGACACCAGGTGTAACACCACCACCTCTTTGGCCGGTTGAACACACAATATGTTAACACAGGACTAACGGTCACTTGCAATAAAAATTACAAGCTTGACCTGCTATTCAGTTCCAACTTGACTTCTTGCCTTGCTCAGTAACTTCTTTTCCGAAGTGTGAGTGCTTCAGTGAAAGAGACTAGGGATTCTGGTCTCTCTAGCTAAGTAAATTACGTTCAACAGCGAATTCGCTGTAAATACTGTATTTTCTTCCATAAACTTAAACAATTAAAATTCACAACCATATGACAATAACTTTTAATCTGGACCTTCACCCAAAATAATCCAGTCTCGTCCGTTTCCTTGTGAAAAATTTCTTGAACATGAAATTTAAAACTTCAGCTTTTGTTTTGCTGACACACCAGATTGGGAAGCAAGTGACTGGATGGAAGCCTTAGACCGACTTAGCGATTTTACATAGGACCAGAATTTTCTCAGATTCTCTGCCCAATCTTTAGCTACGGTACAATGGTAGTAATAGTTGTATGCTTTACACCTAGATCTTTTCACAGATGCATGAATCTCTACTAGCCTTTGCTTGCCATCATTTGCATGTTCTCTTTTGAACTAAGAGTGCAAAAGCATTTGCTTCATCAGCAGTTTCCAAATCTCGTTATTAAACCATAATGGGTCTTTTTGATCTGTAATCCACTTACTAAGCACATAATTCTCCAGATCATGATTTACCATCTCCTTAAAGTTAGCCCATAATTTCTCTACATCCCTCTTACTGGAACTAAATGATGTCAGTTCACTGTCTAAGTGAGATGCTAACAACTACTTATTTCCTCTATCTAGCAAATTGCAAGCTGTGCTTGCAACCCACATATGAGGCCAGCAGCCTTAACACTTACACCAGTCACTTGTATGAACCGAAGATAACTTGAAAATCCATGCATCAGGTGTCATTGGCAGCTATGTGAGCCATTATTTGCGGATGACTGCTCCCTGCACACTCAGTAGTCGCAGGCAAGGCTGTCTCCACATCTCAGATGAGGTTCTCTGGCAGACAGACTGATTGCACTCTGGCTTTCTTTATAGCCCTGAATGTTATCTGCCTAAGTGGTTCCACAATGTGCCTAACATTGGAGCTCCTGATAACTAGTTAACTCCTCCTCCCACGTACTTGCTTGGACCCTGCTGAAGGATTGGCCACCTGTCCATTCACCAAGTGATGTGTCACCAATGGACACTGATGCCTCAATGAGCTACATAGCTTACTGCTTAGAAGAAATGAAAACTGCCTAATAGACTGCCCACATTTACATTTACAAACTGTGAGCTTACTTAAACACTTAACTTGCCACTTTGTAGATGTGTATCAGCCGAGACCTGGACCTGATTGATTGGCTTGCCAAACAAACGTAGACTACTCTCAAAAAATAACTACTGCACTACAGACTAAATCAATTTGCATTTACAAAAATGCAAGATTAAATCTCTTGAACAAAAAAATACCCACAAATTGTAATAACTATTCTACAATGAATACACAGGAAAAGTACCTTCAACTGACAGCAGCACAGAATAGTGAACTCCATCAGCAAGTGTAGATGCCCACTCACCATTCAGGCTCCACACCTAGATAATGTCGTATCTCACCTGATTCTGTACAAAGAGACACCTCTCATCGGAGTACTGTTTTTACAAAGTCCAACTAATGTGTATATAGTTTTTTGCGTTTCATTCATGCCTGCTCACCATTCAGACTACATGCCCAGATAATGCCTTATGTCACCTAATTCTGTACAAAGAGACACCTCTCATTGGTGTACTGTTTTTACAAAGTCCAACTAAGGCATATATAGCTTTTTGTATTTCATTCATACAGTTATCCTCAATACTTAGCAGCTATCCTCCATACTTTGAAGAGCCTAGCAGGTTGCCATGACCTTTCCCACAAATATGTTACACCACATACTCCCCAACTTCAAATGGAGCATATTGTGTTAATTATCCTTACACTTCTTTATATCACTCAGTCATACATTTCTTAGCCTTGTTGTTGTTGTGGTCTTCAGTCCTGAGACTGGTTTGATCCAGCGCTCCATGCTAATCTATCCTGTGCAAGCTCCTTCATCTCCCAGTACTTACTGCAACCTACAGCCTTCTGAATCTGCTTAGTGTATTCATCTCTTGGTCTCCCTCTACGATTTTTACCCTCCACGCTGCCCTCCAATGCTAAATTTGTCATCCCTTGATGCCTCAGGACATGTCCTACCAACCAATCCCTTCTTCTAATCAAGTTGTGCCACAAACTTCCCTTCTCCCCAATCCTGTTCAATACCTTCTCATTAGTTACATGATCTACCCATCTAATCTTCTACATTCTTCTGTAGCACCACATTTCGAAAGTTTCTATTCTCTTCTTGTCCAAACTATTTATCGTCCATGTTTCACTTTCATACATGGCTACACTCCATACAAATATTTTCAGAAACGACTTCCTGACATTTAAATCTATACTCGATGTTAACAACTTTCTCTTCTTCAGAAACGCTTTCCTTGCCATTGCCAGTCTACATTTTATATCCTCTCTACTTCGACCACCATCAGTTATTTTGCTCCCCAAATAACAAATCTCCTTTACTACTTTAAGTGCCTCATTTCCTAATCTAATTCCCTCAGCATCACCCGAGTTAATTTGACTACATTCCATTATCCTTGTTTTGCTTTTGTTGATGTTCATCTTATATCCTCCTTTCAAGACACTGTCCATTTCCATTCAACTGCTCTTCCAAGTCCTTTGCTGTCTCTGACAGAATTACAATGTCATCGGCGAACCTCAAAGTTTTTATTTCTTCTCCCTGGATTTTAATACCTACTCCAAATTTTTCTTTTGTTTCCTTTACTGCTTGCTCAATATACAGATTGAATAACATCGGGGAGAGGCTACAACCCTGTCTCACTCCCTTCCCAACCACTGCTTCCCTTTCATGCCCCTCGACTCTTATAACTGCCATCTGGTTTCTGTACAAATTGTAAATAGCCTTTCGCTCCCTGTATTTTACCCCTGCCACCTTTAGAATTTGAAGGAGAGTATTCCAGTCAACATTGTCAAAAGCTTTCTCTAAGTCTACAAATGCTAGAAACGTAGGTTTGCCTTTCCTTAATCTAGCTTCTAAGATAAGTCGTAGGGCCAGTATTGCCTCACGTGTTTCAACATTTCTACGAAATCCAAACTGATCTTCCCCGAGGTCGGCTTCTACCAGTTTTTCCATTCATCTGTAAATAATTTGTGTTAGTATTTTGCAGCTGTGACTTATTAAACTGATTGTTCGGTAATTTTCACATCTGTCAGCACCTGCTTTCTTTGGGATTGGAATTACTATATTCTTCTTAAAGTCTGAGGGTATTTCGCCTGCCTGATACATCTTGCTCAACAGATGGTAGAGTTTTGTCAGGACTGGCTCTCCCAAGGCTGTCAGAAGTTCTAATGGAATGTTGTCTACTCCGGGGGGCATTGTTTCGACTCAGGTCTTTCAGTGCTCTGTCAAACTCTTCACGCAGTATCGTATCTCCCATTTCATCTTCATCTACATCCTCTTCCATTTCCATAATATTGTCCTCAAGTACATCGCTCTTGTATAGACCCTCTATATACTCCTTCCACCTTTCTGCTTTCCCTTCATTGCTTAGAACTGGGTTTCCATCTGAGCTCTTGATATTCATACAAGTGGCTCTCTTTTCTCCAAAGGTCTCTTTAATTTTCCTGTAGGCTGTATCTATCTTACCCCTAGTGAGATAAGCCTCTACACCCTTACATTTGTCCTCTAGCCATGCCTGCTTAGCCATTTTGCACTTCCTGTTGATCTCATTGTTGAGACTTTTGTATTCCTTTTTGCCTGCTTCATTTACTGTATTTTTATATTTTCTCCTTTCATCAATTAAATTCAATATTTCTTCTGTTACCCAAGGATTTCTACTAGCCCTCGTCTTTTTACCTACTTGGTCCTCTGCTGCCTTCACTACTTCATCACTCAGAGCTACCCATTCGTCTTCTACTGTATTTCTTTCCCCCATTTCTGTCAATCGTACCCTTATGCTCTCCCTGAAACTCTGTACAACCTCTGGTTTAGTCAGTTTATCCAGGTCCCATCTCCTTAAATTCCCACCTTTTTGCAATTTCTCAAGTTTTAATCTACAGTTCATAACCGATAGATTGTGATCAGAGTCCACATCTGCCCCTGGAAATGTCTTACAATTTAAAACCTGGTTCCTAAATCTCTGTCTTACCATTATATAATCTATCTGATACCTTTTAGTATCTCCAGGATTCTTCCATGTATACAACCTTCTTTTATGATTCTTGAACCAAGTGTTAGCTATGATTAAGTTATGCTCTATGCAAAATTCTAACAGACGGCTTCCTCTTTCATTTATTAGCCCCAATCCATATTCACCTACAATGTTTCCTTCTCTCCCTTTTCGTGAATTCCAGTCACCCATGACTATTAAATTTTCGTCTCCCTTCACTACCTGAATAATTTCTTTTATCTCATCATACATTTCTTCAATTTCTTCGTCACCTGCAGAGCTAGTTGGCATATAAACTTGTACTACTGTAGTAGGCATGGGCTTCGTGTCTATCTTGGCCACTATAATAATTTCATTATGCTGTCTGTAGTAGCTTACCCACACTCCTATTTCTTTTATTCATTGTTAAACCTACTCCTGCATTACCCCCATTTGATTTTGTATTTATAACCCTGTATTCACCTGACCAGTCTTGTTCCTCCTGCCACCGAACTTCACTAATTCCCACTATATCTAACTTTAACCTATGCATTTCCCTTTTTAAATTTTCTAACCTACCTGCCCGATTAAGCGATCTGACATTCCACGCTCCGATCCGTAGAATGCCAGTTTTCTTTCTCCTGATAACGACATACTCTTGAGTAGTCCCTACCCGGAGATCTGAATGGGGGACTATTTTACCTCTGGAATATTTTACCCAAGAGGACGCCATCATCATTTAACCATACAGTAAAGGTGCAAGCCCTTAGGAAAAATTACGGCTGTAGTTTCTCCTTGCTTTCAGCCGTTTGCAGTACCACAACAGCAAGGCCGTTTTGGTTAATGTTACAAGGCCAGATCAGTCAATCATCCAGACTGTTGCCCCTGCAACTACTGAAAAGGCTGCTGCCCCTCTTCAGGAACCACATGTTTGTCTGGCCTCTCAACAGATACCCCTCTACCCTCCATTGTGGTTGCACCTATGGTACAGCTATCTGTATCGTTGAGGCACGCAAGCCTCCCCACCAACGGCAACGTCCATGGTTCATGTGGGGTCTTAGCCTTAGATACTACACAAATTCATTATTGGACATTTTCTCTAATCCTTAATGATACTCTACATTTCTTTTCTTTGAGTATCTCCTTAAGATTTTCACATTTATTTAACATAAAAATTCATCGATTCTCACTTTTTTTTCTTTTTAATTACAGTTATTCATTAAATTACAGTCTGTTGAGCAAATTGGTTCCAAACCTGATAAGATCCCAAATAGTATTTATACTTCTCTTATAAGAAGTAAGAACACTGTGTTCAGATACACATCACATAGTAATTCAAATATGGTAAATTCAGAGATGTACCTGTACTTTGACCTAATGTTTTAGCACCAAACCTCAGAATGTGATACAGCCAGCACAGTGAAGTTCATAAAAAGGTAAGTCTCATGATTCCCTCAGTACTGTTATGTCATACTTTCTTCTGTCTGGAGAAAAACTCAGTTCAAATAAAACATTTGCCATTTATTAAGCTTTCTTCACTTTGCAGCATCCCCATAGATAGTTACTCTTTCCCTTGTACACGAGTTCGATGTGATGTACACACCTCACCTCTTTTCCCATCATCCTAAAAAATGTGGTTTGGAGATCCCTCCTTCAGGTTCATTCTGACCTAACATAGATTCCCATCGGTGGGGTAATCTACCCTATAAACCTTCCTTCTCTCCCTTCCAGAGGTGCATCATATCACACACCCTTTTATTGTTCATCAGCCTTTTTGCCACACCTCTTGGTGCCTCACTATGACACCTTTTCACTTCCTGCTTTCTTCACTGTTTCTTCATTTCTTCCTTTTGGTTCTCAAAGACTCCTCAACTTCCCTGTGGCATATCCTTTTCCCAACTCCCCATTTGGGAGACTCTTCCCCAGCATTCCAGTGTTAGCATGCATCTATTTCTTTGTCTCCATAGTCATTTATTTTATAAAACATTTGTATTGTGATACACGTATATGGGTGATTAAATATTTTTTATGTCTTCTGATACTGGTTGAATATTTTATTACTTAAATACAGCCTAATTTTTGTGTCCACTACTAAAATGATCTTGTTTTATCTATCACACATCTGCACTATCACAGACCCAGAAAATTGACCTTAGCAAATTTCAATTGCAAATGTGCAGAGAAAGTGTTATAACTTCAAGATGAACAAATATATGTCAAGGAAGACGCAATACATGAATGTCACAGATCAAGTAAACAGAGTAAGATGTGTGTACACTTTAACAGTCAAATCATAACTGAGTCCAAGTCTAGCGGCCGCTGGCTGGCTGGCTGCTTAGGTGGCGCTGCTGCTGCATGGCTGGCAGACAGTGCTGCATATAGAGGATGCGCGTAACTGCGCGGCAGCACTTTGAAAGATCGGTGAGTCACAACACTTTTCCCCCGTTTGAAGTTTTTGCACAGGTCTTGATGGAGGTGGCCTGTAGATTGCTAACGTCCATAGGTGTTGTTTGACTGACCGTAAAGTCTCGAGGAGGAGGCTTCCCGTATGGACGGAAGTGTCCCCGATGATAACAGGTTGAGATGACAGGAGACATGGGGGTCGAATCTGCTGGGGCCCCATGCACCAATCTGCCCATTGCGGCAAGTCCGGTTGTTATAACAGGAGACATGGGCGATGTGTCCACGTCCGTAGGAGAAGGAGGCGAGCAGAGTTGCTCCTACAGATGATGGTCATCTGGTTTCTGCATGGGCACGTCTCCTGGTGGCATCAGTTCTTGTGCTGGCACCGATTTGATGGTGAGAGGACTGCGTTGTGAGTAATGAGAGATTCCAGTATCCCAAGCGTCAGGTAGAGCCGAAGGTGGTGTAGCGGCAATCAGAACAGGCGTTGCCGGCACACGAGGTTGAAGCTGGTCCGAATGACGCACTGCAACACCCGTGTCCATCTGGATTTCATACAGGCGTTGGCCACGGTGTCATAATATGTGGCCAGGAATCCATTTTGGCCACCTACCATATCCCCGTACCCATACAAGGTCATCGGCAGTGAACCGGCCAAGTGAAGGCACCTGCGCCTGTGAGGTGGAGGGCCGCAGAAGATGAAGTAGCATGCGGGGCTGTCGGCCATGTAAGAGCTCAGATGGGCTGTGGTCGCCCATGGGGGTGAAACGGTAAGAAGCCAGAAATTGGAGAAGCGCATCATCAGCAGAAGAAGTCAGGAGTTTCCTCATCTGAGCCTTAAATGTGTGGACCAGTCGTTCAGCCTCACCGTTTGACTGTGGATGGAACGGAGGGGCCGTGACATACATGACGCCATGACGGGCACAAAAATCCATAAAATCGGAAGAGGCAAATTGCGGACCATTATCAGTAACAAGAGTAGAGGGAAGGCCTTCCAAAGAGAAAATGGGAGCTAGAGCGTTGGTGGCTGCCACGGTGGTAGGCGACGTGCAACGGAGAATGAAAGGAAAATTAGAGCAGGCGTCAATAACGAGAAGGCAATAAGTACCTAAAACAGGTCCCGTGAAGTCAGCATGAATACGCTTTCAGGGCTTCTCAGGCAAAGGCCACAGTGACAAAGATGACTTCGGGGCGGCAGCCTGTGATGCACAAGGGCCGCAGGCAGCGACCATGTGTGCGATTTCAGAGTCGATGCCGGGCCAGTACACATGACAGCACACCAGAGATTTTGTGTGAGAGACACCCCAGTGCCCTTGGTGAAGGAGGCGCAAGACCGAAGCACGCAAAGACGCAGGTACCACAACACGCAGCAAAGCATTTTTGGTGGAAAGGAGGATAACACCATCCCTAACCGTGAGGCGGTAATGCAAAGCGTAATAGTTCCACAACGAATCAGAAGTCTTAGCAGATGGACGATCTGGTGAACCCTTCTGAATACAGAGGGTAGGGTCAGAACCCATAGCAGCCGCCAGCCGGTCCCCGGTGATGGGGAACCCGTCCACAACCCGCTGCTCGGCAACATCCAGGTGGAAACACAAAAGCTCATCCCTATCGAATGCCAGATCAGGACCCATGGGAAGGCGAGACAGTGCATCAGCATTCACATGTTGAGCCGTCAGCTGGAAATGAATCTCATAATTGAAACGAGACAAGTAAAGAGCCCAACGCTGGAGGCGTTGTGCAGCCTTGTCGGGAAATGATGTTGATGGATGAAACAAGGAAATAAGCGGTTTGTGATCCGTAACAAGATGAAATTTGGATCCATAGAGAAAAACACCAAACTTATGAAGAGCATAAATAATGGCCAAAGCTTCTTTTTCAATTTGAGAATACTTTTGTTGGGCATCCGTGAGCGTTTTGGAGACATAAGCAATGGGTTGTTCAGAACCGTCAGAAAAACGGTGCGCAAGGACTGCACCGACCCCACATTGAGAGGCGTCTGTGGCAAGAACAAGATGTTGGCCATGTCAATAAGTAGCCAGGCACGGGGCCTGTTTCAGCATAGTCTTCAATTTCTGGAAAGCCATATCGCATGACACGGACCAGTGAAAAGGCACGTTTTTATGCAACAGAAAATGCAACGGCTGAGCCACTGAAGCAGCAGACGGTCAAAACTTGTGATAGTATGCTATGTTCCCCAAGAAGGCCTGCAGTTCCTTAACAGATGTAGGGTGAAGAAGGGCATCAATCACAGCGACAGTTTGCTGAAGCAGACAAATACTATCCCGAGAGAGTTGAAACCCCAAGTACGTGACAGATGCCTGAAAAAATTTTGATTTCTGAAGATTATACTTAAGACCGGCAGTCTGTAAGACATGAAAAAGTGTGTGGAGATTTTGTAGATGTTCGTCAGTGGTGGAGCCAGTGACAATGATGTCGGCCTGGTAATTTATACACCCAGGGACAGTGAGCAATAAGTGTTCCAAGAATCGCTGAAAGAGAGCAGGGTGCTGGCAACCCCTAATGGCAATCATTGGTATTGATAGAGACCGAAAGGCATGTTAAGGACCAGAAACTGCCGGAAAGCAGCGTTGAGAGGAAGTTGATGATAAGCTTCTGACAGGTCAAGTTTAGTAAAATGCTGGCCTCCAGCAAGTTTAGTGAACAATTCTTCAGGTCGAGGAATAGGGTACGTGTCGATAAGGCATTGAGCATTTACAGTGGCTTTGAAATCGCCACAGAGATGAATATCACCTTTTGGCTTAGCAATGACAACGACAGGAGAGGACCACTCACTGGAAGTGACAGGAAGCAAGACCCCTGAAGCAGTGAGACGATCCTGCTCCCATTTTACCTGATCACGAAGGGTTCACAGGAATGGGCCGGGCACAAAAAGTCGTTTACACGGCCTGACCCAGGAGAAAAAAGGGGCGAAAATGTCATTGACAAGGAATCCAATTGAGCATAAGGAATAGCATCAGAGACGATATTGACAGAGTCATCTATGGGGAACCCGAAAACGCGAAAGGCATCGAAACCAAAAAGATTTTCCACGTTACTATGGTCGACCACAAATGCAAACGACAGATTTGTACGATACCTCATCATCAAATTGTCCCAAGAGATAAATCTTCTGTTTCTTGTAAGTCTGTAATTGCCTAGTGACAGGTGACAGGATTGGAGAACCCAACTGAAGATACGTCTGAGAATTGATGATAGTGGCAGCAGAACCAGTATCCACCTGCATGCGAACATCTCGACCAAGGATTTGGACAGTGAGGAATAACTTCCCTGAAAGGGAAGAAGTACAATTGACAGACAATACAGAATCAGAATCAGCGTCATGTTCATGAACATGTGCATGCGGTCGGATTTGCAAACGGATGACACATGACCCTTCTTTTTTTTTTTTTTGCAGTTGTGACCCACGGCCCAACCTTGTGGACAATCTTCTCGTGAATGTTTCGTAAAACACCGCAGACATGAAGGAAGTTGCTGTGGGTTTTGCTGCAGTTTCTTAGAGGTTTGTTTATGGTTTAGGATGAGGCTGCGCTTGGGAGCGTACTGTGGCCACGTCAGCTGGCAGGGACATGCCACACGCTTCGTCAACATTGCACCGAGGTTGTATTTCCCTGACATTGCCACATGCCTCTATTTGCCCTCCAGCGGCGCGAGAAATTTCAAAAGACTGAGCGATGGATAGGACTTCATCTAGAGTCAGATTTGCCAACTGAAGGGCACGTTGCCTAACTTCTTTGTCAGGCGCCGATCGGATAATAGCATCCTGTACCATGGAATTGGCGTAGGATTCTTTGTGAACTTCAGTAACAAATTGACACTTTCTACTGAGGCCGTGAAGTTCAGCAGTCCAAGCGCGAAAGGATTGATTTTGTTGTTTTTGACAACGATAAAAGGCAACACAAGAGGCTACCACATGCGATTGCTTTTGAAAATAGACGGACAGAAGTGAGCACATTTCAGCAAAGGACAAAGACGCAAGGAGCCAATTGCAACATCAACCAATACATTTGAGGTGAAATCCATGAAAGGAACAGAGACTTACATGTTTGTTCGTCCGCGACATGAAATGCCAAGAAGTGCTGTCGAAAACGTTTTTCATAATCAGACCAGTCTTCCACCATCTCGTCGTAAGGAGGAAAAGGAGGTAGAGACGACGAGAGACGCCCTGCATTTGATGCCGCAACGAAATCATGAATCGCATTTGTGAGAAGCATTTGCAATAGTTGCTCTAAAGTAGCCATGGAAACATGTGGGTCAACGATGGAAAAGAAAAATCACTACCTCATCGCCAATTGTTATAACTTCGAGTTGAACAAATATATGTCAAGGAAGACACAATACATGAATGTCACAGATCAAGTAAACAGAGTAAGATGTGTGTACACTTTAACAGTCAAATCATAACTGAGTCCAAGTCTAGCGGCCGCTGGCTGGCTGGTCGTTTAGGTGGCGCCGCTGCTGCATGGCTGGCAGACAGCGCCGCATGTAGAGGACGCGCCTAACTGCACGGCGGCACTTTGAAAGATCGGCGAGTCACAACAGAAAGAACAACAATAAGCTGGAAAAAAATAGTGAAGTGTCAATAATCATCATCGTCATCAGAAGTCTGTTCTCATCTCTGTCAAATACACATAAAGAGTCTGCCGTCCTTACAAAACCAATAGGAACCAAACCATTTCGTCTCTTTCCTCTTAAAAAATATAAAATCCCAATTATGTATAACAGAATACATAGATATCATATTTATGTAACTTTTTATGTAAGAAACAAACATAATTAATTCTTAAAAAAGATAATTCCAGTTATCTGAATAGGAACTTAGAGTGTTGTATTCTTGCTTTTACAAAATTTGCAATTGGCTATGCTCAGTGTGCTGTTACTATTCAATAAAGGTTAATTCAGGCTGTTTGTAAAATTTTGCGAGTTCCACATTATATAATCCTTTCCCTTGTTCTGTAGTTGGTTCTACTGGGAACAAAGCTTTTGGGTGTGGAATTCGTTTTACCATGTAAGGTCCAATATATTTAAGAAAAAATTTACTTGTCCCTTTTTTGATATTTGGACTTAACTGGTGATTGCAAATCAATACCAATTCACCAATCTTAAATTCCAGAACATTTGTGTGATGATTACATTGCCACACACATTGTTCTGCAAGAAATGTAAATTTTTGCCTATGCATAATTGTGGTTCCACAAGTTTTGGTTTTCCCGTCACTTCTGCAGGTGCTAAGCCAATCGTCATGTGCGGTTGTTCATTGATGACAACCTGGAAGTGAAGAATTAACTGTGTCTAGGATGTATGTTTAATAGGAAAATATGTTCTACATAGTCTTGAAACCTCCTTCATAATTCATTCGCAAGGTTTACTTTTTGGATGGTGTTTTGAGATAGCTATATGCTTATTATTTCCCATATCAAAAACTCCTTAAATTCCTGACTTAACACATTGTGGACTGTCATCTGTTAGTAACCTGCATGATTTCCTTACACTCTCAAAATATTCCTTCAAATGGTGAATCACTATTTCTGTATTTGCATGTTTTATGGGATACAGTTTTATGTATTTTGACCAGCACTCAGTTAGTACAAAAGTGTATGTTATTCCTCACCTACTCATTGGAAGTTGACAAAAAAGTCAGGTGAAGTAAGGTCATGGAATCCTTACTGGACACAGTTTATAACATGCAGCTTGGTTATCGTCTTTCATTTTCTGGCATACTTAAGCTGATACTGCTTTCCTGCTTAAACCCTTAAAGTAATAGAATCTGACCATGTGCTTGATGCACTTATGTATTCCAAAATGTCCATGTCACTTGTGAATAAACTTAATAAGTTCTGTTTCCAAAGTCATGGGTATACAGACTCTTCTCGAAAGTCTTGTAATTCTTGTTCTCCAAAACAAAACATCATCATGTATTATTCATTCAGCTGTATGATTGTTAATAACGCCACCTTCTTTCATGGTTCACCACTGTTCTTTAAAATATGGATCCTCAAATATATCCTGCCTTATTCTCACTGCCAAGTTCTCTTCACAGTTGCTGGTATAGCTAAAGGCTAAAAAATTTGTATTGAATGTTGCTCCAGGACCCTTCATTCTCACAATGTATTCATACCTGTAGGTAGGCATGGCAACACATCAGGAACTTTTTATGCAATTTATCTCTATTTGATACTCTTGCAGGAAAAGTATCCATCTTGTGACTATCTAATGTAAAGAAGGACAGGGCTTGATGGTCAGTATAAATTATAATTTTAGGCCCCCAAATCAGAGTCTGAAATTTCTTTATACTCCATACTATAGTGAATAACTCTTTTTTGTGTTAAGACACAAAGGACTTACAGGACATTTGCTGTGAGTAGGGATTGACGTAAATAAACGGGGAAAGTCGAAAATTTGTGCCAGAAGTTTTTGTTGTAGTATAATTTAACTCATGTTTGTTCAGTGCTCTGCTAATGTCTTTGGTCTCTGAATGCCAGATCCCATTCTCCCTGGAACAATTCACAAGCAATTCCATCAATTCTATAGTCTGACACGTCAGTACTAAATTTAAGAGGCTTTTCCATACTTGGATGTCAAGATAGGTGGCTCTACTAAGGCTAACTTAATATTATTGAATGCTTCCAATTGCTCTTCACTTCAAACCCATTTAGACTTTTGTTTGAGAAGTATTAATAGTATGGGATCATTATAGGTTGCCCCTGTCTGTGTCAACTATCAAATCTTGCTAAGCTTAGAAATGATCTTAATTGCTTCACATTCCTTGGTTCATGCCAATCTTTTATATCTGTATGCATTCTGGATTGGGCTTTACCCGATTTACAGCTACCAGATGTCCAAGAAACTTTAACTCTTCTCTGCCAAAATGTAATTTAGAAAGCTTAACTGGAATGCCTTTAGCATAAAATCTTTCCAAAGTTCTTGTTTATAAATTAAAATGAATTTCCCCAGTTTTTCATACCAGTAATGTATCATCTTCATAAGTAATTATCTCTTTTAGTAGATCCTTACCTAATGCTGCATCCCAAAGCTCTAATGAACAGGG
Organism: Schistocerca piceifrons; assembly: GCF_021461385.2. NCBI lineage: Eukaryota > Metazoa > Arthropoda > Insecta > Orthoptera > Acrididae > Schistocerca > Schistocerca piceifrons. Next base: position 278,791,531 of record NC_060138.1, read on the forward strand.
ACACTGAAATATTCAAACCAAACGGTAACACTTTAAATTGGTAACACTTACCGTCATACAAAAAGGCTGTACATTTTCTTGAATTTTCATCAGTTTTGGCCTGTGGACAAATCCATGGAGCTCAAATACTGTGCTCATTGAAATTTTAACAGTATTTCATCAATACAAACTGATATATTTCATTCCACTTCTATCTGTTTATTCACCATACATGCATTCAGGAGTAATCTGACTCAGCCATTAGCCTTGCATATCTCTGTCAGGGGATTATTACGTTCAATAATATCATTTTCAAGCATCCCATCTATCTCCTCCTTCACTGATGGTTGCATAATCATAGGTATGGGATCAGGTTTACAAAACAATCATGTATCACCCTTTATCTTAAAGCTACATATGTAATCTCCAAGTATCCCTGATTTATTTCTTAACACCTTTCTATACCATAACAATATTTGGTAGAAGTCTTCTTTTGTTGTTGTGTTAACAATTCTGATTCAAATGCTTTTAGCTTTTTTTGCGAATGTAACAATTCTTGCTGCTTACTAGGTTCCTCAGAAGTCAACATTCTTTGTGTAGTCACTAACCTTATCTCAGTTTTCCAATCAATGGTGTCACATAACATGAACTGTTGTAATTATGTGTCAATTCTCAGGGTTTAAAATCTAAAGTTACTTTATATGCAATAAGGCAATCAGTGCTGAACAATAATTTCAAATTGGTATTGAGCTCTACTAAAAGTGTTTGCATATACATAGAATTCCCCAGTGTTAAAGGTAATCTTACTTCTTGTTTTATTTGCATTGTTTTAGAACCTGTAATACCAACAATGTACACTCCTGTCGCTGGAAAAGTGAGTCTTAACGTTGATAATAATAATAATAATAATAATAATAATAATAATAATAACTTCGAAACAAGTGAGATTTTGCTTCCTGAGTGAACATATATATCTACCTTCTGATGGTTTATTCCTCCTGATACTATTGGTTTAAAATTATTCTCAGTATCTTCTAATTGTTGTTGTTTTAAAATCCAATCTTTCACTGGTGTAGTTTGCATGAAAGAAACTATTTGCATACAGGCCCTGCTTTACATTGACGGGTCCTGGATCACGGCTCCGGTTCCATGACATTGTCCGATTACCAACAGTATCATTGGTTGTGATGGAATAACTGCATTGCTCTGAAGATTACTGTTTGTTAGAGAATTTGGAACCAGTGGGTGGATGTTTGAGTTTTTCGACAACTGCTGTGTTTTGACCCTTTTTCATGTTATTTCTGGCTATCTGACAAAAATTCATTTCTCTTTTCTTTTTAAATCTATTGTTATTAGTACTTGCTCTATTTCTGTTACCATTTCAATTCCCATATGATTCTCCATGACTAAAACCACCGTGCTGTTTGTTCATTGCATATAGACTTTCCACAAATGTCAACAGATCATCCACTGTGGACAGTCTCCTATATAAAATCTCCTTTAATACATAATAAGGCAATCTCCTCATTAAAAACTTCATGAACTGTATCTCCTCTACAGTATTATCTAAATATTTTGGTTGTATTAGATGCCATTCAATATATTTTTCAAAATGCCCCAGGAACTGTTATAGTATTTGGGATCTAACAGTTCTAATGTTAACTTCTCTTGAATTCCCTGAGACCAGTATTTTTTCTTAAATTTTTCCTGGAAATTTACCCAGGAATCTCCTCAGAATGGGTTGTTCCTCAATCTGCTGCATCACCTACCAAACAACTTAGTGCAAAGTGTATCCATTTTGTGTCTTCTCATTTCTTTGGCAAGGATCTCAAAAATACCCTCAGGCAAGGGCACCAACTTTCCAAAACTTCTGTGGGTGCATATCAATGGCAGAGGTTATGCATCCTTCAAAATCATTGTCTCAACAAACAAAATGATAACAAACCATATTATGTGAAGACAGTTTCACTGAAATCCTAAACCACACCACTGCTATGTTAAAAAATAAAAATAAAAAAATAAAACAGTTGAGGTTGTCTGTTACAGTTGGCCTCCTTGTAGTTCAGATTATTCTTTATTAAGGCTCAATATTGGCAAGCAGATATTTTGAAACAACTATTGATGGATGGAGTTGGCGTATTGTAGCATGCCACTTTTAAAGAAACATTAAAGCAAGCCAAAAAGACAGGATTCTATTCACAGTATAGAGCAACTGTTAGTCCGGGGAGTGCCTTTGACTTGGCCAGAGAAAGGCAAGCAACAGGGGAATGTGCTGCTTGGTTGCCTTTGCACAAAGACACCTGAAACAAACAGATATGTTTTAGAAGTCAGAAATTTTAACCTCTTTCTCAGTATTGTGATAGTTCAGTACTTTTTGATAAAGGCAAGTGAGAAGTATTTACTTTATTTTGTTTTTACCAAATTAAAAATTTTGTGTGTGCAGCACAACTACTACTAGATTATGTACACTAGGTGATCAAAAGTATCCAGACACACACAAAAACATACATTTTTCATATTAGGTACATTGTGCTGCCACCTAGTGCCAGGTACTCCATATCAGCAACCTCAGTAGTCATTAGACATCGTGAGAGAGCAGAATGGGGTGCTCTGTGGAACTCACAGACTTCAAAAGTGGTCAGGTGATTGGGTGTCACTTGTGTCATACATCTGTAGGCGAGATTTCCACGCTCCTAAACATCCCTAGGTCCACTGTTTCTGATGTGATAGTGAAGTGGAAACATGAAGGGACATGTACAACACATAACCGTATTGGCCGACTCGTGTGTTGACTGACAGAGCCCGCCGACAGTTGAAGAGGTTCGTAATGTGTAATAGGCAGACATCTATCCAGACCATCACACAGGAATTCCAAACTGCATCAGGATCTACTGCAAGTAGTATTATAGTTAGGTGGAAGATGAGAAAACTTGGATTTCATGTCAAGCGGCTGCTCATAAGCCAAACATCACACCGGTAAATGCCAAATGACGCCTCACTTGGTGTAAGTAGCATAAACATTGAACAATTGACCAATGGAAAAATGTTGTGTGGAGTGATGAATCATGGTACATAATGTGGCAATCAGATGTCAGGGTGTGGGGTGTAGTGAATACCTGGAGAACATCATCTGCCAGCATGTGTAATGCCAAAAGTAAAATTCGGAGGTGGTGGTGTTACGGTGTGTCGTGTTTTCCATGTTGTTTTGCATGGCACTATCACAGCACAGGTGTACATTGATGTTTTAAGCACCTTCTTGCTTCCCACTGTTGAAGAACAATTCAGGGATGGCGACTGAATGCTCCAATACGGTTGAGCACCTGTTCATAATGCACAGCCTGTGGCGGAGTGGCTACATGACAATTACATCCCTGTAATGGACTGGCCTGCACAGAGTCCTGCCCTGAATCCTATCGAACACCTTTGGGATGTTTAGTATGCTGACTTCATGCCAGGCCTCATCGACTGACATCGATACCTCTCCTCAATGCAGCACTCCGTGAAGAATGGGCTGCAATTCCCCAAGAAACCTTCCAGTGCCTGATTGAACATATGCCTGCAAGAGTGACAGTTGTCATCAAAGCTAAGGGCAGGCCAATACTGTACTGAATTCCAGCATTACCAATGGAGGGCGCCACAAACTTGTGAGTCATAATCGCCACGCATATTCTCAGGAAGTAGGTAGGGTGTACATCCCCATAAGGCTTGAACTTAGGGAAATGCTTAAACAAATTCATAGCACTCGCTAATTGCAACTCTTCTACTAGATTTAGGTTTTGGTTATTATTCCCTTGTTCTCCCAATTTTAGTGCCTGCCAGGTTTTGGCAATTTTCTCCCATAATTTTTAAAGTTCCTCCTGTTGTATTATCCCAACATGAGTTAATGCTATGCAAATTTTTGGTTTCTTCTTGAAACTCCTGTTCTACTAAAGCCTGTATCTTCCCTTCAAACTAACTACTAATTCATTTGACACAACAGTGTCACTGTACTCACTATGACATTGCAAAACTCTGATACGTGTACACATTTTTGAGATTCATTCACGCACTGCAAATTCTCTGACTTCCTCCACATTTCAGTAAAGCTCCTTAACATATTCATCTAATTCCTTCTGCACCAAGTCACACTGTGATGAAATCTTTCAGTGTATTTCTTCAGAAAAAATGATAACATTCTGTTGCAGTTCTTCAAACTATTGAGCTTGCTCCTCAATGACTTGGGGCACCTCTTCTTTACACAGCCTAAAAGTTTCATCAATACTTTTATGTAAACTTCAGATCTCCTCACTTAACTCAGATTTTATATTTTCATTATTTCTTTACATTTATTCAGTGCTACTTTGGAAGCGTTGTAACAGATTTTCATCCTTCTTCCTAGCCTCTTCGTCTCTCTTTTTAACCTCTTTCTGACAGACACGGAACCACTCGGGAATTTCTGATGTGATTTTCCTCGTAATGATAGGCATACACTAAGTCACCAGTCAAATGATGACTCAAATGTTTTCATGACATCTTTCACAAAATACTCTCTTAAATGTTACTGTGCTCCATAAAGATATGCCGTTCCAAACAAATGTCAGTATGAAAACTGCTCACCCATGTCGCAGCATCAACGACCTATGTCAAAGTGTTGGCAAGTTGACTGTGCAGTGGCATGCAGTGGCAGGATGTGAAGCTTCTTGCATCAGCCCATAGCAGTTCATTGTGCCCATGTTCAGCTTGATGTGGATGGTGTCATAGTTGCCGCAGCATCATCAACCATCTATGTCCCTTATAACTGTGCGTGCTGTCTTGCAGTATGCACAGTTATAAGGGACACAGCCATCCAATATTTGGAGCCACCACTCTTCTTCAACAAACACCTTCCTTCTTATGTCTACGAGTGACTTTTTCTTATTCAGTGAGCAAAAATCACTGCTTATGACTCACTAGCCTCTTGTTGTTTCATTACCAATATCAGTGGTTGCCCTTGACAACTCTGTATCCCTCCAAATTTCCCACTTAAAACCGATTAATTTCTTCAAAATTCATTTCTTCTGCTCTCATTCACTTACTGCCCTCTGTCATGGCCACAATGGTCAACATACATGGCATTTACCATGTTTCCTGGTGCTGCTGTGCTTCACCATTCTTGACACCAGGTGTAATACCATCTTCTCTTTAGCTGGTTGAATGTACAAGATGTTAACACCGAATTGATGATCACCTCAAATAATAATTATAAGCTGGACTTGCTAGTCAGTTCCATCTTGACATCTTGCCATGTCCAGTAACTTCTTTTCTGCAGTGGAAGTGCTTCGCTAAAAGAGAGTGGGATTTCTGCTATCTTTAGCTAAGTAAATTATTTTTGACAGTGACTTTCCTTTAAACACTGCATTTCCTTCCATAATCTTACAAAATTACAGTTAACAAACTGTACAACAATAACTTTTAATCTAGACCTTCATCCAAAATCAACCAGTCTCTTTCATATCTCCACTAGTATTGACATTCTTGGAGAGGTCTGCTTGCCCTCAGAAGCACCTTCACCTGACTCTGGGAGCTTGCATATTGAAATACCTTTATATGCATGTTCTCCTGTCACTGCTTAGTGAGTAGATATTTTTATCTATCCAGTTACATAACATCTGTCATTTTGATGTTCATATAATAATTTACAGGAGTAACCACAGTACAATCTTCCTCAGTGTAACAATTTTGTGAGAAAGGAGTTAAGTACTTTGGCCTTCTCTTTGTCATCCTCTGTTTCAGTGCCATTATAGTCACAGAACGTCTGGACAGATGGCTCTTATATGCTTGCTGATTTAACATAAGATTTTGCGGAGAGGTATTTGTGCAGCCCTTCTTCCTGTGCTCCATACAACAATGGAATGGGAAGAAACCATAACATGTGAGACTACGGGTACTAATATCTGCAATGCACTCCACAGTGATTTGCTGACTATTGATGTAGGTGTTTATATTGACAAATAATGTTGTTATATTTAATATAAACACAATATTTTTGTTGCAGTATTTAGTCTGAAGACTGCTCTGATGCAGCTGCCCAAGCTAGTGTATCCTATGCAAGCCTCTTTATTTCCAAACTATATCAATTTGAACCTTCTTACTACAGTCAAACCTTGGTCTCCCTTTACAATTGAATCCCTCCCCACTCCTCCCATCCTGAAATTACTAAATGATGATTCCTTGATGCCACATGATGAGTTCTATCAGATGACCTCTTTCTTTAGTCAAGTATTGCTGTAATTTTTTTTTTTTTTTTTTCTCTTCAATTCGATTCAGAGACACACTTTTCTATTTTCTCCTTTTATAGATTAATTTTAATATCTTATATGTTAACCAAGGATTTCCACTGGGCCTTTTCTTTTGACCTCTTTGATCTTCTGCTGCCTTTACTATTTCTAAATGTTACACATATATGTTCCATTGTATTCCTTTCCCCTATTTGTCAACTGTTGCATAATAAAGCTTTTGAGACTGTCAGCAACATCTGGTTCTTTAAATTTATACTTGTCTTATCTCCTCAATCTATTTTTTTCCAGTTTCTTCAGTTCATAATCAATAAATTGTGATCAAGTGTTCGTATCTGCCCCTGGCAATGTTTTGCCCTTTAAAACCTGGTTTTGAAATTTCTAACTTACTATTGTATAATCTCCTGGTGTCTCCAGGTCATTTCCACAAGTATAACCCTCTTCCATTATCCTTAAACCAAGTCTTAACAATTATGAAATTGAGCTCTGTGCAAATTTCAATTGGGAACTTCCCCTTTCACTCTTAGCCCCCAGTCTACGTTCTTCTACTATTTTTACTTCACTTCGTATTCCAAGTATCGAACTCCAGTCTGCCACCACATTTAAATTTTCATTTTCCTTACAATCCCATTTATTTCTTTTATCTCATCCTAAATTTTTCGACCTCTTCATCGTATGCGGAGCTAGTATGGATATAAAGTTACACTATTATGGTGGGTGTTAGCTTTGTGTCTATCTTTGCTGCAATAATACATTCATTATGTTGTTTGTATTAGTTTACTCACATTCATAGCACCTTATTCATTATCAGAATTATTTACCTGTTATCAATATTTAACTTTTTTTATTGAAAAACCTATACTCACCAGGTTAGAATTCCTGCTCTTCCTGCCACACCACTTCACTAGTTCTCACTTTATCCAACTTCAATCTTTCCATTTCTCATATAAATGCTCTAACCTAGTTGATTAAGAGATCTAGTGTTCCACTCTCTGACTTGTAGAACATCATGTTTGTGTCTGCTGATAACAACATTTTCCATAGTAGTCCTCATCTGGAGATCTGAATGGGGAAGTAGTCTACCTCTGAAATATTATAATTGAAAGGAGGCCCTCATCATTAATCCTCACAGAAGAGCTGCATGTCCCCAGGAAATATAACCGTTATAGTTTCCCTTTGTTTACAAACTTTGGTATGGGTGAAATTGAGTACACATCCACAAAATACAGAGTGGCACTGCAATATAACTTGCACTCCAACACCACTAGCTGTAGTAATCTCCAAATCATGAATAGCCATGTAAATGGTCATATGGGAACATCTTCTGAATCTCCTATAACAGGGCATCTTCTGTGTAAGCAGTTCAGTACTGTTGCACGAGCGGCTGCATGAAGACTGATGCCTTCTTAATAAAATCATTACTTATATAGGGGAAACTATTGCCTCCTTGAGCCACTGGTTCTTGATGTATGCTCAGCAGTCAATCTCTGACATAAATCTGAGCGCAAAATTTTCTAAGTCTGGTGATTTTTCCGGAGCCATACTGATGGGAAGACTAGTCGGCACGGCTGCATGGTGGTATGCGGTTACATAATCACTGAGAACCTGAGGTGCCTTACACAGAAAGAATCCAAGAGTGCCCCTGAGAGCTACAATATCAAGAAGATTAGACTTAGAAAATTTTGTGCTCAGAGATTATATCACAGATTGACTTCTGTGCGTACAGGGGCTCAAGAAGGCAACAGCTTCCCCTATATAAGTAATGATTTTGTTAAGAAGGTGTCAGTCTTGATGCAGCTGGTTGTGCAACAACATTCAGCCACTCATACAGACGGTGCCCAATTATAGGATATTCAGAAGATGTTCCCTTATGACTGTTTACAAGGCTATTGATGATTTGGAGAATGCTACAGCTAGTGGTGTTGGAGCACAAGTTATATTGCAGGGCGCCTCTGTATTTTGTGGATGTGTGCTGAACTTCACCTTTACCAAAGTTGATGCTGCACAGTGTGATAATGGTTTGTTGGTTAAGTACTGCATTAGTGTGGTGTAATGGAGAAAAAGTTAAAACATTTTGGAGACTTGAGACTTTTAATAGTAGGGATCTCATTGACTCTCGTACATATCAGACTGGAGACATATATAACAGAGATATAGGTAAATCTTGCTTTATATTGACAATGCCATTGGTTTTAAAGACCAGGAATCATTGTAAAATTAATGAACAGGAGGGAGCATGTATATGGATCAAAGGTGATCTTGTAGGTAAACCCACTTAAATCTTGTTTTGTAATTAAAACCGCCTTTTCCTGCTACCACTTAATTTATTTTTCCCTGATGCAGTTTGCCTTTTTCTTGTTCTAAGGCATCGTCAGTGGGTTCTATAATGATACAGTTTTGTTATTTTTAGATTATCAAACAGCTCACATCACAATTTTTTATGTAGAAAAGTAATTACTTATGATTTACTGATCTGCGTTTCCTCTCATCTAGTCCGGAGGTCACACTATCACTTTATTCCTGACATACAAGCACAACTTTGAGTTCTGACTTTTTTCACATTCTTCACAATGTTTCTCCTTCTTTTTCATGATGTACTATTGTTCTTTTGCCACTAAAGATAACGATTTCTTCAGGCACTGCTTTTAACAACGTAAATATTGCAACTCCATTACATGTTTCCTCCTCTTTGGTGTTGCCAACCGAATGGAGTATATGTTCAAAACCAACTTCTATTCATCATGTTTATATTGTGTGTCTGTATGAGAGAGAGAGAGAGAGAGAGAGAGAGAGAGAGGGCTGAAGTGAGCGTGTGTGTGTGTTTTGGAGGGGAGGGGTTGGTGGTTTGAGTTGTATGGTGTTGAATATGAATGTACTAGCTGCTAGCGAATGGTTGAAAGCTTTGGTGACAGCTGATTTGACTTTTTGTTTCAATTTTCTATGGAGGGGTTATGGATAAGTGAGTGTAAAGATTTTGCGTGGTATTCTTATTATATTGGATGGTATTATTATATTAATCCTCTATGGAAGCATTATTCTATTATTTTATTTATTAGTGTAAACAATGAATTACTTGGCTTGTGTAATTGATAATTCAGCAGGGTTTTCCTTTCTGCTCTGGTTTTCTATATGGGGTAATTTTCTTGTATGGTTAGGAGGTGTTTTTTTCTTGTTGATTCTAATTATTTTCATGTCTTCTTCTCTAGTGATTGGTTTGTGGTCATATTCTCTTAGATGTTCTGTAAATGTGGAGTGGTTTGTCCCATATTTCCAGGCTCTCATGTGTTCTGATATCATATGTTCTACTTGTTTGTCCTATGTATCTGTCTTCACAAGTGTTACACTGTAGTTGATATACACTCATGGAAATTGAAATAAGAACACCGTGAATTCATTGTCCCAGGAAGGGGAAACTTTATTGACACATTCCTGGGGTCAGATACATCACACGATCACACTGACAGAACCACACGCACATAGACACAGGCAACAGAGCATGCACAATGTCGGCACTAGTACAGTGTATATCCACCTTTCGCAGCAATGCAGGCTGCTATTCTCCCGTGGAGATGATCGTAGAGATGCTGGATGTAGTCCTGTGGAACGGCTTGCCATGCCATTTCCACCTGGCGCCTCAGTTGGACCAGCGTTCGTGCTGGACGTACAGACCTCGTGAGACGACGCTTCATCCAGTCCCAAACATGCTCAATGGGGGACAGATCCGGAGATCTTGCTGGCCAGGGTAGTTGACTTACACCTTCTAGAGCATGTTGGGTAGCACGGGATACATGCGGACATGCATTGTCCTGTTGGAACAGCAAGTTCCCTTGCCGGTCTAGGAATGGTAGAACGATGGGTTCGATGACGGTTTGGATGTACCGTGCACTATTCAGTGTCCCCTCGATGATCACCAGTGGTGTACGGCCAGTGTAGGAGATCGCTCCCCACACCATGATGCCGGGTGTTGGCCCTGTGTGCCTCGGTCGTATGCAGTCCTGATTGTGGCGCTCACCTGCACGGCGCCAAACACGCATACGACCATCATTGGCACCAAGGCAGAAGCGACTCTCATTGCTGAAGACGACACGTCTCCATTCGTCCCTCCATTCACGCCTGTCGCGACACCACTGGAGGCGGGCTGCACGATGGGGCGTGAGGAAGACGGCCTAACGGTGTGCGGGACCGTAGCCCAGCTTCATGGAGACGGTTGCGAATGGTCCTCGCCGATACCCCAGGAACAACAGTGTCCCTAATTTGCTGGGAAGTGGCGGTGCGGTCCCCTACGGCACTGCGTAGGATCCTACGGTCTTGGCGTGCATCCGTGCGTCGCTGCGGTCCGGTCTCAGGTCGACGGGCACGTGCACCTTCCGCCGACCACTGGCGACAACATCGATGTACTGTGGAGACCTCACGCCCCACGTGTTGAGCAATTCGGCGGTACGTCCACCCGGCCTCCCGCATGCCCACTATACGCCCTCGCTCAAAGTCCGTCAACTGCACATACGGTTCACGTCCACGCTGTCGCGGCATGCTACCAGTGTTAAAGACTGCGATGGAGCTCCGTATGCCACGACAAACTGACTGACACTGACGGCGGCGGTGCACAAATGCTGCGCAGCTAGCGCCATTCGACGGCCAACACCGCGGTTCCTGGTGTGTCCGCTGTGCCGTGCGTGTGATCATTGCTTGTACAGCCCTCTCGCAGTGTTCGGAGCAAGTATGGTGGGTCTGACACACCGGTGTCAATGTGTTCTTTTTTCCATTTCCAGGAGTGTATATACCCGCTTTTTGGTATAAGTCTCTGTTTTTTGTCAGTTTTGGGGTGTATCTTTGTATAGAATTGTCTGTTGTGTATGCTATGTTTATTCCCTGTCGTTTTAAAATGTTGGTGATTTTATGGGTGAGTTTGTGTTTGTATGTCATTGTGTACCATCTTGTATTTTCTGTCATCTTTTTTTTTTTATTATCCTGTGTAGTTGTTATGGGACTGCATGTTTGTGTTTGGTTCTGTTGTGTTATGGTCTGCGATTTGGTGCTTTCTGTTTCTATTTTACTTTTAATTTTGTTGTTTGGCTTTGTGACTAGGTTACTATTGTAAGCATTATTTTGCGCAGTTTGCATTATTATGTCCTGTTCTTTTTGGTAGTTTTCTTTGGTGAGTGGCATTGTGTTGAGTCTATGGAACATGTGTTGAAGTGCTGCTTGCTTTGTGACTGTGAGTAGTTTGAGGATTGGGGAATGATAGTGTCTGTTGCTGTGTGTTTATGGTAAATTTCAAAGATATGCTTATTGTTTTGTTTTTTGATTGTTATATCCAGAAATTTAATTTGGTGGTTCTGTTCTCTTTCAATTGTGAATTTTATATTTTTATGTATCATGTTTATGTCAGTATGCAGTTTTTCAATTTTTGTTTCTGGCTCATCTATTAAGCAAAGGATGTCATCCATATACCTGAACCAATATAATATGTTGTATTCTTTTGCTATAATTTTTGTGAAAATGATCTGTTCAATGTGGCTTACAAAAATATTTGCTAAGGGTCCTGAAACTGGGGTTCCCATTGGCAATCCATCTTCTTGTAAATAAACTTCTTTATTGAATTGAAAGTAATTTTCTTCTATTATGAGCTTTATTGATGTGTGTATTTCCTTAATCTGTTCATCAGGAAGTTTACTATAAGTTTTCAGGTTCTTATCTATAATTTCTATTGTTTCTGGTACTGGTATGTTGGAATCAGTGGCAGATACCTAAAAACCTCGAGGAGGGGGCACTAAAGATATCTTGAGCTACCTTTACTTTTACCATAACAAAAGATAATCAAGTCACATGCAAAGTTTAAGAAAGTTTTATTTAAACTGATTATACACATATACAAGACAATGCCATCTTATGATATAAAAAAGTTACAGTTGTGGTTCTCTTCCTTAATTGATGAATTCTATGCATCTATTCTTCCTGGCAAACTGATTAATTACATTGTCAATAGGAAAATCAGTGTTGGGTTGAGTGTTCAACACAGCTAAGCCATTAAGTCGATCCTCCTTCATTGTCGACCTCAGCTATGTCTTTGTATGCTGCAATGTTGAAAAACTTCTTTCTACTGTAGCAATAGATGAAGGTAGACAAGCAAATATTTTGTACAGTGTGCGCTAAGTAGGATAGTCAGATCTAGGACAAACAGACAGTGCTTGCATAACAGAATCACAATCATTATTGGTTTTTATGCTTGTATTGAAGAATCTCTCCCATTAGTCTCTTTTTAATCACAAACAGTGATTCATCTTCAAATAATGGTAGTTCAGTTAAGCACTGATTCAATTTATGTGCCAGATCATTACCATCATGTTTCACAATCAACTGATCACTCTCACACTTGCACTTACTTGCTACAACTAGGACTGTTTACTTATTCATTCTTCAGTCTTAATGTTTCTGCTTCTGAATGTAAACCAGCTTCTTATTCGGTGAATACTCTCTATTTTTAACGTTACATATCAAAAGTTCTCTGTACAAGAAAATGGTAGAATATTCGTGACTTTTCTCAAACAAATGCCAGACAGAATACACATCGAGATCATTAGAATGGCCACAACTTTTCTCGTAGGTATGTGTTAGCTATCTATGTTCCAGACAGAAACATATAAAATACGATGATGCAGATGTGCATGCTACATATGAAAGTACAACTACTCGATTCAGTTGAGTCGACTGATGAAATAAATAAACGAATAGCGTGCAGGCCAACTGGCTGGGGTGGCACAGATGGCAATGCGGGCGGCCCTGCAAAGGGATATGTATCTGCCACTGGATGGAATACATGCTTTCTATATCAAATGAGAGGAGTGTTGCTGTGTCTAAGATTTTTATATCTTTTATTTGTTGTATTGGCTGTGCAGTGCGTTTAATTGTTCTGCCTTCTTGTACCTTGAAATGTTCTGACAGTAATTTTGACATGTATCCTGAAAGCTTGTAAGTGAGGAATTTTCTGAAATCCAGTATTGCCCACAAAGGAAGATTTGGTTTGTGGATTTTTGGTTGGCTTCAGGGGACAGGTGCAGTGGGATTGATCTGCGTCAGCTTTCTGTTCTCTGTGTTATCCAGTACAATCTCAATATTTTTCAGACTGTTTTTTACTTTTGTCTGGAATATGTTTGTTGGGTCTGATTTTAATTTTGTAATGTTATTTTGTGAGATGCATTCTTGTTTTGTTATCAATGTATTGTTCTTTGTCAATCAGTACTATGGTGTTCCCCTTGCCTGCTTTTGAAAGGATAACATTTTCATTTTGAAGTTTTCTCCTAAGTTTTCTGAGTGTTGCAGATTCTATGTTTTTGTGATGTTGTGTTTTTATACTATATATAAAAACAAAGATGAGGTGACTTACCGAACAAAAGCGCTGGCAGGTCGATAGACACACAAACAAACACAAACACACACACAAAATTCAAGCTTTCGCAACAAACTGTTGCCTCATCAGGAAAGAGGGAAGGAGAGGGGAAGACGAAAGGAAGTGGGTTTTAAGGGAGAGGGTAAGGAGTCATTCCAATCCCGGGAGCGGAAAGACTTACCTTAGGGGGAAAAAAGGACAGGTATACACTCGCACACACGCACATATCCATCCACACATACAGACACAAGCAGACATAAATATGTCTGCTTGTGTCTGTATGTGTGGATGGATATGTGCGTGTGTGCGAGTGTATACCTGTCCTTTTTTCCCCCTAAGGTAAGTCTTTCCGCTCCCGGGATTGGAATGACTCCTTACCCTCTCCCTTAAAACCCACTTCCTTTCGTCTTCCCCTCTCCTTCCCTCTTTCCTGATGAGGCAACAGTTTGTTGCGAAAGCTTGAATTTTGTGTGTGTGTTTGTGTTTGTTTGTGTGTCTATCGACCTGCCAGCGCTTTTGTTCGGTAAGTCACCTCATCTTTGTTTTTATATATAATTTTTCCCACGTGGAATGTTTCCTTCCATTATATTGTGTTTTTATACTGGTTATTATATTATGGATTTCTGTTTTTTACTAGTTCTCTAGTTAGTCCAATGTTGACACTGCTGTTTTCATTCCTATCTGCCCTTGTCAAAACATTCTCTGCTTCTATAATTAGATTTTCTAAGTAATCTCAATCTATTTCTGAATTTACATTGTATTTTAATCCTTTCTCCAACAGCTGTCTTCCTTTACTGTTTAACTGTGTGTATGTGTAAGGTTCACTAATCTTGGGTAGAATCTGTGTGTGTGTTTTTTTGACTGTGTGTTAAGGTATGGTGTTGTGACTGGAGTTTTTCCAGTTGGTTGATATTTCTTCTAGGTACCGTTTCCATTCTTTGGACAGCAGTTTCTGTATACTTTTTGAACTTGTTGCCCAGATGGGAGAAAATCTTGATAACCTGCCATTGTAGCAGCAGTAACTGGTCTAACAACTGTACCAGACGCTTGTCATCTTATATAGACATTACCGACCACATCAACGTTTAACATTTTATTATTACTGTTAAACACTGCATTCAGTCGGGAAAATCAATCGTGTGGACAATTTGTTCCTTTTACGAAAGATTGCGAATTCCAGATGTGTATGAAGCCTTTTTGGACGATTTAACACAGACTCAGTGATTGCAGGCTCTCTTCAACACAGCTGAAACTTCCCCACTAATTACAGGGACAACGTGATCATCAAATGATTCAGAAAAAACTCATTCGTTCATTCACTCCAGAACAAAAAATATCACAAACCTTATTTATGAAGGAAATTGTGTATTAAATCCATCTCCATTACGTGTCCAGATCTCCAGTGATTCCACGTCTTAATTATTTTCTGTTTACAGTCTCTTTCTCTTCAAACAAACCGCTAGCGGCACAAATGTTAATTGGCTCGCTTTAGCGAGAAGAAAAGCAAAATATGTATCTCTGAGAAACACGTCAATCCCTCAACCGATACTCCAGAAGCTGTCCTAGCTACCACTCCAACAACCATGGAGAATGCATATATGCATATCTGTTATATCCAAGAATAAACGCACTAGAAAATACTTTGGCGTCGTCGAGCTGTCGCCTCATATATTACGAGAAAATCAGATCAGATACTTTTCCAAAGTGAATGAATGTGGATGGTTTGATTGACAATGATTAATTGGTGCGTGGTAGAGGGTATTTTCTGTGGGGACATTACAATGCCCCTCGCAGCGAGCGAAGTTTGTGAGCCTAATTTCGATTTACCGAACACACTTCGCGAGCTATCTATTAGTGTGGGTAACCCGGAAGTGATGAGTGCCAGTCCTCCGACTGAAAAAAATTAAATGTTTAAGACAGATGAAGAAAAGAAACATTGAAAACAGAAGAAATGAAGAGACAGGTACCGTGGCTGTATTGCTTTTACATGCATCAAGGTGTTATGTTTGTTGTGCACAACCAAGGAAGATGATCTTTCATGAAACTGTTATCAGGGTCTACCCATTTGGGAACTTTCTTAAGAGGGAAACCTTGGAAAACCTCTTAAGCCTAGACCCCCAGCCTACGGTACATAGAAGATAGGAAAGCCTACAGAAGAGAAAAAATAATTTTGAAATTGATCTCTGAAGGAAAGATAGGGATCGATTTATATAACGATTTGGAGAAGAGTGATTTCTGCCTCTAGCAAAAAAAAATTTACAATAAATAACTCGAGGGGTTTTTTTTTTTTTTTTTTTTTTTTTTTTTTTTTTTTTTTTTTTTTTTTTTTTTTTTTTTTTTACAATCTTGTTCGCAGGACAATATCTTATCTTGTTGCGGTGCTGAAACTCCCCCAGATCTTGCATGTCCCCAACGTCCACATTTGTAGTCGGTCTTCTACGCGGCCCACAATGGGAAGAGTAGAAGGGACAGGGATACCAGATTTCACATGCAACATTCATTCCAAAAGAATTAGCAATGACAGAAAGGGAAACTCTTCCTGTAAAAGAACTGGTTACGTTGCACCGTCCAAGATTCTCCTTTTTGAAAACAAAATCCCTATGGCTTCATGCATCCTTTTTCTTACGATGTACTGCAAGGAATTTAGCCATTGACTTAAAGTTTCCATTTATCCATTGACTAATGCTGGAAAGTTATATACTGCCGTCACATTGTAGGATTCAAAGAAGGTTTCCAGATCATTTTTCCTACCAAATTATTTTGTAAAATCTATGCTGAAGTCACCAGCAACTGCTTGCTGTTGTCTGTGAGCGCAGTAACGAATCCAAATTTCTCAGAAGCAGTTCAAAATTTCCTTGTGGGGATCTATATAAAGTTACAATTAAAAGTGAACTATTTTTCAATATTAATTCACAAGCGCACAATTCTCAGTGCCAATTATTATAAAAACTAGTTATTTCAATGTTTTTGAACTTGAGTTCTGTCTACTCTTCCTTTTTCATATTAGTTCTACATGAATAATATGCTAGAGTATTTTATACTTAACTTCTTTAGCCTTGTGGCTATGTGGTGTATAGGTAGGCACAGGGTGTCTGTCTTTTAAGAGCTCTTTAAATTTTCCAATCAGACAAGAAGCTCTTCTACCTTATTACCTGGTCATCTGAGATTCTGATGAAATAAGCTAACCTTACTTTCCTGTGCATTCTTAAGCATTCTGTGTGACTGTTCTGTTATTTTAACTTTTTTCATAAAAGAGTGCCTGAATGCACTGTAGGACCTCCACAAAACTCACATTTGTGTGTGTGTGTGTGTGGTTGCTATTCCTATTTCATCCACATCGCCCTAAATACTGTAATTTCTGTCTTTATCCATGCTGTTCCCTCCTCCATCTACTATAACAACCTGATCTTCCTTATCAAAATCTACAAAGATACTGGTGTCTGTCTGGGCTGGGGGACATCTCTTTGATGAAAATGTCACTGCCACTTAAAAAGACTAATATAGACGTTCTGGTAGGACAGATGTGGGGATTCTAGGGCAGCACACACACAATGAAAGTAACACAGAATAGTGAATAGTAAAACATATTACTCAGCTTTGGTACTGCTGATTACAGGAATGGAAGAACGCATGTTTAGCCTATCTGTCCTGCATTGACTACACTTCCATTAACACAAATTAAATAATGTTCACTGAACTAAAATTGGAAGAAAACTAATCTTCTTTCTTGATGCACTATTCAAAGAACAATCTAACAACACCCAGTAAAATCTTTAGGCAGGCATACATGATAATTCTTATTCACTGTTCAGTTTCTACAGAAGACTAGCTACTGTGTATCTATCGGCCACTATTTCCACCTCACTTGATGACTTGAAGATGCAGTGAGTCCTACCTAGCAAGACTCAGACTGACTTAAAACAACAGACAACTCCTGCTTGTGTACAGTTACTTAAGCACCCATCTCTCTTCCCAGTGTCGCTGCCACTCAAGGGAGCATGATTCTCGCAGGCAGCATGTTTGTTTGCGTGAAGCAATGTTCCTGCTGCAGACAGACATCCACAGTAGTTCTGGTGCCAACTGTTGTGAATTTTTCTTATGTGGTATCAATGTCCTCTGTCACCTGGCTAAGGCTCACACTTGGCTGCACAATATTTGTGACTTGGCACCATTTCTAATTTCTTTTGTACCAACTGGTATGCATAACCTTGGTGGGAACTACCTCCAGCAAGACTCTCTTCTTCCTCCACTCTTTTGGTATGAACCTACATTTAGTTTCTTTGCAAGAAGTCTGCAGCATGCTACTGTAAACTACAGCTGGAAGAGGCTCTTCCCCTCCTACTTCAGGTAACAAGTCAAACTTATTGGATACTGAAAGCTCTAATATAGAAGTAGTTGCAGAGCTGTTCCCCTTTTGCCAATTACTTCTTTCCTTTACCCAGTTCTCAAGATCTTTTCTCCCTTCAATCAATCTAGGTCAGATTTCACACAATCTAATTCAGCCTGAAGGGCAGAAATTTTTGCTTCCTGTTTGGCAATACTCCTGTCTTTTTTGCAGAGGCTATGGTTCCCTATTCAATTCTCCACTGCAGTCACTCCAGTGAAATTCCAGCCCACAATCTGTCTGGATGCTTATGGGAACATCAACACTTGTCATTCATTGCAACATAGATTAAACACTTCAAAATAGAATTAAAACACCTACCACACTATGCGCTACACAATTTTTTGTAATTTACAAGCCACAAAAGATTTGGGCTATAGAAAAGTGATTTGGGTGTATGTTATAATGTAAATAGTTAATTATTTCCAATTAAAACTCTGCACTCATTGAACTGTTAATTAAATTTTTCACTACATAATACAAATTTTAATCACTACTTATCAGGAATATCACATGATATCAGACAATAATTATGGTCAGCAGAATATGGCCTATTACATGTGATGTGATTTTACTTTGTAATTTAGAAAAAAAAACCTCAGATCACGAAATTATCAATAACCTGAATGAAGCAGCTAAAGAGGAATTAACTTATGTGTAAAATACACTTCACACAATCAGTTTACCCCATGTATATTGACTATTTTTAAGCAGTAACACAAACACAGCTTCAGTCAGACACCAGTGCTGCCAGCGTACACCCTTGTTAATGACAAGCAGTGTCTAGAATCACTGAAGTCATAAATTATTTTGTGCTGCTCATTGGCCACAGTGTTATTTTCATAACTGAGTTTGGAAATAGTTTACAGGTTTTGTAGTGTATAAACGTTCACTACTATTTGTGTGCTTACCTTCATTATTTTTCCACAGTCACAGTAATTTTCCTGTATTTTAGAATATATACAATGTTAATTCATAGACCTATAATGAGAATGTGCTTGTGAATAACGAACATGTCAAAGAAACAGAATACATATTTTGCACAAGGAATTATGTGTTTAAATAATGTTGATGCCACAGATCATCATTAAAGCAGTACTCAGAGATGTGGAATAAGTCCAAAAAAATTAAAAACCATTTTCATTTATGATGTAATTCATTAGTGTCATATACATATGAAATAATTCACAAGCTATTAGAGTCAGATGTAGTCAAATGTTTTATATATGCTGATTATACAAAGGTATTTAAAGTGTGCATAAATTGAAGAGTTCATAGCACTTACCTTATGTGACGTTAATAACTATTGGATCTGTTATGAAGCTCACACTGGAGAACGAGGAGTTACCTATCTATGAGTTCTTCCGACTTCTCTTAGATTGTACAGAAATGAGTTACTACATTTTACACATGTAGCGATGCTGCCGCATGCTAATTCGAGCTCGCCAGTGTGTGTGTGTGTGTGTGTGTGTGTGTGCGCGCGCGCGCGTGCATACACGTGCGTGCGTGTGTCAGTGCAGTGCTGTGCGGTCGTAATTACTGTACACGACGTCTGTGTAGTTCCGTGCCCAACCTCTAGAGGCGCTGTGTTTTCTAGCTTTTATATACATTCTGTTTATTATTATTATTCCTTGTTTTTTGAGTTAATTGTATTTCTGTGCCTCCTGGTTTGTGTGGACGAGTACTGTTTTCTTTCCAATAACTACGGAAGTTTTCCCAGTATTAAGGATCCTCTTGTAGAGGCCGAAAGCAAATTTTGTAACTCTGATCAGTCCATGCATGCCGGGCGTCATCAGATACGTGCTCACAATAAAGTTATCGTTGCTGAACTGAAGGTCTTTATTCTTCTGAATCACGTTAAGCAAAGGTCGGACAGCCACCAGTTTAGCTGAACCCAACAAGTGGTAACCCCCGACGTGATCCAAGCAGAAACCGACTAAGAAGAAGCAGGCGTGAGCTACGTAAGTAACGAGCACATAATGACTGAACAGCAGGCCATCTCCAGGATTGCAGTCTGTTTGCTACTGTTCTGGCCCGACAACCCGGTACTCTGGTTTGCACAGGCAGAGGCAAGTTTTGGATGCGCTGGAATAACGGCTGAAGCAACTAAATTTGTGCTGATTGTGAGCCAGCTTGACCAGCGTTATGCAGCTGAGGTGCAGGACATAATCACAGCATTGCCCGAGACTGGAGCTTATGCCAGGCTAAAATCAGAGTTGATTCGATGGGTATCCGCATCACAAGAGGACCGGATACGTCAGGTTCTGATACAGGAAGAAATTGGCGACAGGAAGCCTTCTCAATACCTGAGACATCTACGCAGCAAAGTTGACACCGTTACTGCGCCAGACAGTCTGCTCAGAACGCTGTGGAGCAGTAGACTGCCGCCGCAAATAAAAGCCATAATCACCTCACAAACGGACATGCCGCTGGATGACGTGGCGCAGCTAGCAGGCTGGATTCAGGACGCGATAACACCAGCTCAGGTCAGTGCAGTCGTGGCATTGGACAACAGTACGGCGTTTGAGAAGCAGATCTTCCAGCGGTACTGCCACTCCGCAAGGCGAGGTACCGTTGTGCTGGTACCACCGACGATTCGGCGATCAGGCAAGGGAGTGCACATCACCATGCTCACACCCAAACACCACTGGCGGTCGACAATAGGCGCAACCGACTGCCAGTTATCCTCCAAGTGCCTGTTCATTACTGATAGGAGTTCCGGCGTAAAGTTTTTAATTGACACTGGGTCGGACCTGAGTATCATACCACGAACAGCCATACACCATTGCCGGCTGCCAACTGCCTTCCGTCTGACGGCTGCCAACAATTCTTCCTTCGCAACATATGGCACACAGAGGATGGAGCTTAATCTCGGCCTACGGTGCCTGTACGAGTGGAATTTTACAGTGGCTGACGTCACGGAGGCGATTGTCGGGGCTGACCTCCTGGCGCACTACCACCTGCTGCCAGACATCGTGAACGCACGCTTGGTAGACAGCGTCACTGGCTTAGCAGTCACAGGTTTTCGTCGCAACACTCCAACGCACAGTGCCAAGTTGGTCCATGCTACGGAGGGTGAGTACAATGAATTACTGCTTAACTATCCGAACTTGAGCAGGCCGCTCGGTGCTCCCAGGTTCATACCACGACACGGGACATCACATTCAAATGACTGATGGTCCCCCAGTAGCATGCCGACCTAGGCGTCTCGCTCCGGACCAATTGTCGGTAGCGAAGGCAGAATTTGACGCCATGATTCGTGAGGGCATAATGTGGCCATCTAAGAGCCCGTGGTCCTCTGCATTACATCTTGTTCCGAAAAAGGGTGGAGCTTGGCGTCCATGCGGTGACTACCGTGCGCTTAACGCACGAACAGTGCCGGACAGATATCCCATTCTGTTACTGAGGGATTATAATCGCGCTATACATGGTGTCACGGTGTTCACAGTTCTGGACTGCGCTAAAGCATATACACAGATTCCGGTGACCAATGATGACATTCCAAAGACTGCAATAATAACACCTTTGGGTTTATTTGAAAGCAAATTTATGACTTTCGGTTTACGCAATGCCGCTCAGACCTGGCAAAGGTTTAAAGACTCGGTTCTCCAGGGGCTGCCGTTTTGTTTCGCCTACCTGGATGATGTGTTAGTGTCCTCTGCTGACCATGAACAACACCAACAACATCTGCGAGAGATTTTTGAGCGATTGGAGCGTTACGGTGTCGTCTTGAACGTGGACAAGTGTGTTTTTGGGCAGTCAGAGGTGACATTTCTTGGCCATAAGATTTCTGCTGAAGGCTCTCTTCCTCTGTCCGAGAAGGTGGACGCTATCTTGCAGCTACCCCAACCAACTACAATCAAAGAATTACGTCGTTTTTTGGGGATGCTCAATTTTTATCTACAACATCTTCCCCACGCTGCGGAGCTGCAGGAAACTTTAACGGCAGCATTATCAGGCCCTAAAGTAAATAGCAAGTCTCTGATACAGTGGACAGAGGACATGTGTCCTGCGTTCGAGGCAACAAAGAAGAGCATTGCCGACATGGCACTTCTCGCACACCCACACCTCGACACGCCATTAGCAATTGTCATGTACAGACAGCGATCAGAGCTGCATTGCGACAATGGTCGGACAACGCATGGCAGCCACTGGCGTATTATTCCCACAAACTTTCGCCTGCACAGAGAAAATGGAGCACATATGACCGTGAGCTCCTGGCGGTATACCAAGCAGTGAAATATTTCCGCCCCTAAGAGGAAGCGCGAACTTTCACGATATATACAGACCACAAGCCACTCACATTCGCCTTCCGTCGGAATAGTGTCAACTGCTCCCCCCATCAATTTCATCACCTTGAGTTCGTGGCCCAGTTTACTACCGACATTAGACATATTTCTGGGAATGACAACATTGTTGCGGATTGCCTATCACAGATCAGCAGTGTTTCCAGTACCATAGACTTTCCTGCACTGGCACAGGCACAGAGAGATGACGAAGAACTCCTTGCCTATGTTAAAGATACGGCTTCCGCATTGCAACTGAAACTCGTTGATGTTCCGGGGGAAGATACACAGCTATACTGCAACGTTTCTCGCGGCCAACCTCGTCCCTTTCTGACACCGGCTGTTAGAAGACAAGCCTTTTATACAGTACATGGATTGTGCCATCCAGGGGTACGACCGACATTCCGCCTAGTATCATGTGGCCGGGCATACAAAAAGACTGCCGCGAGTGGGTCCGATCTTGTCTTCAGTGCCAACGCTGCAAGATTAACCACCATGTACACGCACCGATCGGCGATTTTCCTGATACCACCGCCCACTTTGCCCACATTCATTTGGATGTAGTCGGACCACTTCCACCTTCAAACGGAAAAAGATATCTGTTTACAATGATCGACCATTTCACACATTAGCCGGAGGCAGTGCCAGTGGATAATATCACATCAGACACACTATCTTCCACTTTTGCAATGACTTGGTTGGCAAGATTTGGGTGCCCACTACATATTACCACTGACCGCGGACGGCAATTTGAATCAGACCTGTTCTCACAGCTGGCCAAGTTCTGTGGTTACACCCACCATAAGACCACAAGTTATCAGCCAGCAAGCAACGGAATGATGAAACACTGGCACCGTTGTTTGAAGGCCATGCTGATGTGCCACGAAGAAACCTGGACAACTGCACTACCAGTGGTCTTGTTAGGCTTACGGACAACTTTCAAACCAGACTTGGGGTCGTCAGCGGAAGAACTGGTTTATGGAGAAACACTGCGCCTTCCTGGTGACTTTGTAGACGCTGATGCCATAGGGACAGTTGCTACTGGCCAGCCGGATTTCTTGCGACACTTGAGGGACCATGTATCAAAGATTTGCCCTCTGAAAGCCACACGTCATGGCAAGCCGCCCACTTTTGGGCACCAGGACCTGGAACAATGTCGTCACATCATGCTCCACACTGTGGGCGTTAAACTGCCTCTACAAGCTCCTTATTCTGGCCCATATGAAGTGCTACGGCCCAGTGCCCACACGATGGATATCCTAGTGAACAGCAAAACCACGACTGTTGCGTTGAATCGGGTTAAACCTGTGTATGTTAGAGTCAGATGTAGTCAAATGTTTTATATATGCTGATTATACAAAGGTATTTAAAGTGTGCATAAATTGAAGAGTGCATAGCACTTACCTTATGTGATGTTAATAACTATTGGATCTGTTATGAAGCTCACACTGGAGAACGAGGAGTTACCTATCTATGAGTTCTTCCGACTTCTCTTAGATTGTACAGAAATCAGTTACTACATTTTACATATGTAGCGACGCTGCCGCATGCTAATTCGAGCTCGCTGGTGTGTGTGTGTGTGTGTAGAGGCGCTGTGTTTTCTAGCTTTTATATACATTCTGTTTATTATTATTATTCCTTGTTTTTTGAGTTAATTGTAGTTCTGTGCCTCCTGGCTTGTGTGGACGAGTACTGTTTTCTCTCCAATAACTACGGAAGTTTTCCCAGTATTAAGGATCCTCCTGTAGAGGCCGGAAGCAAATTTTGTAACTCTGATCAGTCCATGCATGCCGGGCGTCATCAGATACGCGCTCACAATAAAGTTATCGTTGCTGAACTGCAGGTCTTTATTCTTCTGAATCACGTTAAGCAAAGGTTGGACAGCCACCAGTTTAGCTGAACCCGACAAGTGGTGACCCCGATGTGAACCAAGCAGAAACCGACTAAGAAGAAGCAGGCGTGAGCTTTGGTCTTTAAATATGTCTGCTTGTGTCTGTATATGTGTGGATGGATATGTGTGTGTGTGGGAGTGTATACCCGTCCTTTTTTCCCCATAAGGTAAGTCTTTCCACTCCCGGGATTGGAATGACTCCTTACCCTCTTCCTTAAAACCCACATCCTTTCGTCTTTCCCTCTCCTTCCCTCTTTCCTGATGAGGCAACAGTTTGTTGCGAAAGCTTGAATTTTGTGTGTATGTTTGTGTTTGTTTGTGTGTCTGTCGACCTGCCAGCACTTTCATTTGGTAAGTCACATCATCTTTGTTTTTAAATATATTTTTCCTACGTGGAATGTTTCCCTCTATTATAACCATATCATTTATTTGAACCCAACAATTACGTTTGTTATTGTCGCTGTTGCATTTCGAAATCTTTCCTATCATCTTATTTTCTCTTTCTGTTTTTACCAGTAGTCTCACTTTGTATTCACCTTCCCCTTTTTACCGTAATACAATTTTATCCCGCCTATATATACTCAATAATACATAACCCACTTCCAAACCATAACCAAAAAAATTTTTAATTTCCACTTTCAACACTACCGCTGCTATAAAATCCACCGTTTCTAGTTCAATAACAGCTGCTTTCACGTATTAAACAACCATTTTGGCTAGTTCTAATAACTTTCACTTTATTTCCACTTCCGTTTTTCGCACATCACTGATCATTTTTAGCCGCTCCCCACAGGTATAGGTCTTTAAATATGTCTGCTTGTGTCTGTATATGTGTGGATGGATATGTGTGTGTGTGGGAGTGTATACCCGTCCTTTTTTCCCCATAAGGTAAGTCTTTCCGCTCCCGGGATTGGAATGACTCCTCACCCTCTCCCTTAAAACCCACATCCTTTCGTCGTTCCCTCTCCTTCCCTCTTTCCTGATGAGGCAACAGTTTGTTGCGAAAGCTTGAATTTTGTGTGTATGTTTGTGTTTGTTTGTGTGTCTGTCGACCTGCCAGCACTTTCATTTGGTAAGTCACATCATCTTTGTTTTTAAATATATTTTTCCTACGTGGAATGTTTCCCTCTATTTGTTGACAACATGCATACAATCTATACTGTCTACACATGGATAGAAAAAATAAATAAATAAAGCATGTTGTCTGCATTCTTAATACTGACTTAGTGAACTGAGCTGTTGGGTGACAAACAGGATATATTACTCACCATAAATCTGATTAAGAATTACATATTGTGAAGCAGTAGACAATTTCTTCTACATTATGTTCTTGAATTCACGCCAAAAATAATTCATGTAGTACACTTTGGTCTTGTGAAACTTCAATTTGGTTCAAGAAATGAAGAGGAAACTTAGGATTTAGCACCCCATTGGCAATGAAGTCATTACAGAGCACAAGTTCAAATTGAACATTGTTAGAGACAGAAAATGGCAATGTTCTTTACAGAAGACCAAGCCTGGAATTTGCAATCAATGACTTAGAAAAACCAAAAAAAATCTAAATTTGAATAGCTACACAGGGATTTAAACACCACTCATTTCAAATGTGAGTTCAGTGCCTCAACTGCTCCACCATATCTAAACCCCTAAATATAAAGCCATAAGACGTTATAAACATGCCAGCTTTTTTCATGTTACCTATGTCTGAGAACACCCACAAAACAAATGATGATTTGCTTAGGCATTTTAGCAGTTCTGTGGTATGCTCCTCTCAGTTTATTACCAGGGTATAAACCCAATAATTTAACAAAGTCAAAATTTGCAGAGTAGGGTCTCTCTTCAACAAATTCTGGAACATTCATAATTTCACACCAATGATGAGTTGGAGCGAAACATGGTTGGCATCCTTGTGAATGCCTGTGTTTAATGTGTAGTTGCCAGAAGTTTCATTGTTGTATGCCTTTGTATGCCTCTTATTGTTCAGTGTCACACACAATTTGCAAATTTCAAGATAGCACAGTTAGAGGAGCAAAGTGTCAAGATGGCACAGTTAGAGGAGCAACACATCTGCATTTAATTTTGTGTGAAACTCAAGAAAGCCTTTACAGAGACACACCAAATGATGCAGGAAGCCTACAGTGATGAGTGCTTAAGAGGTACTAGGTGTTATGAATGGTTCACACAGTTTAAAAATGGCCAGAAGGAAGTTAAAGATGACCCTCATCCACGACGCCCTTTGACGTTCATATCAGAAATGTCAACGAAATTGTGCATACCAATTGCAGACTGACCGTCCAAAAGATTGCAGAAGAAAGTAAAATTTCATTTGGATCATGTGATGGAATCCTGATACAGCATCTTGAAATGCATCATGTTGCCACCAAGTTTGGCACATGGCTCATGAGTCAAGATCAGTAAGATCTTCGCCTCACAATCTGTGAAGAGCTTTTTGATTACACAAGTGAGAACAAGATCTTCCTTAAGAGAATCATAACTGGTGATGAGATCTGGGCCTACAGTTATAATGTTGGGAAAGGTTCTCCAAAATCAAAAAAAGCTCATCAGCTCAGGTCAAATGTCAAAATCATGCTGATAGTTTTCTTTGACTTTGGAGAAATAGTTCATCATGAATTCATGCCACAGGGACAAACTGTTAATCAGTGGTACTATCGGGATGTGTTCCGATGCCTGTGACAAAATGTGAGAAGGAAATGGCCTGAAATGTGGTGAGATAATTCATGGCTCTTGCATCATGATAATGGACTCGCATGTTCATTCCTGTTAGTGCACAGTTATGACACAAAAAATGAAATCAGTGTGTTGCCCCATCCTCCATACTCTACAAACTTGGCCCCTGTAGACTTTTTTTATTTCCAAAGTTGAAAACCCCTATGAAAGGACAAAGATTTGCAACGATAGATGAGATAAAAGAAAATTTGCAGACTGTGTTTTGCGTGATCCAGCAAGAGACGTACCAAGACTGTTTCTAGAAGTGGAAATTATGTTGGGAGCGGTGTATCAATTGTGGAGGAGATTATTTCAAAGGAGATCATGCACAATAAATAAAAGGTAAGGATACCAATATTTTGTGGACAAAGTTCTGGAATTTTTTAAACAGACCTCGTATGCAATTAGATGACAACAGGAGGACAAAATTAAATATGGAGGTAGTTGACTCTTAAAATTAAATGCGTGAAAGAGAATAGTTTTCTTTGGCTTTGGAGAAATAGTTCATCATGAATTCATGCCACATGGACAAGCTGTTAATCAATGGTACTATCGGGATGTGTTGTGATGCCTGCGAGAAAATGTGTGAAGGAAATGGTCTGAAATGTGGTGAGATAATTCATAGCTCTTACATCACGATAACAAACCCACACATTCATTGTTGCAAAAGTGTAATAAGTTTAGAATTTAAAAAAAATGTCTAAATGAGAGTTTAAGTAAAGATGTAAGTGCCATGCTCCACATCCAAGGAATCACTGAATGTGTAAATCATGTATTTCTGATCAGTAACAAAGATTACAACACTGATGCAATTAGAAATAAAGTTTTCCATACTTCACTTCAAAATAGTCAACTACAAACAGGGCCTCCTCCTTTTCACCACTTTATTTGTTGATCAATAGAAAGTGAGGAATATTTCCTAGCATCAGGAGATCACACAGTTTGAACCCCAAAATAACACAATACTTTATTTTATTTTATTATGTTGCACAACATAGTTAAATTCTAATTATTTAAACTTGCATCTTGTTGTGGTGGTTCTTTTGTGAACAGCTGTCCCTTCATTTATTACATACGGCTTTCCTTGAATTCTTAGCTCAGTATTCTTCTTTTTGTTTCTAATCTAGCCTTTCCTTTCTATCATAAAACATTGGACGTAGAAGATGCACATGCATGAAAATAAGTAAAATGAAGTAAATTGTACTAGTGAGAAACAAGTTATAACATGTTAACACTAGACTCAGATATGCTTGGCACATTCAGTGTTCCTCATGTCAAAAACGCAGGAACTTTGACACTACTAAATCTATTGGAGGTATTTTAAAGCACAAGGGGGCCTTCTCTGCTAGTTGCAACCCACCTCTAGTTAGTAGCCTTGGCACATTCAGCAGTTTGGAGGGGTAGGAAAAAATAAAATAAATCTAATTTTGGCACTTTCAGCATTTCCCATTTCAACTCTTAAGTCAGTGACAGAAGACAAGAGTCTAAAACGTTTTACACACTTTTAATAACATACAATGAGCTACTTTTTCCCTCTTGGGAATCACATAAGGCATGAAGAAAGACAGTAATACATATAGAACATCAGTTTCAGATATTTTGTTGAAATAGTGTTTTCTAAATTTTTTGCCTCAAATATTTTGCTTCCACTTAGTAACTAAGAAAAAAATGAAATATGACATCACCATATATTAATATACAAAATCTATGATTTATAATGTGGTTGTCTTCATTCAGTCCTGTCTTCTAATTGGTTTGGTCTGGTCTGGTTGGTCCAGCTTCACTATCAGTTTGAACACAACATTGCTTTATGTGGTACAATCTGTTGGTGGTGATACAACTTTGCCTTCCTCTGACAAGCTAGGTAGGAATAAGACAGATTCCAACTATTCATCCTGTTCCTTATTAAATTGTTCCATTGCATCATATAACTGCAACTTTTATCTTCAATGTCATTAATACAGGCTCCTCTATTTGTCTGCATTTAATTTTCTATTTTTACTTATTATACAATGTGGAAGTCAACTGCAAGGGCGGATCAAATATAAATGGGATTTTATTTTTTATTTAAATTCATTTATTGAAAAACTCTACGTAATTATAATTCATTTTTCCGCATAGTCTCCTGCTTTGGAAATGCATTTGTCCCAGTGTATGGGCAGCTTTTTGATGCCTTCATCATAAAAAGAAATGGGTTGTGTCACCATCCAGTTGCACATGAAATCTTCCACACTCTCGTCGTCTTCAAATCATTGCCCTCCTAGAGCTCCTTTAAGTGGTCCAAATAAATGGAAATCACAGCATGATAAGCCCAGGCTGTAAGGAGGATGATCAAGTGTAGTCCAGTGCATTTCCTGTAGCTTGGAGACAGTTAGAGCTGCAGTATGGGGTTGCACATTGCAGCGGAGGAGGATGACCTGTCGAATCTATTGGTCTCATCTTTTGTGATGATATGCAACTCTCGCCTTGTTCAACAAAAGTAGGAAGCAGCATTGATTGTGCATCGCTCATGCAAAAAATCAATCAGCAGAATGCCTCGTTGATCTGGGGGGGGGGGGGGGGGGGGCGGTGGGGACTGTTGAAAGAACCTTGCCAGCTGAGAGTCAAGTCTTGGCTTTCACTGGTGCTGCCTCCCTTTTCCTCCGCCACTCCTTACTGGCTTGTTTAAATCCTGGAGTGTAGTGGTAAACCCTTGTATCGTCACAGGTGATGATCCAACTCAAAAATGCATCACCTTATTCTGTAAACCTTGCTGTAAGCCTCTGACACACCTCCAAATGTTTCAACTTCAGATTTTGGGTCGAAAGTTTAAGGGACCGTATCTGGAACACACTTTACGGAACTGTAGGTCATTTGTGATGATTGCTTGACAGCTCCCATAACTGATTCCAATTCTCTGTGCTATTTCTGATACTATCACCGGTCGATCGTCGCCAGTAATGTCTTTAACCGCATGAATGTTTTTGTCTGTAATGCTGGTCCGAGGATGGCAATCATGTTGTTGATTTTCCACACATTCTTGTCCTTCCTCGAACTTTTTATGCCAGGCAAACATACGCGTGCTTGATAATGTTTTATCACTGAACTGTGCAGTCAATCTTTGGCAAATTCCAGCTGTTGTAATCCTTCATGACCAAGAAATTTGATAATTATGCATTGCGTGACGGAGGGGTGCACCGGTTGCTCAGAAATCGTAAGCATTACTGACGAAACAGCAGAAAATATCTAACAGCACACTCTCCTCACTTCTAAGGGTCCCGTCACAGAAGTGTGGGGCCAGTCCTACCAACTGTTGTTCAGGAACAAAAATCCCATTTATATTTGACCCCCCCCCCCTCGTACTAACAGGATCCTTCCACTTTGTATTTTGGTGAATGCTCTCATTCTTGACTTGTATTTATACAGCCAAATACTTAATTTTTTTTGCTGACCTCCTTCCCAGTTTTTCTGAGTAGTACAAGAGACTCCTATAGTGCTGTGGTAAATATAGACTTCCATAAACTTGTACCTTAATTCATACTCAATATACTTTCTATTGTTTTGTGGCCCACCTTCCCTAAAATAAAATATTCAAAAAAACCTTCATTCTCTCCTCTATACTTTTCTTT
Source organism: Schistocerca piceifrons (assembly GCF_021461385.2). Lineage (NCBI taxonomy): Eukaryota > Metazoa > Arthropoda > Insecta > Orthoptera > Acrididae > Schistocerca > Schistocerca piceifrons. Next base: position 278,822,047 of record NC_060138.1, read on the forward strand.
TTATACTTAGCATACTGTCATAATCAAGTAGACTTTCAAGACCAGTATTAATTTCATTAAAATCCTTCTGTATGTGTTGCTGCATTGTAATATAAAATAGTTATAACACCAATAAGTAATCTTTTGGCTGTACTTCTGCAGTCACCCCCAGAGTATGGACTGATTTTTCATCCAGCGCTAGATCACCTAATAATGCCAAATTGATAGGTTTTCTTTTTTTTAGTATTTTTGTTTTGATATGGTAGCATAAGCAGAAAGACTTTCAAAAACTACCATGTTACTTTCATTTATAACATGTTTGTTGCATGTTTCTTTTACTTTTCATTAGCCTGTCTCTCTGCCAAAATGAAAATGTTATGATAAATTTTAGAGCAATTTCTTACATTTGCATGTTAATTTTTCTTTGGCTTGGTTCTCATAGGAGACTAAGTGGTAAGCTGTGGTACTGCCTTGTTTTCTGTAAGTGCCTACCTGTCTTAATTTTCTGAGGTTAATATCATCACATGACATTTATAAACTTTAAGCACAGCAATAAGGTTTGATTTCCAGGTAATTTCAGATAGGATGTGTCTCTCCCTAGGTTTGAAGTGTCCTCTCGGTGGAAAGTATCCTTAATGTAGCCTATTTCCGTAACATGCCTCTCATTTTATTTAAAATTAAAATTGGTTTTTGTAAGGACAGATATATTGTTTTTGAGAGATACAGCAAATGGTAAGGAGTTATAACTGGTTAATTATTTTAGTTACACCTGCAACACAGATTCTTTGGTGTTATTACATTTCTTAAAGTACAGGTGATCATCATTTGTTACACTAGTCAACAGTTTACGCAATAGTGACATTAAAATTATTGACAATTAACAGTTGTCCACAAGGTCTAGGTTTTTAGACAAAAAAAAAAGTTTCTGTAAATAACTTTTGATTTGATAGCTACAAAACCTCGAATGATTTGGCATTAAGTGTGAGTAGCTCTTTTGATTGCACAATAATGTTTTCTGTCCATGATGAAGAAAATGCATTTCTCATGCTACCCGAAGAAACTAAAAAATATGCTGAATAACCTTTTGATTCTATATCTTCCACAGATAATAGACACAGAAGATACTGAAGGTATCTTTAACTACTTTGTTGATCGTAGCAATTCTATGCTCTGTATAATCTGAATAGTATCAGTTTTCCAGATCATTGCCTGTCTCTTTCCTTGTCACTTTAGACAACGATTTTTTGCCTTTTCATAAGCCTTCAATGTATTCTTCTCATTGCATTTGGTTTTACTAGATTTGTATATGTTTTCTACAAAATCCTATTTTGAATCCTGCTGTACAGTGCTAAGATTTATGACACTTATTTTACAGCTTCTTTGCATATTTCTGACTCCTCCTCCCTTTCCCACTTCAGTTACCATAAATCTAGCAGATTTTTGTATTCTCTTTTTTCCAGTACATATGAGTCTTTTCTCCCCATTCAAATTAGTGAAAATACAGTTCTTCACTATAAGTTATCATTTTTCTCTTTGGTATGCTCTATTCTTCATTACCTTGGATGCTTACAATGCTATCCTGTACCCTGAATCTTTTGACTGCTGAGCATGTTGGCAACATGTGTTCCATTTCAATTAACTGTCATTATTTATGATCTCTGTTAGACAGATTTTATAACTCCAAGAATCATTAGCCTAGCTCATAACTTCCAGCATTTATAGTTTTTCTCAACTTTATCTTCACTGCTTGTAATTTATGAACATAATTATCACATATTAACATCATGCAGTAGTGAAGTAAGATAGAACTAAAATGGCAAATACAAAATATATCTTTAATATAATTTCAATTGATTCTTTTGTGCAAATTCTCAACAAGAATAGAATAAAAAATAGAGTAACGGAAATTTTAAAAAAATGTATGTGGAATTGCAACACAAAAATGTGCTAACAAAATTTAAGCATTCATAGAAAATGAAGAGAATTCTCCTAGTAACTTGTCATTTTTAACCACCTGGACCACAAACAATTGAGAGATTAACATGTTAAACTCAACAGCTACTTTACAGTTGCATAAACAATGAAACTGAATTAGCTGAACACTAAGTGACAGAAGCTCTTGATGTGTCATGTGTATTACATACACAATCGATCAATACATATATTATAACAACACAAATTGTTTTTCGTTTATATTAATAACCACATAACAGAAATACAATGTTACTTGTCACCCAGAAGGATTAACACCAGTTAAACAAAATAGATCAGTGCATTTGTACAAAAGGGATTAAGTTCAGTGCCAGTCTTTGTACAATAAGTCAATGAAATACTATGACTATATCATTTTTAATCTTTTAAAAGTCTCATCAATGCGTAATTTGTATTATCTTTAGCAATATCGTATGGAGATTCCCCCCAACAATCCTTGATATCCTTCCTGGCACCAGATTCAACCAAAATTCTTACTGTTTCCAGGCTGTCACTGTCAGTTGCACAATGAAGTGGTGTTTGTCCATAGTCATCCTGTACATTTATTCCAGCACCCCATTCCATTAACATCTGAACAAGGTGAGTTTTCTGGAAAGATGCGGCACAGTGTAAAGCTGTCCAACCATTTGTACATGTCATATTTACATCAGCCCCTGCTCGTAGCAGTGCACTTACAGTGTCCTTATTGCACCATGCAACAGCCAGAAAAAGAGGTGTATTAAGATGACTGTCTTGTGCATTGACTGCAGCACCTGCAGCTGCCAACGTCTGCACTACCACATCTTTACCAATCATGGCTGCTTTATGCAATACAGTTCGCTTATATTCATCACAGCCAAGAGAGTACACTTGACAAAGAGCACGAACACTCTTTATGTTGTTGTTTTCTGCAGCTAAATAAATTGGTTTTTCTGTCCATTTATCCTGCTTTCCCCCATTGGCATCTGCGCCTTTCTTACAAAGAAACTCCACTATTTCAGAATGTCCTCGTTGTGCTGCACAGTGCAATGGTGTCCTACCATCCTTATCAGTAGACTCTACATTACATCCTTTGTCAAAAAGTGTTCTCACTGTTTCAAGACACCCTGAAGCTGCAGCAAAGTGTAAGGGAGTTCGATCTTTCTTATCCCTAACATTAGGGCTGATGTTGCTCAGTAAGAGTAACTCAACAGCACAACATTTTCCAGATGCTGCTGAAAAGTGTAATGCTGTCATACCACTGTCAGTAATTGCGAATGGATCAGCACCAGCATCCAGTAGAAGGTTTATGCACTCTTTACTGCCACATTTTGCTGCACAATGAAGTGGTGTCTCTCCAGAAATATCTGTAATGTTAATATCAACATTTTGGGCTATTAGTAATTTCAGGGTGTCTGCCTTGCTAGATGCAGCAGCAAAATGTGCAGGTGTCCTACCATCATTGGTCATTGCGTTTCCATCAGCCCCAGCATCAAGCAGTGTGCATACAGTTTCTGCACTGCAACTGCCTGCAGCTTCATGCAGAACTGTCCTTCCAAACAAATTTGGTGCATTCACATGCACTCCTGATTTTGCCAGAGTTTGAACTGCAACATCGCTGCCCCTGCATGCTGCTGCAAGTAGAACATGCAATTTATGTTCATCAAAGGTATCAGAAAATTGATGTAGCAGTAACTGCACAGTTTCCTGATTGCCACTCTCTGCTGCAAGGAACAGTATCTTCCTTGACTGCTCACTAACACTGAAATCTACAGATTGGTTACACAAAAGTTGCACCACAGCAGTCTGTCCCTTCTGAGCTGCATACTGCAACGGGGTTTTCCCATGTTTATCTGTAATTTCTCTATTGGCTCCAGCGACTAGCATGTATGAACAAATATCACTGTTACCATGCTCAGCAGCACGATGCAGTGGCGTCATCTGATCTGCATCTCTGATATCGACATCAATACCTGCTTCTATTAATGTCTGTGCTGCAATATAACAGCCAGTTACCGCTGCAAAATGCAATGCAGACTGATTTCTGTCATCATACACGCTAGCTCCAGAAACCAAAAGAAGGCGCACTGTCTCTGCATCTCCCATTTGTGCTGCTATGTATAAAGGCCTCTCTTCCAAAATTTGACTGACATTTATGTCAGCCCCAGCATCACAAAGTAACTTGACTACAGCAGTATGTTTAAGCTCAGCTGCTCTTTGTATTGCTGTCTTTCCTCCCATATCTTTCATTTCCTTGTCAGCTCCAGAATTCAGTAGCATCCTCACTGCTTGTGTACAATTGCTTTTTACAGCTTCATGTAGCGGTGTTCTCTGTGAGAGATCACAAATATTTATATCCGCATTAGTATTAATAAGACACCGCACAATACTATGACGATGGTGTCTTATTGCCATATGCAGTGGTCTAGTCTGATCCATTTCGAGGCAAATGTTGGCCAGAGATGGCACTTCACTGAGAGCATATCTCAAAAGGCATGAATAACCTGCCTTGCAAATTGTGGTTAGAATCCCAACTGCTGCTTCTCTATTCTTCAGCTTATCTCTGGTCACTTCCAGTTCTCTTAGAGAAATTCCATTTTCCAACTGCTTCTCAATCCAATCCCAAGCATTTGTCTCTTCAGCAAATCGTAAAGGGGTCCATTTAAAAATTTCTTCTTTGGTGAGAGCTGTCTGTGCCATACTATCAGGACAGGTCTGCAAAGAGAAAAATACACAAATATCAGAATATGGTCTATAATTATTTGTTACAAGACAAAAATAATTTTAACTGCACTTATTATGGAACACTGATAAATCAAAGTGGTCACCACATACAAAATAATTAATGCTTGTCTGGTGTAAAAAAATGGAAATTATAGTTCAGCTACACTAATGATTACCAGCAGAAAAAAAGTCCCTTTAGTATTTGTTCAACTTATTAAACAATTTTAAACAAATTAGCAACATTACTGAAATATCACATGCTTTACTAATTAAAAAGAAATTGTAATTCTAAATAATAATAGGCCTGAATATTTGACAAACTGTTGACTAGATACAACTTTTTTGTTCCCGTGAACATAAAGAAATATATGAATTATTTTATGCATTGTTCAGTGTGAAAAAAATGCATCTCCCCCATGCTGTCCAATATAAGAACTTGTGATATCAATATATGGATATAAATATGCCACCAGTTGCTGTTTTTGGATTTTTGGTATGATCTATTGTACCATTTTCTAGTTTTTGAGCCACGGCATGCTCATCATCAGATGGATGCGTTACTGGGGCATTATATTGGGGACCAAGTGTAGCAAGATGTTGTGGTGATGGTGACTACACTGCATTGTAATATTTGTAGCAAATCTGTTTCCATAATATATATTATCTGGTAAAACACACAAATATACACAGTGTTTAGCTGCAGCTGGTTTTACATTTCTTCACATTACATCCAGTGTTTATCTTCTGTGAATAAGTGTAAAACCAAGAGCAGCTAAATACTGTGTATATTTCTGTCTATTACCTGATAATGTACATTATGGGAATGGATTTATGATGCAGTGCACTCACCATCACCACAGTATCTAGCTACACTTGGTCTACAATATGGTGTTTCTGTTCACCTCCATCTGATGATGAGCATGCAGTGGCTCAAAAATTAGTTAACAGAATAATAAATTATAGCAAAAATCCAAAAAAGTGACTGGTTGCATATTTATATCCAAATAAATCACCAATAATAACATGTGCATCTATTCAAGAGAAAATTTTCATACAGCATACGTATAATAGGTGCATCTTACTTCAATAGTGAAGAATTGCATCACATAACCTAACACGCACAGTACAAGGGTGGTTTGAAACGTTCTCGTAATAGAATAGAAAAAAAATACTTAAATCACTGAAACATTTGTTTTATTTTTCAATGCAGTGTAGATTAATGCACTTGGTCCAATGATGTTCCAGTGCTTGATCCCATCTTGAAAATGAGTTTCCTCCACGTCTGCAAAATAGATGTCAACTTTGGCTATAATTCTTCTTTTGAAGTGAATCTTCATCCACCAAAAAACATTTTCAGTTTTGGGAAGAGATGGAAGTCTTATGGAGCCATATCACGTGAATAAGGTGGCTGTGGAAACAATTCATACCTCAGTTCGTATAATTTTGTCATGGGAACGGCACACGTATTTGATTCAGAGTCAAGAGTCATGGCACCCATCTTGCAGGTCATTTTTTTCATTTATAATTCTTCGGTTAAAATGTGACATACCCTTTCAAATGACATCTGGTAAATGTGAGAAATTTCATACACTTTCAATCAGCGATCCTCCATAACCATTTTGTGCACTTTTGCACTGATTTCTGGAATAGTGACATCTTGGCCGACCACTGCACAGATAATCATCCAAGCTCTCCCAACCAAATTTAAATTCATTTGTCCACTTGGCAACATCTGAATATGGAGGAGCAGGGTCCCCCAGTGTATTCTGGAAATCGGCATAAATGTCCTTTTCTTTCATACCTTTCTTTATGAATTTTGATTAGGATGTGCTATTAAATAGCCAGGAGATAGTATGATTGTCTGGCTGCCAGATAGCGCCAGTTTATTAAGTTCACATATATAATTAGACGCTATCCAGGGTGCATGTGTAGTATTCTACTACAGACACAAACTAGCCTTACACACCACGTTACTCTGGGAAGCCGAGTAATGAACCAAAGAGCTACCACCTAGTCATATTATTGAGCTCTGTCTTTAAACTCCTGGAAAGACTTCTCTATAACCGCATTGCCACCAAAGCTCTGGAGTCAGTTCCGTGGAGCAAGTTGGGTTCCACGTGCGCCAGCTGCACAGACCAGGTTATGTCACTAACTATGTACATAGAGGCTGGGTACCAAAGGAAATTAAAAACATCAGCTATTTTCATAGATCTGTCTGCTGCCTATGAGACTATGTGGAGACATGTCCTATTGTACAAATTCATGCAAACAATCCATTGCCTGAGAACTACCAGACTTATAGATACCATGCTTGCTGCCAGAACATAATAACAGGAGAACAGATAAGCATCCAAGTAACCCTGAACAATGGCCTACCGCAAGGCTCCGTGTTGGCTCCACTACTGCTCAGCTTGTATATTGCCAATATGCCATCCACATCTTCCAGGAAGTTTAGGTACACAGACGATTGGGTCTTGGCAACACAACACAAGAACTTTGAGGCCATGGAAACAACATTGACACCTGACTTGGAGACATTAATTACATACTTTTGATAAATGGAGATTACAGCCAAATCCTACAAAAAGCGAAACTACATGTTCCCATCTCAATAATAAATTAGCAAGCAAACAACTTGACGTTCGTCTCGAGGAAAATTGGCTCTGATCTAATGAGAATCCAAGTACCTTGGAGTCACTTTGGACACAGCACTCACTTATAAACAACATCTGGAAAATACTGCAGCCAAACTAAAGACAAGGAATAATAGTCTCCAGAAGCTGTGTGGCACTACTTGGGGCACTTTGGTTGACACATTACACACATTGGCACTCGGACTGGTCTACTCAACCATGGGGTACTGCACTCCGATCTGGATGAACAATTTTGACACAAAAGAAATCAATGTGCAGCTGAATAGCACAATGCAAACTTTCAGCGGAACCGTCAGATCAACCCCAACACATTGGCTGCCAATTCTGAGCCACATACCACCTGTGGACCTATGTCAGAGGAATGCTCTTCTCCAGGAATATAGGAAGATAATCGACAATGCCCAATTCCCTATACACTGCAACATGCCTGACCTGGAAAGAAACAGACTTCGGTCTAGACATCCAACAATGATAACAGCCAAGGAATTGCAAAGTATAAAGACTTGGAGGGAACAATGGCGAGAGGTGTGCCCTGAGCATTGTCAAGCCCTCCCCTGCATCACTGAGAGATTGCCTGGATATGAACTACCATGTAAAATATGGTCATCCCTTCACAGAATACACACAAATCACAGATGATGTGCAGATACTCTTTACAAATCGGATAAAACACCAACTCCCACCTGTGACTGTGGAGCCAACAGACAGACCATCCACCACATTGTCCAAGAGTGCGACAGAAGAGCATACAGTGCAAGTTCAGTGATTTTCTGATGGCAACAGATAATGCAATAGACTTTATACATAATCTTGATGTTTGTATTTAATGATATTGCCCATTATCTGTATGTTATACTCTTCTTATATAGCACCTTTTGTTGTGTTTTTTATGTATATCTTTGTTTAAATATTTGTAAGAAGCTTAAAATGATGTGCATTGCCATATGCTAAACATAAAAAATAAATAAATAAATACATTGCTTTATGAAGTACTTAATCACTCCTCGAATCTCAATTTTTTTCCATCTTTGCAAATCACTACACAGGAACAACAAAAGAGCCATGGCACTGCTACAGCTCTCTTCCAAGAGCACTGACGTGGCACATGTTTACAGGCAACAGTCCAATGAATATCATGTGAACAACTCATTGCGCTAGCGCTAACCTCTCGTGGTGATTCCGAGAACTTTTCAAACCACCCTCATATATAGCATTTATATACACAAAAATGATCTGTAAAATGAAGCTATCATCAAATTAAGATGAAAAAAAAACTATAGTCCCTTTCAGATGACAAAGAGAAGAAATGATTACTGAAAATAGATGGAAGATATCAATGAAGGAAGAAGATATTCAGTACGCCTTTAGCTCTGAGGTAATTTGAGATGGATCACTAGATCATCTCATATGTTCAACATGGATCATTAGCTTGCTTGGTCATAGTCTGCAGTGAAAATCAGCTGTGACCTTGATTAAGGAACCATACCAGTATTCATGTAGGTGACTTAAGACAAACAAGTAAAACATAAATTTGGATGGTCAGGTGTGCATTAGAACCCACTCACATCCCTGAAACTGAGCCTAGTGTCTTAACAGCTATGGCACCTCAACACTTGCACACGACTACAAGTGCAGGAAAGCACAGCAGAACATGATGAGGCTATGGGGGGAAGGGAATAACTGATAATTTCTCAAGGTATAATTAATCACATAAGAACACAACAATACAAGTTTTCATGTGTAGTGTTTTAATTGTCTCCCTTGTCTTGATTACTTTTTTTCTTAGCACATTTCAAACTATAACCAGAGGTGAGATCATCAGAGACTGAACAGTTTCTCAAGGATGGAGGAACAAACTGGCCAATAACCATGTCGGAGAAATTATCCTTCAAAGTAAATCATCCCGTATGGAAGCTATGTTAGTTAGCCTGGTTCAAATTTGAAAAAAGAATTACTTTTATGCAAATCTTCAAGGGTGTAGGACATCTAGCACATTTCATCAGTTGAGCCAGAAATACCACATAAAGTTTAGCACGTTATTCTTGTATCTAAACATGTACTCACCAAATCTAAGTCATATGTTTTGTCACTGCTGCACTATCTCATTTTGCTACTACATCCTTCGTTCATTAAATTTAGTAACCTGCTCATGTGATGTTGTTGAAAACTTTTGCATACTTACATGTTGCTGCTTTGGATGTTCCACAGACATTATTCTTTTGCTTGGTTTTAAACATGATCTTAGTTCTTACATATAATAAACAGCCAAATTCTGGTACACACCCAAATGTACCCAAGTAATTGAAAAATCAGTGTGCACAAGAAGCTATAATAAAATAAAACATGGTTTGTGGATAAATCCAATTTGCTAATGCAGTCCTTCAAGAACACAATCATACAAATATAACGCATTAAGAGACACACTGCTCATACTTTGTAAAAGCAAGCAATGTTTTAATACAAATTGAAATGGAATAACGGTAGTAAAGTGAAGAGGTAAATAATAATAAACCCTATCTTATTGCATGATTGTTTTAACAGAACAATTATTTATAGAAATTTCTGTTTTGTTAACGCAGTGACTGGTTCGAGAGAGAAAGTTACATTTTTTTATGTGACAGGAGCAAGAAACCGGTGCAGCCCTGTATATATTGCTCAGAGTGGCCTCAATGCCCAAGAAACTAGTAATGCATAACTGAAAAAAGTATTACCTGCTATGGCTAGTACAAGAGCCATGTTGTTTACATTAATGCAGACACAACATTACTGGACAGAAGCTTCTGACAAAGAACTGTCGCTGGTTTGCAGCAGGCAATATTTTCCCTTAAACAGGCAGACACTAAGCTAAGGGCTAGTGACTTACATACAATGAAATGAAAGCAATGTTGAAAACATATTCACTAGAAACCTAGTCAACACTAGGTTGCTGACTGCATACATTATACAGGGTGTTAAAAAAGGTACGGCCAAACTTTCAGGAAACATTCCTCACACACAAATAAAGAAAAGATGTTATGTGGAGATGTGTCCGGATATGCTTAATTTCCATGTTAGAGCTCATTTTAGTTTTGTCAGTATGTACTGTACTTCCTCGATTCACCGCCAGTTGGCCCAATTGAAGGAAGGTAATGTTGACTTCGATGCTTGTGTTGACATGCGACTCATTGCTCTACTAGCATCAAGCACATCAGTACGTAGCATCAACAGGTTAGTGTTCATCACGAACATGGTTTTGCAGTCAGTGCAATGTTTACAAATGTGGAGTTGGCAGATGCCCATTTGATGTATGGATTAGCACGGGGCAATAGCCGTGGCGCGGTACGTTTGTATCGAGACAGATTTCCAGAACGAAGGTGTCCCGACAGGAAGACGTTCGAAGCAATTGATCGGCGTCTTAGGGAGCACGGAACATTTCAGCCTATGACTCGCGACTGAGGAAGACCTACAACGACGAGGACACCTGCAATGGACGAGGCAATTCTTCGTGCAGTTGATGATAACCCTAATGTCAGCGTCAGAGAAGTTGCTGCTGTACAAAGTAACGTTGATCACGTCACTGTATGGAGAGTGCTATGGGAGAACCAGTTGTTTCCATACCATGTACAGCGTGTGCAAGCACTATCAGCAGCTGATTGGCCTCTGCGGGTACACTTTTGCGAATGGTTCATCCAACAATGTGTCAATCCTCATTTCAGTGCAAATGTTCTCTTTACGGATGAGGCTTCATTCCAATGTGACCAAATTGTAAATTTTCACAATCAACATGTGTGGGCTGATGAGAATCCGCACGCAATTGTGCAATCACGTCATCAACACAGATTTTCTGTGAACGTTTGGGCAGGCATTGTTGGTGATGTCTTGATTGGGTCCCATGTTCTTCCACCTACGCTCAATGGAGCACATTATCATGATTTCATATGGGATACTCTGCCTGTGCTGCTAGAACATGTGCCTTTACAAGTACGACACAACATGTTGTTCATGCACGATGAAGCTCCTGCACATTTCAGTCGAAGTGTTCGTACGCTTCTCAACAACAGATTTGGTGACTGACGGATTGGTAGAGGTGGACCAACTCCATGGCCTCCACGCTCTCCTGACCTCAATCCTTTTGACTTTCATTTATGGGGCATTTGAAAGCTCTTGTCTATGCAACCCTGGTACCAAATGTAGAGACTCTTCGTGCTCGTATTGTGGATGGCTGTGATACAATACGCCATTCTCCAGGGCTGCATCAGCGCATCAGGGATTCCATGGGACGGAGGGTGGATGCATGTATCCTCGCTAACGGAGGACATTTTGAACATCTCCTGTAACAAAGTGTTTGAAGTCACGCTGGTACGTTCTGTTGCTGTGTGTTTCCATTCCATGATTAATGTGATTTGAAGAGAAGTAATAAAATGAGCTCTGACATGGAAAGTAAGCGTTTCTGGACACATGTCCACATAACATATTTTCTTTCTTTGTGTGTGAGGAATGTTTCCTGAAAGTTTGGCCGTACCTTTTTGTAACACCCTGTAGACCTCTGAACACACAGTCTCGTTTGGTAGCTTGCAAGTTTCAGAAGTTAAGAGCAGATTCCCTCACAAGACATTCAGGTAAAGCTATAAAAACACAATATTACATCCACAAAATCTAGTGCTGTACAAGATATACTATGTAAGTCATGATATGAAGTGTGGCAGAGTTTACTTCAGGTACCACTTTCACTTTTCCTGTTCCATTCCATTTTCAAATGGTGTGCTGGAATAAGGAGCGTCAGAAAGATGGTCATTCCATACGGATGTTCCAGGTGCACTACTTATCCTATACAGCAACCTGTCACCATCTACAATGGTCCAGTCACAGGCATCTCCTGTCTATAAAAGGTGGGGCAACTTGTGAAAGCAACTAAATTATATATCAGTAGTGCAGCATTATATCTAGGAATGACAGTTAAAGGATTTGGCAGAAGAAAATGCTAACCCTCAGTTGAGTAGGGATTTGACTGATCACTCTATCTGTTATATATTCAGTGTACTGCATGCTGATAACAAGTAATTTTACATGTATTGTTAGAAAGAACTGTCTTTTATATGAACTGTTTTGTCTTACAGCCTTTATGTTCTTGTCTTTGGATTTATTCAAACATATAACATGCAATATCTCAAGATATACCCTTGTAGGTTAACAATTTCTTCAGCTGACTCCTTCAATTAACCAGTTGTCTACACAGATGAATGGCTGCTATGAAACTGTATTTAACCACTAACTCAACCACCCAGTAGCTAAACATTCTGCACTTACCATTACCAATGACTTCAATAGTTGCTTCAGCACCAATTCCATTTTAATTATTTCCACCAGGAACATTCACTTTTAAGAGTTCTTTCTTCTTAGTGCAAGAACCAGATCCTCTAAATTACATAGGTGGAAACTGTCTCACCAATATGTCTTCCATTCTTGTAATCAAACGGGCTTAAACTTCGCTAGTCCCCTCTCATTTCTCTTACCTTCCACTATTCACAAACTTTGTACTATCTTTCCGTCACCCCTTGTTTTGTGATTAAAATCTTTTCTGTTCACATTCTGTTACTCCACTGAGAGCCCCTTGGCTCTGCCTCTATCATGCCTCCCACTACCTCCACATTCCCTAAATGCCCCACACATTTTAGCTCCTTTAAGCTGAACCACATCATTCACCTCCTCCCATTCCCATTAACCGGAAGAACTGCTCATTAACAGTTAATGTCAATGCAACTACAGGTGTATGTATTTGAGTGTCTGTGCAAAAGTGTGTACTTTTTGTCATTGTTACATTTTCAGTTAGAAGACTGGATTGATGCAACTCCCCAAATAAATCTATTTGTCTCTGCATAACTACTAAAACCTACACCCAATTTAACCTGTTAATTGTAGCCAAGCTTTGGTATTCCTCTATAATTTTTACTTCTGACACTTTCTGCCATTACTAAATTAAGTATTCCTTTCATCCTTTATTCATATTGCGCAACAAGTTTCTTTTCTGCACAATTCAATGCAGTACTTCTTCACAAATTATTTGATTTACCTAGCTACCCTTCCAAATTCTTCTGTGGCACTTCATTTTGAATTTGTGTTTACCGCTAATGACAGTCTGCAGTTTATATCCCCTTTGCTTCTGCCATTATGTTTTTTTGTAACTCAAATAGGAAAACTTGTCTGATACTATCTGTGCTTCATTTCCTAATTTAATTCCATTCACATTACCTGACTGAATCTGGCTGCCTTCCATCACTTTTGTTTTACTTCCAATCATGTTCCTCTTACAACCTCTTTCCAAGACACTGTTAATTTCAGTCAACTAATCTTCTACTCCTTTGCTGTCTGTGACAGGAACTGCAGTGTCATTAGCAAACATCTAAGTTATTTCTCCTCCCAGAACTTTAATTCTCTTGTCAAATTTCTCCTTGGTTTCCTTTGCTGCTTGTTTTTATGTATCGACTGAATAAAAAGGACAGCTTACAACCCTTCTCAACCACAGCCACCATTGCACGTCTTTCAGTACTTACAACTGTAGACTGATTTCAATACAAATTGTAGACAAACTTACACTCCCTGATGGTTTCGGAATTTCAAAGACTATTTTTCATTCAACAATGTCAAAAGCTTTGTCTAAATCCTCAAAAGGTGTAAATTAAGGTTTGTGTTTTCTCTGCTGATCTCTTAAGATAAGTCTTAGGGTTGGAAATGCCTCACATTTTCCATTTCTCCAGAATCCAAACTGCGCTTCGGCTAGGTCAGCTTTTAGCAGCTGTTCCATTCTTGTTGGTATTTTGCAACTGACTGCTAACAGCCGCACCTATCACCACTTGCCTTCTTTGGTACTGGAATGACTATACTCTCCTTGAAGTCTGAGAGTAATCTGCTTGTCTTACATGTCCCACACACTACATGGAATAGTTTTCCCATCATTGATTCTCAAAAGAAGCTTAATAATTCAGAGGCAATATCATCTATGCCAGGTGCCTTATTTCATTTCCCCTGTGCTTTGTCAAATTCTTCTAGCATATTGAATTCTCCCATCTAAGCTTCACCTACTTCATCTTGCCTTCCAATAATATTGTTTCGAATTTCTTTCTGTATAAAGCCCTTTCATGTATTCCTTACACCTTTCAACCTACCCCTCTTTGCTTAGAATTGGCTTGTCATCTGAACTCTTGATCTTCATACAGCTACTTCTCCATTCTCCAAACATATCTTTTTTAAAAAAAAATTCCAATAATTAGTATCTACATTACCTGTAACTGTGTGTGCTTCCTTTACAGCTTTGCATTTCTCCTCATCCATTCCTATTTCCTTATTTTATATCTTCAGTAAATATATTTTTTTAGATGTCAGTATTCCCTTTTGCCTGGTTAATTTACCTTATTTTTATATTTTTTGCCTGTCATGAATTATGGGCTGTACAAGGATTTATAGTGGACCTAGTCTTTTTAACCACTTGTTTGTTTGCTGTTTTCACTACTTCTTATTCCAGAACGACACATTTATTTTCTATTGTACTACCCCTTCCATTCTGCCCCTCAATTGTTACCTAATGCTCTAACTGAAACTCTCAACTATTTGTGTTCATTTCAACTTATATTAGATTGTCCATCTTTCTCCAATTTCTTGAGCCTCAATCTGCATTTTATAGTCCACATCCATTCCTGGATATGTTTTGTGATTTAAATCTGGTTTATAAATTGCTGTCTTACCATTACATACTCTAGCTAAAACCCTCTAGCATCCCCAAGTATCTTCCACATACATCAATTTCTTACATGACTCTTAAACAAAGCCTTTGAAATGACTAAATTGTCCTCTGTGCAAAATTCTACCAAACAGTTTCCCTTTTCATTCCTTTCCCTCAGTCAATCTCCAACTATTTTTCCTTCTTTTCTTTTTCCTACTCATGAATTAAAGTCCCTATCACAATTAAATTTTCATCTCCATTAACATAATGAATAATTTCTTAATCTCTTCTTCACTTATGAAGTTAGTTAGAATATTTACTCACATTAATGTGTGGGTCATGGCATTTATGATCCACTCACTATGCTTTACATATGAGTTTACATACATTCCTATTTTCTTGTCTGCGAGTACTACTAATCCAGTACTACTCCTATTTGATTTTGTGTTGATAATCCTGTACTCACCTGAACAGAAATCCTGTTTTCTTCTTGCCACTGCACATAACTAATTCCTATATTTAATTTCATCCCTTTCACTATCTTTTCAAGTTCAACTTACAAAAGAGTAATGCTGTTATCAAACTGAAGATTCATTTGAACACCACAGTGCTTTCTAAACATGGTCCTATTAGGGGTGGTAGGCCTTCCTCCAACTTTCGAATTAACTTCCCAGCTAGTCATAGGCGAGACCAACAGTTCAAAATCACAGTTCAACTTCACATCTTTTAGTTCAATAAAAATTGCCAGAAGTGAAAAGTGTCAGATAAAAATTCTAGAACTGGCCATAGATTAAATCTGGATCTGTAGTCTGGTACTTGCCACTTAGCTCCACTCTCTATAGTAATAAGGAATCCGTCATTCCATTATTCAGCCCACCGAACAACAATTTTGTTTTTCTGATGGTATCATTCCGTTGCGTAGTAACTGCCTGGTGATGCAAATATTGTACTATTTTACTAAGGAGGATGGCATTACCATTAAGCCATATTGTAGAGCTGCATATCTTCAGGAAGTATAATTAATTGTTGGATGTGAGGTCCGTCAGTTATGCAAAACACTGTTTTTCTCAGTACCCAAACATGTTTCGGCACCACTGTGCCATCATCAGTGGGTTTTCGTTTTTACTTATTCTTTACATTCGGTGTGCATGAATTTTCTGGATCACTTGTGTGTTAATGACTACTGGTAGCTTGTCATGTTTTCACATGGCAAGCACTTCCATTCTCCGCATCATGCTGAGGTGTTGTGATGCACACATAACTATAACAAGTATTTTCCCCAAATAACATAATAAAACACTTTTCACTTCACCAGAACAAAGTGTGATTGTGGTTTGTTATCACATAACTAATAACATAATAAAACACTTTTCACTTCACTTCACCAGAACACAGTGTGGTTGTGGTTTGTTATCAATTAACAAACCACAATCACACTGTGTTCCGGTGAACTGAAAAGTGTTTTACTACGTTATTTGTGGAAGATACTTGTTATAGTTACATGTGCATCATAACACCTCAGCATGATGCGAAGAATGGAAGTGCTTGCCACACAAAAACATGATAAGCTACCTGTAGTCATTAACATACAAGTGATCGAGAAAATTCATGCACACCAAATGTAAAGAATAAATAAAAACGAAAACCCACTGATGATGGCACAGTGGTGCTGAAACATGTTTGGGTACTGAGACAAACGGTGTTTTGCATAACTGGCGGACCTCACATCCAACAATTTTAACTGCAAACATGGCCGATACAAGGAGCTGCAAATCAAAATGAAGTATAATTAATGGCTGTAGCTTCCCTATTCTTTCAGTACCAGTATAGGAAGGCTGTGTTGAGTAATATTACATGGCCACATCTCAGGCAGTTACTCTGACTAACACCCAAGCAACTTCTGAGAAGACTGCCGCGTCTCTTCTGGAACTGTATGCTAATCTGGTGTCTCTTCTTGAATGTGGCTGCAACTAAAGTACGGCTATATGTATCATTGAGGAAAGGAACCAACTCTACCACTGAAGTGTTCTTGGATCTGTAGGAGAGGGTGAGGGTTGTTTTGGGGGAGGAGACCAAACAGCGAGGCCATCGGTCTCATCGGATTAGGGAAAGATGGGGAAGGAAGTCGGCCATGCCCTTTAAAAGGAACCATACCGGCATTTGCCTAGACCGATTTAGGGAAATCATGGAGAACTTAAATCAGGATTGCCAGATGTGGGATTGAACTGCCGTCCTCCCGAATGCGAGTCCAGTGTGCTAACGACTGCATCACCTTGCTCAAGGACAGAGTGAACTTCCAGTAAAAAATCCAGAATTTTGAAAGACAATGATGACATTGTGCTATTACCTGTTAATATCCAAAGCATGAATAGGCTACAGGGCTAAAGTGAGAGGGTTGCCATCCTTATTTTCTTATTTTTGGCATTGCAAGTAAGTTTTTACTTGAATACAGTACATACATAACAAACTTCTTGATTGGTTGGTTGGTCTGCAGTAAAAAGGAACCAAACTACAGGGTCATCAGTCCCTTTTTCCTGACACAAACAAGGCTCAAGGTACTAGAACACCCAACACAACACCTAAAATGAAAACAAATGGAATGAACAAAAAACGGGGAAAACATACACCACAAGGAAAAGCAGAAGAAGGTATTAAAACCATAGAGCATATGGCCTGGGCTGGCTGACCACAATAATAGAAGAGGATGAGCCAGCCACTCTGCAACACATTAAAATGTCCACCCCAAAAAGACAAGGCCAGATGAACACATGTAGGGAAAAGACAACCACCAAGACAAATACATGCAAAGGAAGTGTGACTGAGTTAAAATGGATGGAGGGTGGCGACCTCAGAGAGAAGGCTAAATGCCCATCCTTAGATGGTACGATGAAAACCCCCCCACAAATAAAATGTAAAATGAAATCTGCTGTTGAGGCATTGTTGCCCAAAACTGAAGGTAGGGTACTGGGAAGATTAAAAGTCTGCCGCAGAGCAGCTGAAAGTGGGCAGTCCAGCAAGATTTTGACGACAGTCATATGTGAGCCACAGTGACACCGAGGTGGGTCATCGCGATGGAGGAGGTAGCCATGTATTAGCCACGTGTGGCCAATGTGGAGCTGGTAGAGAACCACAGAGTCCCTGTGAGAGGACCACATGGGGGTCTTCCACACATTCATAGTCTCCTTAAGGGCACACAGTTTGTTGTGCGTACTGAGATTATGCCATTCCATCTCCCAAAGCTGAAAAACCTTGTGGTGTAATAATGATCGCAGGTCAGTTACAGGGATGCCAATCTCCAGAAGTGGTTTCCGTGTAGCCTGTTCGGCCAGCCTGTCAGCAAGTTCATTTCCTGGGATTCCGATGTGGCCTGCGGTCCACACAAACACCATGGAATGATGGACTCCTGGATGGACTCCTGGATGATTCCTAACAAAGGATGGTGGGGGTAGCACTGGTTGATAGTTTGTAGGCTGCTCAAGGAGTCAGTACACAGAAGAAACGACTCGCCAGGGAATGAGATGAGCGGATGGGCTCAAGAGCACGAGAAATGACCACCAGCTTTGCAATGAAAACACTGCAGCCATCTGGCAAGGAGTGCTGTTCAATATGTCCTCCATGAAGATACGCGAAGCCAACGTAACTATCAGCCATTGACCTGTCAGTGTAAACCACTTCATGGTCCCGGTACATGTCAAGAATTGAGGGAAAATGAAAGCAGAGAGCTGCGGGGTCAATTGAGTCCTTAGGACCATGTGAAAGGTCCAGGTGAAGCTGTGGCATAGGTGTACACAATGGAGGTGTACTTGAATGGACCTTGAGTGTAGGTGGTAAAGCCAAGGACTCCACTTCAGACAGAAGAGATTGGACGCAAACTGCAATCGTAAGCCCTGACCTGGGTCTCCGATGCAGGAGATGAACTGTCATGGATGGGAAGAGGAGATGGTAATTCGGATGCTCAGGAGAACTATGAATGTGTGCAAAGTAACTGGCAAGCAGCTGTGCATGATTAACCTTCAATGGAGGGACTCTGGCCTCCACTTGGACGCTGGTCACCACCAGACTCGTCCTAAAAGCTCCTGTTGCCAGTTGAATGCCACAGTGGTGCACTGGGTGGAGTAAACACAATGCTGAGGGCGTCGCCAAACCATAAATCAGACTCCCATAGTCAAAGCGGGATTGAACAAGGGCTCTACAGAGCCGCAGCAGCGTAGAGTGTTCTGCACCCTTTGGTGTTGCTCAGGCAGTGGAGGGTATTGAAGTGCTGCCAGCACTTCCACTTCAGCTGATGAAGATGAGGAAGCCACATCAATTAGGCATCAAAAACCATTCCTCGGAATCGATAAGTCTCCACTACAGTGAGTGGATCATTATTAAGGTAAACTTCTGGTTCCAGATGAATGGTATGACACTGCAGAACTGTATGACACACGACTTCGCAGCTGAAAACTGGAAGCCGTGGGCTAGAGCCCATGACTGTGCCTTGTGGATGGCTCCCTGTAGGTGCCGCTCGGCAACACCGGTACTGGAGGAGCAGTACAAAATCCAGAAGTTGTCTGCATTGAGAGAAGGTGAGACTGATGGCCCGACAGCTGCTGCTACATCATTAATGGCCACTAAAAACAGCAATACACTCAATACAGAGCCCTGTGGGACCCCAGTCTCCTTAATAAGGGGGGAACTATGGGAGGCACCAATTTGGACATAGAAAATACAACGCGATAGGAAATTTTGGATAAAAATTGGGAGCAGGCCGCGGAGACCCCACTCATATAATGTGGCAAGGATATGATGTCGCCAGGTCATGTCATAAGCTTTCGTAAAACAAAAAAGACAGCAACCAGGTGTTGGTGTATGGAAAAGGCTGTTCGGATGGCAGAATCGAGGGAAACTAGAGTATTAATGGTACAGCGACCCAGGTTGAAACCGCCTTGGTATGGAGCCAGTAGACCATGTGACTTCAGGACCCAATACAACTGTCAACTTACCATAAATTCTAACAGCTTACAAAGAACATTGGTGAGGATGATGGGCCTATAGCCATCCACATCAAGCGGGTTTTTACAGGGTCTGAGCACTAGAATGATGGTGCTCTCCCACCATTGTGATGGAAAGATGCCATCGCACCAGATCCAGTTGAAGATGACAAGGAGATGTCACTTGTAATCGGGTGAGAGTTGTTTGATCATCTGACTGTGGATCCAATCTGGCCCAGGAGCTTTGTTGGGGAAATGTGCAAGGACACTGAGGAGCTCCCACTCTGTAAATGGATCAATATAGGGTTCACTGTGATGTTCAGTGAACGAGAGGGCTTTCCTTTCCATCCGCCATTTGAGGTTGTGAAATGCAAGGGGATAATTCTCTAACATGGAGGCTCAAGCATAGTGCTCGGCAATCGCGTTTGCATTGGTAGATAACATGCCACTGATGTTAATGACAGTAACACCTGTCAGGGTCTGGTACCCACAAACATGTCTGATCTTCGTCCAGACTTGGGGAGGTGATGTACAGCACTCAATGGTCGAGACGTACCTCTCCCAACTTGCCTGTTTCCATCGTTTTATACTCTGGCGAATGCAGGCACTGAACTGTTTAAAAGCTATTAGGTGCTCTTGGGAAGGGTGCCACTTATGTCACTGTAGAGCTTGCTGGCACTCTTTAATGGCCTCTGCTATTTCCGGCGACCACCAAGGTACTGACTTTTGCGGGGGGGGGGGGGGGGGGGGGTTATCCCAAAGAACAAGGGATCGTGTTTTCCACCACAGAAATGATCATTCTAGTGACCTGCTCAACTACACATCAATGGCACCATGGGGGGGGGGGGGGGGGGATGGGGGGGGGGGGGGAGAATCAGTGGTGACAGCAGAGGTGAAAGCTTCGCAGTCTGCCTTGTTTAAAGCCCATCTTGGTAGACGTCCAGGGGAATGGCACTGGGGGAGTGACAGGAAGATGGGAAAGTGGTCACTACCACACAAGTCATTGTGGGCTCTCCAGTGGACAGATGGGAGAAGTCCTGGGCTGCAGAGGGATAAATCAATGGCTGAGTAAGTGCCATGAACCACATTGAAATGTATGGGAGCGCCAGTATTTAAGAGGCAGAGGTCGAGTTGAGACAGGAAAGTTTCGACATCTCTACCTCGGCCAGTAAGCACAGTGCCATCCCACATGGGGTTATGGGCATTAAAATCTCCCAAAAGTAGGAAAGTTTTAGGGAATTGATAAATCAGTGCAGCCAACGCATTCAGGGGCACTTCACCATCTGGAGGAAGATATACGTTGCAGACAGTCATTCCCTGTGTCATCCTTGTCCTGACAGCCACAGCTTCAAGAGGGGTTTGAAGGGGCACAGGTTCACTGCATACTGAGTTCTTCAAGGCATAGACACACATTCCATGTGACACTCTATTATAGTCGTTATGGTTCTTGTAATATTCCCTTACCACTTACAACCATATGGCAGACAATACAGTGAAGATCTTTGATAATGAGCTAAATTTTGCACCCTTTCCAAAAATGATGTCAATAGTAGAATACATCAGCTCCATGGATCACATTGCAGCTTTACTGCATCCAGAAGGAGCAGAAGAGTTTAGACACAATGCTTATAGAGCACTTACCAAAGAGCCAATGTTAATTTCCACATCTCCAAGAACGAGCAATCTACCACTAAACAAGGGCAATGCAGTGGTCCTAATGTCATGTGTGGCCTAGAATAAAAATATTTTCGATCTTTGGAATGACGTTGCCTGTAAATAATATCAGAATAGGGAAGAGTAGTTGCTACTCACCATATTGTGGAGACGCTGAGCCGCAGGGAGGCACAATTAAAAAAAACTATCAGAAAGTGAACTTGCGGCCCACAACGCCTTCATCGGAAATAGACAACATAGAAACACACACACTCATGCAAATGCAACTCATGCACATATGACCACACTCTCTGACTGCTGATGCCACACTCCAAACAGCAGCACATAATGGGAGAAGCAACAGGATGGTGGAGGTAAGGAGGAGGCTGGGGTGTGAGGCGGTAGGGATAGCAGGGAAGGGGTGGCAGATGGTAAAGTGCAGCTTGCGAGAGCATACAGGAACGAGGCGGAGAGAGGGTAGGGCAGCTAGGGGTAGTTGGGAGGTTCAATGCATGGGGGGAGGGAGTTAGCGGCAAAGGAGAGAAGTAAATAGACTGTGTGTGTGTTGGTGGAATAGAGGGCTGTGAACTGCTGGAATGGGAACACTTAAGGAGCTCGATGGGTAAGGACAATGACGAACGAACATTGAGGCCACCAGGCTTACGGAAACATAGGATATGTTGCAGGGAGTGTTCCCACCTGTGCAATTCAGAAAAGCTGGTATTGTTGGGAAGGATTCAGATGGCACAGGCTGTGAAGCAGTCAGTGAAATGTAGATCATCATGTTGGGTGGTATGTTCAGCAACAAAATGGTCCAGCTGTTTCACAGTCACAGTTTGTTGGTGGCCATTCATGCAGACAGACAGCTTGTTGGTTGTCATGCCCATGTAGAATGCAACACATTGGTTGCAGCTTAACTGGTAAATCACATGACTGTTTTCACAGGTAGCCCTGCATTTGATGGGTTGTGTGATGCTTGTGACCGAACTGGAGTTGGTGATGGTTGGAGGATGTATGGGACAGGTCTTGCATCTAGGTCTATCACAGGGATGTAAGCTATGGGGCACGGGGCAGGGAGCAGGAGTTGTATAGGGATGGACGAGAATATTGTATAGGTTCAGTAGGCAGCGGAACAGCACTGTGACAGTGGTGGGAAGGATAGTGGGTATGACTTTTCTTATTTTACGGAACGACAAGAGGTAGTTGAAACCCTGATGCAGAATGTGAGTCAGTTGCTCCAGTCCTTGGTGGTACTGAGTCACGAGGGGAATGCTGCTCTCTGGCCAGATGGTGGGACTTTGGGTGGTTATGGGTAAATGGAGAGACGAGGCAGGGGGAACCTATTTTTGTAGAAGGTTGGGAGGGTTATTATAGTCTGTGAAGGTCTCAGTGAGACCCTCGGTATACTTTTAGAGGGACAGCTCATCACTTCAGATGCAATGGCAGGTGGCTAGGTTGTATGGAAGTGACTTCTTGGAATGGAATGTGTGGCAGCTGAAATGGAGATATTGCTGCTGGTTGGTACATTTTGTATGGACAAAGGTACAGACAAAGTCACCTATGAGGTGGAGGTCAACATCGAGGAAGGTGGCATGTTGGGTTGAATAGGACCAGGTGAAGTGAACAGGGGAGATGGTGTTGAGGTTCTGGAGGAATGTGGACAGGGTGTCCTCATCCTCAATCCAGATCATGAAGGTGTCACGAAGAATCTGAACCAAGTGAGGAGTAAGAAGTTCTGGGTGTTTAGAAGTGGTTCCTCTGGATGGTCCATGAATAGTTTGGCATTGAATGGTGCCATGTAGGTGCCCATAGCCATATCTTGGATCTGTTTGTAGGTAATGACTTTAAAGGACAAATAATTGTGGCTGGGGATATGGTCTGTCATGGTGACCAGGAAGGAGGTAGTAGGTTTGGAATCCGTTGGGCTCTGGGAAAGGTAGTGTTCAATAGTAGTACGGCCATGGGCATTAGGGGTGTTAGTGTAAAGAGATGTAGCATCAATAGTGATGAGCAGAGCACTATGTGGTAAAGGAACAGGAACTTGAGAGAGTCGGTGGATGACATAGTTGGTATCGTTCACATAGTAGGATAGGTTGTGGGGAATAGGCTGAAGGTGTTGGTCTATGAGAGCAAAGATTCTCTCAGTGGGGGCACAATAATGAGCCACAATGAAGTGTCCTGGGTGTTTAGGTTTAAGGACTTTAGGAAGCACGTAGAAGGCAGGAGTGCGGGTAGTGGTAGGGGTGAGGAGAGAGATGGACTCTGGGGAAAGGTTCTGGGAAAGACTAAGGATTTGAGGAGAGACTAGAGATCCTCCTGGATTTCTGGAATGGGCTCACTGCGGCTGGGTTTGTAGGTGGATGAATCCGACAGCTGGTGGAGCCCCTCTGCCAGGTAATCCTTGCAGTTCAAAACAACAGCGGTGGAGCCTTTGTTAGCAGGTACGATTACAAGGTCGGGATCAGTTTTTAGGGGGTGGATTGCAGTTCTTTCTGTGGATGTGAGGTTAGTCTGCATGTTGAGGGATTTGGGGAATGATGGTGAAGAAAGGTTGAGATTAAGAAATTCTAGCAAGTTAACAGGGGATGATTTTGGGGCAATGGGGGCAGATCACAGTTCGGTGGAGCAGCATTCAACATTGGTCTTTGTTTGAGTTTCACTGGCAGGGTTGGTGGTAAAAAAAGTGTTTCCTCTTTAGGGTCTGGGAGGACAGAAGGTCTTTAACAAGTCCTGTGTGATTGAATTTGGGAGTGGAGCAAAAGGTGAGGCTTTTGGAGAGGACTGATACTTCTGCAGGGCTAAGGCTTTTTTTTTGGGGGGGGGGGGGGGGATGCAGGACTACATTGGTGTCACTGTGGAAGGAAGGCTGGCAGCCAGAGATGGATAATTTTATGGTGAGGCCATTTGAAGGGATTCCACAAGCCAAGCAACAACCCCGGAACAGTATATGGGACTGGGTTCTGGCTGGGGATAAGGACACTTTTCTGTATTGACACAGACGGAAGGAGCACGGTTCCACAGTGGAGGATAAAAATGTGTAAAAATATGTTACAAATGCAGAAATGCAAAAATACACCCAAACACATCGGAAAAACCACAAAAAGGATGGAACGTATGAAGTAAGGGGAAACGAGATGAAATCTGAGAGAGTAGGCCATAGTGAAAGGCAGAAACCAACTGAAATTGGCATGTGAAGACACTATGAGATCAAAGAAAAAATAAATAAAAAGATTGTAATGTAGGTTGCAGGTCTGTGGGTGGTTAAGTGTGACATTCTCGTAACCCTCCTGCCTCAACTTTTGTTAGTCATTGTCCTTACCCATCTAGCACCTTCCCTGTTCTCTTTCCAGCACTATACAGCCCTCTATTCCACCAACGCACCCACAGATTTTTTACTTCTCTC
Source organism: Schistocerca piceifrons (assembly GCF_021461385.2). NCBI lineage: Eukaryota > Metazoa > Arthropoda > Insecta > Orthoptera > Acrididae > Schistocerca > Schistocerca piceifrons. The sequence continues at coordinate 278,847,079 of NC_060138.1, forward strand.
CTTTGCTGCTAGCGCTAGCCCTCCCCCTCCCTGCCCTCCATCTCACCTCCCAACTGCACCTAGCAGCCCTACCCTATACCCACCTCGTCCTTGTATGCTCCCACAAGCAGCGCTTCACCATTCCCCACCCCTACTCTGGTATCCCTCCCCCTCCCCACCCCAGCCTCCTCCTTACCCCCATCATCTGGTTGCTTCTCAGATCATGCACTGCTGTTTGCAGTCTGGCCTCAGCAGCCAGAAAGTGTAGTCATGACTGTGTGAGTTGCATCTGTGCGTGCGTGCGTGCGTGCGTGTGTGTGTGTGTGTGTGTGTGTGGTTTTTTTCTTTTTTTTTATGACAGCCTTGTTGGCCAAAAGCTCACTTTCTGACAGTCGTTTTGCTGTGCAAGTCTGCGACTCAGCATCTCCATTATATGGTGAGTAGCAACTATCCTTTTCATAATATTGTTACATTTCATCTTGGATTTTCCGTTGTTTGATATTGCCTACAGACAGCTAGATGTCAATCCTATAAATAAAATCAAGAACAACACTGATTCATCTCAATTACTCACACTTGCCATGTAGCATTACCAAGGGTCTTCAAACACACAGCTGTGTCACCCCACAACATGATCTTCTAAGATACACATGGAAGGCATTTCTCTAAGACCTACAATTAGTAATACTGATGCATCTACAGGTCACCTGACAAAATACCTGAAACACATCATCAGTGAATATGTGTGCAAGTGTGAATACTATAGTCACAATTCTGCTCACTTTGCGCAACATGTCAGTCAACTGTGACTTCATTATATGGATATGATGTCAGTTTTGAAGTGATCTCCCTCTTTACAAGAGTACCATTTACTGAATACTCGGAACTAATCAAGGAAATGGTCAACAACTATTTCACTGAACATTTTGGTCACATTCTGATGTTAACACATCTTCTGTTTGATGGAAAATATTATGAGCAAACCAGTGGCTTGGGAACGGGTAATCCATTATCACCTGGCATGGTGAAACCTATACATGAAACATGTTGAAGCAAAGGCAGTAGAATCTGCCAAATTCAACATGTTTTTCTATTGATATGTGGATGACAAGTCTGTGATGCCTTATCGAAGGAAAGAGCTTGAAGAGTTCTTGGAGCATTTAAACTCCATTCAGCTTAACAAAGTTCATGATGGAACTTGAAAATGTGCAAAGCTACCTCTCCTTGGCATGTTAGTTAGAGAAAACTGGACGGTTCCTGGGTTACAGTGTATATAGAAAACCCACACACACTGACCTCTGTCTCCTCTATCCTAGCCACAACTATATGTCACAAAGAAGTTGGGAGCTACAGACTCTGGTCCATAGAGCTCAAACACTTTCAGATGAGGATAGCCATGCCAAAGAATTACAATACCTATGGATAGCATTCTGAAAAAATAGGTACTCACATCATCAAACTGAACGAGTTTTGGAGTCAAAATCTCGAACACCTGAGAAATGGGTTGAGACTGAGACAGAAAAAGAGAAGCTAAGAATTGCTTATCTACCTTATGTTGGCCCAATTTCTAAAATGATTGGCAGACTACCACAGAAACATGGTATCCAATGTATTTCACTTCCATCAAAACAGATAAAAAGAATCTCATTTGTAATGTCAGATGTAATCTAGGTCTCCGAACACTGGCTGTTTACCGCACTGTATTCAAATGTGACAATTCTTACATGATGCACAAAATTAGAATAACTGAACAGAGATGTACACAACATCAGTGACACACCTGACTAAAATAACCAAACAAATCACCTGCCGCTGAGCATTGCCTCAACTATTACTACAAAATGAAATACAGGGAGACCAGTATTGCAGTGCAAATGTCCAGTTTCTGGGACAGAATTATCAAGGAGGCTATCAAAATAAAGGTATCAGAAAATCTAATAAATGAGAAGGGTTTCAATTCAACCACAGCTTGAAGACCAGCACTTAATTTGTTAAGAGTTTTCTGGCCATTAAATTCACCAGAGACGAGAAACAACAATAAAAAGTGCATTTCAGAGAATATTGCTATCAGCTCTGGAAAACAAAAGTGTGTCGAAGGATGTGGTAGGCATCAGGAGTCAAACTCAGCTCTAACCAGCTTTGTGGGACCAGCAGATTTTAATTGTTTGGTTGGAGTACACATAACAGCACCTGAAGAAGCCTATTGGATCAGCGTTCAAAATATTGTGAAGAAAATGGAAACAGAAATTCAGCTGTATTTATGGAACCATACTATTAATGAATCTTGCTAAGGAAATCTGAGAGATCACATATACAACTGGCTTGCTTGCAACTCACCACCACCAGGAAGGGAAACATCTGGAGAACAGAGGACAACGCACTGGTATTTGTTCATTGTGGATGCTCTGGGCACATCATTCAGTATTGTAAACTGAGAAGTGTTGGTGACTATACCACTGCAAATTGTCAAATAACAGGGCAGTTCTAAGCATGCCAGGCAACTACAGATGACTACAGCCAACCTGCACACAAATCTCATCACCATTTCCTGACGTAGATCACTAATTTGCATAGTCAATCCCTATCATGATATAGAAGTTCTAATCACTTGTTCAGACACCAAAATCAGGACAGTTAAATGAAGTGACTTTCCACTGATCTGACACCAGTGCAGATGAATTGTCTCCATCCACAGCAGCAGCCATGATGTTGAGAAATCAGATCAACTTATCATCGACATGTGACTTGTCCAGGCACTGATTGATTCTGGGACTTCATTTTCTGTGATACTAGATTCTTATCATTTCCAGTGAAAGAAATTTATGTTGCAAGATTCAAAGGCCATTGTGTTGAAGGTTGCAAATGGAAAATACATCCTACCAACAGGAATCTGCATTGTGAAAATGATTATCAATAAAAGAACACAATCAGCTTTAGAGAGAATACAACCCAATGTGAAACACCCTATCCATCGTGGGAGTTATCGCCACTCTCATCAGTCAGCACTTACATGGAGAGTCCCTGCCTAAACAATGGGTAATTCAGATGGAGGTGATGTCATCCAGCCATTAGAAAGTTCTTGGTCCTTCCCTGTAGTCCTCTGGAGGAAGAAACACAGCACATGGCACCCCTGCATCAATTACCAACAGATGAACAAAATCACCGAAAAGCCATTCCCACACATTGACAACTTGTACTGTTGGAAGGGAGTACACTATTTTCCATTATGTGTGTACAGATTGGCTACTAGCAGATCATGGTTGATGAGGCTGACGGAAAAAGACTGCATTTGTTAACACGTAATGGCCTCTATGAGTTCAAAATTATGTCAATTGGTCTGTACAATGTTCAAACCACTTTAGCATTTTAAACGGACATCTCTTTAACTGCATTGTTGACACTGTTGTTTTCTGAAAGACATTTAAAGAGCATTTAAGTTCTCAACAATTGTGCTGAAATGCGTCCACGGTGCAAGCTTTCACTTGACTCCAAGAATGTATCTCCTCAGTGTTCAAGAAATGAAAAACTTAGGACACCTACTTAAGATGAACAGAGTCTGTCCTGATCCAGAAAACGTAAGTCACAACCGATTTTCCAACTTCTTGACATATTTGTAACATGAGAGACTACCTCTGTATGTGCTGCAAAAACAGAAGCTTCATTAAAGATTTCAGTTGCAAGGCACAGCCTTTACAAGAATTTCTGCATGGAGACAACAAATTCTTCACCAGTCCTAGCACTTTTTGACAAGAATGCTGAAACACCACCACACACTGAAGGTAAGGGGAGCAGAAATTCTCTCGTAAATCAATTAATAACACAGTACACAGCTGACCGCATCACATTTTAACGAACATTCAAATGTGTATGATGCCAATGCTTTGACTGACTCGAAAACAAGCCATCACTGCCAGATTACAGCTGCTTTATAAATGTTACCAGTAATGTACTGTGGCTAATGAAGATTACTGTGTGGCTGAATAAATATCCTTTGTCTTAATCTTCCTTTTCCTTTGTGTTACTTTACCTTTCACTTATGTATTGGATGCACCTTGTAATTTTGTGTGTGTGCATGTGTCCATATTTCTGCATGTGCATGATTTTCACATGCTCACATAAGGAAATGTGCACAATCCTAGCTTTACGAACTATTAGTTCTTCCCTCAGAAAGGAGGGAGGTATAGATGGGGGAAGGTTAAAAAATGATGACAGGTTACTCAGACCAAAGGATGAGAGGGCCCTACCTGTAGTGAGGACGAGTGGAGATAAAGATGATGGAGATGTGGCAGTGAGAAAGACATCAAAGATAGTTCAGTGGGAAGTAATGTGCCAGCTTCAGTCCAGAGATGATGAGGACAGAATGAGAGGTAAAGGTGGATAGGAGGTATAGTTCAAGAAATGAATCAGAAACACAAAGAGTTAATAATGAAAATAATGACAATCTGGAAATAATGTGTCAAGCCATTCAAGGAATGGCGAAAGGAAGGCTACCTGGAGATGAAGATATGTGAACAGAAAGCCACAGGAAAATTGTTTACAGAATGCCTGTGGAGGGAGACACTTCTCCAAAAGTAGAAAAATCCTGTAATTTTTTAGCTTAACAAAATAGGAGGCAGTCATAACACAAAAAATATATATCTCTCTCCTCTCCATAATTATAACATATACACTAATCACTTATAAGACACTCTTCTTTTCTTTTGCTTTGTCCTGCATCTACAAGGGGTCAACATTGTTACAATCAGGCTTGGCAAGGTTAATTTATGGGATGGCCGGGTACATCTCCTGTCGCCAATCCGTTAACCTCCCACCCTCCTCCAAAGAGGGGATGATGTGTACCCTAAATGTCTGCATGTACTGTCATCCAAGTGAAAGCATGCAAAAATTTTCTAAAAGTCTGCAAATCATGTAACCGTGGTGGGAGTTGGATATCAGCCAAGTATTCGCCTTGTCAGACATGGGAACCAACTAAACACAACATCCAGGCTGGCCAGCACTCCCACCCTCATTGTTAATCTGCCAGGCAGATTTGATCAGGGGCCTGCACACCTGCTCAAATCCCAGAAATGGCACACTAACACTTATGACACAGGCAATAACTTCTAAGACACAAAGGATTTTAATCAAGCCAAAGAACAAGCCAACATTAGAAGCATATTATCACAATAGAACAAAGCGATGAGTTTGAATTATTGCCTTTCCCAGAAATACGGAAGCGTCCGATCCCGGCCGTCTGCTTTGACCCATGACGTCACAAATATGGCGGATACGACCATAAACCACGATTCCAATATGGCGCATATAAAGTCTGTACGTACACATTATGAGGACGAAAATACATCGAAAAACAAACACACCCACTTTCCACAAAAAGCCTAATGACACTAACGGGACAAGCGCGGGAAATGGGGTGCTTGTAGGTGGGGGCAAACTAAATACAAACAAATTTAGACACCCACCCCCATACAAAACCACACAAAACGACGAAAAAACAGACATCACAAAGCTCCCCAAATACCACTAAACACCATATCATCTGGAATCGGACACTTCCCTTGTCCTATATACCTCAACAGCAGCTCCAGATCCCATAAATTAGGATAAAACACTTCCCTTGGCCTAAATAGCTCAAAAACATCTCCCGATACCAATAAAAACATACACAGCCACACGTTGGGATCGAACACTTCCATTGACCTGCGCACTTAATTTTATCCGATTAATTTTACTAAAATTACCACACGATGTACAGCGAACAACACTAAATTAACCTTGACACAAAATCGTTAACTCACTGAAACGAATTCCACTACAAACACAGCCGACACTCGAGCAATTCTGGATGATGAACAAAAGCAAACTGAGCCCATTACACCACACAAACGAAAACCGTGACCATACCACCAGAGAGTACAACAAACCACAACACGACGACATCTACAAACACGCCACACTCACAAACCAAACTCCGAGCCGTCATGACGTCACATACGACAACCAACACCCTTACGTCACGGGTCAAAGCCGACGCGTGGGATCGGACGCTTCTGTCGACCCCTTTCCTGGGGTTCATAACTTTTCACTAAATTACGTCAAAACCTGTATTAACCCTCAAGCAGGTGCGCCTGTGGATACAGTGCACCAACCAAAAATAATAGGATTGGATTGTTTCCGGGAAGAGACCAAACAGCGAGGTCATCGATCTCATCGGATTAGGGAAGGGCGGGGAAAGAAGTCGGCCGTGTCCTTTCAAAGGAACCATCCCGGCATTTGCCTGGAGCGATTTAGGGAAATCACGGAAAACCTAAATCAGGATGGCCAGACGCGGATTGAACCGTCGTTCTCCCAAATGTGAGTCCAGTGTCACAAATAATACTGCCTTGTATTGTTCCATTGTTGTTTTACAGTTGTGAGCCCATATCTATTCCTTCATTATTGCTTCAGCTAACACAGTAATATATTGTGTTGTTATATGTCCAAGTGAGCACCAGTAATACAAACTAAACAGCAAACTAGGTGAGAAAAAATTTACGATAAGTGCAGTAGAATACCCCAGATTCAGAGCTAGCAGGATAATCCCACAATGAGGCAGTTGTCTACAAGATAATTAGTAATCAAATAAGCATTTGGTTTGGATCTGATGCAACTGCACTGTTTAATGCTCCGAGTGGGTCATTACAGTGGGGTAACACTTGTACCTGGCAACAAAGGGATATAATGAAAGTTTATTTTATTATTGTTTAATGAAACTGTGATTCAGCTCATTGTTTAATTATACTTGCAATAAAATACTTCATATTTGCATACATGAATATCACTGTAAAGGGCATAATAGAGTTTACTGGACAATACATTCAGTTTTGTTCATAACCTATTTACCGATGACGCATGTGGGAGAAGGGTGCTTATATGTCTCTGTGAGCCTGTTAGTCTGATTTTACCTACAGCGTCGAGGGATGGTATATGGGTATCAGATGAATACTCACATATTTCAAAATGAAAATCAGTTATTAGTATTTTGGGGTCGACCAAAGCGTCCGATCCCACCCATCGGCTTCAACCCGTGACGTAAGGCTGTTGTGGTGTGTGACATCACGACGGCGGAATTTAGTTTGTGAGAGTAGCGTGTTTGTAGGGGTCGTTTTGATGCGATCGGTGGTGCTCTCTGGTGGTGTGTTAGGTGATGTTTTTGGTTTAGTTTGCGAGTGTGGCGTCGTGTGTGAATTTTGGTAAATTGCTTTCTTTATGTCTTTGGTAGGTATGGATATGACTGACAGGATCAACAGTTTTCGGTTGTCGGCTATGATTCGGATTTTTGGATGAAGTCGTGTTCAGTATGTCGTGAAGAAATGAGGCATCTCGGACCAGGGACGGCTGTATGTGGAGATGTAAGGATAACACGTCAAGGGAAGTGTTCGATCCCAATGTGTGGCTATTGGTATTGGTATCGGGAGATGTTTTTGAGCTATATAGGTCAAGGGAAGTGTTCAATCCCAATTTATGGGATCGGGAACTGCTGTTGAGTTGTATAGGTCAAGGGAAGTGTTCGATCCCAATTTATGAGATCGGGAGCTGCTGTTGAGCTATATAGGTCAAGGGAAGTGTTCGATTCCAGATGATGTGGTATTTGGGGTGTTTTGTGATGTCGGTTTTTTTCGTCGTTTTGCGTGGTTTTGTATGGGGGTGGGTGTCTAAATTTGTTTATATTTAGTTTGTCCCCACCCAAAAAACCCCTATTTCCCGCGCTTGTCCCGTTAGTGTCATTAGGCATTTTGTGGAACGTGTGTGTGTTTGTTTTTCGATGTATTTTCGTCCTCATAATGTGTAAGTAACGACTTTATGTGTGCCATATTGGAATCGCGGTTTATGGTCGTTTCCGCCATATTTGTGACGTCATGGGTCAAAGCAGACGGGCAGGATCGGACGCTTCTGTATTTCCGTATTTTGTAGTCAGGCTGCTGCTGTATGTACACTTCATCTTGGCTCTCTAGTTCTCAATTAGTGGTCCTGTCACTATCAACTTTACCTGTCAAACAATACTGTGTGCAGTACGCTAGTGTTTTTGTAGCTATTGATACCCACGATACGTAATTTGAAATGTAGCAATATTACAAGTAAACATGAGACCATATAAGGTAATTTCTCCTTCAATTTCATTTACAAAAACATTTGTTACCTTAATGTATAGACACTCACTAAGAAGGAAATTCCTGTCTACGAGGAAGCAAAGCTTCTGCTCTCTGCTCCCCTGTACCTAAAAATCAGCTGTTAAGGTGGACCTGATATTACACATCTTTCAGTGCCAATGAGGACAGATTATCCTGTATTTCTGATACTTACGAATGTCTCAACGACTTCAGACACCGAGGGTCTAACGCCTTTCAACAAAAATGTTTTGTCACTTAGGTAACAGTAATAAGATATTTTCTGTTAGTCAGTCTTTAAGTATTACTACCTGACTGTGACAGTGTTACTTTTGTTTACTAGAGATGTTGTAACCATGTGTTGAGGGTGATGTATATTTATTGTTATGCTAAACTTATGGCTTCGAACATGGGTGTAACCGCTACATACCATTACTGTAAAGTACAACTCTCTGCATTCAACCCAATTTTGATTAAGGTCTCCATGTCTAAGGATGGCATTCCTTTTCCGCCAGTTCTCACACACCACCGAGTCGTCCGACTTTCACAACGTAGCAGTGATATTACAGGACCGTACGAAAAATTCTGCTGTTAAACTCTGTATTCTTTTATTTTATTATTAACGAACTATGCTAAAAGCCTTCCAAAATGTTCTCATGCTCACAGTCATTTTACTTTATACACTTCCGTTTGTCGTGGCTATGGATCGAGAAGCGCTTATTTACACAGTTAACATTCTTAGAATATCAATCCATTCACTGACCTTTATCGTTGCAAGAATGGATATATTAATTTCATGACGTGACAAATGGAAGGGAAGTGATATTTTATCACAGCAAGTGTCTCGCCTTTTTCGTAAACAAACACGACAGTTTTGACAACAGGAGCAAAGATATATCTTGTCAGCAATGCTCCTGCTATAATGAAAAATCTGTACACAGTTCTTTTTCAGCGTAAGTTTAGAATCAATTATATAAAGTGTTGCTGTTATTTATTAATTAAAAACGAAAACCACGAACACCGCAACGCTTACATGTACATATGAGGGACGATATGAAACTTTTAATGAGGTGTGAAACTTTTAAAGCGGTGATGGTCAGAATCGCCACATTGTTATCGAATGCGTTATGTCACACTAACACGATTCTTAACTCTCGAATTGAACGATGTTAGAGAGCAGTGTTTCTCAACCGCGCCACAAAGTGAGGATATGACGCCAAAATTTATGGTAAGAAGCTGAGGTATTGTATTTGTATTAGTCTCATAACACACTTCACGGATCAATACGGAGACACGTCAATTTTATCCGATCTGCGAGTTTTTATGTTTATGCTGTAATTAATGGTTTTATGTAAGAATGTGCTTATTTACTTGTAATTATTTAACACCGGTACCGTACATGCTAATAACTGTTATATTTTCATAGAAATCAAATGAAAATTGTTTACTCAATCTTATTGTTATACTTTGCTTACCGGTATCGTAAGTTAATGGTATTCTCGCCTGTACTGTGTAACATCGCATCATCTGTGTAAGGCTGGCTGTACTGCTTTTCCCTAAAATGTCTTACTCTTATGATTTTTATTGCCTTGTTTTGATATTTGTTTTATTTTGTAGTTGCTTCTCAAACTTTATTGGTCTCAACGTTCGCTGCCAACAATATTCTTGTTGTTCCGTCCTGCACTTTCTATTGTTTGAATATTCCAGTCCAGTTTTGTCTCACAGATGTTAGTTGGTTGATTTGGGAGAGCAGACCAAAGGGCGAGGTTCGAAAATGATTAAAATGGCTCTAAGCACTATGGGACTTAACATCTGAGGTCATCAGTCTCCTAGACTTAGAACTACTTAAACCTAACTAACACATCCATTTCCGAGGCAGGATTCGAACCTGCGACCGTAGCAGCAGCGCAGTTCCGGACTGAAGTGCCTAGAGCTGCTCGGCCACAAAGGCCGGCGGCCACAAAGGCCGGCAAGGGCGAGGTCATCGGTCCCATCCTCACCGATGTCCTCCGCAGTACTGCAAATATTGTCATTGCTACGCCAATATTTTTAATTATAGTGTCATTATAACGTTTGTTCCGATATGGTAAAGTTCATTGTGCAGAGCTGTCGTCCTCGAGTGCAAGCAGTGAAACCATCGAGCATGAAAGAGTAAACAGATAGTATTTAAAAGGCAATATAATGATAATTATTTATATTACGAATTTTTTGGTGTGGTGACAGAACATGTCAAATCCCCAGGTGTGTTATGTGTGGTGAAAAACTCAGTAATGCTGCTGTGGTACACAGTAAATTGAAATGACGTTTGTCAACATATCATTCCTCTCTGTTAACTAAAGATGGGAATTATTCTCCTCGATTGTTGGAACAAAATAAATAATGAGGGAAGCTCATGACTATGTTGGCATGTGTTTCGCAAAAAAAAACACACAGTAAGCTATAAGATACCCAAACTTATCACAAAGGCCTAAAAACCATGCACAACAGTGAATACTTTGTTTATGCCTGTGTGTAAAGAAATAGTAAATCTAATCCTTAGTTCAGAACCTGCTACTGAAATCTAAAAAATTCCTCTCTTTGCTTGCATCGTTAGCCACCAAGTCAGTCACATGTCCATCGAAGAAATTTTGAAGGAGAAAATAAAGAGCACTCGTATGTTCTCATTTCAGATCGACAATTCTACTGATACTAGCAGTCACGCACAACTTCTTTCCTACATAAGGAATGTTGATGGGAATGTAGTTAAAAGGCTCTTTTTTTCTTTGCAAAGAACTAACTGAACAAGCAACAACTGCAGAAATATTTTATGCGACTGATCAATATTTAGTACGCAATGAATTAACGTGGGAGGATTACAAGGATGGACTCAGGGTGGTGTTCCCCCTCCCAGACAGTCCGAGAGAGAGTAAGTGAATCTTGGCATAATCACAATTTTTGCTTATGGGCAGCATGTTACTGTGAGTTTAAAAAAAGGCATAAAACTTTGAATTAACAGAATATAAGTGTGATTTGTTGTGTTATGCCTTCTTGTATCCTTTTTAGTAAGAATTTATTATAAAAGTACAATAAAACATGACGTTGTTTATCCTCTCGTGATTGGGTAGCAGATAAATAAGTTGTTGTGTAGATTTTACTTGCTATGCATTTAAAGTTAAATTTTTTACTTTGTGAAAACTTTGTAAATTTATAGGGCTGCGTTCAGGCTCTTGCATTCAGATATTTTCAGTAAACATTCGATCTCTCTGGATTCGTTTCCTAGTTAGTAAGAAATAGTACTGCCACGAGTTACTTCTATAAACAGCTTTATTTAAAGTTACACATTTCGATTTTCCATCACTGTCAGGCTTATAACAGTCAGCTCATTTAATGTTATATGTACCTTGACATTTTGCCAACCTGTTCTTCTTGGTAAATAGAACTTTGGGTGCTGTTTGGCGTTTTTATTAGGATCCAGCGTATTTCGGTCGTGATATTGCACTTCAATTATTGTTGAACGGTACAATGAGTAGCCCATAAGATACCAATAGTATAAATATGAAAGTAACTCTGCCTGTCTGTCAACTTTTAGTGGCAGAACCACTGAGTCATACTTGGTGAAATTTGGCACGGAGATAGCTTGAAACCTGAGAATAACATAGGCTACTTCAAGAAATTATATCAGTTGGCACAGGTGATAATAGTCGAGAATAATGGATCAAGACAACAAAATCTTTGTTTGCAATGCACTGTTTTACAATATGTCGTGCAGGCAATATGAGCTATGGCAAACTGGAAAGTATGGTACTGCATATCTCAAAATACCTACACAAAAGTCCACGAGAGCATGTGCTTGGCTTTTACTGTTGACAGCAGAGTGAGTGGCAGATGGCAACATGTTTGTGTCGCTCAAGGTGGAGGGCCAATTAGAAGACTGGCCATCTGGCGTCCCCCTTCGCCCTGTCAGTGGACAGGTGGTCCCTGCTTGAGCATGGTCCAAGCTGCCACATGGGGGGAAGGGTTTACTACTTATCGGAATCTCCGACATTAGGCACATTGTGGAACCCCTTAGACAGATAGCGTTCAGGGCTGGAAAGAAAGCCAATGTGCACTCGGTATGTCTGCTGGAGGGCCTCACCCAAGATGTGGAAGTGGTTTTGTCTGTTGCTATCGAGCATGCAGCGTGCAGTTGTCTGCAAGTTATGAATCAGGTCAGCACCAATGACACCTGTCCCATGGGTTCTGAGGCCATCCTCAGTTCATAGAGGTATTTGGCGGAAGTGGTGAAGACTGTTGGCCTTGCATGGGGGTGCAATCAGAGTTTACAATTTGCAGCATTGTTCCAAGAATTGAGCAAATTTCTTTGGTTTGGAGCTGAGTGGAGAGTCTCAAGCAAAGGATTCGTCAACTCTGTAACGGTCTTGGCTGCAGATTTCTAGACCGCGTTATTGATTTGGGTTTGGCAGGACTCCCCTTGAAGATTTCTAGACCTGCTTTATCGGTTGTAGATTTGCAGAACTCCCCTTAATAAGTCAGGGGTCCACTACACAAAGGAAGCAGCTACTCGAATGGCAGAGTACTTTGTAGTGCACATGAGGGCTTTTTAGGCTAGGCGATAGTTTGAGGTACTCTGATGAACACTCGCCAGTCGATACACAGTAAGAGAAGTCAGACCACATTCAGAGTAAAGACACATCGACTGTCAAAATTTTATCAGTAAATTGTTGAAGTGTTCGTAACAATGTTCACAAATTTACTGCCCTCCAGGAAAATTCTCAGGCTCAAATTATTCTCAGGGCTGAGAGCTGGCTGACACCTGAAGTGGAAGGCTCTAAGATATTTAATGAGTTGTGAATTTATATCGGAAAGACAAGTCACAGGCCATAGAACGCAGAGTGTTCATTGCAGTTGGCAAAAATATTGTCTCTATTGATGTGGAAGTTGAGAGTGACAGGAAAGTTAACTGGTCGCATATAACAGGTCTAAGTGAAATCAAGTTTTTACCAGCCTGCTGAGGCAGTTCTAGAGTCATTCAAAGAAATTCTACACTTATCATATAAATACCTAGATCATACAATACTAGTTGGAGGCGATTTTAATCTACTGAGTATAGACTGGGATATCTATGGATTCATTGCAGATATTACAGACAGGCAGTCCTCTGAAGTACTTTTGAACCCATTTTCTGAAAACTGTCTTGAGTAACTCGTTTGGTAACCCACACACAATGGATATATATTAGATCTTGTAGCCACAAATAGGCTAGACGTTATTAACAACATCAGTATAGAAACTAGGATTAGCAATTATAACGTCATTACAGCAACTATGGTTCTTGTTGTTGTGGTCTTCAGTCCTGAGACTGGTTTGATGCAGCTCTCCATGCTACTCTATCCTGTGCAAGCTTCTTCATCTCCCAGTACTTACTGCAACCTACATCCTTCTGAATCTGCTTAGTGTATTCATCTCTTGGTCTCCCTCTACGATTTTTACCCTCCACGCTGCCCTCCAATGCTAAATTTGTGATTCCTTGATGCCTCGAAACATGTCCTACCAACCGATCCCTTCTTCTAGTCAAGTTGTGCCACAAACTTCTCTTCTCCCCAAACCTATTCAATACCTCCTCATTAGTTAGGTGATCTACCCACCTTATCTTCAGCATTCTTCTGTAGCACCACATTTCGAAAGCTTCTATTCTCTTCTTGTCCAAACTATTTATCGTCCATGTTTCACTTTCATACATGGCTACACTCCATACAAATACTTTCAGAAACGACTTCCTGACACTTAAATCTATACTCGATGTTAACAAATTTTTCTTCTTCAGAAACGATTTCCTTGCCATTGCCAGTCTACATTTTGTATCCTCTCTACTTCAACCATCATCAGTTATTTTGCTCCCCAAATAGCAAAACTCCTTTACTACTTTAAGTGTCTCATTTCCTAATCTAATTCCCTCAGCATCACCCGATTTAATATGACTACATTCCATTATCCTCGTTTTGCTTTTGTTGGTGTTCATCTTATATCCTCCTTTCAAGACACTGTCCATTCCATTCAACTACTCTTCCAAGTCCTTTGCTGTCTCTGACAGAATTACAATGTCATCGGCGAACCTCAAAGTTTTTACTTCTTCTCCATGAATTGTAATACCTACTCCGAATTTTTCTTTTGTTTCCTTTACTGCTTGCTCAATATACAGATTGAATAACATCGGGGATAGGCTACAACCCTGTCTCGCTCCTTTCCCAACCACTGCTTCCCTTTCATGCCCCTCGACTCTTATAACTACCATCTGGTTTCTGTACAAATTGTAAATAGCCTTTCGCTCCCTGTATTTTACCCCTGCCACCTTCAGAATTTAAAAGAGAGTACTCCAGTCAACATTGTCAAAAGCTTTCGCTAAGTCTACAAATGCTAGAAACGTAGGTTTGCCTTTTCTTAATCTTTCTTCTAAGATAAGTCGTAAGGTTAGTATTGCCTCACGTGTTCCAACATTTCTACGGAATCCAAACTGATCTTCCCCGAGGTCCACTTCTACCAGTTTTTCCATTCGTCTGTAAAGAATGTGGCTTATTAAACTGATAGTTCGGTAATTTTCACATCTGTCAACACCTGCTTTCTTTGGGATTGGAATTATTATATTCTTCTTGAAGTCTGAGGGTATTTCGCCTGTCTCATACATCTTGCTCACCAGATGGTAGAGTTTTGTCATGACTGGCTCTCCCAAGGCCATCAGTAGTTCTAATGGAATGTCGTCTACTCCCTTGGCCTTGTTTCGACTCAGGTCTTTCAGTGCTCTGTCAAACTCTTCACGCAGTATCGTATCTCCCATTTCGTCTTCATCTACATCCTCTTCCATTTCCATAATATTGTCCTCAAGTACATTGCCCTTGTATAAACCCTCTATATACTCCTTCCACCTTTCTGCCTTCCCTTCTTTGCTTAGAACTGGGTTGCCATCTGAGCTCTTGATATTCATATAAGTGGTTCTCTTCTCTCCAAAGGTCTCTTTAATTTTCCTGTAGGCAGTATCTATCTTACCCCTAGTGAGACAAGCCTCTACATCCTTACATTTGTCCTCTAGCCATCCCTGCTTAGCCATTTTGCACTTCCTGTTGATCTCATTTTTGAGACGTTTGTACTCCCTTTTGCCTGCTTCATTTACTGCATTTTTATGTTTTCTCCTTTCATCAATTAAATTCAATATTTCTTCTGTTACCCAAGGATTTCTATTAGCCCTCGTCTTTTTACCTACTTGATGGTCTGCTGCCTTCACTACTTCATCCCTCAGAGCTACCCATTCTTCTTCTACTGTATTTCTTTCCCTCATTCCTGTCAATTGTTCCCTTATGCTCTCCCTGAAACTCTCTACAACCTCCAGGTCCCATCTCCTTAAATTCCCACCTTTTTGCAGTTTCTTCAGTTTCAATCTGCAGTTCATAACCAATAGATTGTGGTCAGAATCCACATCTGCCCCTGTAAAGGTCTCACAATTTAAAACCTGGTTCCTAAATCTCTGTCTTACCATTATATAATCTATCTGATACCTTTTAGTATCTCCAGGATTCTTCCAGGTATACAACCTTCTTTTATGATTCTTGAACCAAGTGTTAGTTATGGTTAAGTTATGCTCTGTGCAAAATTCTACAAAGCGGCTTCCTCTTTCATTTATTAGCCCCAATCCATATTCACCTACTATGTTTCCTTCTCTCCCTTTTCCTACTGACGAATTCCAGTCACCCATGACTATTAAATTTTCGTCTCCCTTCACTACCTGAATAATTTCTTTTATCTCGTCATACAATTCATCTATTTCTTCATCATCTGCTAGTTGGTATATAAACTTGTACTGCTGTAGTGGGCGTGGGCTTCGTCTCTATCCTGGCCACAATAATGCGTTCACTATGCTGTTTGTAGTAGCTAACCCGCACTCCTATTTTTTTATTCATTATTAAACCTACTCCTGCATTGCCCCTATTTGATTTTGTATTTATAACCCTGTATTCACCTGACCAAAAGTTTGGTTCTCCTGCCACCGAACTTCACTAATTCCCACTAAATCTAACTTTAACCTATCCATTTCCCTTTTTAAATTTTCTAACCTACCTGCCCGATTAAGGGATCTGACATTCCACGCTCCGATCCGTAGAACGCCAGTTTTCTTTCTCCTGATAACGACGTCCTCCTGAGTAGTACCCGCCCAGAGATCCGAATGGGGGACTATTTTACCTCCGGAATATTTTACCCAAGAGGACGCCATCATCATTTAATCATACAGTAAAGCTGCATGTCCTCGGGAAAAAGTACGGCCGTAGTTTCCCCTTGCTTTCAGCCGTTCGCAGTACCAGCACAGCAAGGCCGTTTTGGTTAATGTTACAAGGCCAGATCAATCAATTATCCAGACTGTTGCCTCTGCAGCTACTGAAAAGGCTGCTGACCCTCTTCAGGAACCACATGTTTGTCTGGCCTCTCAACAGATACCCCTCTGTTGTGGTTGCACCTATGGTATGGCCATCTGTATCGCTGAGGCACGCAAGCCTCCCCACCAACGGCAAGGTCCATGGTTCATGGGGGGCAACTATGGTTACAAAAGTTAATAAATCGGTTAAGAAGGCTAGAAGAGTGTTTCTGCTAGAAAGAGCAGATAAGTAGTTGTTAGCATCTCACTTACGCAGTGAATTAACATCTCTTAGTTCCAGTAAGATAGATGCAGAGCAATTATCTTTAAGAAGAACCTTCGTAGTTTAATAATGAGATTTGTAAAATTCCGGAGAAGCGGAGGCTGTTGCACTCTCGGTTCAAAAGAGAACGCACAAATGACTTCAGGCAAAGGCTCTTAGAGATTCGTGCATATGTGAAAAGATCTATGCGTGAAGCATAAAACAACTATCAATGTCATACCTTATCAGAAGATCTGGTAGAGAACCTGAGAAAGTTCTGGTCCTATGCAAAGTCGCTAAGTGGGTCTAAGGCTTCCATCCAGACACTTGTTGACCAATCTGGTGTGGCAGTTGAAGAAAGCAAAACGAAAGCCAAAGTTTTACATTTCACATTCAAGAAATTGTTCATCCAGAAGAATCATACAATCATATCATTGTTTGACCATTGAGCAGTCTACTGTATGAATGACATAGTAACAAGCATCCCCAGCGCAGAAAAACAACTGAAAGAGTTGAAAACAAATAAGCCATCAGGTCTGTATGGAATCTGAATTCGGTTTTCCAAAGAGTACTCTATAGCATTGGCTCCTTACCTAATTTGCATTTACTGTGAATATCTTGCCTAGCGCAAAATCCCAAGCGATTACAAAAAATCGCAGGTGACTCCAGTATATAAGAAGGGCAAAAGAATTGACCCATTAAATTGCAGACCAATATCCCTAACATCGGCCTGCTGCAGAATCCTTAAACACATTCTCAGTTCAAACATAATAAATTTTCTTGAGACCAAGAATGTTATGTCTATGAGTCACCATGGTTTTAGAAAGCACCATTAGTGAGAACTCTGCTTGCCCTTTTTTCACATGATATACTGGGAACTATGAATGAAGGGTAAGAGACAGATTCCATATTTCTATATTTCTGGAAAGCGTTTGTCACAGTGCCCCATTGCATGCTGTTAAAGAAGGCATGAGCCTATGGAATAGGTTCTCAGATATGTGAGTGCCTCAAACACTTCTTAAGTTATAGAATCCAGTATGTTTTCCTCTACAACGAGTGTTTATCAGAGACGAGGATATCTTCAGGAGTACTCCAGGGAAGTTGTAGAACCACTGTTATTCTCTTTATACATAAATGATTTGGTGGACTGGGTGAGCAGCAATCTCAGGTTGTATGCTGTGGTGGTGGGGTATATTGCAAGATGTCGAACTTGAGTGACTATAGATGGATACAAGATGATTTAGACAAAATTTCTAGTTGGTGTGATGAATGGCAGTTACCTCTAAATGTAGAAAAATATTAATTAATGCAGATGAGTAGGAAAAACAGACCCATAATGTTTGGATACAGCATTAGTAGCATCCTGCCTGATACATCGTTTAAATATCTAGCCATAACATTGGAAAGCAATATGAAATGGAATGAACATGTGAGGATTGTGCTAGGGGAGGCGAGTAGCCGATTTTGGTTTATTGGGAGAATTCAAGGAAAGTGTGGTTCATCTTTAAAGGAGACCCCATATAGGACATTTGTACGACCTATTCTTGAGTACTGCTAGAGTGTCTGGGATCTGTATCATGTAGGATTAAAGGAAGACATGTAAACAATTCAGAAGCAGGCTGCTAGATTTGTTACTGGTAGGTTTGAACAACACACAGGTGTTATGGATATGCTTCAGGAACTCTAATGGGAATCCCTGGAGGGAAGGCGATATTCTTTCCAAGGAAGACTATTGAGAAAATTTAGTAAACCAGTATTTGAAGCTGACTGCAGAACGATTCTACTAGAACTTACACTGTGAATAAGGACCATGAAGGTAAGATATGAGAAACTAGGGCTTATACAGAGGCATACAGATAATCGTTTTTCCCCTCAATCTATTTGTGAGTGGGACAAGAAAGGAAATGACTGATGGTGGTACACAGTACCCAAAAGACACCAGAAAATGGTGATTGTGGGTGAACCATAAAAGATAACATATGTTCTTGTAAAAATTTTTGTGGAGGTTTTTGAGATCTATATTGTAGTGTGATATAAAATTATGGACCACATATTGACTAGGCAGTGTTTTGCTGCTGGTAAACTCTTTACCGTGCATAGCAGATTCTCTTTACATAACTGAACAAACTTTTATCAGACATTTGTCAAGACAATTCTGATTACACTAGCCTTCAAATAAATGAGAAATCTCCTTTGAAATCGATGCATTCATGTTGGTGCTATGATTCCATAAACATACAAAGATTTATATCACATGACTTCACGCAATGGGGCAGGTCAACCGATTCTCCCATTTTCCCCAGGATGTCCTATGATAACAGTAATTTTTCTTTAATCCTCCTGGCGCCCTTATTGACTGCTTGTTTCTCCCATTTCGCCATTGATCACTGTTATAAACGTTATTAATCCCATGAAGCAATATCTATAGTTCAAATTCCCCAACTGACAAACCTCAAAATATTTTCACATAATAATTCATACTATTGTCGACATATAGTTTTTTCTCTGTTCATGGTTCTACAACAAGAAGTTGGTTTGATTGAAGGGAATATGAAAAGTGGAGAAGGAATGATGCAGCTTATGTGTCTAGATAGGCCATGAGAGGGCAATATTTAATTGCGTTGTTCATCAGTGCCGGCAACCCACAGATGTGCTTACCTCATACCAATCAGCAGCTATGGTACAAAAGGCATGGAAGTAACAAGAACTCGTGAAAGCAGATTATAGAGACATCCATGTTATGTTGTTTACTTCTCTTTGGATTGATACAAGCTTACTGTGAGCTATGTAAGTTTGACTTCACCATCGCTCCTAGGGGTAATGCTGACTGCAGCCAACATTCTTCTATAGAAGTTCATAATCGGGATGAAAGAGAAGTGAAGGCATCCTCATATTTACACATACATTCTGGTAATGGGAGTAAGGATTCCCAAAATGTTTCAGATGAGTTAGTAATAATTTTTCGTACTGTCAAACATAATATCATCAACAGAACTATGAATTTTGTAAATAAATTATCAGCAGATGTTTTACGTGATTCTAATTTGGTGAAGATGATGACATGTGATCGAACTAAGGCAGAAGCAATTGTGAAGGTCTTGACTCCAAAAAAGTTTTCAGAACTTCACTAACATCTTGAAAAATCCAGCTAAAATAAGCAAGTTTTCCTCTATTGGAATGGATGCCTCCAATCATACAAGCAGAAGGATGGTCCCTCTGCATTGTATTTTGACCCATAAAAAGTCTTAAAAAACAGGCTTATGGACTTCACTGAAGAGGCCGATGAGACAGTTAATTGTGTTCAGTCTGATCAAGCTTTCAGTTGGGCTTCGTAATTTAGATTTAAAGAACCTCACTTCATACTGTGTAGATAATGCAAATCTGAGTTATGGGAAGCATAATACTGATTTTAATGTGGTTCGAGAATACTACAAGAATTTAGTGAAACCAAGTGCTCAGTCATGTACTGCCTTAGGCAACAAAACATTATAGTGCCTGGGGAGAGAGATAATGTGGACTGTGCAGATCTGCAGTAATTATCATTTAGCTGCACCAAAAATTGGATGCCCCTGCATTTTAAGAACATTGTGGCAGTTGTGGAACATTGAATAAATGTTAATGCCTTCTAGTTTTGGTATGCGGCTTGGTAATTTAATTTTTTAACGATACCGGCGTGGGGTGACGCTATTCTTTCTTCATGTTGACTTTGCCTCCAAAGAGCTCAATTTAAAAATGCAAGTCCTCATTGCATCAGGAGAAGCAATTAGGACATGGATCAGTACTTGAATGAAAACTTCTGACTTCCGCATGTTATAACTTTTACATAACACAGTACTGTGACAACGCAATTACATGCATCTCAAATGAGCCACATAAGAAAAATGATCATTCTGTTCTTCAAATTTCTGTTAATTACTGAGATAATCACAACTCCCTACAGTATCTTTGCCATTCAGTGATGGCATTAATGTTTATTTACATGTGTAGACAATTTAAATAACCTACACAACTGCGCCCCCCCCCCACCATTTATACTGGCATAATACAGATCACTGGACATCACGATATGGTGGTGGTACTTTTCACTATTTGCAACTCTTCTGTACTTTAAACTCTTGGCCTGTCAGCATACTGAGACCTTTATTCATGGCAAAATTTACCTCATTCACTCGTGGAACATGTAATTACATTATATATATATATATATATATATATATATATATATATATATATATATATATATATATATAACTCTACAAGTTATTACTATTACCATTTACAAAAAATTTTTAAAGGTTGCATCAACAGAAGTATTTGAATTCAGAGTCAGTAGTCTGATTATGGGAATCCAGCCACTGCTATTGCAGAATTGTCCAGCATGTGCACCTCAAGAGATGAATGCTGCACATGCACTTGAGTTAGACAAAAACCGGATTTCGAAAGCAGTGTTTCGTTGTCGTGTTTAAATTTTAAGGTCTGAAGCAAATTTGCTAGCCCAGTTAAACATGGAGCCTGAAAAACAGCTGTTACTGTTTCTGATTTAATCAGCACAATCACTATTTCTGTCCAATTAGGCGAGGTGTAAACTGCTTCAGTCTAATATTGCTACTTATCCTTCACCATACAAAAGCCACTCCGTCCATATTAGCCAAAAAGTTTTTAAAAACAAGACGAAATTTGACAGCCCAAGCATGTTTCTAAATAGGTTGTGTTTAATGGAAGCGACAATCGACTGCGGAATTGGAAAACCGGCAACTAGACGCGGATTTCGAGAATCGATTTTGAAGTGTTTCGGTGTTGGCAAACAGGCTTACGAAATACGATTTTAGGAGCCCCACGTTAATGGGGTGTATGTGTGTGCTACAATCTCACATGTTTACACAAAGTCAATGAAAGTGTTCATCCCACTGCTGCAACATGGAGTGCTGAGGCTTATGTATGGTGGAACCATCGATACTGTGGCGAGGAGATTCATCAATTGCAGCCCAGGCATTTGTTCCTGTGGTGATCCACATGTTTCAGTGGTTGAACCAGGCTCACGCTATTAGCAGCCACAAGAAACTTGAATGTTCAAGGTAAGACTCCAGTGCCTCTATCCATTTCCATACCATCTCTGTGGTAGAATGTCTCGTTGATACATGATTGCACTGAGGACATAAATGTTCGGTCCTGGCCAGCACCCACAGGCTATTTACAGTTATTAGATCACACATGCCATCCTGAAAAACATGCTCAGCTTTACATTGCGTCATAGTTTTTACATTTCATCATTGCTACAATTACCTAAGTATTTACGTTTCAAAATTTATTTACATGCTGGGATTACATATTATTACTCTGTACATATACATTTTCATTTCTGTACATAAATTTCATACAAAAATTTACATAAACACTGTAGAGAAATTGTACATGTGATTTTATCTCATGTAACATCTTTCAGTTTCTACATTATCATTTTATCACATTTTACTGTCAGGCATTACCCTTTTGAATGTTCATTTGAGAACAATCTGTACTCATAGTCTCATCTTACTTTAACACGAAACAGATTGTCGTTTGTTCTTTCTCGTTTTCCTGTACTGACAAAATATTTGCGTAAAACGTTATCACATGATGTGCATAGCCGGCTTCGGTGGCCATGCGGTTCTAGGCGCTTCAGTCCGGAACATCGGGCATGGACGTGTGTGATGTCCTTAGGTTAGTTAGGTTTAAGTAGTTCTAAGTTCTAGGGGACTGATGACCTAAGATGTTAATCCCATAGTGCTCAGAGCCATTTGAACCATTTTGTCATCATCAACTGTAAACAGTGTACGTCAATGTCAGTGACTTGTACTTCCTTTACTACATGGTATCACCCTCGTGTTTTCTGATGTGCATGAATATATCTCTACAAGAGTTGTACCAATAAACAGGCGTAAAACAATGTTGAGACAACTAGAATTCACGCGCAAATGTGCTGTAATAACTCTTGCCAGTCGCTCTTCTCAGTGACCTGGATTTGTAATGCGTGGTCTGGCCTCTTTTCATTTGGTAGCACAAGATCTAAGTTCAAACTTTTTATACATCTGGCATACTGTAATCTTTTCATACACTCATTCGCACTATCACATACTTTCATACATGTAATTATTAATTTTCGGTGGGGCTCCTATGCTTTAGTACCAAATCCCTAACTATTGCATTCCATATTTTATCCAGTAGTTATTCTGCATCACTCGCTAGAAGGACACTTAAATAATAACTTAAAACTAAGCGCATAGTTGTTCACTGGCTACTAATGCATCGCACTTTTAATATTTATATATTCAATTTCTGTCAGTATGCAGTTCATTCTTTATCAGAGTTTTTATGGGTTGTAGGAGTCTACACCTTTGTACTGCAGTTGTCGTTTTGACTGGAAAGGTAATGTATACAAGACTTAATTCATATTCCTTCATCCCTCTTTTACATATTATCATTCGTGTAGCATGTAAATAGTGTATTATAGTGTGTAGCTAGTTTTGTGAAGATAGTATTTACTTCTTCCTGTGTATAAATATTCCTTAGTTTAGTTCTTCTTAATTTCTTAATCTAAGTTTAGTTCTGTAGCATAGACGTTTTATTTCCTTACCAGTCAACTAATATTATAAGATGCAGATTACTTGGCGTTCATGCTAACCTACAATCATCGTCGGCTTATGCTGTGCTATGTGCTTATGAGGAGGCTGTCAACCTCTTGCTTGCACAGTTCTGTCCCCACCCGATTTTTCTGCTTACATGTGCTGCATCTCAATCGCATGTGTACTGTATGTTTAAACTGTACAGTGCCAAATTAAATGATTTCTCACACTCAGTGAGGGTAAAGTTTTCTGAGCTTCTCTGACCTGTAAGAATACAATAAAAATCTTACATAACTAAAACTTAAGGCAACACAAATGAAATAGCCAAAAATTAAATCTTTCCTTAACACTAAACATCAGTCATAATGAATATATTCAAGTGGACAGTATGTCATCTTTTATATACACCTAAATACACTTATATACATTCCTCCAAGCTGTGCCTGATCAGTGTCAAATTCTGCTTAGTGCACAAATTCACATAAATCTTCGTGTGGGTAGAGCCCTTTTTTTTACCACTCCTTAAGTATACTAACTTACAGGCTTGTGTGTGAGGGATTTTTGATATAACAATTGGCCCTGTGTACAGCAGTTGCCCTTTGCGATTCCACTTACCATACTTTTTTTGATAATATGGGGTGGTTCTTCCATAGAAGATTCAACAGAGCATTACTGTTTAAAAGCTGCTGTAGTGTAATACTAATCCATGATATTGCTTTAACTCTTTCTTATTTTGAGTTACAGGGCAGCATCTGATAGCATCGAGGTTCTTAGGATCTGGAAGTATGCCTTAAGGTAATATTATATGTCCACGGAATTTAACCCTTTCCTCACCAAAGTATGACCATTAGGTTGTCCATAGCTCCATATTCTGAAAACCTATGCAAGACTTGATCCAAGAGCTGTAAGTGTTCTGACCACATGGAGGTAG
Source organism: Schistocerca piceifrons (assembly GCF_021461385.2). Taxonomy (NCBI): domain Eukaryota; kingdom Metazoa; phylum Arthropoda; class Insecta; order Orthoptera; family Acrididae; genus Schistocerca; species Schistocerca piceifrons. The sequence goes on from NC_060138.1 coordinate 278,871,374, forward strand.
CAATCAGTAAATCACCAATGTACGCAATGACTCTATTCAACAATTCAGGCCCTAATACTCGATGTAAAGCAGAAATAAATATGCCTGTACTGATGTTTAAACCAAAAGAGAGAACACACAACTCATAGCTTCTGCTCCACATACAACAGCAGTGTACTTTCAGCTTTCTTCATGTAGTGCGATTTGCCAGTATGAGGCTCAGAGATCTGTTATGGTGAGGTAGTTAACGTTATTGAATTTTATAAGTTGTTTTTCCAGGTCTTATTAATTCCTCGTGCATCGAGCATGAGGCAGACACTACCATCTGATTTGCTAATGGCCAAACTGGGGCTACAGCATGAACATAAGGATGGTTGTGTTATTTCTCAGTTTGACATTCTATTTATCTCTTTCCTCACAGATTCCTTTTTGGCCCATGGAATGTGGTAATAAAATGCAGGAGGTTTCGTGTGGGTACATCTCCATTTTGTATTTGTATCTTTCGATTATGCCCGGGCATTGTACAAAAACATGAGCATAATGTATTAAAAGGTCCTGCAGTTCTTCCTTTTGTTTTTCTATATTATTCGCTGACTCACTCACATTGGTGTGCACGATCTCAGGGCCTATTTCCTGTTCCTGTGATTGCTCAATTCCCTGTGTGTTTGCAAACATGACAGCAGGGTAGAAGAATTGGGTTCAAACGTCAGCAGTGTCTTATGGTTTGCTTTCTATGGCTTTTGACTTGACTAGATCTACTGAACATTGTTGGTTGTTCACAACTAAATGACACTTCCCTTTACCAATGTCAGTTTGTGCTGGTACTTCCTAAAGGTGTCCATGTCGATAAGGCAGTTTACTATTGTCCTTTCAACCACAAGAAAATTGCATTGTAAAGAGAAGCTATCAATTTGAACAGGAATCCATGCCTGTAGTCTTATCCCTTTGGCTTACCTCTGGCAGCCTTTTAGATTTTGCAATTTTGGACTGGAAGCATCGGCATGTGTCCTCGTTTTTGCAACTGATCAAACAGACCCTGTGAAATTATATTCACGGTAGCTCCAGTGTGCAGTACTATGGGTACCCTTCAACCAAGTATTTGCACATTGATTTTTGCCTGTACTGGGTCTTCACTTTCATGGACACAGTTGATAATATCTTCCTGACACAAGCCATCTTTGATATCATCACAGATGTTGGATTTAAGAAAACAGCTTTCAACTAGTTCCATACCCCTACCCCTATTACAGGCCATTGAACGGGGGTATATCGAGACCAGTTAGTTTTATCCTGAGCACTGACCTCATTAGGGGTAACCTCAACTATTTGCACATTATTGATTCGAAATTTCGTTGCCCCGGCCACTATTCAAAATGTAATTTTTGATCGTCAGGCAGCAGTGGATTGTATTGTCGCTCAGTTGCCCCTGCCAGTGGCCATTTGGGTCATTGCCCCTGGTGGGTGGTACATTGTACATTTGCTGACTGTAACCTCTCTGGCCATTAAATCCTGACCGATTGATTATTTTTGTATCCTCACTTGAAGTTTTGACCCTTTCCATTACCAAACTAGTTCCTGTTGGTATTGCTGCGAGGGGGATATGGCTGCCAACCATGGTGGTTGTTACTGCCATTTTCACTATGTTGTTCGTTAGTACTTGTGGGGCCTGCCTGCGCACCGTCACTCTTGTGGTTGCACGGGTCTCTCTTCATAGATGAGATCAATGGAAACGAAAACTGAGAGGAAATTGTATCATACTCATGAGTGGTGAATAATTTCTCACGTATGTTAACTAATAGCTTCCTTTTCAAATTTTTTAGGTCATCTACATATCATATTGGATTTGATGAGAAATGGGTTTTATTTAATACTTCTCAAAGTGTCTTCTGCACCCTCTGTGTTTACTGCTGAATGGCGCCAGGTTAAACACTTTGCACCTTACTCTCTCTCGCACTGTGATTGACCAGGACTTGTCCAGGAATGCCCTTTGAAACTGTTCGTAGGTGTGACACATTTCCACAACGAGACATCACTGTTTGTATAACCTACTAAAAATTATATCGTCTGCACTGCGGTCTACTTCACTGGGAAAACGTTCCATAAGGCTCTTACGAATGCAATTGGATTTGTTCATTTACCTTCAGAAGAAAAAATCAGAACCTGTCTGTTTTATAATAAGCATTCATCCATAGCAAAGTAGAAAGGCATGCAGATCTGTCCATTGCAGGCATAGCATTGTTTTTATGTATCAGATCATATTCTGAATACCAGTGCATGACAATTGCAGAAGTCAGCAGCATCTGCTGCATGTTATAGTTGCGATCTACTTCAGCTGACAGGGTAGGGTTCAAATGTGGATAGATGTTCGGGTTATCTTTTCTGTCTGTCGTCATTTGACAGCTTGTTGTTGAATGTTGCCCTTCCTTTTCAATGTTATTAAAGATGTTAGTTATCGGGTTTTCGTCCACTGCTTTCAACCTCTGATCTATTTTAGCTCATAGTTCTGCCTTCTGTATCTTCATTGCTTCCTCGGTCACATCTACATAACCTCTTTGCTCAATTCTCATGTACTGAGTATGTGCTGGCGTGAGCACCTTGATCGGCAAAGAGGCTGCGAGAAGATCGATAGTAGGCATCGGAGCATGTGAGACTATCAAGAGAGAGGCCAACAACAGAATCGCAAGAAACGTGCTGGCAATACCCTACTCAACCACCAGTATTTAGGTCGCGACCTAAATACTGGCGGTTGAGTAGGGTATTGCTAGCACGTATATATATATATATATATATATATATATATATATATATGAATAAAAACTAGCTGCTTAAATAATTAAAATGAAAATTATGAGTGATTGAATAAAAATTGGAAGGTACACATATCCTGAGTGAACTTTAACTGGCACTAACATAAACAGAGCTAACACTCGAGAAGCGTTTATCCCTAGAAGAAAAAACTTACTACTAACTTAAAAATTCATATAAGTGTACAACAGCTCGATGGTCACTAATACCTCTTTCATATATTCAACCATGTACTCATTTACTTTAGTGTGCAGTCATGCTATCACTAACTCATTTAATGCCATGTGCGTCTCTACTTACCTTATAAACCTGAAAGATAAAATGTATTATAGGAATGATGCGATCTCTTATTCATCTTGTCACTTATATTGTACTCGCTTGTTTACCTGCAGCAAGAGGTTTCTGTTCCCTCAATTCTAATTAGTACATTTACTTTGAATACTTAAATTTGTAAATATATAGTTATAATGTACATAGTAACGTAACTGCAGTAAATATTTTATAGTTTAGAATTCTTTTCTGTGTATTTAATCCCTTGGTTTATCTTTGTTTGTGTGTATTGTATAGATAGTCGTAGTTGTAGTATAGACTCTCCTTTAATTTTCTATGTCCCAGTTTATGTAAAAGGCTTTAAAAATGCTAGTGTAGGCTATAGCTCATGGAGTTTGTTTGTTTTGGGTACTCCAACACTTTCAACTGTATCTGGCTCTCACGTGCTTGCTGTTTGTTGACTAGTTTTCTCCCCAATGCGCATGCACTGTGGTGCTCTGTTACCGCTAACGTCGCGGCGAGTTGTGTATCGCAGTGTGTGTTATCGTATGTTTCACAAGTTTGTTTATTTATTTACAACAGGGCTACATGCAAAGCGAAGCGTTGTGTTTAAACTATCATCATCTCTAGACACATGAAAATAAAATTCTTCCTTGTTACATCCACTCACCTTATCATTTACGCATTTGACATGTAAGAAAAAATATACCAAAAATAATTTTCCTTAAGGTGGGACGTAGATGAAAAACACACACTATTCCAAAAGTGCACCAAATACGCAGTTTTGAAGATATGGCAATGAAATTTTGTACCACATTTTACATGAAAGTAACACATTTACATATAAAATACTTTGATTATATATATTCAACATTTTTTGAATGGTATTTGAAGTTTTATTTTCAAAAAATAATGTGTGTTTCTTTTTTCAGAAAGTATTCAAGAGATTTCTACAAAAATTTCTTTGTTTCATCTCTTTATATGTTGTAAGCGTATCTCATGAGGGTTTTGAATAGGTCACATAGGAGAATTTTCATAATTTTTTAATTATAATTCCAGAAGTACAATTTTAAAATCATGCATAATTCCAAGAACTTTGCCCCATAATTCAGCTTCCAATCAGAAGTTCAAAATTTGCTATTGAGACAACGTTTATTAGGTTTACAGAAATATGTGCACACAATTTCATGATTCTAACATTCCTAGAATATCAGGAAAAGGTACATAAGCTTTAAGAAACAAACTTTTCAGGAAACGCAATTTAAAGTTCAACCTTACTTTTTTCCTTATGTCACTTCTTCAGAAGGCACCACATTGTACTCTGGGTCATCTTTCCTGTCAAGGCTTCTCTTCTGGTTTCTTGTTGTCTGTCTTCTTTCCTTTACTAAGTCTTCAACTGACTTTTCAGCTGCAGAGACGCACTGTAAATCTATTTTTGTCAGGATGTCTTGAGTAAAAGTTCCTATCTTGAAGCCCATTCCTTCTAATACCTCCATCCTCCCAACGTTCTCATCATTAAATACAATAACTGCATCATAAGTTGTAATTCTTCAACTGTAGCAGATGCAAATGTGTTTTTAGGGCATCATTTCCATATGAGCGAATTTAGAGACTCATTTGGATTTTGCGTTTTGCCATAAAGACACTTTTTGAGAAGTGCAAGATTGGCCAGAGATGATCTATAAAACCAAAGAGTATGTATCATGGCCTACTAGGTGTATCCTGCACATGTTTGGTTGAAAGTAATACACAGAATCGTTGTTCACTGAGTTGGTATTGAAGCGCTGGTTCAAAACATGGGCGTGGCAGGGAGGATGAGTCACACTTTTAATTAATTTTCAGGCACTTTGGATGCAATTTCAACATTGAATCTTTGGGAACTTATTGTCCATGAGTTGTAATAATAAATAAAAAATAAATCGAAAATTGACATTTTTGATTAATTTCATCAACAGCTAACAACATAAATTCTGGAATGTGATTTTCCAGCATCCTAAATCTAATATTGTTGTATAAACGTACAACTTAGAGGGTATACATTCCTTCTTGAATATATAAACGTGTTCAAGTATTTGTGTGGGTAAAGGCCCTTCTCTTTACCCTTGTACACGTGTGCCAATCTGTATGCTCCCAGGTAGGGGATTTTGGTAATTATGTATGGTCCAATGTATGGTAATTGCCACTTATGGTTCATTTTTCCAATTTTTATGGATTTGGGATGTGTTCTATGTAACACCCTTTGTCCTATGTAAATCTGTTTTGTACATTTCAGCTTTCTGTTAAATTCCTTTTCTACATTTAGCCCAGGCTTCAAGGTTGATTACTGGTTGTCGTATTTTATCATCCAGTGATAATTCTGGTATCGTTATCTACAGTATAGGTTTTTCTCCATTTGTCTACCTGTTTGCAATTGAACATCAGCTCATTTGGTGTAAATCCAGTTGATGTATGGGGAAGGTTGTTAACAACTCATAAGAAAGGAGTGAAATATTCGATCCACTTGGTAAGTTTTCAAGGTATATAGGTCTTCACAAACCTGTTGAATACCTTAAACACCCCTTCTATGGGGTACGCTTCGGTACGAAATTTGAATACTAAAATGTGTTTGATTCGGTTGGAATATACAAACTCTTTCCATTTACATCCCACAAAATATGAGGCATTATCTATTAATATGACTTTCCTACCATTGCAAAATAATACTCTTTAATTCATCTTATAACTGAAATGGCTGTAACTTTCTGTACAGCATACAGTTTTGTGTATTTAGTGAAAATATCATATAGGCTTACTATATATTTTACCCCCCCTTTCCTCTGGGATAGGGTCCAGCCATATCTAACGATACCTTTTCTACGGGTTTCTTAGCCACAATGGGATGTAGTTCTACCTGTTTGGAGATGTTAGAATGTTTTGCTTTCTGGCAAACAATACACTTCATCATCACCGGTAGTACTCTTCGTCTAAGGTTTGGGAAATAGCAATATTAGCTATTTTATCAGTGCATTTTGCATTACCATAATTGCCACAATTATGGTGTGTGTATAAGATAAAATAATCCACATGTTCCTTTGGCAAACATATGCGCCATTTCTCTAGCTCGGGAGGTTTTCTATGGAACAGAACACCTTTGTGAATAGCGAAAAACCTTTTTAATTCTTTAAATTCAATTTTTCATCGCCGTTATGTGCAAGTTTTGATCTTACCTTACTCCAGCGTGTGTCTTCCTGCTGTAATTGCTCCATATGTTTGCACATGTGGACATAGCATGGTCGGAGTGTTTTGGCCTCCATCAACACAGCTCTTATTTCACCTTCCTGTTCTAAAAGATTGTTGAATTCCTCTAAGCCTTGTGATAGTCGAGAAAGAGCATCAGCTATTATGTTTTGATTTCCTTTTATGTATACTATTTCAAAGTCGAATTCTTGAAGATACATACACCATCTGACTATCCATCGGTGCAGCAATTTACAAGCTAACAAAAACGACAGGGACTGATGGTCACAGTACACTTTTGTGTGTTTACCCCAAAGGAAACATTCAAAGTTTTTAAAGAACCGAATTACAGCCAAACCCTCTAACTGCATGACTGAATATGAACGTTCAGCTTTGGATAGGGTGCGACTGGCGAAGCTTATTACTTTACAGATAAGATATCCTTCTTCTTTCACCAATTGGATAAGGCATGCACCTAGATGATGAGAAGACACGTCGGTGCATAAACAAAAATCTCTTTTCATGTCTAGTCGAGATAAAATATTAGTATTTAATAAGGCTCGCTTGATGTTTTCTAAATCCGTTAGACATTGTTTGTCCCATACCCAAGGTCTGTTTTTTCGGAGAAAATTGAGTGAAACATCACTGTTCATAGAATGAGATTTTCACTCTGCAGCAGAGTGTGCGCTGATATGAAACTTGCTGGCAGATTAAAACTGTGTGCCCGACCGAGACTCGAACTCGGGACCTTTGCCTTTCGCGGGCAAGTGCTCTACCAACTGAGCTACCGAAGCACGACTCACGCCTGGTACTCACAGCTTTACTTCTACCAGTACCTCGTCTCCTACCTTCCAAACTTTACAGAAGCTCTCCTGCGAAACATCCCCCAGGCTGTGGCTAAGCCATGTCTCCGCAATATCCTTTCTTTCAGGAGTGCTAGTTCTGCAGGTTCGCAGGAGAGCTTCTGTAAAGTTTGGAAGGTAGGAGACGAGGTACTGGTAGAAGTAAAGCTGTGAGTACCGGGCGTGAGTCGTGCTTCGGTAGCTCAGTTGGTAGAGCACTTGCCCGCGAAAGGCAAAGGTCCCGAGTTCGAGTCTCGGTCGGGCACACAGTTTTAATCTGCCAGCAAGTTTCGTCACTGTTCATAAGTTGGTTGGGGATGAATTTCCTGAAAAATGACATTAGGTCTAAATATGCCTTTAATTGTCCCTTGTTTTGCGGGCGAGGGCAGTTCCTAATGGCATCAAGTTTCTTAGGATCTGGCAGTATGCCTTCCAAAGAGATTATGTGTCCTAAAAATTTTAACTCTTCTTCTCCGAAATTCGATTTTTTGAGATTTGCTGTTACTCCATATTCGGAATAACGTCTCAATACTTGTTCAATTAATCTTAAATGTTCTACCCAAGTGGGAGTAGCGACTAAAATGTCGTCCATGTATACTGTTACCTTACTCAACATTTCGGGCCCTAGCACTCAAGTGCAGAGATAAATACATCTGCACTTACGTTCAAACCAAACGGTAATACTTGAAATTCAAAGATCCTGCCCCCACATACGGAGGCAGTATACTTCCAACTTTCTTCATGTAGTTTTATTTTCCGATATGAAGACTGGAGGTGTATTACAGTAAGAAATTTAGTAGTATGGAATTTCATAAGCTGTTCCTCTAAATTGTCTAGACGTGTTCGGACTGGTACAATAATCTTATTAATATTATGTGCATCAAGGACCAAGTAAATATCGGAAATTGTGGATGCCTAAGTAATCCCTCATTTGCAAGTAATGTTGACAAACACGCCGTGCTGACAGTGACAGGAATGTTTATGTGCCCTTATGGGGTAGCGCTTGGCAACTGCACTTGCTCGACAGGTGCAACTGCCAGCAAGTGTTGTTGCATTGTGCAACCTTCGGTGTTTTCCTTCGACGGGCTACCCCCGTGTTGTGAGTAATCAGTGAAGGTATCTAATTTCTCTAAGAGCATAGGTTTGTCTTCTGTCATATGTTGTTTTGGAAGGTCAGTAGTTTTAGCAACACTGCCTTGCAACCTTGCCTCGGCCTCCTTTAAACCCGAGTCTGTTTTAGCTAGAAGGTGACTTTCCTTCTCTTTTGGAGCTTCTTCTAAGTATCTACATAAAATTTGCATTCTGACACTACGTTTTCAGCAAGTGTGCTGCCCTTATCCAGCATCCCGGCTTCAGCTTTTTCATTTATTTCCTTTACATCTGCACATCAGTTATCTTTATGTTTTTTGGCAAATTCTGACTCTACGCTTAACTGATCTACTCTTAGACTCAACTTGTGTATTTCTGTAGGTAGGATTTTGCATAAGGCTTGCAGCTCGCTGACAGTATTCGTCCCATTTTTTACCGACGTATCCACTTTCCGTTGCGTCTCCTGAATTTGACAATATGCTTCACTAAGGTTTTGTAACTCACCTGCAGGTTGTTCCTGGTATAGTCTACGGATGTTTCCTTTTCCGTTAACGTATTTGTATTGCAGGACATGTCGGTAATTATTTCTTGGTTTAGTTGTTTACCGAGCTCTGTGAACTTACCGGATAATTCGTCAGATAATTCAGTGCGTATAGTTTTGCTCACCTCACTGAACTGTTGGCTAACAGTATTCTTGAAATCGTCAAACGCGTGATTTTTCTGTGCAAACTGTTATCTTATTAGTTGCATTAGCTGTGTCATTGCTTTTGTGAACTGTTTCCTGCGCTTGCGTTCGCTACGTCGTGAGCAAATAATCAAAGGAATTTTCGCTGTCGCGCTCTTCAGTTTCACTATGTGAAAAAATGTTTCCCGGTGAGACTCGAGAAATTGTCTCATCGAGCGTCATAAAAGTAGCATCATGACTAGTTATATCACCATTGTCATCATTTTTTAATAATGGGACGCCAACCTGGTTGTTTTGGTAGCCATCGGCTAGTTCACGAGTCAGCGCGTTACTTTTAACTGTTGCAAAACTAGGATTTCCACCATCTTGGCATATTGCATTTTGTAATAAATTTTCAACAATGGTCATTTCCTTTGATTCCATTGTAAATAGTGTTTAACAAAATTATGAAAAGAAAAAAATTATAAACATGAAATTTTGTTTGTATCGGTACTTTTCAATTAAATGTTGACTTTACACAAATCTTCGTCTTTTCTATAGAAATGCACTTTCCGTAAAGGATATTAATTCGAACGAAAAGGGATTATTTACTGCGAGAGAGACGTCGCCAAGCGCTGCCATATAAGCAGCTTCCAACCTTAACCGCTGAAATCAGCATTCCCGGCGCGTTTCGTTTATAGGCAGAATTTAATTTTAATTTGCTCCTTCAAGTTGTTAATAGTTTCAATATCACGGACATGTAACAAAGGTCTCATTAGTTCTTTGTAACAGTAAATGGATAATTTATCTCAAAAAATTTTTGTCTCAACAATTGAAAAGTCTGTTCATATTCCGCTCAGCGCGGTTCTTTGAACGGTCTCCATTGAATAGCGGCGGAGGGGGGGATATAAAATGTAATATATATCGGCAAACTGAATAAAAATTTGATGCTTCAATAATTTTGAAAGAATGACTGAAAAAAATTGGAAGATACACACATCCTGAGTGAACTTTAACTGGCACTAATATAAACAGACCTTCAATATTCAATAGATTTATTCAAATTTAAATTTACGTGCTTCTTTTCCTTGTTACCGCCCTTGTGCATGAGCTTGGTATGACAATGCTGGTTCCGGATTGCCCGTCTTCTGCTCACGCAAATTATCCTCGTCTGCTTCAATCCTATTGATGCAAGATTCTCGGCGCGTCGCGGAGAGATGAACAGACGGGTATCGTCGCCGTGAACGTACGAATAAACTTTGCTAGCTCGATAACTTTCTTTAATACTTTCTGACGCACAATTGGAATACACCCTTCTGAACAATACCAATGCGGCCGAACTCGTCACACGTCCACCCGCTACCGCTTATAGAGGCAGACGGATGAATCTAAAGCAATTACAAAATTGAAGAGCATCTCTCTACTCCTTTTGTTTCTATGCCAATGTTATATGTCGTACAAAATTATTGAAAAGAGCGATGGAGAAAAGAAAAGAAAAAATGTGGTACATTACATAAATCAGTCATCTAGTGAGTCAGTGAGTCGAGTCTACAGTCACAGCCCAGTGGGAGTCGCAGTCGCAGCCTCTAGCTCAGAGTCCGTCAGTACCTAGCGACAAGGGTAGTGTCATAGTGGGACTTGTACTTCTCCAGCAGTGAGGCTAACGTGGACAATTCTGGAAGAGCTTGTACTACAACACCTGGATTATCTTAAATTAAGTAACTTCTTGTTCTTATGAATAAAGAACCTTGTTAATACATGCATGCAGTTTGTGTTATAGAAAGAAGATACCGGCCACCAACAACGTCCTCTCCTTGCTTCTCATGGTACAAGCCTACAGTGACAACGAGACGGAACAAAAACTGGCGACAAGAATAATTCCGTGCAGAAGATGAGAAGATCTTACTTGTTTCTCTTGTGTTTTAGCGCGCAGGGGTGCTCATTTCTCATTGCTAATGTGTTGTTGTGTCCTTAAATATATTCCGGAGGGGGGGGGGGGGCGCAGAACTAGTCAAATTTCCCTTTTCAGAGGCTTTGCTTTCTTCTTTGCTACAACGTGTTTGTGTAAATCATGACTACCTCGCCCCCTCCAATCCCTGCCCCCCCCCCCCCCCTCCAGTTTCAGAACCAACAAATTGCTGCTCTGCTGATGATGGAACAACTACTTCTGGCTATAAGCGGCGTCGGGCACACAACAACAACCGACTGACCGACTAGCCCAACAAGTGCTGCCGACCTGCATACCATCGTTCTGGCAATTTAACGACACACAAGAGGAATGGCTCGAATACCTAACAACGCTCCAAGCACATTGTCAAGTTCATGGTGTATAAGGTAGGTACTGTAAAACTACAGTACTTTCTTTCGGCTGCTGGGTCTCCTGTGTTCAGCTTAATGCAAAATCTATTCCCAACAGCATCTCCCGACGCACTCAGCTACGACGAAGTACTCGCCGCGTTACCTAAGTATTATAATCAGCAAGTCCAAGTAGCAGCAGCCAAATATCAGTTTTTTCTCTTGCAGAAAAAGCCAGAACAGACGTACAGAAATAACAGGCATGCCCAGGAAGTGTAAATTTAAATATAGTTGTGGCAACTTTTGCAGTGATTTAATGATTAGAGATGCAATAACGGCCGCGCGGGATTAGCCGAGCGGTCTATGGCGCTGCAGTACTGGACTGCGCGGCTGGTCCCGGCGGAGGTACGAGTCCTCCCTTGGGCATGGGTGTGTGTGTTTGTCCTTAGGATACTTTAGGTCAAGTAGTGTGTAAGCTTAGGGACTGATGATCTTAGCAGTTAAGTCCTATAAGATTTCACACACATTTTTGAACATGCAATAACGTTCGATGTCCCAGACAATGTAGAATAAGGGAACAGATCTTAAAGTATTCAGATCCATCACTTCCTGAAGTGTTGAAAATCTTAGAGTAACATGATTTGGGTACAATAGCGGCCGATAAGTTTGATCAGGCCCCGATTTGTAGGGTCGAATCGCCCCTTGCACGCGACCACCCAAAGTAGCCACATTAGCGAGCGCGTACACAACCGCGCGGACAGGCACGTAAACATGTAAACAGGCCTTTCAATTTAGTGAAGTCTTGGCCTAGATGTTTTGCTCTTCATAAAAAAAAAGCAGGATGCCTATCACGTAGCGCAACTTATTACACATGTGGAAAAAAAGGCCATGTCCAAACAGTTTGTTTGCAACGCCACAAAAACGTAATTTTTTCCCACTTCCAGAAAAAACAGACCCGTGCACATGCAGTGAACGTCGTGCTTTCGGAAGCTACAACAGGTTCTGACAAAAGGAAGATTAACGTTGTGCCTCTTTCTCGCCCTGCTGCTGTTCAACGACGTTCTAACAAATTATTTGTCTCGATACACACTGCTGGACACCGTGTGAACTTTCAGTTAGACACAGCTGCCTCAGTAACTTGGCATAATCGTGCCTCGTACAAACAGTTAGGCTCACCACGCCTTTCTAAATCTAGCAAGCACCTCACTGCTTACAACGGACAGGAAATTCCAGTCTGTGGACAGTGTAGTTTCTGTGCCACTTAAAAATCTCGCAGCAAGACAATGAATTTTACTGTGTTGAAATCAAGAGACAGTCAGAACATTTTCGGTTTAGATGCCTTTAATTTGTTTAGACATAGCATCCACGATAATGTACCGTCAGTCCCTCCACTTGCACCAGAAGACAGTGTCGCTAGCTTGCTTAAAGAACTTCCTGAACTATGGAAAAAGCTAATAATTTCTTAGCGAATATTACATTGAAAGACATGCACAGCGTAAGTTTTTTTTTTGGTCCACCCCATTGCAATTGCTCTAAGAGACAAAGTAGTTAGTGAACTGAAAGAATTGAAAGATAAGGGTGTAACTGTTCCGGTTCAAGCTAGTCAATGAGCAAGACCCCTCGTTTTGTTGCCTACGCCTTCTAGTTGCATTCGCATTTGTGATGACTTCAAGGGTGCAGTCAGCCCACAGACAATAGTTGACACTTATCCGTTACCTCGCTCTGAGGAACTCATGGACAGGCTTTTGTCAGGAAGTTACTTTTCTAAGATAGATTTGCGTGATGCCTATTTGTTAATTCCATTGGATGAAGAATCGCAGTGTTTGTTGTCAGTACACACTTAGGACTGTTCAAATATTTGCGTTTGCCCTTCAGCAGTGCTTCCGCACCCGCCATTTTTCGACGTTACTAAGAACAGATGACCACAAAACAGCCATTTTGTTCAAACTGTCTTGATTATATTGTCGTCTCAGGTCATACATTGTTTCGGCGTATCGACAAGCGATGGTAAGAAGAAGAAGAACACAAGAGCAGAGAAGGCTGTGAGACGACGTCAGCCAATAGCCCACTGACTAGGATGCCACCACGACAGAAGCGGCCCCTAGCCGAAGAGAATATAAGCGCCGCTCCTGCCAGTTTCGGGCGGACAGTAGAAAACGGACACTAACAGAGAGGCCTAGAGGAGCAGTATCGTTAACGACAGCAGTGACTTATGCCCGAGTGTGAATGCTTACGTGGACATTGTAAATAGTGAAGGACACTGACTGTTTATATGTCGCCCATCACTTGCGACAATTCGTTGTAAATCCAAAGTTAAGTATTGTCGGTTTTCTTTATTGTAATAAACACTATTAATGTGATTTGGAGCATCCTTTAGGTACGCTACAAGAGAGGAGTGGGCAGGACCCCACAGCCACTATAGGAACACATTGCCAATTTGCGTACTCTTTTTCGAGTGATGTCAGAAGCCGGACTCAAATGTCGTCTCGAAAAGTGTGACTTTTTTGAAACTGAACTACAGTACTTAGGTCATGTGATAAGCAGTTAGGGTGTGAAACTCTTCCAATCTCATTTGCTTGCAATCCGTGACCTGCCTGTTCCTCTCAATGTGTTTGAACTGCAGTCAGTACTAGGTAAGATGACAGACTATATTCGGTTCATACCAAATGCCGCTCAGATCATGGCTCCATTGCATCGCTTGCATCACAAAAATGTGCCTTTTGGGTGGACTAATGATTGTCAAGACGCATTTCAGAAACTCAAAAATGCTTTGCTCAGTGACAGATGTTTAGTGACCATCGTAGTCAGTGTGCTGTTGGCTGACATCGTCTCACAGCCTTCTCTGCTCTTGCATTCTTCTTCTTCGTACCATCGCTTGTCGATATGCTGGAACAGTGTATGACCTGAGATGCCAATTATTATGTTTAATCATTTCCATGTCGTGTTATTTCCACCCTCATTGTGATAACATGGTACCCCATACGTGATGTAGCGTAAGACAACAATTGGCATAATAGATTTTTTGAATGTAATTACTTATTTTAAATTATTATTAACGTACTCTCTACCCTGATGGTGACGTCCTACTATGGGTCGCCAGATACAGCGGATTGTGCAGATCTGCAGTAATTATCGTTTAGCCTCAGCAAACATTGTTTGCCCAGAAACACATGCAGGCATACATGCGTGCATGTTAAGAACATTGCGGCAGTTCTGGAACACCGAATAAATGTTAATTCCTTTTAGTTTTGGTGTGCGACTTGGTAAAATTTACTTTTTCTCCCTAATGATGGGCAACAATGCCGGCATGGCTGTGGCGGCTATTCTCTTGTCATGTTTTAGCTGGGTGGTAATGTGCTCGCCCCCCATGCAAGTGGGCCCGGGATCGATTCACGGCTGGGTTGGAGATTTTATCCACTCGGGGACTGGGTGTTGTGTTGTCCTCATCATCCTTTAATCCTCATCACCGGCTCACAAGTCGCCCAATATGGCGGCAAATGAAATAAGACTTGCACTTTGCAGCCGAACTTTCCCGAAAAGGGCCTCACGGTCAGCGTTGCCATACACTCACTTCCATTTTTTTCTTTTCATGTTGGCTTCGTCTCCAAAAAGATCCATTTAAAAATGCAAGTTCCTGTCACATTGGGAGAAGGAAATTAGAATGTAGCTTGTAAGTAGAACGAAAACTTACAACTTCCGCACATCATAACGTTTACTTGACACAATCCTGAGACAACAGTTTTACATCTGTCTTTCTCACACCATCTCAAAAGACCGATCAGTGAAAAAAAAAGAGGTACGTAAGAAGAGTGATAGTTTTGTTCTTCAAATTTCTATTAATATAGTAAGATAATCATACCTCTCTATGAAATCTTTAAAAGTTGGGCAAAGCTGGTGTGGCCCAAATCTTCATTGTTGCCAAAGTTACTCAAGATGATGGCCATTGATGTGGCAACATCACAATGACGTCATGGCAGGAAATTCAGATTTTGGCGGGAAAATAGGTCAACTGGATTACCTCCACTAACCTAACTCCATCACGCTCCGCTCCCCTCCCTTCCCCCATCTGGAAATTGGCGGGATGAAGGACTCAATCTGTGCTGGGTTGCCGAACGGGATGGACGTATGTCTTTATTTTGTATGCATTGTTTATTTAACGAATTTGAGTCGTTATAGACAGTAGCTCCATCCAGTGTGTTCACCTTGAGGTCCAGAGTCCCACTGACCTAATTAACAACAACAAGAACAACACAGTCACCAAACAAGCATTCATCGGCAGGTAGGGTAGAATGCCGCATTCCTATTGGCTCCCTGGGTGAAATGTCGGGTGGAGGGGATAGAGGTTGTGCTAACCCTTGTCGTGGTGCAGTCGCTCTCATTCTGCCTTTGTCAGTTCGCCGTTGTGGTTGATTGTGTGTTATGTACCGATATTTTTTCAGAGAAAACAAATGAAGTATATGGATTCCAGCGACAGCATCAGCAATAGTAGGAGTAGCAGCAAACGTCTTCCCCAGGAAAGTCTACCATGTAAGTTAATTGCTCTAATTACTCAGTGTACCTGTGTGTGCCCTGTAATAATTCTAGTATCCTTCACAGCACTTGTTTAGGTCGTCATTGGTAGAGATATATCTCTGTAGTACTGAGCTTTTGAATGGCTAGTTGCTGTAATTTTAGTGTTTAACGAATTTTTATTCTGTAGCTGGTATTACAGTCCTCTTTTCTTTAGCCTTCACCCTGAGATGTTGGCTGATCTAGATCGGTAGCTGGAGGCTGAGAGACTACTGCAGCAACAACCTCCAGCAATAATAACCAAGTCGGCGTAGTACGAACATAAATGTATTTATTTTTTACTTTTTATTTATTTTTTTTAATGTGTGGCTGTTAGAGAAAATATTTTTTTGTTCATGTAATGTACTGTGGCTCTAATGATGAAGGCTTGGGAATGTATATACATTTACTTTTCGTAACATGATGCATTCAGTTGTCTGAGACATATTCTTTGCTTTTCCAGGTATTTCTATGAATGAGGAAGGAGATGATGGGGTACGCGTCAAAAGCTGACTGCCATGAACAATCGATTCAGTCTTTTAAGTAGCAGAGTATGATATTCGAATTCAGTGTGTTTCATATATACGTAATTTCAGTGAACTAGAGAATACGATTTTCTGTTTATATTTTAGTACGTTAACGAAGACGATTTTCAGTGCGATTTTCTGTGTGTATGTGACTAACATTTTGAAGAAATAATTTCGTTCAGTATCTTATTGTTGTAGGTAGCGTCAGTGAGAAAGATAAATTGCCCCAAGGCGAGGGTGAAATACCAGAGTGGGTACATGAGATGGCGGCTACTACAGAGGAAGCTGAAAGGCAGCGCCATCTTGCCCTTTCAGGGAATTACTTGGCTGACAGGGAGATTTGTTGGAAAACCAGACTGAACTGCTTGATCCTTGGACCCAGAGTATAATTATTTTTATTCTGAAATGTTGGTATTTGTCTGCAGCATATATTTTTTTTTAAAAATCTTGAGCATTGTACTTAATTTGTATGTTACAGAGTTACGACAGTCACACCATCACCACAGCGGCTAGCTGTGGCATGAGTTCCTAGAGTGGTGATTGCAGGAGCAGAAATGAAACACGTGCTTGAGCGGCAGGCACCACCATGCAAAACACCACTGGCGATGCATGAGAGGTGCCAGCATCAACTGGGGCCGCTGTAGCGCCCGTCTCCATATGGTCGCATACCCCCCTGGCGTCCGTGGGTAGTTCAGTCAGAAGAAGAACAGCAACGATCTCCCACCTCCCAGGCTCGCGGTGGTGAAGGCTTCAGCTTGCAGCAGCAGCAGTGTCGCCAGACACTGTCGCTGCAACAGGGGTGTTCCCACTGGTCGTCTCTGCCGCCACATCATCCTACTCTGGCTCTGACTGGTTGCCCTCGCCGACAGCAGAAGGAATGTCTGCCATTGTACATAAACAGCATATTTGCTTAAGGTGCCTCAATGCCTTTTTCTCAGACAAGTTATTAGCAAAGCATCTAGTAGATTCCACTTCCAAAGACCCAGTATGTGTTATTATGCATATCGAGGAAGACATATTCATATAGTTTAAAAATGCTCACCACCAGAAGCAACGCTCGTTTGTAGTGTAGGCCGACTTTGAATGAATTCTCGCTCCTGTGACCCACTGTGAAGGTGACCCCACGACCTTACATACCACCTCTACAGAAAAACATGAACAATATGCAGCTACATACCAAATTGTGTCACCCTAGTATTCAAGTCTTCACCGCTACAAATCTTATGTCGGGGATAATCCTGCAGTTTGGCTGCTCACTGAGCTTGAAAAACTTTCATGGGAGGTTAATAAGCTTTATAGCGACCACGTTCCCATGACCAAATCGAAGGAGAATGAAGATTTGTGCAATAATGCTGTTGAGTGTCATATTTATGGTCTGCCATTAGACAGAAAAGCGGAAACTCCTCGTAGGGGCCACTTTCATGTTACAGGTAAGTTCCGTGGCGCCACCCATAAAATATGTAATTTGTAGTGTCAATGATCGCGCCATATACCCGTTTTCTTTTGTAATTTAAGCGTTTTCGACGCACATTTTCTTGTTGAGCAAGTGGATGATTTTGGTTGGGAGAAAAATCAGGTCAGTGTCCTGCCTCAGAGCGTCGGGAAATACATTTCATTCTCCAAATGCATGATGCCAAGAATTACACTCCGCTTGCTTGACATGCTACGTTTTATGCAGGCGCCTCTCCAGAAACTCGTTGAACTCTGCCTCAAGGGGATATGCGTATCACTCAAGCTTCGTTTCTTGATGAGGAAAAGTTTCAACTTGTGACTTGCAGGGGGTTTTCCATACGAGTATGTAGATAGGATGGCAAAATTCAATGAAACCCAGCAGCTGCCTGACATAACTGCATTCCCCAGCAATCTTACATGGTATGCCCTAACGGCTCAGGAGTATGAGCATGCTATGAATGTCTGGTGATAATTCAACATCTTCACTTTAGAAGAGTACACACGGGTTTACATGGACTCAGACGTGCGCGCTTGCTTGCAGACGTTTTCGAGATATTCCAGAGCCTGTGCATGACCATTATGTTCTCGGGATCCCGCCTTTCGTTACACGGCATCTGGGATGTCTTGGGACGCAATGCTTGAGAAAACTAAGTACATATTCGAATTATTGGCCAATGCTGACATGTTTCTTTTCTTTGAGCAAGGGATCCATGGGGGACTTTTCTAATGCGTCCATAGGCTTGCAAAGGCAAATACCCTATGGATGGGTGACAGGTGCAACGCATCCCTTGATTTGCATTACATAATGTACTTGGATGTAAATAACTGATACGGGCACAACATGAATCAATCACTGCCGCTTGGGGAGTTTCGATGGTTGCCCAAAGATGAATGTAAGGGATTAGATGGAAAATCATGGGAGGGAGGGGGGGGGGGGGTAAAGCAGCTGATTCTGATATTGGGTTGTTGCTATTTATAGAAGAAAGACCTATCCTTTATTACCTTACGTATGTATGTATGAAAGCTGTGCATGATACAAATTTCATTCGTTTTTCTAAAAATGAGTGCTATTGAGGAGGGGAAGTTTAAGACAGAGAATAAAAAAATATATAGAATGGTTGCATGAGTTTACGCCTGTTGTACGACACGAACTAGATTATGGAAGCAGGTGGCAAGTGACTGTGTCCACTTCCAAAGACATATAGCAAACATATCTAAAATTACATCTCCTGTTCTTGAAGAAAACCACAAACATAGAATCTGGACGAAACTGTATAATATCAAAGTGGGAATAGGGTGAAGAGAAATTATACAGATATTATGAGTAAAAGATTCATTTATTTCTCATCCAACTTTAAGTAATTTTACATTTTCATAAGCAGACACAGCAACACTATTTTCACACATCTTCTTGAGTTGATGCAGAGCAGGACACCTGTAGACTTCCAGGTCTTGAATAGTAGCAAACTTGAAAATTTGACGCATTCATGAGATCTTCTCCTTCCCTTTCAAGAATATGACGGTATCCGTGTGCTCGAATAATAGAAGCAATGTCACCATATCTTTATAGAGTATGCCAGGATCATCTCAGTGAATTCCATGGTAGAAATGTGTTAACCACTTTCCACTCTTCCATGTTTTAACGCTTTTCACATCCTTGAAATAGTCGCAACACTGCTGTGGAGACACTATGCGATGGAATCCACTATTGTCGCTGACAGCGCACATTGTTGACATACCTACCTTACCTCCGAGCACATGGACTCAACTGTCCTACATCACCAGCATGCACACAATCAAAGGAACCACAGTCACTTGCCGGCCGCGGGTGGCCGAGCGGTTCTAGGCGCCTCAGTCTGGAACCGCGCGACCGCTACGGTCGCAGGTTCGAATCCTGCCTCGGGCATGGATGTGTGTGATGTCCTTAGGTTAGTTAGGTATAAGTAGTTCTAAGTTCTAGGGGACTGATGACCTGAGATGTTAAGTCCCATAGTGCTCAGAGCCATTTGAACCATTTGAACAGTCACTTGTGAGCGAGCAGTCTAATGTAATGGTGTCACTATGTTTTCAAAACAGGACAAAGGAGTTGGCACACCATCAGTGCACAGTATGACTATTCGGTTTTGGAGCATCACCTATGTCCATCTTTGCGAAAGAAACGGTGACACTTTCTGCGCAACCCACCCATCATTTTGCACGTCAATGCGTGGGTGCATGCAGCGCAAGCTGTGGATGCTCTCTTCTGTCGATGGGACTGGGAAGTTCTGTACCATCCACCATACTCCTCGGATTTAAGTCCTTGTGACTTTGATTTGACTCCGAAGATGAATGAACCACTTCGCGAAATTCGCTTCAGAAGTGTTCCAGAGATTCAACAGGCAGTAGACCGCTCCATTCGCACCATCAACAGAACAGGCTCTGCTGTCTGTATACTACGCCTTCCACATCACTGGCAATGGGTTCTACACAACGCTGGTGACTACTTTGAAGGACAGTAACAGGTGAAAACATGTAAGTCTTTTGTACCAGTTGTGAATAAATAGTTGCCATTATTCAAGGCCCAACCCTCGTATGAACTGTCTGTGCTCATCATCATAGAAGACCTGAGCGCCTGCAATGATGTCATTGTAGAATGCCCTGGGTATGGCGCAGCACCTGTTCATTTATACAGATTGTTGCACAGCACCAGTGAGTGGGCAGTAGTTAATCACATGACCGTAGAACTAGAGCACATGCTGCAGTGTATTCTGGGAAATTTGTTGAAGATTCAAAATCAATTCGTACATCTACAGCTGCAGACTTAATTATCTCGTTCTGTTTCGAACAGTCTATTACGATGATTGGTGATAGCTCCTTGAATTTCTGTTGACTGAGTGGACACCCTCTTTCTTCTTCTTCAGCACTTTCATAGCAAGAAGCACGAAACCTCGCAAACATGTCATATGTTAGATTGTATACGTTTTTTCCCCGCTACTGGTTTAAAGTGTCATGCGGGTAGAATTCTGAATTCAAGTAGACTCAGCATTAGTTAACTTGCAGTTGTCGAATACAGTGGAATTATTTGCTATATTCCCTCTGCTATCAGTCTGAAACGCAAGTATGATGAATCTAGGTTTTTCTAGCTGCGAAGAGGTTTTAATAGCCTATGTTAGGCAGTTTGCAGTCAGCAGCACGGGGGACTCGAAAACCTCCCAAGACCGGAATGTTAGTGATAGATATGTACTGGAATTCAGAACTTTTAAAAGCTTCAAACACTCCTCATCTGATATACTGATGTGAGTCATTTTCCATACTATCTTGCTGATTGTGATCATCTTCTCCTCTTCAGCTCCTTGAATGTATGAGACATTATCCATCGCACTCCTTACGAGAATGAATTCCTGTTTAGCATTCATAATAATCTGCTTCATATCCTCAGAATGGATAAGTTGCTAATAGCCTCTGTCGTCTCAGCCATTAGATCATCTTGCCTACTCATATAGTTTCTTGCGTTACCTACCAGATCTGCCTGCAACTTCTCCACCTTATCACTGAAATTTTTCTCCGCTTGATCTACCTTAGAGTCACGTTTACCAACTTCATCAGAAATTCATCCCGAATGGTTTTTTATTTTCCGTCTATCAATTCCTCGAATCCACTAGCAATTTTAC
The DNA here is from genome assembly GCF_021461385.2 of Schistocerca piceifrons. Lineage (NCBI taxonomy): Eukaryota > Metazoa > Arthropoda > Insecta > Orthoptera > Acrididae > Schistocerca > Schistocerca piceifrons. Next base: position 278,892,711 of record NC_060138.1, read on the forward strand.
CTACTTCATCTTTCACAGCCGATGCTATTTCAGATTGAACCGAATCAGTTCTTAACTTTACGTCACCCGTATCGTTTTAACAGAATCAATTTTTGATCCGAATCCTCTTACCATTTACATTAATTGAGACATAATGTCTTCCCAAATTCATCTCCCTTGCCTCATTTCGGACTATTTGCCCTACTAAATTCACCGCCGACCACGCTTGCCTGCTCCGACTTCAGGCTAAGTGGCTCGTTAGTATTTTCGGACCCACACAAACTAGCTGACTGCTTAACATTAGCGACGTCTATTATTGGCGATTGAACTACAGAATCATACACAATCTCGTTATCAGTGCAGGTTCTTAGTTTTGTCGTGCTGGATTCTTCTGCCATGTTAATGCTGCCAAAGATGCAGTTGAAGCCGGCGCTGAAGACCTCGTAGCCTATGCTGTGGTACTGCAACCGCCGCTGCGCGATGAATCGCCGTTGAAGATGCCGCTGCTGGCTGGAACCATGTACTTTCGATGTCGCCTCTTCTTCCGCGTTACCTTTTAATCACTCTTAACCACTGCTAAAACTCGGTGCACACAACTGTTGCAAAATTCTTAGCTCAGAGCCCCCACGCAAACTGCATAGATTGCCACAGACTTGGGGCCTAGATCACAGAATGTCGTTAACTGTGAGAATTACAATTTTAATTTCACAAAAATTAAAGAAATCTAATATTCAGTCCTGAACCGATCTCACATTTAACTTTTGCGAGAGATCCTGCCTATCGAAAATCAGATAATACTTTTGGAAACACTTTGCGGAATTCAAATCCTGTTCAAATATATGAATGCAGAGTCTCGCGGTGATATCATAACACTTGACATTGTCCAAGGAGTGCTTGGCCGAAAGCTCGTGTAGTTTTAACCAATTGATGCGGTTGGAAACCCGAGAACATTTTATTCCTGTGCAAATACTTTGCAAGGTTCTTATCCCTCAACTAACACTTTCCAAATTCCTATCGCGGACGAGCCCTCAATTGCGAGCTAACATCCCAAATATGTTCGGGCTCACATGCGGTTCCTTTTCGTCGAAATGTCTCGGTTCAAACTCGTCTAGGGGTTGAACTGCACGTGTCGCATTACACGCCCTAAATTCGACACTTGTGACCCTTTGGTTAAATTGTCTGGCTGATGGCAGGTTTGCAAAATTGTATGAAACATACAACGTTAAAATAACATATAACAACAGTAATAATAATATCGGGAGCTAAATGAACGACCTAATAAATGGTGTAGGCCACACAGTTGCGATTTGGCTAGGATAATGATTATTCAGAAAGAAAACTAATAGCGAAAGTGGTCGTGTTTAGAATTACTATTACACTCAAGCGCATATCCATCTGACACAGTCTGATCATTCACAATCTCATCACGAATTACCAGTCCAATACTCCGCCTCGTTAACTACGCGAAAAGTTAAGAGTTCACACCAGGCGTGCAGCTGCTCACTGCTCAAAGAAATCCCGCGATACCACACAACGCGAAATTTTCTAAGTCGTTTCACTTCTTAGCTACATAAAGACCGACCGTCCGCTTTACAGTTACAGAGTTGATATTTACAACATTTGTCATTTTAATGATTCACTTCCATATGAAACGTCGATCGTTAAGATTTTAGCATTCTTTGTTACAAAACTGGTAAATTTCACTTTAACGGTAAATCCTGAACTATTATAGATATGATCAATATTCAAGTTTTATTGGGATCACCATGAAAATTTATGAGGCATGGTAGATTAAAATTACGGTGGCTTCCTTCCCTGAATTACTGCAGATTTAAATAGTTTTCATAAATGCTTCCCTTTATGGCTGATCTTAGGCCCGCCATATTTAACACTGCTATATCTCCCTGACCACAAACAGCTTCTATGGGGTTTCCCTATGACGTAGGTTCTCGTCTGTCTCATTCCCACACTACAGCGCTAAGGCCTCAATAGACAATAAACGCCTGTGAATTTTCTCATCTCGTGGCTAATCTGCGCTCTTTGTGGCACACGGACCTGGACGACAGGGTTCGTTTCACAATTCCTGATAGCTGACTCTTTCGGCCATATACTTAAATAAGAGCGAAATGCTCGTTAACTCACAGGTCACTGAATCTATTTTAAATTTTAGCGGTTTTGCTGTGTCTCAATGCCACTGACGCACATCACTTGTTCTTGTAATGATGCGAGAATTATGAAAGAGAAATACTCCTGGATAATCTGCATCATTGTCGTCATTGCTAAATGCAAGGTACAGTCGTGGACAAAACGAGCGAGACCCCTCGCCTTTTCGTTATGCTGATCTGCACAGCTTTAAAGTCTGCTACACAGCATAACAGGCTAGGAGACGAAGTGCTACCAACATACTACGCTCAGGCGTGAAACTGAAAAACTATCCGAACTTTGTCAGACTGTTTTCAATCATGTGTAAGACTATATTAATGCTGATTAGTGTGTTAAACACAATACATATCTAACATTCTGCGTGGTGTCTGTTTGTTCTAAGTCGTGTCTCCCTACCACTTTCGTGCAACGACGCTCTGAGCGTGTTTTCTAGGGAATTGACTAGTTTGAACCTGGGACCTGCTGCTGGTAAGGAGACACCAGACCACACATGACATGTAGAGTTCAGAAGAATTCAGTGAGACCAGCGATGATTTAATCAAATACTTAATGATTTCAGCATCAGCTCCACTGCACTCCCTGTAAAAGAATCTTAATACTAACTAAATTTAGTGGAAGGGGTTCAAGGCTTTCCTATTTTTAGTTAGCTGGTAAAATAACGTCGAAAAAGCAGTTAATTTTACCATTGGAATTTTTATTCTACTCACAAAACATTGTTAATAATTTGCACTATTGATAAAAGGAAATATTTTAATAGAGGATGATAAAAACCAACTACGTTAATCAAAAATGTGAACGAATATTCCCTGAATGGGTTTCCAAGTTCTATAATGGATCGAAGGATGACCTATGCCATATCACATCTATAATCTCGGTTTAAGTTAAGTTTCATAAAAGAGAAAACTATCAAAATGGTCTAAAGTGACCCTCAATTATCTTTAATTACTTATTTAACTTTTCATAAATTACAGTGGCTGATGTGGCTTCTCAATAATTATATAACAGAAAAATCATCGCGTTTCAGATTTTAACTTCAAATAGCAAATGTGAATACCACGAAGTTTTGACGATCGACACTAGTATTACGTAAAAAGGGGATGTAAAAGATGAGACTTCTGCAGTTCTGAGTGAAGCCTTATGCGCTCTTATGCGGCATCGCGTGCGTTCATTACGTTGTCGGTGGTTAGGCTGCGTCAGAGGCGGCGGGCGGCGCAGCTCCACACACCTCGCCGTCTCGGTAGCAACTCTCTAACTTCTCTTCACTACAATTTACTGAAGTGGTTTTAAGAAAAATGTATCTGGCTGTGTGTTCAACTGACCAGTCAGGGTCTCAGTGTTAATCTTAAGCTCCGCCTACAAAAATTCTGTCTATCTAATGAGAAACGTTATACTTTTCGTGGTGGGGCAATGTTTTTAATGTTTGCTACGTAACAGAGACGCGTATAGTCTCATGCTAAAACTTGCAGCTGGTGTGGTCCTTTTAGTGTTATCGTAAGATCTATACTGTTCTTCTGGAGGGCTCTATCTTTTAACATGGGCCTGGGGCTACTCTTGGCGATCGGCCAGCAATATGAGTGTCCGTCCCTTATCGTAGGGCCTCCTAGCTTAACATGGCTCTGCTCTCGGCTTCTGTTCTCGTTTCTCCCCTCGGAACTGCGTCTGTTTCACGGTGGGAAGGTATGACATGCATTTAGGCGTTCTTGTGTTATTCTGTGGTACTGCATTTGCTCACTCGTTGATCGTATTACTTTGGTTAATTTAATGTCAGGATTTATTCGGAGCTATGTGACATACTGCCGGATTTGTTATCATGTCAGGGTTTTCATGGAAGGTGTTGGGTTTGCGTGACACATTACACATAAATATAAGATATAAATGAAAGACGAAACGCTAATTAGTATGAATTGTACTAATAAAAACTAATTTTGAGCTTATCGAGATAACATAACTGTTTTAATCAGACAAAGTTTCACGCCTGAGCGTAGTATGCTGGTAGCACTTCGTCTCCTAGCCTGTTATTCTGTGTAGCGGACTTTAAAGCTGTGCAGATCAGCATAACGAAAAGGCGAGTGGTCTCGCTCGTTTTGTCCACTACTGTACATGATCATTATAAGACTGTGTGTTAAGTAAGATAAACTTACTTACGTAACAAAAGAAAAAAAATAAAGTGACAAAGCAGAACGATTTTTCATATTAGGACAGAGTATGCATGATAATGTTACCGATGGCAGTGCCACTAAAGAGGAGTTACTAAACCCGGTTTTTTGAAATTCGTTCATTAAGGAAGTGGAAGTAAATAGTTCAGAATTCGAATCAAGAACTGCTGCCAACATGAGTAACTTAGAAGTAGATAGTCCCAGGGTAACGAAATTACTCAAAACACTTAATAAAGGCAAGTCTTCCTGCCCAGATTGTATATCAGTCTGGGTCCTTTCATAGTATGGTGATGTAATAGCTCCGTATTTAGCGATCGTATACAACCGATTACTCGACGAAAGACCCGTACTAAAAAACGGGAACTTTACACAGGTCACAATAATACTCAAGAAAGGGCATAGGACTAATCTACTGAATTACAGATCAATGTCACTGACGCCGATTTGCAGCAAGATCTTAAAATATAATTATTCTGTGTTCGTAAAATATGAATTATCTCTAAGGATACGAACCATTCGCACGAAGTCATCACGGATTCAGTATAATCGTTCTTGTGAAACACTACTAGTTCTTTATTCTCATGACGTAAAGATTGCTATCGACACGGATCGTAAATTAATTCCACTTTTCTAGATTTCCAGAAGGCTTTCGACACCATTCCTCGCAAGCGACTTCTAATCAGATTGTGTGTCTATAGAGTACCGTCTCAATTGTACAACTGGATTCGTGATTTCCTGTCCGAAAGATCACATTACGTAGCAAGTGACGGAGACACTCAGAGAAAAACAGAAGTAATGTCTGGCGTTCCTCAAAGAAGTATTATAGGCCCTCTGCTGTTCCTAATATACATAAACGATTTAGAAGACAATCTGAGCAGTCCTCTTAGATTGTTTGCAGATGGTGCTGTCATTTATAAACTAGTAAACCCATCATAATATCAAAAGCACTTGCAAAATGACTTAGACGTAATATCGGTGGCGCGAAAAGTGGCAATTGCGAAACGAAATAATCGAAAGTGTGAGGGTACTAATTAGGAATGAATTACCTTTCGATTACACGATAAATCACACAAACGTAAAGCTGTCAATTCAACTTAGTATCCAGGCAGAGTTACGAACAGTTTTAATTCGAACGATCACACAGATAATTTTGTGGGGAAGGAAAAGCAGACTGCATTTTATTGGGAGAACAGAAGATGCAGCAGGTCTACTAAAGAGACTTCCTACACTACGCTTGGCCGTTCTCTGTTAGAGAATCGCTGTGCGGCATGGATGCCTTACAAGATAGTATTGACATAGGACATCGATAAAGTCCAATGAAGGGAATCTCGCCTTATATTATCTCGAAATAGGGGAGAGACTGCCACGGACATGACACGCGAGTAGGGATGTCAGTCATTAAAGCAAAGCGAGATGTTTTCACGAAATTTCAGTCTCCAACTTTCTCCCCCGATTGCGAAAATGTTTTGTTGATGTCCGCCTACATAAGAGAAACGATATTGGTAATAAAATAAAAGAAATCAGAGCTCGTACGGAAAGGCTCAGATGTTCGTCTTTCCCACTTGCTGTTTGAGAGTCGAACAGTAGTGTGAAGCCTCTGTCAGGCACTTAAGTGCAAATTTCTGAGTAGTCATGCACCATAAAAGAAGGAAGAGTAGGATATAAACGTTAAAACAAGTAGAACCAGTGTTATATTTGTATGTAAGAGACAATATCGTAGAACACAACGTAACGTGTAGACAATTTACGGCCCTCTTGCTCTTCTTCCGGCAGTAGACTATTCTGTTCACATCAGTCATTTGCATGGCGGCGTCGACGCGGCTCAGTCAGGGCCGCGAAGCACCTCACTGGGGCCGAAGGGTGCGGTCGAACGAGGAATTGGGGTGCAAGTAGGCTATGATGAGGTAAGCAGGTAGTATCCACGTAAATCGGGTGCAATTTCCACCGCTTTCTGGTTGTGTGCCAATTTCAACGGGTGCAGTATTTACATATACGCCAAATATTAAGAGTCTTGTGTCAGTTGCCGTACACATTTCCTGTAAAACCAGCACTTCAGAGAGATTTTTCTCGACCTTACACCGTCTGAAGACATATCTTCTCAGCAGGATGACAAAAGATCGTTTACGTGGACTGACAGTAATGCATATCCATCAAGGTACTGCAGGATTGCATCAATGATGAACGTTGAGTAAGTGTTGAATACTTTCTATAGGAAACACAAGAGGAAACTTTCATTGCATCATACGCAATAACAATAAAATTATGACTGTAATAAAATTATATTTCTAATGCATTTGTTATATGAGATAACGACTGTAATAAAATTCATTGTGTGTGTGACTTTATTTTGAAAATAGACTCACAAAGCCTATGAGGGCATGTTCACATTTCCAATCCTTGTACCCCCTCTCAGGAAATCGTATTGTATCTGCCCTGGAGGATTACGTTAGTGTTTGTACAGATGGAGCCACTTCTCTGATAGACCTATTGAAAGAATTCGTGGGTAAAGCGCGTGAAGTAGATCCAATCTTACGAACTGATGATTAGCTCATTCACAGCGAAGCCATAGTGGCTATGTCCTTGCCATCTCCTCTGAAAACTGTGCTGGATTAAGAAGTGAAAGTCATGAATTTCATCAATCTGCGGCCCCCAAATACGCGGCTTTTCTACGTTTTAGGTCAAGAATGACATCACAACACACTGCACTTCTGCCACGTACAGAAGTATTGTGGTTACCTCGAGGTAAAGAGCTAAGACAAATGTTTGGATTCAGAGATAAGGTACTTGCATTTTTTGCTGTTAAGGGGCATGAGTATGCTGATTTATTTGCAGATGATGAATGGTATCTAAGTTGGTATGAAGAGGGTGGCACAAATACATCTACAGCTACATGATTACTCTGCGATTCACATATAAGTGCTTGGCAGAGGGTTCATCGAACCACAATCATACTATCTCCCTACGATTCCACTCCCGAACAGCGTGTGGGAAAAACGAACACCTAAACCTTTCTGTTCGAGCTCTGATTTCTCTTATTTTATTTTGATGATCACTCCTACCTATTTAGGTTGAGCTCAACAAAATATTTTCGCATTCGGAAGAGAAAGTTGGTGACTGAAATTTCGTAAATAGATCTTGCTGCGACAAAAAACGTCTTTGTTTTAATGACTTCCATCCCAACTCGCGTATCATATCTATCATATCTGCCACACTCTCTCCCCTATTACGTGATAATACAAAACGAGCTGCCCTTTTTTGCACCCTTTCGATGTTCTCCGTCAATCCCACCTGGTAAGGATCCCACACTGCGCAGCAATATTCTAACAGAGGACGAACGAGTGTAGAGTAAGCTGTCTCTTTAGTGGACTTGTTGCATCTTCTAAGTGTCCTGCCAATGAAACGCAACCTTTGGCTCGCCTTCCCCACAATATTACCTATGTGGTCTTTCCAACTGAAGTTGTTCGTAATTTTTACACCCAGGTACTTAGTTGAATTGACAGCCTTGAGAATTGTACTATTTATCGAGTAATCGAATTCCAATGGATTTCTTTTGGAACTAATGTGGATCACCTCACACTTTTCGTTATTTAGCGTCAACTGCCACCTGCCACACCATACAGCAATCTGTTCTAAATCGCTTTGCAACTGATACTGGTCTTCGAATGACCTTACTAGACGGTAAATTACAGCATCATCTGCGAACAACCTAAGAGAACTGCTCAGATTGTCACCCAGGTCATTTATATTGATCAGGAACAGCAGAGGTCCCAGGACGGTTCCCTGGGGAACACCTGATATCACTTCAGTTTTACTCGATGATTTGCCGTCTATTACTACGAACTGCGACCTTCCTGACAGGAAATCACGAATCCAGTCGCACAACTGAGACGATACCCCATAGGCCCGCAGCTTGATTAGAAGTCACTTGTAAGGAACGGTGTCAAAAGCTTTCCGGAAATCTAGAAATACGGAATCAACTTGAGATCCCCTGTCGATAGCGGCCATTACTTCGTGCGAATAAAGAGCTAGCTGCGTTGCACAAGAACGATGTTTTCTGAAACCATGCTGATTACGTATCAATAGATCGTTCCCTTCGAGATGATTCATAATGTTTGAATACAGTATACGCTCCAAAACACTACTGCAAACCAACGTCAATGATATAGGTCTGTAGTTCGATGGATTACTCCTACTACCCTTCTTAAACACTGGTGCGACCTGTGCAATTTTCCAATCTGTTGGTACAGATCTATCGGTGAGCGAGTGGTTGTATACGATTGCTAAGTAGGGAGCTATTGTATCAGCGTAATCTGAAAGGAACCTAATCGGTATACAATCTGGACCTCAAGACTTGCCCGTATCAAGCGATTTGAGTTGCTTCGCAACCCCTAAGGTATCTACTTCTAAGAAACTCATGCTAGCAGCTGTTCGTGTTTCAAATTCTAGAATATTCCATTCGTCTTCCCTGGTGAAGGAATTTCGGAAAACTGCGTTCAATAACTCCGCTTTAGCGGCACAGTCGTCGGTAACAGTACCATCGGCACTGCGCAGCGAAGGTATTGACTGCGTCTTGCCGCTCGTGTACTTTACATACGACCAGAATTTCTTCGGATTTTCTACCAAATTTCGAGACAATGTTTCGTTGTGGAACCTATTAAAGGCAACTCGCATTGAAGTCCGTACCAAATTTCGCGCGTCTGTAAATTTTAGCCAATCTTCGGGATTTCGCGTTCTTCTGCACTTCGCATGCTTTTTTCGTTGCCTCTGCAACAGCCTTCGGACCTATTTTGTGTACCATGGGGGATCAGATCCATCTCTTACCAATTTATGAGGTATGAATCTCTCAATTGCTGTTGCTACTATATCTTTGAATTTGAGCCACACCTCGTCTACGTTTGCATAGTCAGTTCAGAAGGAATGGAGATTGTCTCTTAGGAAGGCTTCTAGTGACACTTTATCCGCTTTTTTAAATAAAATTATTTTCCGTTTGTTTCTGATGGATTTGGAAGAAACGGTATTGAGCCTAGCTACAACGACCTTGTGATCACTAATCCCTGTATCAGTCATGATGCTCTCTATTAGCTCTGGATTGTTTGTGGCTAAGAGGTCAAGTGTGTTTTCGCAACCATTTACAATTCGCGTGGGTTCGTGGACTAACTGCTCGAAATAATTTTCGGAGAAAACATTTAGGACAATCTCGGAAGATGTTTTCTGCCTGCCACCGGTTTTGAACAAGTATTTTTGCCAACATATCGAGGGAAGGTTGAAGTCCCCACCAACTATAACCGTATGAGTGGAGTTTTTATTTGCTACGAGACTCAAATTTTCTCTGAACTGTTCAGCAACTATATCATCGGAGTCTGGGGGTCGGTAGAAGGAGCCAATTATTAACTTAGTTAGGCTGTTAAGTATAACCTCCATCCATACCAATTCGCACGGAGTATCTACTTCGACTTCACTACAAGATAAACCACTACTGACAGACAGAAACACTCCACCACCAATTGTGCCTAATCTATCTTTCCTGAATACCGTCTGAGACTTCGTAAAAATTTCTGCAGAACTTATTTCAGGCTTTAGCCAGCTTTCTGTACCTATAACGATTTAAGCTTCTGTGCTTTCTATTAGCGCTTGAAGCTCAGGGACTTTCCCAGCACAACTACAACAATTTACAACTACAATTCCGACTGTTCCTTGATCCAAGCACGTTCTGTATTTGCCATGCACCCTTTGAGATTGCAGCCTACCCCGTACTTTCCTGAGGCCTTCTAACCTAAAAAACCACCCAGTCCACGCCACACAGCCTCCGCTACCCGTGTAGCCGCCTGCTGAGTGTAGTGAACTCCTGACCTATTCAGCGGAACCCGAAACCCCATCACCCTATGGCGCAAGTCAAGGAATCTGCAGCCAACACGGTTGCAAAACCGTCTGAGCCTCTGATTCAGACCCTCCACCTGGCTCTGCACCAAAGGTCCGCAGTCGGTTCTGTCAATGATGCTGCAGATGGTGAGCTCTGCCTTTATCTCGTAAGCAAGACCGGCAGCCTTCACCAAATCAGATAGCCGCTGGAATCCAGAGAAAATTACCTCAGGCCCAAAGCGACACACGTCATTAGTGCCGACATGTGCCACCACCTGCAGCTAGCTGCACCCTGTGCTCTTCATGGCATCCGGAAGAACCCTTTCCACATCAGGAATGACTCCACCCGGAATGCACATGGAGTGCACACTGGATTTCTTCCCCTCCTTAGCCACCATATCCCTAAGGGGCCCCATTACGCGCCTAACATTGGAGCTCTCAACTACCAATAAGCCCACCCTCTGTGATTGCCCGGACCTTGAAGGCTGAGAATCACCCTCTGAAACAGGGCATGCAGCTGCATGCAGTTCCAACCTGATTATAGCAGATGTTGAAAGTGACCATCATTCATCTTTTGGCACTTTTGGGCCTTGGTCAGCAAGTTAATGAAGACAGATGGAAGTTGGACCGATGACATTGTTACAGTCTTATCCGAAATGTTCTGCTGCAATCCTTGAAGCCTATGAGGGTTGTTGCGATATGCATTAGACCTGAGGGCTCCCGACACAAAGTAATCACACACTGACAGATCATGTGATCTGGGTGGTTAGATAGGGCCGTGACTAGACTAACCTCTTCTAACAACTCTGTCAGGCGTGAAGACTGTACAAATGTTCTCCAAGGTTTGGCCAGCTGTATGGGCAGCTGCTCCAACTTGTTGATTGCAGGTCTTTTCTTCCTCCTTTAATGCTGTCAAAAATGGTTTCAAAATGTTGTCATTGTGTCATACCAAAGTCAGCATCTGATGAAAGCAGATGGGACCAAAAACGACGCGTGCAGACACTACACACCAAACCCCAACCTTCTGATCATGCAATTGTGTTTCGTTTAAGTTATGCGGGTTCTCCATTTCCCAGAACCTGTGACTCTGTGAGTTCACATTACCACTCATGTGAAATCAGCCTTCATCAGACATAAAGAACAGATCCATGTGCAAGCCATTCATTGTTATCTCAGTGAGCAGCTGCTCATAAAACTGATGCGCTGAAGTGCATCTGCTTGTTTTAATGCACTCAGTAGGGATGCGTGTGCAGGTCCAGGTGGAGTATTCGTCCTCTTGATCAACGTGATATGCTGACCCCTTGTGACAGGCATTGGGTTGATTTGATAGGACTCTGAAGCATTTTCTGTGGAACTACATCCACATTTCCTTGTGTGTGGGCATGTTTTTGACTTCTTCAAATCAGATCCCGTCTGACGCCATTTTCGGACAAAGCGTTGCATGGCACTCTTTGACACTATTAAACTCCTCAGCAAAAACTGACCACACCATTTCTACGACTTTGTTGTCATGTAACTTTCCACAACGTACACCCATTGCTCCATTGCGAGTACCATCTCCCTCTTTGCACTGCTCCACTCATACTGACACAGCTGGAACTACACTCTGAACCAGTGTGTATCAAGTGGCAGGCGTCCACGTGGTGTGCAGGTAATAGAGTGTGGTTATATGCATACATTCACATCCAATCCTACCCAATCGCCCAGGCCACTTTTATTTTCCACACCCTGTATTTCCGATATTTTCGTGCACCTAACAGCGTCATAAACAGAAATATACAAGGTAGAAACGAAAATATTGTGGCAAGTATGGATAATATTTATGGAATAATCCATGGTTTGAACATGCTGTGCGGTTTTTGCTTGTTCATGCTTCTCGAGAGGGGTAAGGATTTTGTTGATAATATTCATCAGAACGGAGATGAAAAAATTACTGCAAAGGTTGCAGCCAATATTAAACCTCCATCAAATCTTCTGAAAGCAGCATCAGCACACTATGTGACAGAGAGCTTCTGACAATGCGCACCTGTGTAAAATCTGCTTCCACGAAGAAGTAGGGGAACTATTCTTTCCCTGGTGACATATTGCTGCTTGCATTAAATGTGCACCTACCCTTTCCTCGTATGCTGTCTGTCAGAGACCTGTTTTAGCTACAGTACGAGCATTTTTCACGTAGTCAACGAAGTTGTAAGAAATGCTATTATTTTATGATGTATTTTTATATGTTGTTAATACATGTAGTGAGGAATAAAGCATTATAGAATATTTTTCCCACATCCATCACACTTAGGTCTGCTCTTAATATGATAGCTGTGATTACACTGTGAACTGCTACTAAAACCATTATTTTTTAGTGTCGAAGCATGAAATTGACTTACAATACCTCTGTCAATGTATACAGTCTTCCATGGGCTTAAAAAACATCATTTCGCCCCCAGTAACGTACTACTGTTAAGATACGTGCTACGCAGGCCCATACAGTGTACTTTGCGGCATGTACACTTCACTCAGCCAAGAGTAACTAGATTCAGTATTGGAGCATATTGTAGAGAGAAAAAAGGAAATCTGAGTGTTGCCTACAATCAACCATCATATTACTATAGCATAAGGCATTACACAGTGGATGTAATCGGAATTGGTGGTCGTAGGTGCTTGTTTCCTTAATGTATGCACTATATATTGGATGGAAGGATGATGTCACATATTAATACTTTAATATGGGAAAGCTTATACACTCTAGAGACCTTGTACGATTTTCCATAGAAAGGAGCAAGGTGTACATTAGAAGAAAATTGATAGGAATGCAATGGTAATATAAAAACTCTTCCCTAGAGCAGAACTGGCTAACGTTGAAATGGACCAACAGCCTGTACTATTGTGATGGTCTTCTATAGATGACTACTAGGCTTAAGGATTTGGTTGGTTGGTTTGGGGAAGACCAGACAGCATGGTCATCGGTCTCATCGGATTGGGGAAGGATGGGGAAGGAAGTCGGCCGTGCCCTTTCAGAGGAACCATCCTGGCATTTGCCTGGAGTGATTTAGGGAAATCACGGAAAACCTAAATCAGGATGGCCGGACGCGGGATTGAACCGTCGTCCTTCCGAATGCGAGTCCAGTTTCTAACCACTGCGCCACCTCGCTCGGTTTAAGGATTTGGATACAACGCTGGATTTTTTTATCAGAATACATATGTGCGACTACATAATGTTTGGGAGAAACATTTACATATTCCTCCACTAAAAAGAAACTGGTTTTTGAGCTCTGATATACAGGGTGAGTCACTAACTATTGCCACCAAGAATAACTTCGAAAGTGTGATAGCAGACGAAAAGTTTGTGGGACAAAAGTTGCATGGGGCAACGGGGGCCATAATATCGCGTTGGTTTTTTGTTGCTAGGTGAGGTCGCTTCAGAGATATGAAGGTCATTTTTTTTGTTTTTTAAATGTGATGCTATAGTTTGGTACTTATTTTCTGATAGCAGCTGTCGAGGCGAATCCAATTACGTGTAACAGTAAGGTCTTTGAAAGTCAACGAAGGTCACAAAGGTGGAATGAACGTCCATTTACAGAAGGTGTTCGAAGTGATAACCATCGGTATCAATGCACTACTGCAATCTTCTTATCGTGGTATTCCTTATCACATCGTCACTTATCGAAGGACATGCTCTGACAATTCTCTCTCTTATATCTTGAGGTGTAGTTGGAACGTCTTTACGAACAAAGTCTTTTACAAATACCCACAAGAAATATCCAGAGGCGTCAAGTCTGGCCAACGAGCCAGCCACGACACATCTCCTTCACGCCCAACCCAACGATTTGGGAATTGTCTCTGCAACTCATTTCTAGCCATCAGCGAAAAATGTGCCGGACACCCATCGTGTTGATACCATATTCTGTTCCTTGTTCCTAAACGTATTTCTTCCAATAACAGACCTAATGTTTCTTGCAGGAATGCGGTGTTCTTCCTACCATTAAGATTTTCTTCGATGAAATAGGAGATTATAACTTTGTCCTCCAGAATACGACACCATATATTCACCAATCACGGTTTTTGGTGTGCAACTTGCCGCAGCCAACATGGATTTTTAGCTGCCCAGTAATGCATGTTATGCAAATTAACATTTCCGTGGTTCGTGAATGTAGCCTCGTCATTAAATAAAATCAATTTAATAAATGTGTCATCCCTCTGAATCTGAAATTGAGCCCATTGGCAGAATTCAGTGCGACGCCTACAATCCGTACCAGTTAATTCTTGGTGGAGACTGATATGCTAAGGATGATATTTATGGCGATGCAGAACACAAACAACACTACTCTGGCTCATGCCAGATTCCCTTGCGATTTGACGCGAACTAACACAAGGATCTCGAACCACAGTGGCAAGAGTACCAACTTCCGTTTCCTCGTTAGTAGTTTTCCTTTGCCGGATATGTTTCAGATGCGTAAAAGACCTAGTTGTTCGTAATTTATCATACAAATATTTAAATGTACGACGTGTGGGGTGAGTACGTTGAGGATATCTGTCAGCGTATAAGTCTCTAGCTCTCACTGAATTTCATTGGTATTCTCTGTAATAGAGAAGCATATCGACTTGTTCTGCGAAGGAACACACATTCACATTCGCTTGTTTCGACGATACTAGTCTTACCGTTCCTATTAGTGTTGTATTGCGAAAACGTCGAATGGTGTTTACATGTCAATGGGACGTTAGATGGATACGCCGTATTCGGCGAATTTTTACTATTTGTACGATATACAAGAGAGAACTGTCAGAGCATGTGCTTCGAGAAGTGCCGAATTGATAAGGAATACCACTCAGTCCATCATAAGGAGATTGCAGCACTGCATTGATACCAACCTTCTGTAAATGGACGTTCATGCCACCTTTGTGATCTTCGTTGGCCTTCAAAGACCTTACTGTTACACATCATTGGATTCGTCTCAATAGCTTCTATCAGAAAATAAGTACCAAACTATAGCATCCCATCAAAAAAAAGTTAACCTTCATATCTCTGGTGCGACCCCACATAGCAACAAAAAACCAACGTCATATTATGGACTCCGTTGTCCCATGCAACATTTGTCCCACAAATTTTTCGGCTACTATCATACTTTTGGAGTTATTCTAGGTGGCAATAGTTAGTGACCCACCCTGTATAACTAAGGAGATGGACTGTTTGAGTTTGATTCTGTATAAATGCTAGCGATAAGGAAGTACATTTCAAAAATCAGTATGGGATGTATATGGTGTGGAAGACTGTATTTTAATGGAACTTTTGTTAATGGTGGGAGGGAGTACTACACACGTCGTCGCGTACTTAAATAGCTCGACATTTGGAGATAAGTTGGATGCATTTCATTCCATTGCACCATTGGATTACAGGGTATTTTTTTCTAAGCAAATTATATTTAGAAATCAAGAGGAGTTCTATATGTATGTATATCCATATCATATAAGTCGGCATACTCTCTTGGACAGAAGACTTATTTCTCCCAGAAGCATAAGGGTTGATTAGGGTATGTATGGAAGCATATAAACAATCGTTTTTTTACTCGATCGGCACATGAGTTTGGGATGAAAGGATAATCGATAATACTGGTGAGATGTATCATCCACCATGCACTGTACAGCGACTTGTGGCTATTTGTTTTATATGTAGAATGTTCACAGGTGAAGTAGTTGTTCTCAAGCAGGCAGGAAGACCTATGGCGAAGCTGCTAGTTGACCTGAATGTAACTAAATCTACTGCACATTAATAGGACTAGAAACCCCATATACCGTCATTGGAATCTTTAATTGTACTAAAATACCTAGCAGTAAGCATCTGGAGCGAGCTGAAGAAGAATGTATGTGTCAGGGTCAGACTCATTTACGGGAATCTTAAGGAAACCAACGCAAACACAAAGCACTGACATGTCGATGAGCTAAAGCGGAAGGTCTACACCATGCAGTGATTTCTGGAATACGTATTTTGATGTAGGCTCTTATCCAGACTGAAGCCCCAAAGAAACCGGTATAGGTATGCGTATTCAGATACAGAGATATGTAAACAGGCAGAATACGGCATTGCTGTTGGCAACGCCTGTGTAAGACAAATTTCTGACGCAGTTGTTAGGTCGGTTACTGCTGTTACAGTGGCAGGTTATCACGACATAAGAGAGTTTGAACACAGTTTTATAGTCGGCGCACGAGCGATGTGACACAGTGTATCCGAGATAGCGATGAACTGGGGATTTTCCCATACGACCATTTCACGAGTATACCGTGAATATCAGGAATCTGGTAAAACATCAAATCTCCGACATAGCTGCTGATGGAAAACGATCCTGTAAGAACGGAACCAATGACGACTGAAGAGAATCGTTCGACGTGACAAAAGTGCAATCCTGCCGCAAATTGCTGCAGGTTTCAACTTTGTGCCATCAACAAGTGACAGTGTGTGAACTATTCAACGAAACATCATCAATGTGGGCTTTTGGAGCCAAAGGGCCACGTGTGTACCCTTGATGACTGCATGACACAAAGCTTTACACCTCACCTGGACTCGCCAACACCGACATCGGACTGTTGATGACTAGAAAAATGTTGCCTGGTCAGATGAGTCTCGTTTCAGATTGCATCGAGTGGAAGGACATGTACGAGTATGTAGACACCCTCATGAATCCTTGGGCCTTATATGTCAGCAGGGGACTGTTCAAACTGGTAGATGCTCTGTAATGGTGTGGGGCGTGTGCAGTTGGAGTGGTTTGGGACCCCTGATACGTCTATACAAGGCTCTCACAGGCGACACGTACACAAGCATCCTGTCTGATCAACTGCATCCATTCACATCCAACGTGCATTCCGTCCGACTTGGGCAATTCCAGCAGGACAACGTGACACCCCACACGTCCAGAACTGCTACAGAGTGGCTCCAGGAACACTCTTCTGAGTTTAAACACTTCCGCTGGCCACCAAACTCCCCAGACATGAACATTATTGAGCATATCTGGAATTCCTTCCTCTCTTCAGAAGATATCTCCATGTTCTCGTATTCTTACAGATTTATGGACAGCTCTGCAGGGTTCATGATAACAGTTCTCTCCAGTGCTACTTCAGATTTAGACAAGTCCATGACACGTCATGTTGCAGCACTTCTGTGCGCTTGTGGGGGCCCTACATGATATTAGGCAGATGTATCAGTTTCTTTGGCTCAGGGTTGTAACCCTGATAAATAACAGCGTTTTGCAGAGGAATGAGGGATTGATGGGCATTGGAGACGAATGTAGATAGATGTAACTATGAATTTCAACCTGATGTTACTGTGCTATTTTTTCGTTGTGGTAGCTTTCTACATAGACATTGATGGATAGAAAGCTAAACAGCCTTCTAAACCAACAGAACAGCGCTATCGCAGTGTGTTGGGATTTCAAAAGAATTAGTTGGGGTCTGTGACTCAGCTCAGGCTACATAACACTATATATCGAAAGCTGTTGGACAAAGACAGCGTCACTCCACTCTGTATTGTTGCCAGATTTATTCGAGATGGCGGATCTAAGATGGCGGCCTTAGATGTGACAATGTCGTACTGATATCATGGTAGGAAATTAAAATTTTGACGGGAAAATAGGTCAATTGCTCTACCTCCACTAACCCACATCTGTCCTCCCACCCTTCCCCCGTTCCCGCTCCCCCACTCCACCATTCCCCCCCCCCCCCCCGACTTCCCCTCTTACCGCCCCATCTGGGAACTTGGGGGGAAATGGTCTCAATCTGTAGTGGGCAGCTGGATAGGATGAAAGAAAGTCTTTATTTAGTATGCAATGTGGTATTGTTTATTTAAACAATTTGACTTGCTACTGATCGAGCTCTATACAGTAACTCAATCCAGTGTGTTCACCCTGAGGTCTGGAAGCCAGATCACCTAGTTCACAACACCAACACCAGAGGGCACTGTTGACCATCCCCACTCTCCCTCCTGCAATGTAATTTAGGATTGCGGCGTGGGGAAAAATGGCCGGAAATTCGCACAGTCTGTGTGTAGCTACTGGACTGGGAGGACCTCATGAAGGTAGGCTAATATAGTGCGCACAAGGCATTGTTTAAACAATTTGTTTAAACATATTGTTTACTTATTTCTAAAGCCGCAATACACTTCGAAATTGACTCCGTT
Organism: Schistocerca piceifrons; assembly: GCF_021461385.2. Classification (NCBI taxonomy): domain Eukaryota; kingdom Metazoa; phylum Arthropoda; class Insecta; order Orthoptera; family Acrididae; genus Schistocerca; species Schistocerca piceifrons. The sequence continues at coordinate 278,911,023 of NC_060138.1, forward strand.
GTTTAAACAATGTAGACGACGTTAAACAATTGCAGTACTCTTCTTTTATTCAGATTGCGGAAAGTACCACGTAGCTACACTGTCACAGATCGCTCTGAACATATCTCAAAAAGTTACTCGAGCATGCTTGATGTGCCGGGTCTCTTCACACCGGCCACCGCCCACTCACAACTGCAGAACTCTGTGCTAAGCAATTTCCGCCAAGCTGGTAAAACCTGCAGCCTTCCTCCTCATCCCTGGTCAACATTCATTTTTTGTGACACATGAGTACCCCTTCCCATTGAACAAGAACTACTTCCAGAGTTATTAAATCTGATGTTTAAGCACTGTGTGGAATATTTCCACCTAAATATCTTGAAGATGTCACAGGAACTAAATGTACCATTGTACAAAAAATGGTTCAAACGGCTCTGAGCACTATGGGACTTAACTTCTGAGGTCATCAGACCCCTAGAACTTAAAACTACTTAAACCTAACTAACTTAAGGAAATCACACACATCCATGCCCGAGGCAGGATTCGAACCTGTGACCATAGTGGTCGCACGGTTCCAGATTGTAGCGCCTAGAACCGCTCGGCCACCTCGGTCGGCTACCAATGTACAGAGAGAGAGAGAGAGAGAGAGAGAGAGAGAGAGAGAGAGAGAGCTTTGTAGACGATGTAAGAATATTTAAACAATTTGCGATGTAATTATACATTTTAGTCAGAGGAATACTGACACATTTGAACTCAGACTCTAAAAAGATCGTGACACATTTGAGAAACCTACCAGCCTTCCTCCCTGAGACACTTGGCGCACTTTTGTGGGAAATACCACATTTTTCCCTTGTCCTTGAGCGTGAGCTGCTTCAGGAGCTGTGAAACCGAAATAAATATGTCTCTAAATCCACTTTAAAAAGATCGCTGCACAGTAGTTTGCTTCAGTTTTGCGATGTTATTACACTTTTTATTCCGAGGATCGTGACACACTTGCGGAACCTCCCAGCCTTCCTCCCTGAAACACTTCACGCGCTTTTGAGGAAAATAGAAACCGAAATTGATTTCACCTGCAAAATCCGATTTTACACGCCAAAACGATTATATTTGGAAGTCGTAATAAATATCTGTGCAACGCTAAACAGGACACCCATCACTTTTCAAGCTTTAGCTGCTTGTTTGAAGGCACCTCAGAGACAAAAAATTTCTGTGTCTTATAGATGCTGTGGTGTTCATCATTTTTCTGAAGCGGTGAGTGGCCTTAGATTATATTTGCTGCTGGAGTCAGGGACGTTAAGACTCTTATTTTTATTTTTTTATTTTTCTCACTTTTTGAAGCACACCAATGCCTAGGCACAGATGGGAAATTCAGAATAATTATATATCTAAAACTTCATAGCATATTTTTAATCCCACAACAGATCGCGAAAAAAAAGAAAATACAAACAGAATTGAAAGCACTGTCCTACAGACGAGAATAATGTCTAGAATTTTTTATGTATTTTCGATGTCCTACAACTGTTGATCTGGAGACACTCTAAAGACACAATGCTGGGTGGGGAACAGCATCCCTCCTGTCTGAATCAGAGGAGGATGGTCTGCTTGGAGTTGTCTGTGAACATGCTTACAAAGAAGAGATCACGTGACTCTCAGACGACACAGAACTTTCCGTAGATACCTTGCGGCTGTCTTGTTCGAACCTGTTTGTAGATGCTCCTACACCCCACACAATTGATGTCTTGTGACTCTCTGACGTAATGGAACTTCCTGTGAATGGAGAACTCTTATTGTGTTCACTGATTTTACCCGCCAAATTGCTGCTGCCGGTGTGGGAACACATTCTACATATGGACAAATTACGAGTGAGTGGCAAACTATTTTGTACAGGTCGAAAAACATACAGCAATGAAATTGCACTGACAGTTAAACCCTGTAAATGTGGTCTACAGATTATGAAAAACGGAACTACCGCCAAAGACACTTCCTCACTCTCTAACCACTCTATATCGCCACAAAAGATTGTACCACCATACCATATCGATCTAGTAAACACAATTAATATCCTGTATCATACAAAATCATCACTTCTGCATCCTGCATACAGCTCTCGACCACCAGACACTCATACATGTACTGTGAAGACAGACAGATCCCAAAAAAAACATAATCACATGCACTGTATATGGTCACAGCACTAGATATTTCCCTTAGGGTTGGTCGGTCATCTACCACAGCCAATGGTCATGAGTCAACTGTATCATCCACATGCTGGCCTGATATGCGATCAGAGCGTCCTCCACAGACAGCAGCCACTCTCGAAACTGGTGTACAAAAGATGGGTTGGTTCCCCCAGCACAAAGGCGTCCACTGAAGGTACTGTTTCCGATCTGGCCTGGTTGTGACAGTGGTTCCTACAACGAGCTGCGGTCATCTCCAGATGCTGCGATTACAAGAGTATACATATTCTCATATGGGTTGCCAGAATATCATACTATTTACGCGATTCTTCTCGATATCAAGCATATACAAGTATGCTACAGATCGCCTGGACAGTATAATTCCGAAGATAAAGAGTGGAAATTAGATCTCAAGAAACCCGAAACTGTAGTGAGATCATGATATGAGACTTGCAGCAAACCACTTAGTAGCTAGAAACTTACCTCGTCTGCAAAGATGTAGAGTAATAAAATGTAGAGTAATAAATTTATATATGTCGGATCACAAGCCCAGGTGTGTCCCTAAAGCTGTCAAAACAACATTAAATATTTTTATAAAGTGTTCTCGGCTAAGGAGCGTTGTATTACAAGATGTGGAACTACAATATACAATTTAAAAATGGTTCGCATGTTTGATCCTGTGTTGGATTGATTATGTGTTTTAAATCCCAACAAAAATATTTGCAACGTGCTTGTCTGTACTCTCTACCAATCACATCCTTATGGTGTCAGCTTACACACAGCTGCTGAATGGTTTTTTATCAACATTCTACTATACGTCTATTGACGGTAATACATGCAAACTAACTGCTGTTTTTGGTGCTTTCCTGAAAAAGAGATCCATCTGGATCTAAACTGACTTGCATCTGCCTTAAAGGATGACAGAAAGTGGATGGAGTGATCGGTTGAGATGGGGTTGTAACGAGGTATGATTTAATAGTAGACTGATGCATTCTAGAGAGAGGGAGATATTGCTGCCCGTCATTTATCGCGCATTTAACCATTTTTATTCCTTTGTTTTCTTGGGGTGAATCAGTGGTGTGGTATAACCTGCGTCGACTTGTATACAACTGCATGTTCTGTGTGTCACTTAGAGCACAATCTACCTGCGATCGTTAACAGCAAACCTCCCCATACCATAGTCATCAGAGAACTTCCAACTCATGCATGATGAAACATGTCCAACAGTGGAAAACCTGTTTCGGTACCCTCCACTATATGAACGAAGATTTATATGACGTACTCCATTCGCTTGCTGCATCGTGTTTTTAATAGCTGGTCGCTTATAAGTCGATTAAGTCTGTCTTCCTAAGACGCAGTGGTACCACTCGCAAGAGAAACAAATGAGACATGGCCATCTATCGCGGATTTTCGCTTAATATTGCTTGGTGTCACCAACATTAAGCTATTGGCGAAGTACTATATTATCTGTAATATACTGTGTGATAGATTTGCTGTGATCAGCACTCTTGTAAAGTATGTGTTGGGATGTAAGGTTACTGCGGTCAGTGTTCCAAAATGTGCAACCAAAAAACTATCTCCTGTGGTAAGGGGATGTAAGGATTTATGTGGAAAATTGCAATGCATCTATAACTGTGAGGGGGATAGAAGATTTTACGAGGAAAATTAAGTCCAGTCTAAGGGGGATATGGATATTTATATTTACAGAGCCACAGTCATCAGGAGGAAGTATTTCCGATACTTTGCTCATTGTTGAATGTCGCCAGATTGGCGCCACGATAGTAATATTTAATTGTAATTATGCTGTTAATTATACGGTTAGTTTCCTAGAACGATTCTGTCTAGTGTGCGGAGTGCATGGTGGTGGTAGCTTGTGGTCGGAATGAATTGACGTTACTGGCTGAAGGTATGAGCCACCAGTGAGTCACCTGAACTGGACAGGCTGGTGAACAACATGCAACTCACCTAACTGTGTCACCCTCTAGGTGCGTGAATAGCGAAGTATTACTCAGCACATATTGGGCAGCCTTCGTGATAGCATTTAGTGCGAATATTCTCCATGGAAATTTCAGAAGATTCAAAATGGGTGGGTGTTTTCTCTGGACTACTATTCCCTTCCGTGTAAACCGATCAGTTGATTGCTTGTGCTGCCATTCTACACTTTTCTGTCCTCATTTGGTTGAGAGAACATCGACTATGTTGCGTGTTGTGTGCATCTAGATGTTGAAAAACCGGTGGAAGAGACAATTGCTAGTTCTCTAGACATGATAAACTTCTACGATAGATAATATGTATTAAAAGCTTAATTGACTTCGTAAACTAGAAGGATGATTTGGAATCTGATGTACCATTAACATTGGTACTCGTTAAAAAAAAAAAAAAAAAAAAAAAGGAAAACCAAGTAGAACTTGCAGTTTCTTTTATTTTCGATTTTCCTCAGAAAGATTTTTGCAGATGATGTAAGTTTCTGTTTATTCAGTTGTTTGCTGCACGTCCCATATCATGACCTCACTAAAGTTTAGGGTTTTCTAGAGATCCAATTTCCACTCTTTATCTTGGGAATTATACTGTGCAGGCGATCGGTAGCGTACTTGTATGTGCTTGGTATCGAGAAGAATCGCGTAAATGGTATGATATTCTGACAACCCATATGAAAATATGTATACTCTTGTAATAGCAGCGTCTGGAGATGACCGCAGCTCGTTGTAGGAACCACTGCCGCAACCAGGCCAGATCGGAAACAGTACCTTCAGTGATCGCCTTTGTGCTGGGAGAACCAACCCATCCTTTGTACACCATTTTGGAGAGTGGACGATGTCTGTGGAGGGCGCTCTGATCGCACATTAGGCCAGCATGTGCAGGATGCAGTTGACTCATGACCAACCTCAAGGGAAATATCTAATGCTGTGACAATATACAGTGCATGTGCTTATGTTTTCTTGGGATCTGACTATCTTCACAATGTATGTATGAGTGTCTGGTGGTCGAGAGCTATATGCAGGAAGCAGAAGTGATGATTTTGTATGATGCAGGATATGAATTTTGTTTACTATATCGATAAGGTATGGTGGTACAATCTTTGATGCCAATATAGACTGGTTAGAGAGTTGTTTCACGCCGAAAAATTCAAACTTTCCTTAGCAGTAGCAGAGCAGGGTAACTGAGGAAGTGTCTTTGGCGGCAGTTTCCGTTTTTTGATAATTTGTAGACCACTTTTACAGTGTTTAACTGTCAGGGCAATATCACTGCTGTAATTTTTTCGATCTGTACAAAATAGTTTGCTACTCACTCGTAATTTGTCCATATGTAGAAAGTGGTGGACTGTGTTTGCACACTGGCAGCAGCAATTTGTTGGGTCTAAATCAGTAAAAACAATCAGAATACTCCATTCACAGGAAGTTCCATTACATTGGAGAGTCACAAGACGTCGTTTGTTTGGGATGTAGAAGCCTCTACAGACTGGTTCGAAGAAGACAGGCGCAAGGTAGCTATGTAAAGTTCTGTGATACCTGAGAGTCACATGTCATCGTCTTTGTTCGAGTGCTGGGGGAACACTAGGTTAAGGACATGTCAGTCAGAAGGAAGGATTATCCCCAGGGGGTCATAACCTGTCAATCAAAAGGATGGATTATCCCCAGGGGGGGGTCTTAATCCTCTTAGCAGATCAATAGGTTAATGACCTGTCAATCAAAAGAGAACTATAGGTTTGCCCCTGAATGCAAACTTGCCTGTGATGTAGTCAACCTGCACTAACAAAATGTCTTAGAACCCACTTTGACCCACTCCTCTCTCTTCAATCAACATTCTGCCATCAGAACATCCATCTACACACAGCCAAGTCTTATCTACAAAGCGTTGACTTCACACCCAACACTTTCAAGGTTTACAGCTACCAAACTAAACGTGACAGAAATTTGATTTAAACTGATTTGTATTCAACTGTTTTAAATACGTCAGGTACATGACAGCAACAACTAATGTTTTATTTAAAAAAGCGGAACTTCGTTGTGTTAGCTCTCTGGAAAATAACTCAAAATTGTGTTCATAACTTGTGTTGTTTAGACCTATCTCAGTTAACATTTCGGTCACCTATTATTTTGAAAGTCACACAGGCATACAGTTTTTCTGAAACATATTGTATGTAGACCAGAACATACACTCAGAATCGTTGGTGGTTTTAGATGTTGCTTCCTCAAGACCCAACCATCCATAGATCCTGGTTCTCAAGAAGCTATATGCTTCATTAAAAATGGATAAATATTCTCATCTATCAGGATGGACAGCTGGGTGCATATGTCATTACCTGCAGGTACATGGAAGAAAGTTATTAGATCATGGTATACACACACACAGACACACGCAATATTGTGTTTCTTACTCACTCAGAAATGGTGCAGCACCAAGGCAACGTCGTCTGGGACCACTACAGCCTTACCCAACCCCTCTGGAGCTGATTCTATTGAAAAAACGTTTCACCCTGAAAGTCATATGAATACTGAAACTTCCTGGCAGATTAAAACTGTATGCCCGACTGAGACTCGAACTCGGGACCTTTGCCTTTCGCGGGCAAGTGCTCTACCAACTGAGCTACCGAAGCACGACTCACGGCCGGTACTCACAGCTTCACTTCTGCCAGTACCTCGTCTCCTACCTTCCAAACTTTACAGAAGCACAGGAGAGCTTCTGTAAAGTTTGGAAGGTAGGAGACGAGGTACTGGCAGAAGTGAAGCTGTGAGTACCGGCCGTGAGTCGTGCTTCGGTAGCTCAGTTGGTAGAGCACTTGCCCGCGAAAGGCAAAGGTCCCGAGTTCGAGTCTCGGTCGGGCACACAGTTTTAATCTGCCAGGAAGTTTCATATCAGCGCACACTCCGCTGCAGAGTGAAAATCTCATTCTGCATATGAATACTGACAGGGATGCAGCTTGAGTAATTGTTGTACGCTGTCCAGTCACATTAATGGTGACAGCAATAGCAGTGGCAGGTATGTAAAGCATGTAAGTGGGACGTGAAAAACTGTGCATTTTTTGTGCAAGGTGGAAACAGAGCGATGTATCTGACATCTAGAAGTGCTTGATCATTGGCTTTCAGGCCAAGGGTAGAAGTATTTCCGAAATGGCTAAGTTTCCAAACTGTTCATGTGCCATTGTGATTAAAGTGTACCATGCAAGGCGAAATGGCACTTTGCAAAACTGGCACCAAGGGAACTGTGGTGCACCAAAGGCAACGCCAGAGGTGAACGACAGCTGTGAAGATGTTTATGGCTTAATAGATGTGCAACTGTTGAGCAACTGACTGCCCAGGTGAACCAAGAGGCTACCAACAGTTTCGCCTAGCTGCAGGTGGGCCTGTGCAGCAGGTGCCTGGTTCATGCAGCCCTGCTGACTACTGTTCATTGGTGACAAAGGCTGGAATTTGCACGCCTGTACAGCAGATGAACGTTCACAGAGTGGCGACAGTGGCCTCCTCAGATGAATCACGTTTTATGCTCCATCAGACAGATGGTCATTGGCGTGTATGGGCTGAAACTTCAGAAAGCAAACATTCTGCAACAATTATCAGAAGGGTACAGGACGGAAGAGGAATGTTATGGTCTGGTAAATGTTTTGTGGCGTTCTCTGGGTCATCTGCTCATTCTAGAAGACACAGTGGATCAATACAAGTACGCATCTATCCTTGGGAACCTTGTGCACCTCTACATGCAGTTTGTCTTTTCTTGGCGTGATGCCATCTAGCAGCAGGACATATGCAGCAGGTCACACAGTTCACAGAGTACAAGCATGGTTCAAAGAGCACCAGAAGAGTTTACTGTACTTTCATTGCTGCTAAACTCCCTGAATGTAAACTCAACAGAGAATCTATGGGCCACCTAGATGGGGCTGTTGTTGCAATGGATCCTTAGCCACAAAACATAGCACAGTTCGTCGTGATATTGGAATGGCATGGCTCTACAACCCTGTTGGTACCATCCACATCATTGACAGTGCAAATGATAAAAAAGCGGTTATTCAGGCTTTTGACAGGTGGTCACATTAATGTTACTAGAGTATATATAGCAGCAGCAGTGGCTGGGGTAGGTGCTGGTGGTAAAGGGGGCGTGGAGGAAGTAATAACACGTCTGTGGCGCGCCAGAAATCCTCGCGACCAGACATTAGTGGTGCATCTCCCACAGACGTGAATTATGCTTGTGGCACAACTGTTGTGCAACCCCTGGAAATGGTGGGAAACTCGCTCAGTCTGCGTTGAACTGCCAGATTGGGAGGATCAGTAGCAATTAGCAGTGCCATCACCAGAGGACATCCCAGCCCTCCCACAAAAATGCTGGGAAAAATCGCTCAGTCTGTGTTGGACTAGGAGGTTCTCATGGCACAAGAAAGCTGTCCTGAACACGTTGGTTCATAGAGCCAAGATTATCTCTGACGACGACCACCTAAAGTATGAATTGCAGAACTTAAAACGTGTTTTTGGGGAAAATGGATACAGCAAAAGACACATCGCAAACGCTTTCAAGGGCCGCCGACGAAAGACACCTGGTGAACCAGAAGAAGAGGCCAAACGGACTATATTCCTGCCATACTGTGGAGCAACTAGTAGTAAGTTAGGATGTCTGCTGCAGAAACATGGGCTAAGACCAGTGTTCCGGCCCTCCCCCAAGATACGAGATATGTTGCGCCCTGTTAAGGACGACATTGCTCTTCGAGTGTCCGGCGGCCGAAATTCGCTTAAACAACAACAATTTCAACAGAGACCAGGGATACGCACTCAGCAGGGCATGGGGACGGATGTTGGACATCGAAAGAAAGCAGAGACAGACGCGGGAGCGGTAGTTTCAAACATGGCGCCTGCCCCTGGCTCCACTTGACGTCACTGATGCTGCCACGGGCAATAGCTCTGCTAGCTGCCCGGGTCGACTTACGCGCGCGCACCGCATTGGATCGATCTGATTGGCTGCTGATGATGTCATCATGCCTGTATAAGCGGGAGACCGTAACAGCCCTGGCAGTCAGTGAACACCTGACGACGATGGCGAAGATGGCCATCGAAAGCTCGAGCATTTTATTCGAATTGACGCAGCTGGAAAACCGAGAACGTTTTATTCATGTATGCCGTCGCGAAAGACTCTGAGGACATACGTGCATAGAGGTTGCTACACTAAAAAATACATCGCGTTAATCAACTGAAGACACTTGCACGTATTGCACTAAGTCACATCTACACTCAATAAAAACATCATTAAATAGACATACTGTAAGTGTTGCCTACAAAACGCTGCACAAGAGGAGCTGTAGTTTGCTTTGCAAATAACACGCTTTCAAACATTCGAGATGCTGAAATTTGAAGCACTGTCCTACAGACGAGAAACCCGCGTGTCAAATTACCACCACAAGGCACTCGCGAAAAAGACCCTCCATATTAATCATAATAACCACTGCGTCCTGCCGCCGTGCGGAAGTGCTTTATGAATGGAACAGAGGCTGCATCGCCATCCGCTCGCTACCACTGACTGTTACTGAATGAACCCTGGCCGGAAGTCAGGTTGCCGGCCATTGTGACATCAAGTATCATGCCCCCGTGTCCACTACAAAGACCTGCTGAACACAGCTCGCAGCCCTGACAAAGAACTGTGACGTCACAGATCACGCCACCTTACAGTGGGACAAGAGATTTCAGGATATTTCCATTCACTGCCCTTCCTGATTGGGAACTCGTTCAAAATGAAGCCCTTTGATTGGCTGCCTGTGAAGTATGGTGAGTCTTTATCCACCCACCCACAGCCCTCATCCTCACTCTGCTCTTGTCCACTGTGGAGGTTATAGTTCCGTGTCTCCCTGTCAGTTTTTAAAGATAAAATGTACCAGCAGCAATATCATCGAGACTGGTGACAGCAAGCAGTGTAGAGAGTCACAAGACATAGGGTTACCCTGTAAGTAGACATTCAAAAATGATTTTCGTAACGTGTGTTCTTAAATGAGTTTCTTAGCGTGTGCTAATTTTTTTATTTATTGTCGAAGCATTTTTCCTCGAGATATTAGCTGACCTCGATCAGCAGCTGGAGGCTGAAAGACAGCAGAGGCAGTCTACAGCAGTAGTTGACACAGCAACACATCAGGATCGTAAGAACATATTTTTTTGTAACACGTTACTGTTAAACATATTCTAAAAATTTCATCAGTAATGTAGTATATTCTAGTTTAAGGTATAAATTCTTTGCTGTAACTGCGTATATGAAAGCAACATCTGATGGTTTGGGAGGAGTATGTGTCAGAGTAAGAGAGGCAGAAAAAGAGAGACGCTGTGACCTGGCCCTTTTATAGGAGGAGGACTTACCTGAGTGGATGGAGGATATTCCTAATGACATGGATGAAATGCCCATGCCATGGATTCAGAGTGGAAAAGATAATTACTCAGGTGCTTATAAAGATGTGATCATCATAAATAAAATTTGTATTCTTCTTCTCTGGAACATTAGACTTAATTTTCATTATTCTCTCTCTTCTACAGCGGTGCCAGAGCTCGCTGTGGCTAGGGTTCCAGAGGCGGTGAAGGTCAGACCAGCAGGCCGTGGGGCGCCGCCCAACGAGGCATGCCTGACTGCACTCGCCACTTACTCCCTCTCGGTGATGCCCCAGGGCAACCTCCGCTCTGGCGTCCTTGGGTGAGATATCAGGAACAGCACAAGGCTCCCATCTCTCAGGCTATGGGTCAGGCCTGCAAGAACAGCATCAGCATCGAGAACCATCAACACAGCCATGGTGCTCTCACTGGCCTGACACAGTAGCGTCCTCCCCTCCTCCAGCGTCTCCTCTTCGACAGAAAAAACGACATCAACGAGAGGTATGTATGCTTCAGTGCATACCCCTCAACATCTCATTGCAACCACATTCACCAACAAGGTGGACGCAGTCATCATGTAGTTGTAGTGTTAAAAATAGCAACGATCCTGTGGCTAGCGGCAGTTCCCTCTCTGGTCCTTTTAGTGAAGAACTTCAGGTGAGTGACACCATAACACAGCTAGAATACTCGGTGATTGCAGACGCCTTTGAGGAGCGAATTCGTACACTAGGATCGAGAATCCGGGAGGAGAGACCGCAACCTGTTGGGTTTCTAAGCGGGTGCCTTCCTGTCGTGGGAATGGAGCTCCTCGAAGTTGTTGATGATCCACGGTATCCTGTAATTAAATGCGGTGCAATGCTGTGCATCAAACTGTCTCACCACCCCAAAGTTGCGTCTGGTGTTGAAGTGACAAGTCTTCATTATCTTTGGGGGCGGGGGGGGGGGGGGGGGATGGCATGATAATACGGGACAAGTCAATCGCCGAGTGGTTTCATGAGTCCTCCTCGAGAGTTACATCCCAGCGGGTTCAGGGATTTTCACCTGCCTCGAGATGACTGGGTGTTTGTGTTGTCCTCATCATTTCATCATCATTCATGAAAGTGGCGAGTTTCGACTGAACAAAGGTTGGGAATTTGTACGAGCCCTGATAAATGCGCAGTTGAGCGCCCCAAAAACCGACCATCATCATCATCATCGAGAGCTCTACTGGACTGGTTTTCTGAGATGGAAGTTAGGGACTCAGATAAAGTGCTCAGCTGAATACTACGCCTGGACACCAACATGCATTTCTATGATTCAGCCAGCTATGTACAGCTACTTGAAGATATAGCTGATAAGAATGTCCAAAATAAAACCGATCAGGCTTTTTTCGTATTGTCAATCCTGGCTTGCAAAAGAAATTACAATTATTGGGATAATTCGTACTGCACATCTCGATACGGCACAGATATTCACGTTCATAAGTATTATAACTATGATGGTATTTCAGTCAGCAAAACCCAGGACATACCTAAATTTGAAGCACAGAATAGCAGAATATCGGTTCATGCTTATGGCCTGGCGAAACGCAAGTCAGACGTGCAGAATAAGCATAAAGGCGTCGGCCCCCTCCATTTCTCAAAATTTTCCAGTGAGTGTAAGATCCATGTAAACATACTCTTATTCTCTGATGTGAATGTTTTCGAGAAATTCTGGAATCTATGCATGATCATATTTTTTCTGGGTCCCGACTTTTATTACACAGCACCTGAGTTGTCTTGGGACACCACGCTCAGGAAAACGAAACACGGCATCGAACCATTGACCAATGCTGACATGCTTCTTTTTGTTGAGCAAGTTATCCATGGGGGACTTCGCCAATGTGTCCACAGGCACACCAAGGCAAAGAACCAATGGATGGGTGACAGGTTCAGTGCATTCCTTGATTAGAGTTACATCATGTACTTGGATTAAATTTGGATTAAATAACTTATACAGGCGCGCCACGCGATAATCACTGCCGATTGGGGAGTTTCGATGGGTGCCTGAAGACAAATGCAAGAGGCTAGGTGGAGAAATCAAGTCTATGGTGTCTGATTTTGATGTGGGGTATGTGGTGGAGGCAGAACTCACATACCCTAGTAGTCTGCATGATGCGTACACCAATTTGCCACTGTGTCCAGAGCAATGAGTTATGCGAGGAGGCTCCACCCCAAAATTGATGACAACGCTGGGTATAAGTAGAGATATATTATTCACTATTGCAATCTCCAGCAGCATCTCATGTTGGGTATGGAGCTGGTTAGAATCACCCAGGCTATCTCTTTCAAGCCATCCCCCTGGCTGAAGGATTATATTGATTTGAATACGAGGCACAAAGCTTCTGTGACGTGTGACATTGAGAAAAGTTTATATAAATTAATGAATAATTCAGTTTTCGGCAAAGTACTGGAGAATTTTAGGGAATGACGCAAAATTTTGATTGGAACCGAATGGGATGGGCCTTTGGCGTAAGAAAATGCCTTGCCAGACCATAGTCTAAGTGGGTCACCATATTCAATAAGAATTTGTTGCTGTGGAGAAGGCAAAGACCGCAGTAGACTTTTACAAAGCCTATTTATGTGGGGTTGTGTATACTAGACCCATAGAAACTCCACTAAGGATGTGCGCTGCATGGCATCGAGAGTCCTTTCTATCGAAGACTGTTTGTAGTGCCTGTACAGCCTTGTTTGCGATGCTGCACCACAGTCACTGCATATGGTACAGCAAATAGCATTCAATCAAGAGGAAATGAGGTGTGCATTCGTCTGCAGTCTAAAATGGCCTGTCGCCTCATGACAATAAAAGTTCCATTTGTGATGATGGGATTGAAAATCTCCCATACTTACACTTTTCACTTGCAGTGAGAGAAGCGTTGGTGGATCTGGTTGGGTGAGAGGGAGAGAACAAGTCTGCATGTTGGTGTGTGTGTGTGTGTGTGTGTGTGTGTGTGTGTGCGCGCGCGTGCGTTTTGTGTATACATTTATTTATCTATTTTTGCACACAATATCTGTGTATTGGGAAAAACTGTTAAAAAGTGTAGACACCATAAAAAGAAATATTTCAGTATCTCGATTGTTAGTCATCTAAATATTTATTTATTTATACCCACCATATGTACTGTGTACGCCTGCAAATATACCTGTACACCATGTGTGTCATGTAAATAGAAACAGTTTTTAAGTTTCACCTACAACCAGCCATCCAGTCCAATTAGATTTTACGTGTAGAAGTATATAGATACACCCATTCATTGCAAATTACTTCGTCTGTTTGAGGTGGACGTGTTCATTATAATTATTTCGCCTGTTTTGGTGGAATTTCTTTAGCATTAGTATTAGTCTAAGAAGAAAGTACCTTTGCATTAGTTACAGTCCTTTGTATCTGTGATGTGAACCAAATATTTCAAACAGTACCACTTTGAATCTGTGAAGTGAGTCAAATATTTCAATCAGCGATGCTTTGAATCTGTGAAGTGTACCGAAAGAACGCTGTCTGTAAAACATTTCAGAAAGTTATGATATGAGCCAAAAATCTGCCTGTAAAATATTTCAAACATTCCTACCTTGAATCTGTGATGGAAATGAAAGTATTTCAAACAGTGGAACTTCGAATCTATGATATGAACCAAGCAAATGTCCGTATAATACATCGAAACGCCAAAGAAACTGGTATAGGAATGCGTATTTAAATACAGAGCTACGTAAACAGGCAAAATACGACTCTGCGGTCGGCAACGCGTGTATAAGACAAGTGTCTGGCGCAGATATTAGATCGGTTACTGCTGCTACAATGGCAGGTTATCAAGATCTAAGTGAGTTTGGACGTGGTGTTATAGTTGGCTCACGAGCGATGGGACACAGCAACCCCGAGGTAGCAATGAAGTGGGGATTTTTTCGTATGACCATTTCACGAGTGTATCTGAATATCAGAAATTCGATAAAACATCAAATTTCCGAGATCCCTGCGGCTAGAAAAATGTCCTGCTAGTACGGGACCAACGACGACTGAAGAGGATTGTTCAACGTGACGTAAGTGCAACCCTTCCGCAAACTGCTGCAGATTTCAGTGCTGGGCCATCAACAAGTGTCAGCGTGTGAACCATTCAATGAAACATCATCGATATGGGCTTTAGGAGCCGAAGGCCCACTCGTATATTCTTGATGACTGCACAACACAAAGCTTTATGCCCGTCGCCGGTCGAAGTGGCCATGCGGTTAAAGGCGCTGCAGTCTGGAACCGCAAGACCGCTATGGTCACAGGTTCGAATCCTGCCTCGGGCGTGGATGTTTGTGATGTCCTTAGGTTAGTTAGGTTTAACTAGTTCTAAGTTCTAGGGGACTAATGACCTCAGCAGTTGAGTCCCATAGTGCTCAGAACCATTTGAACCATTTATGCCCGTCAAGAGCGTCATTGGACTGTTGATGACTGGAAACATGTTGCCTCGTCGGACGATGCTCGTTTCAAATTGTATCGAGCGGATGGACGTGTACGGGTATGGAGACAACCTCATGAATCCATGGACGCTGCATGTCAGCAGCGGACTGTTGAAACTGATGCGGATTCGTAAATTACGAAGTCATGCAGCGGCTAACACACTAGACTCGCATTCGTGAGGACGACGGTTCAGTCCCGCGTACGGCCCTATCCTGATTTACGTTTTCCTTTATTTCCCTAAATTGCTCCAGGCAAATGCCGGGATGGTTCCTTTGAAAGGGCACGGCCGACTTCCTCCCCCATCTTCCCTAATCCGATGAGACCGATGACCTCGCTGTCCAGTCTCCTCCCTCAAACAACCTAACTCCTAAATAAACCAGTACACACCATGCAGGCATGCAAATTACTCGTAGATCACCGAAATAATGCATCCAAACACACTCACAACGCTTAGTCACCAGAAAATAATTCAATGCACAAACACTCACTGCAAGTAAAAAGCCCAACTTATCAACCACGCAATCATTGATCCTACTGGGTGATAACTCTCCAGATGCAGGAGAGGAAGCTTAGGTTAGTCTACTTTATTTATTTTGCTCGGAAAACTGACCCAAATATCCATCCTAATTACATAATTAATCACAAAGGTCGGTCCTAATTACACAACTTTATGCATAGCGCTGCATAAGGACGGCTTAAAATCGCAAAAACTAACTATACAACTCACCTTATCATGCTTTAATTACACAACTATATGCATAGCACTGCACAAGAACCGCAATACTACTCAAAAACTGACAACTCGTGTTATCCTGTTTGGGGAAAAAATTATACCACTCGAAATCAGCGACACATACTCTCAAACTCTACCCTACACCTATAAGCTATGGCAAAAACGTTCAACTCACTAGATCATGCTGCTCGACAGAGTTGAGTCTAAAATAGTCTACTAGCTCCAAGCATATACCATCTAGCTCTGTTTAACGTCAGAGTTCACTGCACATGCCTACTAAAAAATCACCTTAACCGAAGCCAGTGGGAGATCTTTGTCCTAAAAGACTGTCTTCTCATCCATGTACAATTACAAACTACGAGATCGAGCTACTACACTACCAGTTCCGCGGCACCTGCCTCGCCGAAATGCCTCGCCGCAAAATCCTCGCTTCCCCTCTAAATGCATCCTGTTCGTCATTAGTGCCCACGAACCACAGCCCCACAACGTGTCGCGTTCACAGACTTCGTTTTTACGTCATGTAGTACTCTCGAACAGGGCCGGAGGAGCATTCGATTATTATTTACTTAACATCACCTTCGCTCCTATAATAAAGCAAAACATTTCCCATCACAATAAATGTCCTATTTTTCACGAAAACAGACAAAGCCGGCCGGAGTGGCCGAGCGGTTCTAGGTGCTACAGTCTGGAACCGCGAGACCGCTACGGTCGCAGGTTCGAATCCTGCCTCGGGCATGGATGTGTGTGATGTCCTTAGGTTAGTTAGGTTTAAGTAGTTCTAAGTTCTAGGGGACTGATGACCAAAGAAGTTAAGTCCCATAGTGCTCCGAGCCATTTGAAACAAAACAGACACAGTCCAGTTTTATGAGCAAAAATCTATATAGTTTTTCACGTTCGACTTAGAAACTTATCACTTCTGCGAACACATTTACATCTAAACCTATATTTCCACTCACGAATACAGATTTCCGTGATTTAGCAGATACCAAAGCACGCCCTATAATTTACAAAGTCAAATAACGTCTTTCTCATATCAAGACTACCGGCAAACGTGTCTTCCACCTGCTAGATGCGTACACAACAATCGACCTCCTCTCAACTAAATAAAGAACTCAAATGCAAAGAAGCACTCGACCAAACAATTTACATGATAACGGAATAATGACCCAGCGCAATCACACATCCATATTCAATCTTGTCAAATTCCCACTTGATCACGAAAGCTGTCCAACACATACTAAGTATTAGTTCGCTATTCAGTCGTCTAGACGACTACACGTTTAAGTCAAATACATTCCCGCATTGCAACAGCCCTCTCCATTCAGATGGCCTCCCACCGTTAGTGGGAAACTTGAATCATTCCCACCACAGGCCACGCATGGACAGAATAACCCTACCAAATCGAACACATATACGAGGGCGGTTCAGAAAGTAACCTCCGATTGGTCATAGTGCGGGTTGCGGGGGGGAGTAGCGACGCCATCTGTGCGTTCACGCACTCAACAGGTCAGTCGGCATCAAGTCGTGGTCGAGTGAACGTCGTACCTGCGCTAGTTTAGTTTTTGTGGCAGTTTGAAATGTGTGCTGCAATAGAAAACCCCGCCAAATGTGAAGTGCTTTTTACAGCCAAAGGATATTCTGCAGCAGCTATTCATCGTGAGCTTTGTGCCGTGTACGGACCAAGAGTCATGAGTGAAGGAGTTGTCCGTGAATGGGTACGTTTATTTAAAAGTGGACGAGAAAACGTTCATGATGTAGAGAGAAGAGAGGAGTGGTAGACCATCACTGGTGACTGACGAACTCGTTCAGACAGTTGACGCAAAAGTTCGTGAAAATCGACGTTTCTCAATGTCGGAGTTGTCTACTGGTTTTCCACAGATTTCTAAGACTCTCTTGTACGAGATAGTGACAGCAAGATTGGGTTACCGTAAGTTCTGTGCACGATGGGTGCCCAAAATTCTTACCGACCACCACAAAACTCAAAGAATGGCCTCTGCATTAGACTTTCTGTCACGTTATGAGGACGAAGGAGAACCTTTGTTAAACAGAATCGTGACCGGTGACGAAACCTGGATTAAGTACGTGAACCCTGAGACAAAAGAACAATCAAAGATGTGGGCACATTCAAATTCGCCTACCAAACCAAGAAAAGTCTCGCAAGATTTTTCTGCCAGAAAACTGATGGCAACGGTGTTTTGGGATGCCAAAGGGGTGTTGTTGGTTGAATTCATGGAACGTGGTACAACCATTAATCAAGACGTGTACTGTGAAACAATAAAAAAGTTACGACGGGCTATACAGAACAAACGCCGTGGTATGCTGACTTCCGGTATCGTTTTTTTGCACGATAACGCCCGTCCTCACTCTGCTCGCAGAACAACGGCCCTTCTTGAGTCCTTCAAGTGGGACGTTATCAACCATCCACCTTACAGCCCAGACCTGGCGCCAAGTGATTATCACCTCTTCATGCATTTGAAGAAATGGCTCGGGTCACAGCGGTTTGATGACGACGAAGAGCTCAAAGATGCGGTCACAGGCTGGCTCCAGGCACAAGCGGGTGATTTTTATGCAGAAGGAATTTCAAAGCTTGTGAAGAGATACGATAAGTGCCTCAATCGCTATGGAGACTATGTAGAAAAATAGTGCAAAGATGTAGTTGTAAGTTGTATATATTAAAATATTTTTATTTAACTTGGTGTATTTTTTTAAATCAACCGGAGGTTACTTTCTCAATGGCCCTCGTATATTTGATCGCTATACTTACAATTGAATGACATTCGACAATGAGCGAAGTATACGAAATACACCCTGGTTAAGGCTCTGGAAATAGAAATATCTGTACCATTCTTATGACTTGACATACTCATCCCTTTGCTATCACAGTATCCCACGTCAAATCCAAGCCTTCATTACCACTGGACATAATCATCTCTTTTACACATCTCAGATCACAAACACATACTTTATAAACCAGATACTCCCATTTTAGAAAGTTATTCTGCTAACGAACGTGTTATGAAACCCGTATTTTCAACTCCCTCAAGCCACCACGGCTAGATATTTATCCAGTATTTGTAAAGCATTCTCTCTATGCCATGTCAGAGGTTCCATGATATATCGACTGGGCCATAGGCAATGCTTGATTGAGAAGGATCACAAATAGTGGATGATGTGCTGATTGAGGTCGTAAGAAATGTACACTAGCTTTCCAGATCTCTAGTGCTACACCATCTGTTATAAATGCAGTATCCGATTTTGAATCAAGTCCTCGCATTCAAGCACATACCTGCGTAGGATTCTATGGAGAAATCCTTTATTACAGCCACTAATGAATCATATTTCTACCACTCTCATATCCCGAAACGACACCTTTCTCGAGCTGATCTGCTACTGTAAAATTCCAACTTAGTTTTAGTTAGCCCCCATGCAACTGCTGCCATTTCTCCACCTTTACAGATCCGATCGTTCCAATTTAAATCGCAACTGAGTAGGAGTCGGGGGGAAATATATCTACCATCTTCTGCAACCCATGCAGAAAAAGGCTAAGCTGAGTTACTGTGACAGGACTGTGTTTTGACCATTCGATTGAAACCGAATGCAAGTCCAGTGTGCTACCCACTGCACGACTTCGTAATTTACGAGTTGTTTGCGCCTCGGCGCATCAGTGCAATGTATTATTATTTAGGAGTAGTTTCGAGGTCTGTAAGCTGTATATATTGACTAAGCAACTTAGGGTGAGTGTTTTCCATCAGCGTAATAAATAAATTAAGTGAAATGCGTAGATAAATAAATTATTAAAAAAATAATTAAAGTACAGTCTCCAGCAGCCCAGAACAGGCCGATTGCATTTTTCACACTACTTTTGCCCCCTCCATATCGCTGGCATGGTGAGTGTTTTGTATCAGTGTAATAAACTAGGTGAGATCCGTAATTCGATATATGTAGGAAATGTGGTTGGATGACCTTGAAAAGTAGTTGAAACTAGGTATTTGGAAGTGCAGCGAACACCTTTTCTTGCCTATACGAATGAACAGCCTCCAGTGGGGGCGACACCATACTAACCTCCCTCAGAAAAATTCATGCACATTTTCCGAGAGGATGGCAAACACATTTGATGTCGGTAATGGGTCTAATTGTGTAAATAAAGACTTATGTCCAGTGCATGTAATACAGCTATTGATATCTCAGGTCTTGTGGTGGTAACCCAACACTAATGCTGTAGGTAGATAATAAATTTAAACAAATTTATACAAATTTAAAGATATTTATAGGAATGATATTCGAATTGAATGGAAACACGATACTAACTCCCATCAGCTGTTAGAGCAAATTTCGTGAACAGAGTTGATGGTTGTAGTGGGTCTAACTGTTTAAATAAGGACTTACGTCCAGTGCATGTAATACAGCTATTGATATCTCACGAAACTAATGATGTAGATAATAAATTTAAATAAATTATATTCGAATTGAATGGAAGGACCATACTAATGCCCCCCCCCCCCCTCAACTGTTAGAGCAAAATTTCGTGAACAGAGTTGATGATAATACTGTGTATAATTGTCTGAAATGGTTCAAATGGCTCTGAGCACTATGGGACTTAACATCTATGGTCATCAGTCCCCCTAGAACTTATAACTACTTAAACCTAACTAACCTAAGGACAGCACACAACACCCAGCCATCACGAGGCAGAGAAAATCCCTGACCCCGCCGGGAATCGAACCCGGGAACCCGGGCGTGGGAAGCGAGAACGCTACCGCACGACCACGAGATGCGGGCAATTGTCTGAATAAAGACTTATGTCCAGTGCATGTAATACAGCTATCGATATCTCAGCCTCTTGTGGTGGTAACAAAAAAATTTATACAAATTATATTGGAATTTTATTTATTTAATTATTTAGTGTATTGGTAGCTCAGTTGGTAGAGCACTTGCCCACGAAAGGCAAAGGTCCCGGGTTCGAGTGTCGGTCTGGAACACAGTTTTAATCTGCCAGGAAATTTCAATAACTACAGAAATCAAAATATCAATATGTATACGTCGATGAAAACGCTTTATACAAAAGAGGTGATGAAGGATATGTTAAATGGTTCAGATCTGATAATTCACATAATGGTTGGGTAAATAAGGATAATATGATTTTATAAAATTGGTAAATTTCTTACAATTGAAAATCTGAATACTTTTTTATATACAAAAATCCTTAATCATTTTTTCCTATAGAAATGAAGATCTTAAAAGTAAGCACCTTAAAAGCTATAGAAAAACAACTAGGATTGAGAGATTAGTCTAAAATGACAAAACAACAACTTATAGATCTTGTTAGCAATAATAGTGCGTTGAATGAACAACAGATTCATCTTGTGTACAAAAATTTTAATTTAGATCAACTGTGTGTTTCATATTCAACAACAACTGAAACATATACAAATAAGATTGTTGATCATTTAAAAAAGAATAGTTCATTTACTGAAATACAATAAAGATTTGCATCAGCATGTTAATAGTTATCTGATGACTTTATGAGGGAATTTAAAGACAAATTAGACTAGGTCAAAAATTATCTGAAGATTTTATGAGAGAATTCCAAGATAGAATAAACTGGAATACTATATCTGCAAAACAACAATTGTCAGAAGATTTTATGAGAGAATTCCATGATAGAATAAAGTGGGATGATATATCAAAATACCAAAAACTGTCAGAAGATTTTATTAAAAAATTTGAAGATAAAGCCAATTGGTGGGTTATTTTAAAGTTTAAAAATTTATCTGAATCTTTCATACAAAAAATAATGAATCCTTATGAAATAATGGAGCAGATGCCATCTATAGGTAGTGAATGTTTTACATGTTTAACTGATCAAGATTATCAAATCGTAAAAACTAAATTTAATCATGTATTTCATAAAGAATGAGTTGATACGTGGTTAAGAGAACATTCTTCTTGTTGTGAAAATACCCACAATTTTCGATTCATCAAGATTTTTAAATATGTAAATAGAAGTTATGACTTGTATGGTGTCGATTATAATATTGATTCAGCTGATTGTGTTATTAAAGATAGTAAAGTATAGTTTGGTATTATAATAAAAGTTAATAAGAATGACCAGATTTCGAACAGAAGGTATAACTTCTTTAGTTACCTAATCTGTAAATTTTTAGCTGCAGGTATTTTAGATCTACATATAAGGTTGTATACAGCTGATTTGCTGATAAAAACTATGTTTAGGTGAATGGTTTCAAACGTCAGTGACTGGCCGACATCTAATTTGCTATGTATTTTTGAGTCTTTTTCGCCTATATTGTCATAAATTGTATCTCTAGGTCTTTTATATGCTATGATACTGGTTACATCTGTTCCTCGAAACCATGGATAAGCCTATTTATCAATCCTCATAAACTTTTTTAATTGTAATAAACAAACATATATTCCTAACAGATTCTTCAGCATTTGAGGTACTTGAAATTGGCTCCATTGTAATGTATAAATGTTATTGTGAATTTTTTTGTTATTAATAAATGAGTTTGATAGATCTAATTTGTGATCTTGAAGATTTGTCACATAAAACACAAAAAAATGTTGTATGCAACTTACAAAATCGTTATTTATTACTTTCATGAAAAGATATATCTATATTTTAAAGAATCAATTACCTCATCTGATGATTATGATGGATGGGAGTTTTCTTCAACAATAGATGATCATATTATTGATTTGTATTTCAGTGATGAGAATGAATATATGAAGATTAAATTTTTTATGCACATATAAATTAAGATATTTCTACTACTGTGATTGGTGAAAATAAAAATGATAAGACCAAAGCTACAATGTTTTTAATGAGGCTTTGTTGATATTTCAGTTAACAGATAAAATTGAAATAAATGGCGAATTAAGTGAACATATTTAAAATTTTATGAATAAACCTAGATGGGATGTAGTAGATGCATTTGGTAGTTATAGTACCAGTGTGTATAAATGGAATAAGAAAAATTTGAAGTGGCATTATAAAGGTGCTAATAAAAAGCATTTCGTTTATGGCAAAAATACATTAATATTCAGTTTGACCATGACAGTAATAATCCAGATATTTTAATTGCAAATTAAAGACAGTCACATAGATGTGAAATATATAGTGTAAAGATTTGAAAAGATATAGATGGACAAGATGATGTCTTGGGTCATGCTTTTTCCCCAAATATTAATAATGATCCATTAGAAATACATATGGATGATGAAGAGATGTGGTACTTGATAATTAATGCGAATACACCAAAAGATCATATGAATCTATTTGAAATATTAGTGCATGAAATTGATCATTCATTGCATTTACGACATACAAATGTGTACGGATCAATAATGCATCCATACTACAATGGTTCACATTTGTAGTTATCACAAGATGATATTGATGCAATTCAAAGTTGTAGGGTGTAGCACCACTAACACCAACAAAACCAACAACTTTTACAACATCGACATCAATACAACGTTCTATACCACTTGAACCAGTTGAACCATCATTTAAAAATAAACAGATCAATCACTTATTATTTGTGAATGGAAATTTATTTGTTTTTATAAGATAGGGTATGGCACGATAATAAACCCCAGTTAATAACTAAATTGTTGATATTATTATAGCAAAATCTGCAAAGTATAAGTGCTTTATATCAGAGACCTAGTGTTGAAATTATAATATTTGTTGATAACATGATGTATATAATTTATTTACACATTGTGATTAATTTCAGGATATCCAAAACCAATATCAAGTACTGTTTTATGACAAAATTTTAAATTAAAGTGTATAATCAACATGTATTTAGATAGGTTGTTTTTATTCTGTAATGAGTTTTTCTATGCTGAGTTACATGAGTGTAATTTTAAGTTCAAGCCACGTGGATTTACAAGTAGAAAATTTTCAGGGTTACCACATGGTATGATACATTAATGGGATGTACTTTTTTAAGAGTGAAACATTTTGTGAGTATAATGAATTCAAAAAATAGGTAATAAGAACTGCTACAACCGATTTATAATTACTTAGTATAAATTGTGAACTAATATCAGATCTAATAACTGTACTAAAATACATTACGAACCCTTAAGAATTTTTATGCTTTATGAATGGATTTAGCTGCCAAATTCAATAGCATCAATAAAAATATTATTTTGCAGACAACTAAGTGATATTGGAGTAGGTAATATATACTCTACTACAAATGTTTCCAAACTGGGTTACAAAACATTTGGGGACCTCACTATGATTTTAAAATTGTATTACCAATAGATATGCAAAAATGATAGGATGGAATGATTCTAAAACTTTAATTTGGTTGGAATATTGTATACAAAGGTATTATAGATGAATTCAAATGTTTCAGAATTTTATGTATAATAAATGGATACTTCCAAAAATGTAGTCGATGTAAAAATGAACAGAATACTGATAAATTTTATTTTGATAAAATTCGAAAAGATGGCCATTGTAATATATGTAAATTATGTGCTTTTTATTATACTAGAAGATATTATAATATAAAAAAGATAAAATTTTTGAGAAAGTTGCTTGTGAATGTGGTGGATGTATAGCTAGGTGTAAATTGAAATGACATAAAAAATTATTAATTCATAATAAACTTATAACCTTAAAAATTTCTGAATATTTATTATCTTAATAAAAAGGTAGATTTTTATCTAATTTGGAAAAATATATCTTACAACTACTAAAAATTCTGAGTAATTATATATATATATATATATATATATATATATATATATATATATATATATATATATATATAGAGAAGTTGCATCTACTTGTATCTACTTTTGAAATAATTATTGTTAATATATTTTATCCTTATAAATCGAATTATCGACAGTGAAGATTAAAGGCTACTCCAGATGAAACAAAAATGAATTGATACAGGTGATTGAAAATGAAAGATGAAATACATCATACAACATGAGTTTAATTAACCTCAGATCTTTAGCTAAAATGCTTGGTATTAAACACTACAGCAATTAAAAGATATCAGAATTAATTAATTTAATTATGTTAAATGAATTTCCTATTCAAAATCAATTGTTTCAAGAAGCTGTATCACGATCTAAATGACTACAAATTTGATGATCAAATCTACCTCCATGAAAAGAGAAAATAGTAAAACACGATCAAATATTTCCATTCAGTAATAAACTAATTTAGCAAAAAACAGATGATAGAAATTAAAAAGGAAGTATTTTAAATTAAGAGATGAGATCAAGATTTATTAAGAAATTTAACACATGATTTGATGACTACAAATCTGTTCTTAATTATGATCATATAAACTCAATAAAATTAATGAAAAAGTGATTCTATAACAAAAGCACTTAATGCTTCATAAAAAGGAACTAATTTTAGAAATGTTGATAAACTGAATATAACAGTAAAAACCCAAAAATGTATTATACATCAACAGGATATAAAGCATCAAATAATACTAAACAAACTATTCACGTTTTGTGCAATAAAATCAGAGATATCTTGACATCTGGTGAGTCTATTGATATAGCAGATATTGCATTTAACATTTAAATGTTAGCAATTCCTAAATGTAGTAAAGGTAGTAAAATAGTAAATTTAGCTAATGACCAAATTTTCTATTACAAGAATTAATAATAACGATAATCTATGTTGTCCTAGAGCAATAGTAGTATCATCAACATAACACACAAATATTATCTTAGGCAAAGAACTAACTACAGGTGAGATTAAGAATATTAGAGAAGGAGGTAAATACGAATAACACAAAAACGTTAACTACCATATTGTGTAAGCAATTAGGTAATTATAACGAAGATGAATTTACACTAGGGGATATTAGATATGTCAAATAATTATTATATATCCAAATATGTATTGTATGTGCTGAAGATCTCAACTGAGTTATCTATGGTGAGGTTGATAAATAAATAAATGTATATTTCTGTCAAAATCAAAACAATTTTGATGTAATTTACTGTATGTCGGCACTCTAAGGACTGTAACAAAACATATAAAAACAAAAATGGGAAAAAGTAAAAAGCAAGGAAAAATGTGTTTATTATGCAACAGTAAAGAACATGATGCAATAGAAAATAATATATATTGCAGAGACTGTAATAGATATTGTTATAATAAACCATGTTTAAACAATCATCAAGCTATTTGTGATACTGTACATAAACATATAGAATGTAAAAAGATTTGTTTAAGAACTGAAAAACATAAATGAAAAATGTATAAACTGCAAACAAGAGGTAGAAATTAAAACTCATTAATGTTACATGCAATAGAAAAAACAAAAATGTGGCCAATGTCTAAGAAAGATTATTGATAATGAAGGTAATGAATATAAAGTCCAAGGATGTCAAAATTGTAGTAAAAATGTATGTAATGTTAAGTGTAAAAATGAAAATTATTACGTATTTCATTATTCCAAATGCTCTAATGCAGTTAGAAGTGATGCATGTGAATGATGTTAAAATTATATTCCAATAAAAATTGATTGTTCTTATACAGAATAATATATGTTTTTTGATTATTAAGCGCAACAAGAATAGGGATACATAATCCCAGTCTAGTAACTGTTGATAATTTTAATGGTGATACTGTTTATAGATTTAAGACAAATGATGATTTCTGTAAGTGGATGGTCCCTAACAAACATAGAAATTTTACTTTTATAGCTCATTATGCTAAAAGATACGTTTCACAATACATTTTGAAGTATTGTGTTGTAAATCCAATAAAACCATATTCGATCTACACAGGTACTAAATTAATGTTGTTAGAAATAAAAACAGTTACGTTTAAAAATTACAGATAGCAGTAATTTTGTACAAAAAAAAGTAGTAAATTCTCATAAACATTTGGTTTAAAATATTTAAAAAAATGTTACTTTCCTCATTTTTCAATACACAAGAAAATGATAGTTACATACGACCAATTTCTGATATCACATATTATAGTGCTGACACTATGAAACAATAATGAATGAAGCTTTATTAGAACTTAGACAGTTAATGAATTAAATAAAGCGATAGAAAAAGGATATAAAATTATAGAAATATATGAAGCATGGAATTTTAGAAATAAAAGCAACATGTTGTTTAAAAATTATGTGAAAGGCTTCATGAAATTAAAATTAGAAACCAATTAACTTGATTCTGAAACCATAGAAGTTTATATAAAAGAGTGAAAGAAAATAATTATATTGAATTAGATCTCAATGAAATTGAAGTAAAACCAGGAAAACGAGTTGCTTCTAAAATATGTCTAGTTTCATTGTGGTGAAAATTTGGACTACATCAAAATATGAGTAAAACTGAGTATGTTACAGATTTACAAAAATTCTATGAAATATTATTAGATGATCAATTAGATAATACAGATATAAATTTAATTAATAACAATATGGGGCAGATTAACTACAATTTCAAGGATTATTGTGTGGAAAATAACAGAGCTTAAATATTTTCATAGCTACATTTACTATGTGAAATGCAAGACTTAGATTATATGAACTGATTCATAAAGTAGGAAAAGATATGGTTCATTTTGATACCGATTCTGTAGTATGTATTGATAACGATAAAAATACAATATAAACAGGTTGTATGCTAGGTGAGTGGACTGAGGAATTAGGAATAATAAATGGATAACAAATTGGGCTTCAACAGGGCCTAAAAGTTATTATCATGGGACAAATGATAACAGCTCTTTAAAAAAGAAAAAAAAGGATTTACTTTAAAATATAAAAACCTTCACAATTTGAATAGTGAAACTATGATAAGTTTAACTGAAACTGAAGTGAAACAAAAGTACAATTAGAATACAATCAGATAACTAGAGATGTAAATACTAAAAATTTAGTAAACGTAAATGTTACAAAAGGCTTCTCATTTAAGTATGATAAAAGGATTGTTCCAGAATATTATGATACAATTCCATACGGATATTAATTAAAATACTGTAAAAATGCAAATATTCATTATTAGGATGCTTTTGAAAATGTGTATTTTAATACACTAATATTGTTATTTAATCATCATCTTTTGTCATTTATAGCGTTATTATTTATAATCTAGTGCTCACAAAGTTTATAAATTATAAAAAAGTTATATGTAATAAAATAATTCACATGAAACTCGTAATATATAGGACAATAAATCAGATAAGAGTTTTCATAAATAATAAATGGAAAACAAAAAGATATGTGAGAAATGTAAAATTGGAAAAACCATTGACACTTATCATCTACAACCATATACAAGAGATAAACATGTACACATGTGGAAACAATGCTATAAAGAATATGATAAAGTATATCAACCTTAGCGTTATGTAATTGTCAAAGATAAATTACTAGAAAACGTACCTTGTGTATGTGGTAAAAGTGTATGTGCAGTATACTTCAAAAAAACATTTACAGTCATCAACACACAATAAAATTTATGAAGATTTCTCAACTAAAAATGTCCTAATTGTAATGAGATAAAAGATATGAATTGCTTTTGGAAACATAAACAAACAAGAAATCAACATTGTAAAATATGTAAAGAATGTATAAAGGTAAAGAAATTTTCAAGAAATAGTAAGTGACTTCACTATTTTTATTCACTCTTACAAAAACTAGTACTACTTTTGTCAATAAAGGAGTGTCTGATTCGTAAAGATAATTTTTGCCTTGAAAGAGTTGTAAATACTGCATTGACTGAGAATTCTAGTGATGAGCAAGTTCTATAAATTAAGATTTATAAGTTGAATGTGGCTTATTATCATTTGTAAATATGATCTATTTAAACTATTTATAATTAATAAAAATATTCTTATATTTGATTGTAAAATAAGAGCTACTGCATTCAATGTACCCATATTCTATAATGAACCCTACTGAACCTGCCTGCGATAGATTAAAAAGGGATGTTTATGGACGATGTGACCCATCAACCACTCTGAGGGATCTACCCCAAATCGCCATTGAGGAGTAGGTCAATCTGGACCAACAGTGTCTTGATCTACTTGTGGATAGTATGCCACTACGAATACAGCCATGCATCGATGCAATTGGATGTGCTACTGGGTATTGGAGGTATTGGTGTGTACTGAAATCTGGATCACCACCTATGAAGGTCTCGCTGTATGGTGGTACAACATCCAATGTGTGGTTTTCATGAGC
This sequence comes from Schistocerca piceifrons, assembly GCF_021461385.2. Classification (NCBI taxonomy): domain Eukaryota; kingdom Metazoa; phylum Arthropoda; class Insecta; order Orthoptera; family Acrididae; genus Schistocerca; species Schistocerca piceifrons. The sequence continues at coordinate 278,939,911 of NC_060138.1, forward strand.
AATAAAAAGAGTGGAAATGGTGTTTATGTTGATCTCTAGTCCAGTTTTCTGTACAGTTCCGGAACTCTCGGAACTGAGGTTATGCAAAACTTTTTTGATGTGTGTATATTGACTGACTGGTCAGATCTGTAGGATTTATTAGGATCATTCGTTGTAAAACCCTGTTCTTTTGTGAAACCCAGTAGACATCCTTCTGGACCTTTGTGGAAGTCAATCATGTCACTCCTTTCCTTTATTTCAGATTTAAGTGTATAGATATTTGCAGGCTGCACAATCCATTTTCCAGAATGTTTAAAACTTCGTTCAAATCGTCAATATGGAATTCACCAAGCTCTATTTCTACAATTTATTTTCCACCATATATTCGGATTTCTATTGTATGTCTCCAGTCCAAACAGCGCAATAATCCACTCCCTGTTGCTTAAATCAATCGAAGGGAAGTAATTCACACGTAATACTGACGATCCATCTTTTAAAGTCAGAGTATACGACATTGCGTTGAATGTCAACTGACGAATGGATGCTTAAAGAATCTCTTTATACACATGCTCCTTCATAAACGTTAGGAGAAACATGATGCAGAGATACCCACATAAGTAGGTATTAAAGTCTTGGTAGCAAAAAAGACTGTAGAACACACGTCTTCCGTTGGTGAAGTATTGTTATAAGTTTTCTGGTGGCTGTAAGTCTCCAAATGAGTTGAAATAGTAGATGTTATTTGTATTTTTCTTAACATACGCCAACCGTTGGTTTCCCTTCCCTCCCTCCCTCCCACCCTCCCAAGCAACATTTAATTCCACAATTCCACATTCTCTCCAAGTAGTCTTCAGTAGTGTATCCCACGTAAACACACAATGGAATCTCGTAATGCTGAATTTTTTCCAGACAAACTTGAACAGATCTATATTTGTAAGCAGCCTGTCTGTATAGCTAATGGGCTTCTTCTTTTTTATTATGAAGAAACCTAGTCCTTTCTTGCATACCTTCAGATGTAGACCTTTTCTGATGTCTGCTGCTTCCATCATGCGCTTATGTCTTTTTGCTTCCTCCAGCTGCTCCTGGGAGATCTGTGCATGCTTCACTGTTCTGACTATAGCCACACCACCACCAGCTAGTTAACCCTTCACTGAGAGACATGTGAGAGAGCAGGAATGAGGTAGGGGATAATTCCACCTGATGATTTGTGTATAGGCAGAACCCTGGGTGCTTTAAACGGTCCTTTATGCTTCAGGACACTTTTGGCTGCATACATCACTGTCAGGTTACACAACTACACCACAACGAATCCAGAGTCACTGGATTACATTTACCTGACACCAACCAAGTCCACCTCACAGCCTCCATCATAGGTCTAAATTCCGCTTTTTCCTTTGTTGAATTTAGTCCATAAAATTGAAAATTAATAAATTGAAATTAAAATAATTAAGATATCAAAACTTTTAATTAAAATAATGACTAAATTCAAATAAGAACCATAAAATTTCCAAACAAATTAAAACTTCATGAGCAGGTATCCACTACCAAATATTTCTTAATACAGGATAAGTTGCACCAAACACATTCTAAACATAATTGTTAATAAAATAGCGAAAAATGACAATTTTGAGTTGAGTGGGCCAAATCTCTGTACTTTTAGACCTGTAGGATTTACGCCATGATGATTTTGGGGGCTGACTGGAGCAATTATTTCCACGCAAAAATGAAGCTTATATGCATTAGTGTCAACAAGTAATTCGATATTTCATCTTTCCAAATCCTTCATTATACAATGTTCAAGTAAAACATCAGAAAAGTTACATATAATCATTAAAACAGAGACTTATCTCTTTTTCTCATCTCTGGAGACAGCTGCCAGAACAAAACTATAAGGAAAAATACGTTACAATAAAACAAGCCTGCCACCTGGTGGTCAACATTTGAGTCAATGGCAGTCAATTCAAAAACTCAGTGTGGGTTTTTACCCCATACAATGTCTGCCCTCACCTACCCTAGCACTACTGGGATATGAGATCATAGGCGTGAGGGATATCCTTTGCCTGTCATAGAAACAGTTTTGGCAGGTGGGAGAGGGGAAAATCCACTGGAACTTCCTGCCAGATTAAAACTGTGTGTCAGATTGGGTGTCGAGCTTCGTCTTTTGTGGGCAAGTGCTCTATCACCAGAGCTACCTGAGCAAGAATCACAACACGTCCTTACAACTTTACTTCTGCCAGTGAGCACTATGGGACTTAACATCTGTGGTCATCAGTCCCCTAGGACTTCTTTCACAATTTAAGCAGGTATGACGCCTGCTTTGGTGTTCGGCACTTGGGTGATTTAGATTCGAATGATGACGAAGTCAGTGTCATTCTTGATACCGTTGGAAAGTACATTTATTTCTCCAAGAGAATCAAGCCAAAAATCATTCTGATTCCTGGATTCACTTCATTTCATACAAGTGTCACATCAGAAACTTGTTGAGATAATGAGTAAGGAGGACAAGCATACTCAGAGGAGCATATCCTGATGACGCAGAGTTTCAGACCCAGCGAAGTGGTGCAGTAGTTAGCACACTATACTCGCATTCGGGAGGACGGCGGTTCAAACCCGCGTCTGGCTATCCTGATTTAGGTTTTCCGTGATTTCCGTAAATCACTTCAGGCAAATGTCGGGACGGTTGTTTGAAAGGGCATGGCCGACTTCCTTCTCCATTCTTTCCTAATCCGATGGGCCTGATGACCTCTCTAGTTGGTCCCCTCCCACAAATCAACCAACCAACCAACCAAAATTTCAGCTTATGACGAAGAGGCGTGTGTTTCCATACCAATACCTCCATTCGCTCCACGAAACCATGTTACCCAATATAACCGCATTCTCCAGTAAACTAATAGGTGCTGACATAATGGCTGAAGAGTATGAGCACACGGTGAATGTTTCACAGGAGTTCGACATTTCTTACATGGGAGAATATGCTACATTATACATGAATACCGATGTACACCTGCTCGCAGACATTTTCGAGAAATTCTGGAGTGTATGCCTGGCCACATACTCTCTAGATCCTGCCTTCTATAGAACTGAGCTAGTTTTTCCATGGGACTCAATATTAAGGAAGACACATGTCAGCATCAAATTGTTGACTGATGTTGACACGCTGCTCTTCTTTGAACGCGGGATGCTCTGAGGACTTTGCCAGTATATGCAAAGATATGCCAAGAGGATTAACATGTGAATGAGTAAAAGGAGTATAAGCCATCAGATGATTTAAGCTACACCATTTACCTGGATGTAAACAAGCCTCTATGGGTTTGTCATACAACAAAGTCTACGAGTTCTTATGGTCAGTTCGAAGGAAAAGATCCATGATGTGGCTGAAGGTTCTGGTGAGGTGGGGTGTTCTGGAAGTAGAACTGGCATATCCCACCCATTTGCATGACGAGCTCAGCAACTTGCCAATATGTCCAGAGCGCCTAGTTCCACGAAATGGCTCCATCTCAAAGTTGTTGACGGTGCTGGAGAATGAACAGCGTTATATTCTGCATTACAGAAACCTCCAATAATGTCTCAGATTGGAGATGGAACTTTTTAGTATCAGCTGCGAAATTTCCTTCAAGCAGCGCTGCTGGCTCTTGTGGCAAAAGGTGTGAAAAGGTATTTACAAGTTAAGGAACAATTCAACTTTCGGAAAAACAATGGACAATGATAGAGAATATCGCGAAATTCGTTTGGTTTACCAGTGGGATGCGCGTTGTGGTGCAAGAGATTACATCGCTGGACCAAATTTGAAATGGGTCACCATCTTCAATGATGGACTGGTCGCTGTAAAGATGGCCAAGGTTCCAGTACAGTTCACGAACGCTGTCTATATCGCTATGTGTGTACTGGACCTCACCATATTCCACACGTACCACTTTCACTAAGACTTTACGAAGCCCAACTTCACTGTCCTCAAGTTGTTTTATATCGAAACAGACAGTTTCGTCTACTGGGTGAAAGAAGTATGAAGTAATTAGGTCAACTCTTGAAACATTCGACATGTCTGGACATCGCCCTATAATCATTTTGGAGTAACATCTCAAAACAAGAAGGTTATCGGCTTGATGAAAGACGAGGTGAATGGGTAGCAGATTGTGGAGTTTGGGGGGCTCAGATCAAAGATGTACACATACCGCGCAGATGCTGGTGCCACCGTGAGGCAAGCTAAGGGTGTACATCATGTAGCCTACAAGTGTCTCATCATCGATGATTTCGTGGGCATTGATGCAGCTCCACTTATGGCTCGACAGGCCATGAGGTACATACTGCAACGCAGCTGAACGTAGGGCTGTCCCATCATGATGACAAACGGTTAATCTGTAGGGATGAATCATCGCCCTCCTGAACGAACACTACTCACTGGAGTGATTGACGATATGGCAGTGTATTTATTTGTAAGTAGTTGATGTGTATGTGCATATGTGGGCAGAATAGATGGATGATCTGCTTTTCATAGTTGACTGTGTCTGTGTGAGTATGAATGCCTGATTGCACACTATGTGTGTGTGTACTGTATATTGTGTGCCATGTAAGTGACTGCACACATTTACACCTACATACACACTGTCCAAGACACTGAATGGCGCATGACAGAGGGTACACTGTACAGGTACTAGTCATTTCTTTCCCTGTTGCACTCACAATAGAACGAGGGAGAAACGACTGTCTATATGCCTCTATATGAGTCCTAATTTCTTGTATCTTATCTTCATGGTCCTTTCGTGAAATGTGTGTTGCGGCAGCAGTACCATTCTGCAGTCAGCCTTAAATGCCAGTTCTCTAAATTTTCTCTGTAGTGTTCTTCGAAAAGTACATTACCTTCCCTCCAGGGATTCCCATTTGAGTTCCCAGAGAATTTCCATAATACTTGCGTGCTGCTCGAACCTACCGGTAACAGAACTAGCAGCTCGCCTCTGAATTGCTTACATCTCTTCCTGTAATCCAACCTGGTGCGTCTCCCAAACACTCGGGTAGTTCTCAAGAATAAGTCACACTAGAGTCCTGTATCAGTCTCCTTTACAGATGAACCACACTTCCCCAAAATTCTCCCAATAAACCGACGTCAATCATTCGTCTTCCCTGCCACAATCCTCATAAGCTCACTCCTTTTCACAACGCTTTGTAACATTTAAACGGTTTAGAACGTTCTAATGGAAAGTAACTCTCAAAGAGCACGAGAAATGTGTTATGGAAAGCATTATATATGCCATCCATGTTATCAGCACTGTAAACATCCTGCCAGTTTTCTTTCTTAACGAGGTTTCAAAAACTTTCTGTTGTCATTGGATTAGCTTTCCTACATAGTTAGTAATTATATATAACATTTGTTTGAGTACAAAAGCCCTCTAGTGTTAAAATTTGTGAATCATGTTCTGAAAGGCCATCCACCCTCTCACTAACAGAATGCTCATGTAGTAATGAAGAATGAATTAAAATGTTATCTCAGTCTGCATCAGATCATATGAGTTTAGGAGATCTTCCAACATCCTTTTTCTTGCACAATCACATACAAAATTTATACTGAAGTCACCATGTACAACTAATTTTTGTTACTTCCTGTAAAGTGAAGCAGGAACCCTCCCTAGCTTGAGCAGAAATACCCTGATGCTAGAGTTAGGGGATCTATAGACAACAACAATTCGAATTTTAGTTTCACTAAATTCAACTGCCCCTGCACAACATTCAAATACCTTTTCAGTGCAGTGCAGTGATATGTCTATGGACTTAAATGGAATACTGTTTTTTACATACATGGCCACTACCCCACTCTGCAAAGAACTCCTTGATAAATAGCCAGCTAATCTATATCCTCCTAAACAAAGCCTCTGAATTGCCAATAATGTCAGAGTCAACATCTATAAGCAGTTCACTAATTTTATCTCTAACACCTCTTATATTGTGATGAAATATGCTAATTGCTCCTCTACTTGGATACCTCACCTCCTTTGTTAGAGGGACTTCCTTTAAGCAGGTATACCTTTCAGCTGACTTCTGTCTAAAAAAAGGTGCAACTCTAACACCCACCACTACAGGAATTTTCCCATGACTAATCCCACCACCACCAACTTCATTGTCACCTGTAAGCTTTGCCACTTTCCCCTAACCATACCTATTGAGGTGCAGGCCACATCTAGTGAAACATGATCTGTTGACAGACTTAGCTGACACAGCTGCAATGTGAACCATTCCCTCCGCCATCAGTGCCTTCTCCAGCCCCATGTTAACAGACCTAACAGCAGCATTAAGATGAAGCCAATCATGTAGGTGAAACAACTGCATAAAGTGTTCATTAGTGCCACCAGATTGAGTAGCTATCTTTACCAGGTCACCACCTACATCATACTCCCCATCCCTAACCCCTGCTCCACCCACGATCACTACCTGATTCTCTTTTGTGAAATTCCTACATAACTTCCCTATGCTGTCAGTCACCTGAGTCAAACCTGCACTAGACTTCACAATGCTGGTGATCTGGTACTCAATCCCCAACTGCTGGCCCACACCTCTACCGTGCAAACTACCTAGCAGCAGAACCTTCTTCTTTCTGTTAGAATTTGCAACTGACTTAGGCTTCCTAACTGCTGAGAACTGCTGCATATTTCCTTCACATACATCTACAAGAGGCTCCTCTCCACTCAGCTCTGACAGTTGGTCATACCTATTGCATATACAGAAAGTACATCTGTCTGAATATCTACTCTTAGCTTCCTTCTTACCAACTGACAGTTCCCACTCTCCAGTACCCTTCACCCTCATCAACCTATCTTTTCTCCCTTGTGTCTTGTAACTGCACATGAAGGGCTCAGATCTTACACACCTGCTCCTCTGTCACCTTATTTCTACTAGACATTCTGCATTCCCAGAAGATCTCGCTAGAATGCCCAATGGCTTCCCCACTGCATTCCCCCCAATGAAAATACGGTGAAAAAATCCCACACCATAACCCATTACTCACAAACCTCTGTCAAAAAAATGGTTCAAATGGCTCTGAGTACTATGGGACTTAACATCTGAGGTCATCAGTCCCCTAGAACTTATAACTACTTAAACCTAACTAACCTAAGGGCATCACACACATCCATGCCCGAGGCAGGATTCGAACCTGCAACCGTAGCAGTCACGTGATTCCAGACTGTACCGCCTAGAACCACACAGCCACACCGATCGGAAAACCTCTGTCAAAGCCCACACTTCTCACTCATGGTAAAATTTTAACAGTTACTGAAAAAACTAAATGTCTACGTGACATAAGTTCAGTTACAACAGTGGAGCTATTTAAAGAACTAACAATTGTGGTCTCGAAACTCTCTCTCTACTGTAAAAGCAACAACTTTTATTAACACTAATGAAATTACAACTAATACCAATACCACCAAAACTTCACATAATTTCTTAGCTAAAACCGAAAATACAAACCACCACTGGAACACTCAACAAAACTAAATCAGTAAATGAAAATTTTACTGAAATATTTCACTAGAAACTATAAGAACCATCAGCTGAAAACTACCACACAACATTTACTAAACGACTTGTTACGCACAGACAACTCTAAAAAACACAGTGGGCGAACGTTTCCAAAAGTTCATTAAATGGTTTTTCCGCCACAAGCATCAGGAGAAACCGTTGAAAACTACTAAAATTTAATAATTGTATAACGGTGCACAAGGTAGCTTAAGAACTGCTACAGTTGCAACCATACACCGCTAATATTTGGATGAATGATTGAAAACTACTAAATTTAATATTCTAATACAGTGCACAAACAACTTTGACAGCACTTAGTTTTAAGAACCGTTACAGCTGCAACCGCACGCCGTGAATTCTGGACTGTACGGCATTCAAAAAGAAACTTTTTGATCGCCCCTTATAAATAAGGTCATGTTTAATACCGAATCATTTCCATAGACCAGTATTTATAGGTGACGCTTGAAGCAGCCAGCTTAACATCTAAAGAAAGGCAGCTTCGTTGTGCATGAAGCACTAAATGTCTTCGTGGTCATGTTATTGTGCTGCTGCAGTAGCTGGCTATATCTCTCGGTAGCAGTTTCATTACAATTTTCGAAGCTATCGCTGTACTTACCTCGTTTATCAGAACCTGCTAACTTCATTTTCATTTGTCACTCAAACACACTCCCCAGAGTATGTGCACCTTTTAGTCCTAAGCCGGTTTGCTAGCTCATAACCAGGATGGTAGCTCAGTGTTGTCCATCAAGGGACTGGCCACACTATGTAAAAAAAATAAAAGAAAATAAATAAGCCCTGAGTGAATCCCTCATAGTTGGAATTTCGAAGATGCCGTGCGACTGCATGTTTGGTCAGGAGACTGTGCACTAATTACAATTTAAACAAAGGGGTGAAGTATTCATCGGTGGTGTTTGAGAGGTGCCATGCAGCATCCTTGGAAAACGGCATTTGTATTTGTATTTGTATTTCTTTATTGGTCCTGTAAATCGTGTTTAGGTATATATTTTGCACAAACGATGTAGGACAAGTCAGGTTGGTACAGTATATACATCATCATACACATTGTTATATTGAAAGGATAAATAATTAAAAATTATTCAATACATGTTGAATATTGATGACAAATTTAATATAATAAAATAAAATGATAGACATATTAAGAATATTTGAGCAATTACACTACACTTTTCTGATACTCTAAAAACTCGGAAACAGAATAGAAGCAGTGGTCAAGCAAGTACTCTCTCAGTTTCACTTTAAATTTTTGTAAATTTTGCATATGTTTCAAATAGGATGGCATGTGATTGTACAGCATTATGCCAGTATGATACACTCCTCTCTTACAAATGTTTGTACTTACTGTATTGACATGCAAGTAATGTTTCTGCCTATGAGGGCGGTAATCACAGTTATACTTGAAGATATTTCCATCATTTAAAATATTTCCTTTTGTGAAATTTAATATTTCATACATATATAAGCAAGGAAGAGGCAGTATACTGAGATTTTTAAATATTGGGCTACAGGAGTCTCTGTACTTAGCATGGTTTATTATTCTAACAATCTTTTTCTGTAGCCTAATGTTTTGTATGTATCTACAGAGTTCCCCCAAAAGATAATGCTATACATCAGCAGTGACTGAATACTGCCATGGTACATTGTGATCACAGACGCACGGCTAGCATTTTGTGCGAGGATTCTTACTGCGTACGTAAGTGAGTTTAGCTTTTTATTTACATGGTTAAGATGTGTCTCCCATTTTAGGTTTTGCTGTATATGTATACCTAAAAATTTTGTGTCGCTCACAGATGAGATAGTTTTTCATCAATTTCAAAAATTGGTCTCACAGGATGTAGTTTCTGTGAATTGTGGAAATTGACTGTCTCTGTTTTTTCATTATTTATTATTAGCTTGTTTGTTCTGAACCATTGTGTCAAATTTTGTATTATACCTGTAGCTGTTATTTGTAGGCTTTCATCATCACGTGATTTGATTAGGATATTTGTGTCATCTGCAAAAAGTACTGTTGTCCCTTTAGTTATTTTTTCTGACAAATCATTAACATAAAGAATGAAAAGAATTGGCCCAAGGACTGACCCTTGAGGAACTCCATATGTAATGTTTTGTGCATTACTGTAAAAATTACAATTTTTTATGTTTTTATGTCTTTGTATTTTATTTGAGTGGTCTGTTGACGCTCATGAAGGTAGGAATGTATCCATGTATTTGGCAGGCCTCGTATTCCATAATTACCTAGCTTCTGCAACAGAGTATTATGATCAATTACATCGAAGGCTTTACTAAGGTCAAGAAATATGCCAGACACATGTTGCTTATTATCTACTGCAGTTAGAATTTCATTTAAGATTGTATAAATAGCTGACTGTGTTGATCTGCCAGTTCTGAATCCATGTTGCGCATCACTTACTATGTTTTCTTTATTTAGCAAGGCTGTCAGCCTTCTAAGAAATAGTTTTTCAAGAATTTTACCAAAGCCTGACAATACTGATACAGGTCTATAGTTTGCAGCTTCATGTTTGTCCCCTTTCTTGTACAGTGGTGTCACTTTAGCCATTTTCATATTTTTCGGGAATATACCACTCACGAATGATGAATTGAAAATATCTGTTAGTGGTTCTATGATAGATGTTACACTTGCTTTGATGATAATATCTGGTATTTCATCAGTACCTGCTGAATACTTACTGGGTAACCTTTTTATAATGACAGATAATTCCTCAGGTGTTGTTGGAGACATGAATAGGGTTCTTGTAAGAATTTTTGTATCTGACTGTATTGCTGTCTGGTTGTGAGTTGTAATGTTTGGTAATCAGGTGGTGTGCAACATTAGAAAAGTAGTTGTTATATTTTTTATCCACTACTGTGGGGTTGATTATTTTATTGTTGTTTTCATGAAGTTCTATATTTTTGTGGGCTAATGATGTAGTACTTGTTTCTATTTTTATGATACTCCAGGTTGCTTTAGTCTTATTCCTGGAATTTTTTATTTTTTTGCCATTTTCCATTTTCTTTGCTTTAGTTATAACTTGTCTAAGTATTTGTTTATTTTGTTTAAAGTAGTTGATAAATACAGGATTTTTGGTTTGCTTTGAGTATTCATATAAGTTCCTTTTATTCTGGCATGCTATTTTTATTCCTGTTGTGATCCATTTATTTGGTTTGTGCACAGAATTCATAGTGACGTTTGTTTAGGAAAGGCTATTTCAAAAAAATGTTTGTATGTGGCCATAAATTATCAAACTTGTCATCTGTGCTGTTTGAACTGTAAACATCAGTCCAGATTTCTCTTCTCAAGAGAGAACAAAAGCAATCTATGTTTTCATTATTAAACTTCCTCACAATAGTTCTACTTTTCTGGGCTTTCGTGTTTCCTGAAATAGTGATTGTTAGTATTTGGGCATTATGATCACTAAAACCAGTGTTTGCAGTCTGTGTGTTGCAGATATATTTATCTGTGTTTACAAACACCTGATCAATGGTTGTTGCAGAAGTAGTGGTTATACGAGTTGGGTTGTTTATAGTTGGTTTTTCGTTAAAGGACTTCAGTAAGTCTTTGATTTCATCTTTAAATTTACTGGGTTTGGAGAAATCAAAATTGAAATCTCCACATATCATAGTATATTTTTAAAGCTGTTGAAGTCCTCTAACAGCTCTTCCATATGATTATAAAAAACTTTTTATCGCCATCTGGTGACCTATATACACAGATGATTACAGTATTGCTAGTTGGCAGTTCTACTATTGAGAATTCCGTGTCTCTTTCTTTAGATAAGCTGTCAAATTTGGTTATGTTAGTGAAGTCTATATCTTCTCGAACATATATGAAGCTACCACCATGCCTGAGTACTTCTCTACAAAATGTGGCAGCTAATTTAAACTGAGGTAGGTATGCTAGTTCTGTCATGTCGTTATTTAGCCAGTGCTCAGTAAAGCATAAAACAGAAATATCACTCATATCATTTAACAAGATTTGTATTTCATTCAGTTTGTTGGAAAGAGACTAAACATTCTGATGGAACAATTTGAAGTATGAAGTAGGGACTATATTGTGTCTTGCTTGACCACTTACCTGTTTTTTACATCTAGTATTGTTAGCTGTAAAAAATCCTCCTTGACTTGAGGTGTGGGTGGTGTCTTCTTGCTAGCTGGTTCCCTGGATTCTGGGCCCTGCCTTTCGTGTGCTGTGGTACTTCTAATGGTAATCCACTTGTCAAGTAGCGTTTGTTTCATTTTAGGCACGTGTATTGCACTGGTTTTCACATTGTATTTATTTTGGCGAAACACTGATTTCTTCAGGTAGACTGGTCGATTCAGAGATACATGCATCTGGTTTGTACGATTGTTAATTTTAATTAACGAAGACTGTCTGTTGCATACTTGCTCCTTCTCCTGTCTGTTCAAGTGGAATCTGTGACGAGTAAATTTGTCACGAGACTGCTGAGGAACTACGACAGAGAAAGAGATAGAAAGAAGGAAAACAAAGAAAATACTCCATTACTGTTCAGAAGAAATGGGGGCCAGTTCCATTCTGGTGACATATATTTCATTTAACGCTTCTTTCGCCTCTGAGAATGACTTACTGAAGTGAAAAATATCAAGTTGCAATGGTGCACAGAGCACACTGTAAGAACCAGTTCTGAAGTTCTAGGTTAGTATCCCCTGTTAGTACTATTCGCTATAGATCCTACATACTCATGGACTAATAAAAAAATTAGATGCACAAGTATTTTGTGAAGGCAAACTCACTCTAGCTCTCACACCACGCCACATCACGGTACTGTCACGTCAGAATATATTCACACTGTCCGTTATGTCAAGTCATATCAGTTTCGTTAGTCCAGTAGTGAAGGGTGAAAGTGAGGTTCTGAGTTACAAAAAGTTGGAGCATAGTTTCGAAATTGAGAAACCAACAACGATGAAGTTTATTAATGGCCAAAGCAAACTTCATAACGTATTTTCTTAATCAATTTTGTGTATTACAGTGCTGACAGTGGAACAAAATTTCAGAGTTTCATCATTTATTTGCTAGCGGAAACATATGTATACAAATACATTAAACAATGATCAAACAATCCACGGTGCACTGCCTGTCAATAGTATCCAACAGACATAGATCCATTGTACACTATGGACCTGCTGTTCACACATGAACTGTTCAATCAGTAAATATGACAGGAAAAACTAAAGAATCACATTAAACAATATTTGTAAGGGAATAAATGGAGCCTGTTAATGTTATCCGTCATCCTTTTTCTTACATAAATATTAACGTTATAAATAACGATATGTTTTTCCTTAACTTGAGCAAACTTTTTCACTTAAAATGTTATTTAATGAAAATTGCTCCACCAACTTATGTTCTTGTTAATGTGCAGTGTAGGCATCAGCTCGGTTCTGTAGGCGTAAAACCAAAGTAATTTTACGGTTTCAGATGCACGATAATAAAATAGAGATTAAGAAAATACAATACCCCAATTGTAACTTCTGTGAGCGCGGTGAAAATAGATTAACTTCCGATGTCAGCAGAAGACGACATCGTCAAAACTTTATTTCCGGAAGACCTTGACATGATATGACGTGGCATGACGATCCGTAGCCGGCGTTCGTGAATGCCGCCATTTGAAATGCTTTGGGGAATGCTTTGACGTGACGGGACGGCCTCTGTGAATTGTCGGTAAGCCCTCTCTTCAAATGGTCTCTCTACTCATTGGAGAATGCTGCTTTACAAAGGTTTCCAATTGAATTATTCATTTTTCCGAAGGTTGCACTTTCTGATCTCAAAATCTCAGTCCCTATCGTAATCCGATGCTTCTGGCACTTTTGTGGAGGGTTTTTCAAACCAAATTTGCAGCCACAAACTGAGCATTTCACACGCGCTCTGTTTATCATACAGCACAAAAACATGACGCTTCAAATCAAATCTAATATCGATATACGACAAACGATGCTTTTGTACCTACAAGAAGTTTCGTAAATCCATTTAATTTATGCGATGCACGTATTTGAAAATTTGCGAAACTGTCCAACACCTCGCTAAATCCATTTCGAACATTACCGCTACAAAGGAACACATTACCTTCACAGTCTACACTGCAGTATAATGAGCAAATTGGGAAGTTTTCGGAAGCAGCTGTCGGCTCGTACTAAGCCATCTAGCTGCATTGTTTATGACATTTGCAAACTGATGAAAATTTAGACTGGAAAGCCTACATTCTCTACCTCACTAACAAGTTAAGCTTTACTTGCTTTTCATTACGCATAATTAGCATTGTGTGTAGTAGAGAGTGTAGCAGAACTGTCTACTCTCTTTACATCGATTCTGATATCACCTATGGTTTAACCCTCTGGGGTCATATAACGGCAAACATGAAAATTATCTTCATCTTATGAAAGCGAGCTGTTAGAATAATTTCAAACAGCACAAGGCTGACACCTTCCAAACAGTTATTTCAGCGCATAAATATTCTGTCCTTACCATGTCTCTACATAAAAAAGTGTTGTTAATATAAAAATGCACATTGATAATTATAAAACCAACTCAGATCTTCATTCCTACAATACAAGAGTAAACAAGGCTTTAACACAAAAACAAACCAACATTCATGGTACTATTTTGTTCAACAAACTTCCAATTCAGCTAAAATAAATAAAAACATTGTCTACATTCAAGGAAGCAATATTTAAATTCTTAATGAGCCACTGCTATTACAGTATAAATGAATATCTGCAGTAAACTTGTAACTACATTCATTTGCTATATGTTAACAGTAGCGTAAATCAAATGCTTGCCACAGCCTCAATGTTAATTTTTCTGAACAAAAGTGTTAAATCAACTATTAACTTGTAACGTATTTCATGTAAAAGGCCCCGAACAAAAGTGTTAAATAAATTACTTACTTGTTATGTATTTCATTATTACAGTAATCAAAGTTGTATTGCCCAAAAATTTTGTGATGGGTACAATGAACCATTGCATTATGCAGGAAACAGTACACCCTTATCTTAATTTTGTTATACTATGTTCTTTGACGAAATCCATACAATGTACATTGTCACTGGATGAATAAACTTCTACTACAACTACAACTACATGAGGAACCAGAAGATCCGACACCCTGTCGTCTGCGAGCGGTGGGTGTGTTTATGGTCTGTGACTGCTTCTGCAATCGTCTATGGGCAAACCAATGTGCGAGAGTATATACTTGTTACTTACAGATAGATAAGCAACTTTTGTGTTGTTTTACTGTTGTGATGTTTAAGCCAATGTCTTGCGTGCAACAAGACAAGAACTTGAAAGTCTTAGTTTCCATGACCTAACTGTAGCGCCCGATATACTTTCCCAGTCAACATTTCATGAAAGTATTGAGCTCGAGAAAGTTTGACGCGGGTGGACGAGAAACCTCGCTGTCAATGCGAGTAACCACGAGAAAACGCCGGAAGAATACATGTTACGACTTCGCAAATCAATATTCCAGATGTCAAAACCAATACTAGTTGCTTTTGATTTCGATCACACTATAGCTGATCAAAACACCGATATAGTAGTGCGAGATTTGCTTCCAAGAGAGAAAATAACAGATGATGTTACAAAGCTCTATAGATCAGATGGTTGGACAGCTTACATGCAAAAAATCTTCTTGTTGTTGCATGAGAACGGAATTAAATCGGAAACTATTGAAGAAGCGGTTAAAAAGATACCCGTAACGGCCGGTGTTGATAAACTCCTAAGGTTTTTGCACCAAACTAATAATGAAGTTATTATAATTTCCGACTCAAATTCTGTTTTCATTCGAAAATGGTTAGAAGCGACATGCTTGAACTATACAGTGCGGAAGGTGTTCACGAATCCAGCACACTACGATGATAATGGGTGTTTGAGGATACAAATGTACCATATTCAAGTAAGTGAGTGTTTTACGGAGTTAGTATTTCCTTTTGTTAATGCTCAGAATTAGAAATACCGTACGAGAATAGTTTCTGCCATCGTTAAGGTGTGGTAATGGGACACATCTCTTCAGTCCACTAGAATGAAATGTCTGTAACTTGCATTTAAATGTGGAAATTCCACGATTTGTCGCTAAAACTGCACTTACGACATCGTAGCCCCGTTCTCTGTAGTATTTTTTTTAGATATATTTTCTGTGTCCGCTAGTTCCTAATGACTATGTCCATTTGACAAGCAGGTGCAGTGGGCGTTTTGTGAGCTCACCATATCCAACTTCTGAGGCTTGAATCCAAGTCCATTTACAAATTTAGAGGGACTTTTATTCCTGTGATAAAATATACTTTATTCGTAAGAAAATCACAACTTCAAAATAATAAATAATTCTTTTCATCTAATGTGGAAGAACTGCCAATGCAAGTTTTGTGTTATGTTTCAGCAGATTTTATGAAAAATGTACCTGAACACTTGCAAAAAGCTAAATGTAAACTTAAAATTACGTTAGTACTACTGAGTAATGCAGTTTAGGTCCAATTCATGATCTGATCAGTGTCACAAATCTAAAATTCTGTCCTGTGGAAATACTATAGCAACCAGCTTTTAGCAGAAGCCAGGGACAGTGTGATTCTGAGGAGTTTTCTCAGCTTAACTACATAGATTACTAGTTGTATTAAGACTCCTGGGACACCCAGGGATCTGCATGAGTGAATGTTTTGTTCTTTAGGGTTTTGTGTGACCTTGATTGAACATACAAATAAATACAAAATTTGAAACTCCTTCTGTTTTATTGCCAAGCATGCCTACAGTTAATAGTCCTTAAAATATATTTTTGGTAGTGTCAGCTACGGCACACTAAATAGCCAAGCTTCTTAATAGCAATATTCTGAGAGTGTACCCAGTTGCAGTTGCATGATATAATTCTTGCAACTTAAGCAGTAAAAGAACAGCAGTTTTCATTTTAAAACATTATTCACAAGATCCTGAAGAGCACATTAACACAGGATGTAACCACTAGAAGTTGCACCATTACATTTCTAACCCTGTGGAGTGCTATAACTGCCAGCAATAAGGTCATGCCAGTTTGGAATGGAAGGGTCAAGCTGCATGTTGATGATTCAGCTAGGGTTCTTGCAAACCAGGAACATCGTTAGTCTCCTCCATGCTACATCAGTCGCACCACATGGATTAGACTGTCCACCGTACCGTGAAGTGAATAAGATACAAAAAATAATGAAGTGAATGCAAAGTAGCAAAGAAAGGTTTAAGACCTTAGAACCCCAGCATAAGTGTAGTAGTTGCCATTAGTAAATTGGGACTCATAATATGTTTTCAAAAAGAGTGGTAATGCTCAATAGTGCAGTTGTCGAGCTACTCGACATAATATGTAAATAGGCCTATACAAGT
Source organism: Schistocerca piceifrons (assembly GCF_021461385.2). Lineage (NCBI taxonomy): Eukaryota > Metazoa > Arthropoda > Insecta > Orthoptera > Acrididae > Schistocerca > Schistocerca piceifrons. The sequence continues at coordinate 278,956,760 of NC_060138.1, forward strand.
CAAGTCATTTGTCACTGGTTTTCACTTTGTGAAGGCCTTCTCTCACAAATTTACATTTTGAATGTTCTTAATCATTTATTTGATTAGTGCATAGTCAATTGTGTCCATGTCCAACCATCAGTGCATAGATACCTTTACATTGCGAGTGCCTATTCAGCTACATGTGGTTGTGTGTAAAAGTTTTAGTTGTATTTGTAATTTAGTACCCTAGTAGTTCACTTTGTGTCCTTTTCTTTCTTTGTAAACTGATAACCTGATGACAACTTGATAGTATGTTGAAAAAGGTAATTCTACTACGTGTGTGATCTACAGGTTATTATCGTTCCTTAAAATTTGCCATATTCTTGTGCAAAGAATTCGGATGTGTGGTTAATACCAAAACCAAGGCAAGGAAGTAGTATTCAAACTTCACAGCTTTTGAGACGTGACAATGATGAGATCACTTTGGAAGTCAGAATTAATCTTAGGGAGTCGAGCAGTCCCACATCATCTCCATGAATTATTGTGGGATCTGTTCCTCCCTGGTAGAAACAAATAATATGGAATAAAGAAAAGCCAGCTAAATGACATTGTTTTCAACCAACAGTGGAACGTTAATATCTTCATAGCTTTCCTCAAGAAATTAAACCTTGTGTGATAGTTTACATTTGGTATACAGAGTGCTTAAATGACATCCACTTCGAAATTTCTGACATGTATAACAAGGACTACAATTTTCATAAGAAGAATAATCTTGCTACTAGAGAAGCATCTATTGGTTGCAGGTCTGTTGATACACCTCATATACATTTATATGCAGATTAACACAGCTAAATGACAAGTAACAACTATTTAAGGGACAAAATAAATTTTTGATTTATTCGCACAACATGTATTAATACATTTTGCTATGCAAATATATTACATTGCCCATCAACAAACATGGAACATGTATATTCCACAGAGTCTAATGCACTCTGCACATCATATCTTGTTGGAAAATGTTCGTTCACATATCCCCAACAAACCAGTACAATATTTCATACTGAAGTCAGTGACAGTTTGTGGCCAAACATTTGCAGTTTATCACAAATGACTCATTTGCATACCCCCATGTATACTGGAATGCTTTTGCTTCTCTTATTCGGTACATTCATAAGTATCACTTTTCAGTAATAAAATTTAGGATCCATGCAGTATAAATAATAATAATAATAATAATAATTTCTAAATATAATGCTTATTAAGAAATAAATAGTAAATCTTGTGTGACTCATAGCTTGGCGCAAATGTTTTCATCTGCTGCCATTTCACTGAAGGGTGTGTCAGTTTAAATTGGTAATGCCACCTGTAATTGTAACCAGTTGCGCAATACGAAAAGTGTCTATGCTGCCTTTCAGCTACTGCGGGTGGATAATTTTATGAAAAGGATATAAAATAGAGGAGGCACTGAGACACATATGGGCTTGATGAAATGACTTCTAAACCTTTAAGCCTTTGGACAGAAAAGAGTCCTCCTTAGGAAATAGAAAACACACACATTCATGGAAGCACAACTCTCATACACACGACTGCTGTGGCCTAACTGATGCTAAGAGGGGGATACGTTAGTAAAATGACTAAAAGCACAAGAAAGCAGTTATTGTATGAGAGACAGATGGAGATGGGATACATTATTTGCTTGAGTGGAAAGTGTTCTTGAACTGGCACTGGTGCAGGCCGCTGAAATAAGTAAAAAAAAAGGGGTGATGAATTGTATAAATCAGCATTGGCAAGTGCCAGTAACAAGTTGTTCGTACTTTGTTTATTGTAGTATTACCCATAACTGTTACGTCAGTTACCATACAGGTATTACAAGTTTTTGTACTTTACAAAGGATAATGAAGATCTGCTTCCTAGCATATTGAACTTTCCAATTATCAGAGGAATGCCCATGATTCAGGCCCATGTGGCTGGAATGTTTCCTTTTATTAATCCATTTTTCACCCAGTTTGTTCCATTTTTCTTTCGCAAAGTATGTGAGTGTGTAGTGTACAAATCGCCACAATATTCCCCCTACTATTGTCTATACTAACTTCTTATTAATGATGAAAACGAGGTTTAAATTTCAAAAATGTACTACAATAAAATGCTGCACTGTATAACACACTTTAAATGAGACACAGTTGCTGTTATTGAAATCCATCACCTTTGGCCTGTAGAACATAGGTCGCAGCCTTTGTTCTGTGGATAAATCACAGAAATGTGCTGATTTTCAGCACACATCTAGGGACTCTGCCTCTACACAACTCTGGGAGACAAGGACCATTGGTGGGGTCTACATATTTGCCTGAGATGGGCCAGCATTTCTGGCCTGTTGCTGATGTCTGCTTCTGTGTAACCAGCTATTGCGAATACAAGTGTGTTGACAACGGCTACACAAGCATATAAATGAGGAAATGGTGTTTCTTTTGGTTTTAACATTGCTTTTTTTCCCCTGTGGTTTGCTGCTGTGGGTTCTCAAACAATGTCAGATTTTTTGTTGGCAGCAGGCACTGTCAGTTTGGGAGTGGGCAATTGTTCCTGCTTGGAATGTTCTCCACAAGCAGTCTGTCTGTAAGCCCATCCACATGGGTGACCAGGTGAAAACTGTCCTGTGTTACATGTAGCTTGTAATTTCCTAGAATTCATTGCCTTTTCTGAGAGTCTTAGTTTTCAAATTACTTAATTTTCCAAAAGTTGATAGAAAAATTTGGAGACTGTTATATGTAAAAATATAATTTTTTTTTATGCCCCACACCTGTATGTAGTTGGTTTATCTCCAAGACCACACACCATGTTCCTTAAAACAGTTATCTCATTCCTCTAGGCCAAAAAGCACTGGGAGATGATTTTTAGGAGTACAGTTTAGAAACTGGTAGAAGCCAGTTGAAGGTCCCACCTACCTGTGGCAATACTGAATAGCATGGCAGCTTCCTTTAAAAAACACTGAAGCTTGCAAGAGACTGTATGGAAGTTAATATAAACAGTTTGGGAATTATTGGACAGTACAGTACAATAAAATTTATATTCTGGTCTGTGTGTATTTTGCTGCAGTGTTTTCATTCTAAGTTAATTGACTGTGATTGTTACTCTAAGTTATATTAATAAAAGCATTTTGGAAATGTGCATTTCATTAACACAATCATAATTCATATCTGATTTCTGATTACCAACCAACATAAAAGACTCCTAGTTACAATCAGGACATCATAAGCTTCTCTGTCCATTTCAGCCGGCTGGAAGTGTTACAGGATCATACTTCTACTTCCACCACCAGTTGGATGATTGGCTCAGCAATCTGCAAATTCTGTTACAGACCATTTGTCTTTAACCCAGTGCAAGGTAAAGAATTTTGAGGTTTGTAGTGCAATGACCATGTAACGGAGTGGACTCATTTGAAAGAAGTTGGTCAGGTGTGAGTAGTACTCAAGCACTGAGGGTTCCATACAAATTCAATTATGTACACAGGGTGCTGAAATTCCCATTCCAAACTTCTAGTAATTGTAATGGGGAGTGAGTTCATATTATTTTGAATAGGAACCCATGTTGGGAAATGTACAATTTCTGTTCTATGATGGTTTCAATTAAAATGTTTTAACTCATCCACTTCTGGTTGGTTGGGTAACAATTCAAAAGAAAATATAACGAAACATCCATTTATCACTTAGCCACTTTTTTTTTGTATTTGCACCTAAACGTTATGTATTTACATTATTCCAAAACAAACAAGAACCCAGCATACAGCACGTACAGAAAAGTACTAATGCATCACAACAGTGGCTTGATGTGGCAACCACCAACATTGTTACAGATGTTGTACCTACGAAGCATGTTCTGGTGCACAGTCTCCATACCATCTGTTGTCTCTTCATTTTCTAGTGCAGAACTTGTGTGAGCAGATCTTCCCCTGCCTCTCCAGGGGTCTCGCAGCCAGGCAGACATTGACAGCAGGTGATCGTATGACATAGTACATGTCATCCTGTCTATCCTACTGCATACCGAAACAAGCACTTCTGAGACTTTTCTCTTTCCCTCAGCAGATGTGGACATATTACACATCTGAAATGAAACCATTGTAGAACAGAAATGGTAAATTTCCAAACGTGTGTTCTGTTCATAGTAGTGAGAAGCACAGTAGGTTGCATTTGCAGTCAAGCTGAGAAATGGTGTCCTAAAACTCTAGCAATGGCCATCCGTAGAACCAGGGAAGCTGGAAAGTTAAAACTACTTCATCAACAAGAAGGGAAAGTACCAAGAGCTGAGGGATGGAATCCATCTAGTCTGACTTGAAAGACGGCTCCAAGACCAGACAAAATTCATTGTTGCTCAATGATTCCTTATTATTTTAATAAATTCAGGTCTGTATGCCTCACACTAATGATTGCTCATATTGCAATCCAGCAAGGACTGTGCCAGTCTGTCATAATGTTGCTCTCACAGATACAAGGGTAGCTTTCCCCAAGAGGTACGTAGCATAAAAAGCAAGACATTGACACACACACACACACACACACACACACACAACACACACACACACACACACACAATCCCAGTTCTCACCAATCCCCCTCCCTCCTCTCTTTGCTCAGTGCCACCATCCCTGGTTCTGGAGTTCCAGCTGAAAAATCGTAATTGTGCAGTGGACCAAGATTTAAAGCAGCATCCTCTGCCCAATTGGATAGAGAACGGAAAAAAATAGACCTTGAGAAGTACTCCTGAAAGCATGTTGAACTTATATTGGTAGGGCAGAGAGATATATGTAGCAATTATTGTTGAGCCACACCAAAAATAGTCTGGCCAGCAACACACACAGGCATAGATCCATGTGTTAAGAACATTGAGGTAATTCTAAAACACGGAATTCATATTAATTGTTTTTTAGTTTAGTGTGTGTCTTAGTAATTTGCCTTTTGTCCCCAGTGATGTACAGCAATGCCGTCATGGCTGCAGCGGCTGTTCTCTCTTCCTGTTGACTTCTTTGCCCAAGAGCTGAATTTTAAAATGCAAGTCCTCATAAAATTGGGAGAAGGAAATTAGAATGTAGCTCGGCAGTAGAATGAAAACTTGCAACTTCTGCATATTGGAACTTTTACTTTACAAAATACTGAGACAACTTAATTACATGCCTCTTCTTCCAGCTCAGAAGACCAACAGACATCGGGATCAGTGAAAAAACAAATGAGGCACCTAAAATAATTGTTATTTTTGTTCTTCAATTTTCTGTCCACGTAGATATAATCATACATCCGTACGATATCTCTGCTGTACAGAAGAGACAGCGCGAATATTTATTTATATGTGTGAGCCATTTAAAGAACATACACAAACTGCCCTCTCATATAAGTTTTCAAATCCCAGAATTTAAGAGTTGCTTCCAGTGGTAGTTAACAGTTTTACTACATCTTTGATAAGCTAGATCTAGCTAAAGGAGACTGTGCATGTGTAGGCCTATTTTCTGAGAGAAAATAATTAATTTAATAGTCACAATTTGACCTACAACAACATACAACTACTGTACTTGAATATACAGCATCATCCACAAACTTAACACATGAAGCTAACAAATATTTCCATTAATTTATATTGAGGAATATAACCTCTGTTTCTGTCCCAACATTGGATATGCTGCTTAATTTATGAAAATGCTGTCCCCACAGTCAGTGTCACAAACTTCAGGATGCTCAGACAAATTATTGCCGTTGTTGGATAATTTTGCTCTTTCTGCTTTTCATATTGTCTTCAGCAGCATATTGGTATGGTTGATCATAAAAGACTGGAACGATGGTAAAAATAGTCTGATTTTTTATTACTGTCTGAGGAAAGGTATGTGTCGATTTTAATTGTTCAGCACCAAACAGCATACATATACCAGCAGAAAATTGCTCCTATCGGAGCACAAAAAATGTGAATATGTTTCTGTTTGTTTAAAAGACTGAGGGAAAAGTTGGGTGCCAGATACCTCATTCTATCTTCCTTAGGACCTTTAAAAATTTTCCTAAAAATTTTGGCATTCAAACATATTCACATTTTTTGTTAAAATGCAGCTCATCTCAAACTCCCACAAACTCCCCTAACTGTAACTCCCTCACACCCACTAGTCCACTGCTGTAAGCCATTCATACCCATCCACTCCCAGTCACCCTTTCTCACCTACTCTTTCAGCCTAACTCATTGTCATAATCACTCTGTTAGTGTCTTCTGTGTCACTGCCACAGTCCCCTTCAATTTTCTATAATATAAGGGTCTCCTCCCACTGTTAGTGTCTCCCTCTTGCTCTCTTTTACTGCTAATTATCTCATACCTTCCTACTACTGCTGCCGCTTCTCACTGTCGCTACCTCTCTCTTCTTCATTGTGATATACTCTGACTCTCATTACCACTGGCCCTCAACCACGTCCACTTTCTCTTTTTATTTATTCCTCGTGCTCTGGTAATGTCTCCTTCACTCTTTTCCCAGCACAGTTCCGTTACTGTCAACTATGTTCAAATATCACAGTGTCCTTCTCTTTCTCTCACACTGCCACTGGCTCCTTCACTCTTTCTATAACACGACGACTGTCTACTATCTTCCAATATTTATTACATTTTTGTCTCTGTGCTACTCTCTCTGTCTTCTTTTCTCTTAGCATAAAAAAAGTGAATGTTTGCAAGCAAAAATTTTTGAGAAAAATTTTAAAGATGTTGAGGAAGGTAGAATGAGACAGGCGGTACTCCACATTTCAGTCAACAGTCTTTTAAATAAACAGGTATATTTTCGCCTTTTTTGTGCTCCTGTAGAAGCATTTTTCTGCTGGTTACCTTCTTTCCCCTGCTGCAGCAGGGCACGTAACTCATATGAAAAGGAATATATTCATCGGTAAAATTTAGACACTTTACTTACGGGAAACTGAAATAACACAAAACTAATTTTGCACCGCAGACCGGATTTTATGTGCAAAAATATTTTGCATATGCTTAAGAATTACAACATAAGGTTCCCAGGTGATAATGGAGACACTTTACAGCATGTGTGTCTGTGCTACGTCACTTTATAAACTATGTTTTTGTCTCACACCGGATTTTACAGATACAAGTACAGTAACTTTGAACTTCTGTGCTATGGCATGCCTACTATGGAGTGCCATCAGCCAGATATCTGGTAGCTGCATTATTCAAATGACCATGCTCCACTCATACCGCAGCAGGGTAAGGGAGGCCAGCAGAGGGTGACTCCAGCAGTCACGCTGACACCGCAGCAGGGTGGGGGAAGCCAGCAGAGGGTGACTCTAGCAGTCACACTGAACCGCGGTTGTCACACGCAGCTGGAGTCAGTGTGCGCTGTTCGGCACTTTGTTCTGCTTGTGTGGCTCCACTCTGCAACCAATCAAAACAAAGTAATCCTCCATGAAGCAAGGATTTTTTTTCTCTCGCTGAAGTATCAAAAAGAGTGATGTCGCCTGCCTGGATCTAATCATCATCATCAGGTCCGCTGCCACTGGACCATACTAGCTAGGCGGGTCTGGACTAGGACATCATTTCGGGGATCGTAGTGTGGAAATTTCACTTGACATCACTTGTATTCATAAAGGAACTTAGCATTCAAGAGGAGTGGATTAGTAGCATTTCAGAGCTTAACTTTTGTTTCCATTATACAGTTTAGCAGGTGACATGATTCTAGGCAATAGCAAGAATAGCCTTTTATGCCATCTAAGAATTATGGAAGATGTGTTTGTGTGTTTGGTGTTTAATCTGGAAGACCTTTCAAATACGCTTAAGTTGTTTGTTCAAATAATCAGAACTTTGCGAATAGACAATTAGTCAATTCAGGTGAGCTTGTGTGTCTTGTGTTGGACATAAAACAGTATATCGGAAATTGGGTAAAGATATGAAGAAAATTTTCAATGTTGTTTGAGATCAGCATCTTAGGAGTACATCATAAAAATTACAGCCATTTACTGCGTGTAGCCACCTCGGAATCCGTGGCTGGGTTTTGGTACCCAAAACAGATTTTTTTGGGGTATTTCTTGATAATGGATAAAGATTTTTGAAAATGTGGAGATATCTCTTCTAGATAAATGCGAGATTAAACATACTGTCAAAATGTGAACAATTTGCTGTGGTTATTTATTATTTTGCTTTCACCTCATACATGATTTTACATGTAGGAGTGGGATAAACCGGAACCTCTGTATCTTGGAAACAGATAAAGATATCAAGAAAATTTTCAAGGTTCTTTGAGATCGGGATCTTAGGAATGTAGCATAAAAGTTTCAGCCATTTGCTGTGCTGCATAGCTGTCTTCGAATCCTCAGCTGAGTTTTGGTCTGCTAGTGCCGGGGAAAAAAAATGCACTTTTTGCACTTTTTCAAGGAACCACCCATCAAGCCCACTGTAGACAATATCAAATGCAAAAAGAACCAATCAGTTTGCTGAATTTGCATAAGCAGGAGGAAATATGTAATATTCATATTTTGACCCTGTATTGTAGGATAATGACGGTAAGATAATTCTTCTTTGGGTATACAAATGGTCCCCAGCCCGAGGGCTATCCAAGACACTTGACCCTACCTTTTTATCACCAATGGAACCTGAGGTATGAGCACCAGAAAATCCCATTTTTATGTATGGTTTTTTGGAACATATTAGGTATGCAAGCCCTCATGTGCATATTGATAAAATTGAAGGATCTCATCAGATGTATGTGGGGAAGTGATGAATCTTGTACACTGCATTTTTGTAAAGCATTCACAACGTAATGAAACTCAACATTGTCACAATGGAGGGTGGCATAAGGCCAAGAATTTTTGAAAATGTCCAAAATGAAGTATGGCATTGTTATTTATGGCTCAACTAGTGACACTTGTTTCAATATTCTAGATACAATCTGCCAAGGGGATACAATTCTCCAGTAGATTCCTTTTGGATATCAATTTTGAGTCGGCAGTTTAATGATATCCGTATATGCATTGAAATAATGACTGGTATTCAATGTTGTTACACATTAAAACTTAAAGAAGTTGTACAGTGGCAATGGAGTGAGTGAGAACTTATCACAGCAGAAAAGCCCTGTCTATTCTGACTTGTCCAATGCCCTGCAAGTATAGTACCACAACTGATCAAAAAATCTTAAAATGAGACATAGCATGTATAAATTAGCTGAATGAGAGATCATCTGGCTGGGTGTGTGGCACATCAGCAATAGAGAATTGAAGCTTGTTCTGCAGGCATGGTGATTGTTTGTGTCATCCTCTGGCATCTTATCATCTTGCTGTTGATGTTTTTGACTTCAATAGCTAATTCAGAACCATCACAGCTGCATTCCACCCCAGAAAGCTCCATCTTTCCTGAATTACATAGCAGAAAATGAACCCTGCAACTCATTCCTCAATACCCCAATTCCAAGGGCCTCAATTTTTGCTGCCTCTTGTCCCGCACTCCCTGTTCCCGAGTTTACCCCACTCAATGACTTCCATCACTAAATTTGATTCATCTATATATTAAATTACGATCACTGTTGTCCCTCTGATCTCCCCCTTACTTCTTCCTATCCTGTTACCTCCTTTCTTTATTTTTGAATCTTGCACTACTGTAATTGCTTCAAAGCAGATAAATTGTATTGTTGTACAAAGTCAATAAGTGTTGCTTTGCGAGAATGTTATTACTGTGGACTAAAACATATATATTGCCACATCTTAATCACACTCCAGTTCTAATCCAAAAGCAGTCATCAGTGTAGTACAATACTTAAGCACAGAAAGCACATTTATTACAAACACCAATATACAGCCAGAAGAGATCTGAACTCTGGGACAGTGTGTGCTGCTACTTATAAAGATATCAGATATTCCAGAATACACACACACTACTTAAGGGGAGCCGGAGGTGCCTATGCTGCCCATGTTAAAATCACTAAGTTTGAGGAACATTTATGAATAAACTACCAAATAGAAAAATTTGAATTTTTTTTTTTTTTGACATATAGAGTGGTTTAGTATTGCAGTTATGACAGAGGGATTTTGGAATATCTTTTCTAGTTTCCTTCCAATTATTTTTTTAATTAATGACCCAATTTTTTTTACAAATAATTTCTTTATAATTAAACTGAAATGAAACTACTGAACATATTGCCAAATGGCTGTGTTACAATGTAAGTTTGACCACTAGGAGTGCTGTATAAAAATTTCATCTTTCTAGCTTGAGTGGATTTTGAGAAAATGTTCCTTATATTCGAAACATTCTAATTTACAGGAAATGGCTATCAAAGTTTCTCAATACATTCCTGCACTATAGGATGGATTATCAGGGTCTTCTTCTTCATCCTCCAAAAGCTTCCTCTTCTGTCTTCTTTTCTGGCCTGTTGTTCCATCATACTTCATATGCCTTTCTCTTCTTTCTGCTCCTCTTACCCTTTCTCTGCCAATATTTCTTAGTGCTCGTACAGTGTTCACCCCAGCTGTAAATCCTAATGCCTTCAGAACTTCACAGTGTTCCCTTGGTTGTAGGTTGCTATTGCATCATAAATACCAAAGTGAAGTGTTTTTATGCTTACAAACACCCTTTTAGGAATCACTTTCCAAATCGAATTGTTTATGCTCTCATTAGGATTCTGTGTCTTTCCGTGTAGACATTTGTGTAACAATTCTGGCTGTGCTAAGTCATGAAAAATTGGTTTTATTGCATTTATCACAGCTGCTGGCAAACCATGTTTGTGATCATAGTCATTTTTTGCATTATATTTGCACCAGGAATCTTTTGGGCACAGGCTGTGTTGAAGGTATTCATTGGAAGAGGCAGTATGAAGGAACAATGCCCACTCTGCTTTTCGCATGTCACTAACATTACTAGTATTTTGCCTTTTAGCATACCCATAGTATCTCTGTAGACGCTCAATCACCTCATCAGTAAGCCTGCCTCTCGCTCCTATTGTCTTTCCATCACTGAGCTTACTTGAACCCAAAGTTTGTTTGAGCCTTCGAAGCCGTGCACCCATACGCTTTTGCCAATGCCCAATGCATTCCAACTTTTCAACTACAAATTCATTTCCATATGGTTTCAGTTCCTCTATAGTCTTGAAACCTTTGGAGTCACCATCCCCAAGGTAGTATTTGCTAGAAGATGTCACAGGGCTATGGCCGGCCATGTGTTGCTTAGCAGAAGAACGCACTGTTTCAGTAATTGGAGTATCGCTACTTGGTGTTAGTGTTAGTTTTCTTTTCCCTATGTTCTTCCTCTTCTTAGATACATGGTTACTAAAACGTGGCATCGTAACCAGAACAACGCTTTACACAAGAAGTATAATACTACCAACAACAGGTGCAACACTGAACTAATTCGTAACGGTAAACAGCAAAGAGACGATGTTCCGCACTCTTAGCGCTTCATTTGTCACAGAAAACAATGTAGCCAACCCTTGCACGCTCGCTGTATGCGTAACATAAGGCGCTGTATGCGTAACAGGCTGAGAAAATCCCAAGCAGTTCGCCAGGAAGTCACGAGAGGGTGTTAGATGCATTCAGCGGCCACCCATTTCCTCTGCAGGCGTGGGGGAAAATGGTAATAACTCCACTTCTAGGGCGAGTAGAACAATAATTCAAAGTTTACATTAAAGAGGAATGTTCCAATTAATTTTTGGTAGCAACAAAAAAAAAATTGTAATTTTTTGGATTTGACCACCTCCAGCTCCCCTTAAATAGTAAATAACAAATAGTTGGTGGTGTCGAGTTTGAACTGATGACCATCAGCATGCCAGCCACTGTCACTAACCTCTGCATGCATAACAGCTTGTGGCATTGCTCCCTCTCCTGGAGAAACAATGACTCCTTGTTTCAGAAGTTATCACTGGAGTCTACTACAGCATCCTGGATATAGATCTTGTCAATGGTCTGCATGGCAACACTGGTAGATCCTCGCATTCTGTTCATTATGTCGTATTCTCTTCACTATGATGAGCATTGGATGTAGCCCGTCCATTGAAGATTTGCAATCATCAAATGGGCTTTCTCTTTCCTTGAGCAAGAACTGCCATCATCAATCACCTCAGGACTGTCGTAGGTAATCATATGGAGGATATGGACAGCACCTTTGCACTTTTGTCATCTTGAGAGGAAGGGTCATAATACTTGACTTCATATGTGATGTCTGGTGAGTAAAAAAGGATATAATACTGCCCAGAGTATCCATTTAGTGACTTTTCTGATAGTCCCATTTTCTGCACAGGTGTAAAAATCCACACTAAGTCCACCAGGCTGTATGTCACTGGTCAATGCTTGGCATTACAGTGCTCTTGGACCTTCTCCTGGGCATACAGGAACTGTATGCAAGCCAACTATCTTACTTCTTTGGTCCTAGGATGAAGTGTTACATGTAGTTGTCCTGAGTATCATCCAGTTGAAACAGAACAGTAACAGTGTCTCCTTTGTCATTTCAACCTTGTGTCCGTGAAACAGAAAGGGCGGCGTGAAGCCTGTAGTGTCTTGCTTTGCTGAAACAATTTTGTGGGGGCATTTGTCTGTGGGTGGAAACCCCATGGTGGAACAACATATGTAAAGAGGCAGTACTTCGAAAGAACAAAGCCTTCAGAGAATGGTTCCAGACCCGAACAGAGGAAGCTAGGGTAAAATATAAGGAAAGCAAGAAAGCGGCACAGACCATAGTAAGGGCGGAGAAGAAGTGGATGGAAAAATGGACAAGAATGTTAGAAGAGGACAGTGAAGGGAACAAAAAAGTACTTTACACCATGGTAAGAAATAAGAGGAACGACAGAAGCGAGTGCCTGAGGATCATGGATAATAATGGAAGAGTTGTGGAGGAAATGCATGAGCTCAAAAAGATTTGGAAGGAGTACTTTGAAGATCTGTTGAATGCCGCCAAGCGGGTAACTAACAGTGATGGAGAGCCTAAGGCAGCAGACGATTATAATAGTGGGGAAATTGATGATCTAACTTGGAATGAAGTGGAAGAAGCCATAAAGAGGATGAAAGGGGGCAAGGCACCAGGTTGGGACGAAGTAACAGTAGATATGATACGAGCAGCAGGAGAAGTAGGAACCCAGTGGCTATACAGAGTGCTCAGGGTGGTGTGGAAGGAGAACAGAATTCCTGAGGATTGGAAGAAAGGAATTATAGTCCCAATCTTCAAGAAAGGGGATAAAAGGAGATGTGAGAACTACAGAGGAATCACCCTGCTATGCCACTGTGGAAAAATCTATGAAAAGATCCTGGAGAAGAGAATAAGAAGCAGTATTAAAAGTAGACTGCAAGAGGAGCAGTATGGTTTCAGACCGGGAAGATCAACAACGGACCTCATATTTGCGGTAAGGCAACTGCAGGAAAGGCACTATGAGTACGGGAAGGACTTAATCATGGCCTTTTTAGATATTGATAAGGCGTATGACAGTATCTGTAGGGACAAGCTCTGGGATGTGCTGAACGCAAAAGGGATAGATGAAGAGATAACACGAAAAGTCAGAAAAATGTATGAGGGAAGTGAGAGTTGTGTGAAAATGGGGAGGGAACGTACTGCATCGTTCAAGCTGGAAAATGGGCTGCGACAGGGAAGTGCACTTTCGCCTTTATTGTTTATTATTGTTATGGATGAAATCCTACAGCAAGTATCAGATGCAATTGGAGATCATAAAATGAAAGCAGTGTTTTTTGCCGATGACCTGATGATATGGGGAAATTGCGAGAAGGAGGTGCAAGAGCAGTTAGATGTATGGGAGCCAACGGCAGCACAATATGGAATGCATTTCTCTGCAAAGAAAAGTGAAATAAGTGTCACAACAAGGAAGAAGAATAGGCCAAATGTGGATATAACTTGTGGAGGGGAAAAACTACAAGTGGTAGAGAACTTCAAGTACCTGGGAAGCATGATTGAAAGTAAGGGGGGAAACGCAATGGAAATAAATGAAAGGTGCAGAAAAGCAGGGCAGTTCTACAAATGCATTAGGGGGCTTATTTGGAGCAAGGAGGTGCCACAGAAATCCAAGGGAATTATATACCGAACCTACCTTGTCCCCATATTGGCATACGGAAGTGAGACATGGGTAATGCACAAAAGCGACAAAAGTAGAATACAGGCTAGTGAAATGAAGTTCCAGAGGAGCAGGTTGAGTGTAACAAGACGAGACAGATTGCGAAATGTGTTTGTGAGGGAAAGACTAAAGGAGGAACCAGTACAGGACAGGATAGAAAAATCAAGACTGCATTGGTATGGACACATGAAGAGAATGGATGAGGGAAGAATTCCAAAGAGGATGTTTGATCTGCAACTGGAGGGGAAGAGGCCCAGAGGAAGACCAAGAGATAGATGGGTGAATGGAGTGAAGGAATGTGTGACGAGAAGAGGAGAGAACTGGACGAAGGTGGAAGAGGGGGAATGGTGGAAAGACAGAACACGATGGAGAGGCTTGTGTTCCCGACAGACCCAGCCAGTTGCTGGAAACTGTCCAAGATGATGATGATGATGATGATGATTTGTCTGTGGGTAGTAGGCAGTTTTTGTTTTGCAGGTGATGTTGCAACGTGAAATTATATCTGATTGTACTGCTGACTAAAAAAAATTCTCTACAGTCAGAGAGTACTACATAGGGAGCTCAATGCTTGTCCTTAGCAATTTCTGGAGGTTCAGCAGTCAGCACAGCTTTGGCGAGAGTGTCAACTGAGGTAGTCATTACAGACTATAACCCATCAATTACAGTTTGACAACTTCAGCAACCTCCACAGTAGGTCGATTCTATAACAGTGGAATGGAACTGCAGCAGGCGGAACGGTACCAGATGCCCCGGAGGTAAGTCGTGCTTCTGTTGCTGGTTTTCCTTACAGTGGATCACATAGTGTCTGACAGATATGGAGAGACCTGTCCAGTAATAACTGGATCTGATTCTGTCTAGAGTCTTCACAAATCCCAGATGTAAGAGCATTGTGGAAATACTTCTGGATAGCTTGTTATAGATGAGCTGGGATGACGAGTAACAGTTTTGCCCCATTGAATTGTAGTGTCTCTTAAGCAATGTTCTGTGTGTTAACTGGAATTCTCCTTCTGTCACTTCCTAATTCTTCGAGGTTTCTACTGTTTTCACCAATGCTGAAACTTTTCTCTGTTCAACAGCAATGTCCTTTAATGCAACAAAGACTGAGATTTTCTTGACAGACAGTCAGCATCCTTGTGTTTGTCTCCAATTTTGTGCACCACTGTGATGTATTCCTGAAGGTTCAGGGCCTTTCTGTCCAGTTGACCTGACAGAACCTTCAGGTTAGGTAGTCAGCATAGAGAATGGTGGTCCATCAGTGACGAATGGCTTGCCAAACAAAAATGGCTGGAACTTGTTTGTGATCCAAACAACTGCAAGGCACACTTTTTCAGTTGTAGAGCAATTCTTCTCAGACTTGAAGAGCACCCTGGAAGCACACGCTTTCACCTTCATAGCACCTTTCTGGATTTGAACTAGACCAGCAGCTATCCTGTTTCTGCTGGTGTCAGAGTGAAGTCCTGACACAGCTTCCTCATCATACAATGCTAGGACTGAACATGATGAAGTACCTCCATAAGGCCAAGGAAAGATCTTTCCCACACCTCATTTCAGGAAAATTTGGTGCCTTCCTGCAGTAGTTCTGGCAAGGGACGAGCTTTGGTACAGAAGTCCTTTGTGAATAATTAGTAGTATAAGCACATTCCAAGAAAATTTCTGACATAGAAAATTCATTGAGGAGTCAGAAAATCAGTGACGGCTCTTATTTCCTGTGGATCAGAATGAACTCTAGGCATTCACTAGGTACCCAAAGGGGTGTCGCTTTTTTGGGCAGCGACCAATTATATCTTCTCCAGATGTCTTTGGAAAAGCATCATCATCCAGATAGCAAAGAAAGATCATCCATTTACAATGTCAAAGCAGTTTGTGAACCATACTTTCAAAGGTGGCTGGAACATTAAACAGTCCAAACAGCATAACATTGAACTTATAGAGGCTGTTAGGTGTTATGAAGGCACTCATTTCCCTGTGAGCCGCATCAACCTTTATTTGTCTGCACATCCACAGTTGAGAAACACTGTACTCCTTTCAAGCAGTATAGGATACCATTAACACGCAGCACTGTTTGTTCAGTTTTCAGTAATGGCTGCAGAAATACCATTTAGCATCATTTCTCATCACAAAGACCACAGGAGTGGATGGAAGCACTCTGAAGGTTCAGTGATGTCATCTTCCAACATCTTCCCCATTTTCTGCTGGATTATCCATCATTCAGCAGCTGACACACTATACATGGTCTGTTCAAAAAATTCCAGAACTTTGTCCACAAAATTTTTCTGCACTTACCTTTTACTTAATGTGCATTGTCTCCTTCAAAATACTCTCCTCCCAAATTGATACACTGCTTCCAAAGCCATTTCCACTTTTGGAAGCAGTCATGGTACAGTACACTGCTTGCTGTATCGTGCAAAAAGCCATCTGGCGAATTTTTTTATCTTGTCTATCATTGCAAATCTTTGTCCTTTCAATGGTGTTTTCAACTCTGAAAATAAAAAAAAAAGTCAGCAGGGGCCAGGTCTGGAGAGTATGGGGGATGAGAAAGCATACTGATTTCGCTTTCTGTGCAATAGTCACACACCATCAGGGATGAATGTGGTAGGTGCATTATTATGACCCAAGAGCCATGAATTTTCTCACCACATTTTTGGCCATTTCTTTCTCACATTTTCTTGCAGGCATTGCAACACATCCCGATTGTCCCTGTGGCCTGAATTCATGACGAACTAGTCCTTCAAAGTCAAAGAAAACTATCAGCATGGCTTTGACATTTGACCTGATCTGATGAGCTTTTTTTGGTCTTGGGTAACCTTGACCAACCAATTGTGAAGATTGAACCTTGGTCTCAATATCATAACTGTAGACTCTTGTCTCATCACCAGTTATGATTCTCTTAAGGAACATCTTGTTCTCATTTGCACGATCCAAAAGCTCTTCACAGATTGTGAGGTGCAGGTCTTTCTGGTCTTGACTCATGAGCCGTGGGATGAAATTGAGCATTCCGAGATGCTGTGTCAGGCTTTCACGAAATGATCCAACTGAAATGTTATATTCTTGTGCAATCTCTCAATCACTCTTCAATTGGCATGTACAATTTCATCATTGATGTTTCTGACATGAGCGTCGTTGGTAGACGTCAAAGGTCGTCCTGAACAAGTCATTTTCACTTCTGTCTGGCCATTTTTAAACCATGTGAACCATTTGTAACACTGAGTGCAGCTTAAGTAATCACCGTAGGCTTCCTGCATTATTTTATGTGTGTCTGTAAAGGTTTTCTTGAGTTTCACGCAAAATTTAATGCAGATGCATTGCTCCTCTTAACTCTGCCATCTCAAAATTCGCAAACTGTGCAATACATTCTATACAATACAGCACTGAACAATAACTGACATACAACAAGGAAACTTCTGGCAGTTATACATTAAACACAGGCATGTGCAGGAATGCACAATGTTGGCGTGAAATTACAAATGTTCCGGAATTTTTTGAGCAGACCTCGTACAAGTGCTCGTTAATTGGTGGATGATCCTGTGTTGATATGGTGTTCTACGAGTACCATGAGTCACTTGGTCTGTCTTTTCTCTACTTCAGATTTGAAAGCATCCAAAAATTAAGGCAGAGTGGCTAACATTCGCCAATGTTGTTCCTCGGTCTGGCCGGATCATATTTACTGTTCGATAATAGCTTTCTCCATGGTGTTGTCTGTAGCATGGCCATGATTCTTCATTGGTGGCATTAAGCTGCGTTTCATGAACAGGTTTGAATGTCCCTACACATAAAATTTTAAAGGTGATTTGTGACAATTAGTGATCCAATCCTTCTTAATCACTGGGCTACCTATAAGTCTTATTTAACAAAGAAATTTGCCAAAAATCTGTGCAAATTGAGAAGTTATTTTATTTTTGCTACCAGTTTTGGCAATTCAATATGCCTTCTTCAGGTCCCTTCATCATCTCTCAAAAATTATCAGTATTGGCATACTGGAGTAATCTGTTTATGGATGTCATGAATTCTCAAGTGCTTCTTTCAAAGACTGCAATCAAGTCTTCAAAGGAAGCACTTGAGAATTCATAACAACAGATAGCTCCAGTATGTCAATATCAATAATTTTTTGAGAGGTTCTTATGGGGCCTGAAGATTGCATACTGAACGGTTAGTTAGGTTTGAGTAGTTCTAAGTCTAGGGGACTGATGACCTCAGATATTAAGTCCCATAGTGCTTAGAGCCATTTGAATCATTTGAACACAAACACACAGTCATTGAGTGAAGAAAATCCCTGACCCAGACAAGAATCGACCCTGGGTCCCCACAATCTACAGGCAGTGATGCTAACCACTAGACAATGAGCTGCAGACACTAGCATGAATTGAACTGTTGTGATGGTTGACATCGGGTGGCCTAGCAGTTATCGAAAACTCACCTTCTTTCTCTGTTCTGAGATAAAACATGTCAAAGACTTCCTCAATAGAAACATACGGGTGTGAGGTCCTCTGTCCTCCAAATGTTTGTTCTTCTGCAAGACATTATACTTGGAGAATTTGTTTGTACCTGCATTGGTCAGGCGCTGGGTTGTCGTGTGAAAGCATAAGTCTGAGTTAACCAAGTCCATTCTTTCTGGCTCAACTGGTTGCAAAGCCAGGTGCAAAAATCGACACATCTTTTCTTCTACATTCTCCATTACCTCATGACATAAGGGGTCAATATTCCTGGTTGGTATCTTTTGCTTACCTGGTTGAAAACTTCTGGTTGCAATGTTGTATCTCTTTTCATGCTACCTGGCAGTGGGAGAGTTGAGGTTGTGATGGTCTCCCACAGCTGTCATAGGGATCACATTCAGGAGTCAGTGATACTTCTTTCATGCGACTCTTTTATGCTGTGTTTCCTCGACATGCTGGCAGTGCTTGATGACTTTTTCAGTTGGTGTGACATTTTTTACAAGAAGAGCTTGGTAACTGTTTTCTGTCACTCCTTTCATCACGTATGAGTTTTTGACAGCTTGGGTCATTTTGGATTCATAATGTAGCATAGTACCGAAATGTTCTGTGTTTAAGACTGCATTGTTTCCCCGTGACATTGGGTCCTGTTCTCTAATTATTATGCTGTTAAGTGGACTTGGCTGACTATCACCAAACATTTTCTTCAATTGGGCCTGAAATATTCCCCAGCTAATGTTCTTCTTAAACAATAGCATGCTGTGCTGTCTAAGTAAAATTACATGTTTTCCAAAGACATCATATCATCCCACGTATTGTATCTACAACTCAGTCAAATCCTTTCAGCCATTTCAGTTGGTCCTGGCCACTGTTTCCAAAAAAAAAAACACACTGATGGATGCCTGATGTTCAGCTGACTTACTGTTGTTTTGGAATCCATCCGTCTCCTGAATATGATATCTTAGAAACAATATATTGGTTCCTTTCCATTCAGGTGATGGGTTTTATGTTGCCTATTTGGAGCTACAATTATGTAAATGTTTTGAAGTACTCTAGAACACAAACATTATAAATATAAGAAATTTCTAGAACCTTCAAGAATGATAAATACTAAATAACAAATAATTTGTGATGATCGGGTTTGAAGTGCTGATGCACAACACTCCAGCCAGTGACGCAAATCACTACACCACACTACATGCATCACAGTTCATGGCAGTATAAATTATAATGCAGTATCCTCTGCTGAAGACACCACATACTAATTATTAGCCAATTGTAGTCATGACTCCATATGGAGCAGAAAGACATGAATACTAACAAAGTACTTTCTGAAAGTGTATTGCCAAATACATGTGACATTATGCACAAAATACCAACACTGTGTCTGTAGCCTTGGGCCAGCGAGTTACAAACTCTTTGGATTTACCAATGTGTATTGAGAAAGACTGAATCTTCATTTGCTCCTTGGCAAGTTAAACAACTTTTCTGCTGGCAGTTTATCCCATGAGGGCAGCCAGTGATCGGGCTGTCAAGGCATTTTGAGGTGGGCACTCCCATTTACTGAGGGGAGCAGTATATCAATGCTTTTGAGAGGGTCACTATAAGAGTGGTTGTGTGAATGCTTTTGGCCCCTACATCTCCCCTCACACCCACCTCTCCAGAAAGGAGGAGCTAAGAACAGTGACCCTAATGACCACTTAGGTGTCATGGATGTACTGTCCTAGATGTGGCATCAGGTGGTATTTTGAAACAGTTAGTACCAATGAGTGAGCTTTCAGAATAATATACAGTACACACGTGAAACAAATAAGGAAGTATTAAAACACACAACTGATAATGAAATGTGGAGTAATGTTACTGGGTGACATTTAACTCATTACTGGTAGCTGTTAAATTTTTTCTTCATATTCATAACTAATTCCTTATCCTCAGAGAAACTAGACATAGAAAGGGTTGCATATTTTAGTATGTGTAATTCATTGTGATAGATTTGTTAATATTCATGTTAATGAAAAATTTCCTGCAGCATGAAAATTAATTGAAAGTGCAGAAAGGGTATCAAAAAAGATCACATCAAAAATCAGAGTGGCTAGCATTTGAAATTAATCTACAACCACTTAGTACAGATGAGGACAGTAGTTTAGGCATCTAAATGTCACATAGCAGATTGATTAGGAAGAGTAAATTGCACTACCAGACAATTGTTTAAAACCTTACAAAGGTTCATTAAAACTGTAGAGCAATTGTCTTTTGTAGGTTATACATGACCAATTCTTTTTCATGGACTACCTCAGTTCCCACTCATGCAAGGAAACAAAATATCTTTGATCTACAATGATCAGTAAATAATCCTTTGGTTAACATGTGACAAGAAAACTGGGTAAGTATGAATCTCACACATTTTCAAATTATGCTTTGTTCATACTATGGGTGTTGAAACAGTAACAGTAAATTCATCTTCAATCAGTAGAGTGATTAGTGGTTGACTTACAGCAATAGTGTAAATTAGAAGATTGACTGAGTAAATCATAATATATGTTGCATCTACATTATCTTCAAGTAATAGGAGGATCTGCTAGAACTGTTTTGTTTGTAATAGCACACTGTGCTTAATCAGTTATTTAAACTATTTTCTAGAGCAATTCTTAAATCAAGAGCGTCAGTTCTAGAATTTAACAGTCTATCAGTAATCCTCAACAGTAGAGCCTGTAAATGTTTGTGAGCTCTCAGAACATGCAATCCCTGGAACAACACTCCATTCATCTCACAACAAATTATGTCGAAATGTGATTTGGGTTGCTTTACAATCTGTTGAATAAAAACTGTGTAATTATTCTTTGCACATTTCTTAAGATAGGTATTTCATTAGAAAGGTTAATTGAATTCATACTAAACTGTTGTCCAAGATCTAATATTTTATCCTCGACATCTGGCACCAAATACTGTTCAGAGGATACTATCTGAAAAATCAGTCTGGGCATGTTTGTGCTGAGGTTTTGCATGGAAAAAGGTTGAAGAACCAATTAACCTTTTAGACCAATTAGCAAATTTAGACTCTAGCTGCATTTTGACAGTGATCCCGTTGTTATGACAAGATGTTCCTATTCCCAAAACTGTGAGATTATCCTTAAAAGAAATAGATCAGGTTTCTCTCTAACAGAAATTATTTGCGGTTGAATTCTGCTTGAATTGTACCTGAGCATAAGTTTAGCTTAATAAAACTACCATGCCTGCTCTTGGTTCAAATAACACACACACCTGTTTTCTTTTGTACAATTTCTACAGCTTTACAGAAATGGCGCCTGCTGTAGCAACAATTAGTGTTACAATGAATGTGGGTAATTAGTTGTAAGCAATAAGGTTAAACAAAATGCATCTCTGGTGGTAACCTGTAGAAATAAAACTTATTTACATTTGCGTGCTTGCTGTGTAATGGCTGCAGTCTTAAGTTCTATATTTGCATAACAGTCACCCAGGCACATAGCTGAAAATAAACACTCTCCTTGTGCTAACACTACACAAATCTGCGAAGATCGTAGGGGTGTCTTGAGCTGGTTCGCTTGATGGTTGGTGACATCTTGGCCTTCAAGTCTGGACTGTGACTTCATAATGTTGACTTGTGGGAACTACAATTGAAAGAAAAGGCAGCTGAAGCTTCACAGTTAATGGTGACAAACCTTTTACGATGGGATGTGGCCCTTTCCAGATCTTCTTTGACTCCATAACTTGACCCTTCTTTAACATTACATAGCTCATGTAGTCCAGGTCTGCAACCTGATGCTGCTGGGATATCATTTTATTTTCATGCTGAAGGAAGGACTGAGAATTTAGCTGTTGTATTCTCCTCCACAACTCATTAACTTTATGTGTTGATTTATTTAAGCATTGATTCTTCGACCATAGATACTAGTAGACTGGCCTTGCTGTGCAGAAGCTATAGGGCTGGTGTGGCTCCAACATAAACCACGTGATTGTTGGCAAAACGTGGCGGGATTTCAAATCAGCAGTCTGCCATCCTATGTTTGTATCGTATTTTCCCCACATTTCTCAATTGACTGCCAAACGCTTCCAACAAAAATTACTTTTTTATTTGTGAAAAATTATGCCAGAACTGCATTTGACCTGGATTTGTTCACAGTACCATTTATAAAATCTAACAAATACATCGAATGCCCCTCTGGTGGGCGGCGGGACGAAGTTACTATAAACTATCAATTAATGTAAAATGTCGTTAAAATTCTTTTAAACAGTAAGAGTGGGCTCATGTCAAAACTTTAAACAATGGATTCGCCACGTTTTGAGCTCTAGTCACTTATAAAAGAAAATGGGATATGGGAATTATGTCAACTATAGGTACCAAAATTGTCAAGTTTAGGAGCAGGTCCATTTTAGAGTATGAATTTTAGGTGCACTTCAAAGGTTCAGTTCCCACTATTTTTACAAAAGTTTAAACTATCAGTTTAAAAAAAAAGTAACGAGCTACAGTTCTATTCTAATACAATATTTTACTAACTCGCAGTTATCACACAAATTCTAACAACATTCAGACTTACAGGCATTGGAAGCACAGCTTTCGGAAGATGAGGCATCATCTAATGAACGCCTTCTAGTGTGTGATTTACGGAGCTTAGGCCTCTTCGATTTCATATGCTCCAGAAAATCAAAAAGTGTCGGGATAGGATCACTACTTAGCCAATTTCCTCCAGTCTTAGCCCTATAAAAACATCAGGATTAAAATTGACCGACACTGTAAACATAAATTATAAATACACATTGTAAATAATAACTAACCTATCAAAACACTTCTCCTCGAAATACTTCGATGTGCAGATGGCTTAAAGTTGTTCCGTTTCAGGGCCTGTATCCAAAACTGCCTTCGGTTTTCATCCTTAGGGAAACTATGAGTAGGAACGAGAAACAATTATACTTACTTCTGTAACCAAATTATCACAGATACTTTCCAAAATGTTATATGAGTCTGACTTTACAGGCATCACTTTCAGCACTTTAATTTACGTGATACTCTATTTCAAGTGTAAAAAAACATATAAAAGTCACTTCAGCAGATTTCAATAAACGCATCTGCACTATGATAGAAACACACATGAAATGTAATGCCATTTCCCCCGACAAAACGCTGAGTATGGCCATAAGCGCAACACGAAACAACCATGTTTTGCCAACATTCACATGACTTCAGCCCAGAGATGTTGGAGCCACGAAAATGATGTCAGGGCCAGTCTATTATATTTATGGTCGAAGCATTCATTGCAGATTCCAATGGTCAATCAAACAAGTCCCAGGTTGTGAATGAATCCTCTTTCAGTGCATGATTTTGTTTGGATTCAGGCCAACAAATGCATGCATTTTTGTTTTGGCACTTACAACATACGGCAAACAAATATCACTGTTATGCTTGCTGTTTACAGTGTCTAATGATCATGACTGTTCTTTGGACTCTTATCTGCTTAAATTATCTGTATTAGTTGACAACAAATCAAATCCAAGTACATGGTAGTAATGTGTTCCCATATTTGAGACTACTTGCACCCTGGTTCCATAGCTAACCATCAATTGCCCCTTCATGTCAATAAGCAGTCTGAATTTTCTTTTGTGATGTATGGCGAATACCACATATTCTTTACTGTCATTTCTTGTTAACAATATTAGCTTATTCCCAAGAATAAGCAGCTTTCACTTGGTTAATACTCGGCAGGAATCAAACCTGCATTTGGATCAGACTTCCTTAACTCTTGTGCAGAAGGATATGCAGTATACTGCTGCATCCATTGTCAATAAGCTACCACTTGAATTAAAAAATCTTTGATTCTTATTGTATTGTTGTGGTGTGCGTACTGTAAGACCTTCGGTACACACACGATCAGATTATTTGACTTGTCGCTCTAACGAAGTAGGCAAGTGTCAGCAATATGTCCGTGGTCTTATCGTGGCGTGTTTATCTTCTGCTGTTAGGTCAGACGATAGAAATGCCACTTGCACGCTTAGAGTAGCATATTGACGGTGACCAACTTTAAACAGAACTTGATTAATTTTCACACACATTTATTAAAATAATTGTGGTGTCACCGCCAGACACCACACTTGCTAGGTGGTAGCCTTTAAATCGGCCGCGGTCCATTAGTATATGCCGGACCCGCGTGTCGCCACTGTCAGTGATAGCAGACTGAGCGCCACCACACGGCAGGTCTAGAGAGACTTACTAGCACTCGCCCCAGTTGTACAGCCGACTTTGCTAGGAAAGGTTCACTGACAACTACGCTCTCATTTGCCGAGACGATAGTTAGCATAGCCTTCAGCTACGTCATTTGCTACGACCTAGCAAGGTGCCGTATTCAATTGATATTTATTATATGAAGCATGTATCATCAAGAGCGATGTTCTACAATTGTGGATTAAAGTTAAGTACTATATCAACTACTTACTTTATTTGCAATTCTCAAGATATTGTCCTGTTCCAGACCTCACGCCAGTCAGCGTGTAATTAAACGCGTGCATTTCGGCCTCCTCTAGAAAAACAGTGTTGGCTCTTCTGCCAACACTACAATAACAACAACATAAAATTACTTAAGTTGATTCTGGATGCTATTTACAATTGACAATCTGAAGTTCCTTTGGTCTTGGTATGTTAATCTTATTCTCACATATCTCTGATACTTGACAAAGTGTCTATACATTTATCTTCATGGCTATGTACAGGAATATGATAATCTTATTAGGCGCAGACTGAAACTTGACTACAGACTAAGGCAGACTGATGCAAACTGACTAGTCGGAGGTCTGTACACTCGTTATAATACCTCGCGCGTTCATGTATCACTGCGCGAGTGTGATCCACGAGGAGAAAAGGTTCTACGTTAGCAGTGATCTCATTGGCTGCGTTACATATTAATACGCGGATCGGCGGAAGCAGAATTTGGTCAGTCTCTAAGACAGCGCCATCTCGTAGTGCGGAGACGGATGAGCGCTTGGCCTGCGCTGTTGTGCTTAGCAGGGCACGCTCTAGTGGGAAAGTTGTGTACGCGCTGACTATGCGGAACTATGTACACAACAATTGTTGATTGTGTTCACTTAAACTTATGGACTGACTTTTTTCGGGTTCATGAACATTTATTTTTATCTGTTATTACTTTTATGTTGTAATTTCATGTACTGACATGTTCCATGACCTTGGAGATCTGATCCTCAGTTTGGTCCTACAGAACTTGACGTTTAAATAAAGAAGTTTTCAGTGGAGCTAACGGGAATCATTGACTCAGGCAAAGGGCAAACACTGTGGTGCTCCATACGCACCTATACTTGTTTAACAATTTGTGAAATTGTTTATTAGTAACATTGGTCTTTCACTTTCTCTCGATACCTGCTCCTGTATCCTGCAACTGTTGAAGATCTAATTTTTCTTTACAGACCTCCCATATGACAATAGCTGCCTTCAGTGCTTTCTGTAAGGTCTTACACTTTCCCAGTCAGACTGCCTTACTTCTCTCTACAAACCATCTTGCTGATCAG
Source organism: Schistocerca piceifrons (assembly GCF_021461385.2). Lineage (NCBI taxonomy): Eukaryota > Metazoa > Arthropoda > Insecta > Orthoptera > Acrididae > Schistocerca > Schistocerca piceifrons. The sequence continues at coordinate 278,982,728 of NC_060138.1, forward strand.
TCAAACAGTGGAAGATTCTCAGATTCATCTTCACACAGTTCATAAATCTGAACAATAACACTTCACTTCTGTCTGCGCACTTCTCAATTGATTCAGTCCCCTGAATATGCAGATTTTATAAAGTTGCTCTCTGTAGAATCTAGGTGAATTCTTATGCTTCAATCTTTTGGCAGCTGCTCCTTTGAGTTCATAAGTGTTAAGTGGGTTAAGAGTTTAAGGAAGTCCTGTGCAGAGCCCTATACTCTCAATTTCACAATTGCTAACCTATCAGAATCAGCTCGTTATCCCATCAGGGAACACCATCTTCAAGGTTTTTAAAGAATGCTTTCACATCCTCACTGGGGTTCCACTTAACACTGGTACAGATAGCAACAATTAATAAATTTTTGTTATATAATGCTACACAACCTGTAATTAAGAAGTAATGGTCACTTTTATCTTCTTTTAACCGCAGAATATCTCTGTACAATTCATTAACAACATTTTGACTGCAGTATGCTGAGTTCTTTCATTCTGACTAGCCTGGGAAGATTAATCACTAAAGTAAAAAAAAGAAAAGCCTATAAATCCATCATTGTTTTTTTGTATTATAAGCCAAATTTGAGCACACTAACCCGAATTACAGCATTGTTGGATGTTCATGCTGCCGCTACTGTGGTGCGTAGCAATCTGCTACTTTGCTCTCTCTCCAGCGGGTACTCTGGCATTTTTGACAGTTCACACTTTGTTGCACCTGTTCAGGACTAGGATTTCCCAAATTTACCCCATGCTGACACCATGTGTTATGAGGTATTCTTTGCTGACGACACCATATGTTAGCTACTAGCCAGACATAGGCATTGGTTGTATATAGAGCAGAAATACACAAACAGTGAGGAGGAATTTTCTACAAGTTTATTTCCAAATACACATTACATTGCATGCATGTTACACCAACCCATCATTTCTGACCTTGGTCTGAATAGTTGTGGCCTTTTTGAGACTCATCAGTGCAAGTTGAAGAAGACTTGACCTTTCGTTCGATCCTCAGCTAATTAAACAGCAATTCTGCTGACTGTTGGTCACATGTAGGCAACCAGCGACCCAACTATTGAGGAGGCATTCCATGGCATACATCCATCTTTACTCTCATGAGCAGTGTGTGAGCATGTACAAAATGATGTCAGCTACAGGCTACCTTTATTCTTTATAAAATACTAATGTCTCTCTTTTTGCAAAGTTGCTTTGCAGGATTTTAAGAAATAATAAGTTACTGCCCCTCAACAAATTAAAATATTGAGAACACATAGAGCAAATCTGTTGTGTGTTCTAGTATTTCAACTTATCATATCTTCAATGAAACTTGAAGGGTTGACAGGAAGAGCATATAGCATTGTTAAGTTCCTTTCTTACATAAATTTTCAACATACAGGAAACATATGATAACAATTTGCTGTTTTGTGCTTTCTGCTCTTTGCTTTCCTGATAAGCTGATCATGAATCTTTTTTGTGTTCTGTCCCTGGTTTTGCATGAAGTACAGTTGGTAGCTATTTCAGGAGACTTAGAAATAGTCTGGTTGAGATGTGAGAAATTTGTAGCTTGGCTGATAAAAGTGACATATTTCAGTTAATGTTATTCCTTATGTTGATTTTCTTACTTAAGACAATATACGTTAGTACCTGTGAATTATCGATCTGTCATTTAAAGGAACTGGTATTCATTCAAGATTTAATTCAATTTTTGTTGTTGCTGCAAGCAAGTTGTAAGTGATTTTTGTAACAGCAATTGTACCACAAGAAGGCAAACACAAATTATTATAAAACTATGACAGTTCCAATTTTGCCATATGGTTATGAAATGTGGGCAACTGACAAAACTGAGGGAAACAGAATAAAAGTGAAGAAGCTCTTAGATCACATTCCAAATAACAATGTGAGGGAAGACTGAAATAAAAAAAATCTCAGCAAATAAGTCACATTGGCCACAACCTGTCTGTAGTAAACAGCTAGTTCATTGTCAGCAAGTTGATAAATTGACAGATCATGTCAAAGTGTTGTGGAGGAAGTCATTCAGATTAATTGGTGATATTGCATTAAACTGTGACTGCAATGCTTGTGCAGTATTCCTGTACAGTTCTAAAACCACAGTACACCACACAACACAATTATCTACCAATTCTACTTAAATCGGTAGACAGAAGTTGTCATTAAAAATTAAATTATTTACAGACACAGTTGTATGACATATGATGCCTCTTCTGTTATTCTCATAAGAGAACTCTATCCCAAGAATTCAGCAAGAGACTCCCTAAAATTTATGTCAAAGTTTAATGTCCTTTTCTACAGCATTGTTCATCTGGGTTCAAGGAATCTTCTGTCTGGTGTATTCCTTGGAACTGCAGTTGGTGATGAGGTGTGCTGTGACCCAGCACTGCACGTAGACCAACATATACCTCAGACAGAATGTACACAAATCGATCAAAGGAAAATATCTGGAATACATAATGAAACCTGAGTTCACAGAATAACATAATCTAACACTAATGAATACCAGAATAACAGTACAACTCTACATGTCTACTCCTTCAAACAATGCAAAATTCAAGATGGAATGTAACAATACTATAAAAAGGATAGTTGCTACTCGCCATGTAGCGGAGATGCTGAGTCACAGAAAGGCACAACAAAAAGATTTTCTGAAAATGAGCTTTCGGCCAATGATGCCTTTGTCGAAAATAGACAATATACAAACACACACTTACGCAAATGCAACTCAAATACGTATGACGACAGTCTCTGGCTGCTGAAGCCAAACTGCAAGCAACAGCACATGATGGGAGAGGCAACCGGATGGTGGGGGCAAGGAGGAGGCTGGGGCAGGGAGAGTGAGGGGAAGGGGAGGGTAGGGATGGGGGATGGTAAAGTGCTGCCTGTGGGAGCATACAGTGATGAGGTGGAGAGAAGATAGGGCAGCTAGGTGCAGCCAGGAGATTAGACAGGGGGTAGGGGGGTTAGCAGAAAAGAAGTAAAATGATTGAGAGTATGTTGGTGGAATAGAGGGCTTTGTAGTACTGGAATGGGAAGGGGCTAGATGGCTATGGACAATGACTAATGAAGGTTGAGGTCAGGAGGATTACAGGAACGTAGGATATATTGATGGAGAGTCCCCACCTGTGCAATTCAGAAAAACTGGTGTTCATGGGAAGAATCCAGATGGCATAGGTCATGAAGCAGTCATTGAAATAAAGAACATCATGTTGGGTGGTGTGCTCAGCAATGGGGTGGATCACCTGTTTTTTGGCTACACTTTATCAGTGCCCATTCACACAGACAGATAGCTTGTCACTTGTCATGTGCACATACAATGAAACACAGTGGTTGCAGAATAGCTCGTAAATCACATGACTAGTTTCATGCCCTTCAAAATATCCTATGTTTCTGTAACCCTCCTGGCCTCAAACTTCATTAGTCATTGTCCTTATCAGAAGCTCTCCTGCAAACCTTGCAGAACTAGCACTCTGTAAAGTTTGGAAGGTAGGAGACGAGATACTGGCAGAAGTAAAGCTGTGAGTACCGGGCGTGAGTCGTGCTGCGGTAGCTCAGATGGTAGAGCACTTGCCCGCGAAAGGCAAAGGTCCCGAGTTCGAGTCTCGGTCGGGCACACAGTTTTAATCTGCCAGGAAGTTTCATATCAGCGCACACTCCGCTGCAGAGTGAAAATCTCATTCTGCAATATAGTGTACAATTATAAAATTTTGGGAAAATTCCATTCCTTGGTGACTTTAAGTATTTCTTCAAGCTATTGAACACGAACTATCTGAATGGCTGAAGAATTCGCATCTGTGTAAAAGTCTAGTAATTATTTCTCTAAGCTATTGTATAACTTAGTTACTGACATTAGCGAAGTTCTGTATCAAACCAGCTGCTCAAGAAATATTCAAATCACAACTGGGCTTAAGCAAGGGTGTGTGGTTCCTCTTCAACAATTTGGAATTAGATACCAGTTCAATGGAGAACTTTTTAATCAAGCCATACATGACTTATAAATGATCAACTCAGTTAACCTGGGCCACAGACATGTTACTTTCAGATGAAAATGTTTCAACAGTTTGTACATCTAAAGTTTGCAACAGTCCATCAACTTCTTCAAGAATGCATATGAGTGATTTGATTTGAGTATGAATGCTCAGAAAATGAAGTACTCACACAACCTACTCCTGCAAGCACTCTCCCAATCTGTGATGATGTCAGCTTTTATACTTATTTCAGAGAGACAGATCTTTCTTCTAATATGACATTCTCTCGCCATGACATAAAAGCTGGAGCAATTGCATCACCAGAAACTGAGGTCATCTATAAAAATAAAACAGTAGGATTATTTAATGAGTATTGCCATTTGTGTGAGGGTGCTGGGAAGCCATACAGAAGTCACCATCATTAGTCACAGGGTAGTTAGTTAGTTGTTGCGTGTTCCATTGATCAATCGCACGATATAGTAGCCGTTATGATGTGGAATTTGTCAAGTGCACAAGAAATGTACATATGAAATGATTTTTTTTATGTATATATTATTTACCCCATTCCTTTAAATGGCACAAAATGCATATACTATATTTATAGATTTATTTATTCCTATTCAAGAATTCATCTATGGTATAGGAGTTGTCACGGAGATATGATTTCAATTTATTTTTGAAGCTATTACTGCTGTCTGTCAGACACCTTATTTCATCTGGTAATTTGCTGAAAATTTTTATAGCAGCATATTTTACCCCTTTCTGTGTCAAAGTCTTATAATCATGAATGTCACTTTTGTTTTTAAACTGGTCCATGTTGTTGAGAACAAATTTCATTAGTGAGTAAATGTACTGTGAGGCTGTTGTAAGAATTCCCTATCTTTTAAAAAGATGCCTACAAGACCTACAAGATGTGCAACTATGAACCCCACACATTATTCTAACCACTTTCTTTTGAGCAGTGAATACTTTTTGTCTAAATGTTGAGTTACCCCCAAAATATTATTCCGTATGACATCAGAGAGTGAAAGTATGCAAAGTATGTTAGCTTACTAATTTCTATATCCTCAAAATTGGCAATTATTCTGATTGCAAAAGTTGCTGAACCTAGTCGCTTTAGAAGATCCAAAATATGAATTTTCCAATTAAGATGCTCATCTATATGTACACCCAAAAACTTAGTATGCTGTACCCTGTCTACTGACTTCTGTTGATGTGTTATATTTATTGAAGGAAATGTACTTTTTGTAGCAGAAAATTGGATGTACTGTGTTTTTTTCAAAGTTTAGAGCAAGCCCATTTGCAGAAAACCAATTAATGACTTTTCCAAAGACCTTATTTGTATCATTTTCAATTGGACTTTCTTTCACTGGATTAATAATGATGCTTGTATCATCAGCAAACAGTGTCAGTTCAGCTTCCTGTTTCAGATAGGAAGGGAGGTCGTTCACATATATCAAGAACAGTAGGGGACCCATGATTGAACCCTGTGGGACACCCAATGTTATTTCATCCCAGGTAGATGAAATGGCAAATTTATTTAAATCACTTGACCCATATAAGGAAACTTTTTGCTTCCTGTTCTGTAGGTATGATTTAAACCACTCATATGCTATTCCCTTTATACCATAGAATTGTAATTTCTGTAACATAATGTCATTGTTCACACAATCAAATGCTTTGGACAAGTCACAGAAAATTCCTATTGGTGACATTTTACTATTTAAAGACTCTATTATGTGGACAGTGAAATTGTATATTGCCGTCTCAGTGGAACAGCATTTTTGAAATCCGAACTGTGATTTACTAACAAGGAAACCTCCCCATCGCACCCCCCTCAGATTTAGTTATACATTGGCACAGTGGATAGGCCTTGAAAAACCGAACACAGATCAATCGAGAAAACAGGAAGAAGTTGTGTGGAACTATGAAAAAAATAAGTAAAATATACAAACTGAGTGTCCGTGTGGAAGATATGCAACATCAAAGAGATTGTGAGCTCTGGAGCACCGAGTGGTCACGTGGTTAGCGTGAGCGTCTGTGGAATGAGAGGTCATTGGTTCAAGTCTTCCCACGGGTGAAAAGTTTAATTTTTTATTTTCAGACAATTATCAAAGTTCAGGCACTCACAAATAATCAACTTCGCTCTCCAAAATTCCAGGACATGTTCAGATTTGCTTGGACATATGCAGGATTTGACGGTCTACACATGGAAAAATTTGAAAACGTTAAAAACATGTTTTGACAGAGCACAGGGAAAACTGTGCGACTGTGAAACTGTTGCATTCATTTGTTGCAGTTTATGTGACAAACTCTTATGTTTTCATCACTTTTTTGGGAGTGATTATCACAACCACAAGAAAACCTAAATCGGGCAAGGTAGAAGAATCTTTTTACCCATTCGCCAAGTGTACAAGTTAGGTGGGTTGACAACATATTCCTGTCATGTGACGCACATGCCGTCACCAGTGTCATATAGAATATATCTGACATGTTTTCCTGTGGAGGAATCGGTTGACCTATGACTTTGCGATCAAATGTTTTTGGTTGCCATTGGAGAACCACGTCCTTTCATCTACTAATCGCACGGTTTTGCGGTGTGGTCGCAAAACACAGACACTAAACTTATTACTATGAACAGAGACGTCAATGAACGAACAGACAGATCATAACTTTGTGAAAATAAAGAAAGTAAACTTTTTGCTCGACGGAAGACTTGAACCAAGGACCTCTCGCTCCGCAGCTGCTCACCCTAACCATGGGACCACGGTGCTCCTGAGCTCCGCTATCCTTGATGTTGCTTATCTTGTGCATGGACTACTCAGTTTGTATATTTTGCTTATTTTTTTCATAGTTCCACACAACTTCTTCCTGTTTTCTTGATTGATCTGTGTTCAGTTTTTCAAGGACTATCCACTGTGCCAACTTATGACTAAATCTGAGGGGGGGTGCGATGGGGAGGTTTCCTTGTAAGTATCCCATTACTGTTGAGGTGGGTAACCACTCTTGGGTACATTACTTTCTCGAAGATTTTTGAAAATGCTGTAAGCAAGGATACTGGCCAATAATTATTGACATCTGTGGTTTTCCCATTTTTGTAGAGAGGCCTGACAGTGGCATATTTTAACCTGTCTGGGAAAATACCTTGAGTTAGTGATGCATTACATATGTGACTCAGAACATCAGCTGTAATTGTAATCAGGTTCACACGGATTGTCAACAACCAGAGTGAGTATAATGACACACTTCTGAACCAATTCAAAAATTCCTGTAGGAGCACAAACATAAATATAGGTGCATGAGAAGCTCTAGTAGACGATTCCATTCTACAGGACTTAGTCAGTTCAGCTGGAGTTGATCTGTACAGATGAGACTGCAGAAGATAGGAAACAAATTTGAGAAATAGTCACTTTGGCAAACCCAATCACATTCTCTGACTATAATTATAAGCAGCATATGTGCATATAGGTTTTAGGTGTGGACTGGTCTCCTAAACCATGAGCAGTATCAATTGCAAGAGAGAGTTGGAGATTTGGAAATGAGTGCAAACTGGCACTGACAGTGCTGCCACACCTCCGTTTCCACTCATTGATTTTATTTAATTTATTTATTCAGCCAGGGATCATTTCACGACGACATACCTACAGATTTGCGATCACAATGCAATGAAAATAAATAGCTCAAATTATATAATACACAGAATAAATAAGTATATGTTTATGAGGATGGGACAGGTGGTTGGCCATGGCATTTATGAAGGAATCATCCTGGCACTTGCCTGAAATGATTTAGGAAAACCACAGAAAACCCAAATCAAAGTGATTGCACAGAGCGAACTTCATTTACCCAAATTTGAGGTCAGTGTCTTAACAACTGCACTGCCTCATTTGGTTGGTAGATTAGAAAGACATCTGTATCTTTTGACATACTACACAGGCAGTGGAACCACATTCAGGAAAGAACTGCAGTGTCGTGTGACCTACAATGCGTTTTCCAACCTCCTCAATAAATGATAAAATGGTTTGTTTTAGCTATTGTATTTATAAATATCAATCTTGACATTGTGTGAAAAATTGCAACTAATTCATAGAATGTCCATATGGGATACAGGAATAGTAACATATTGTGGTCTTTGACAGACTATGCTTCAGTACGACTTCACTGCACAAATGCCAAAAATTGCAGACACTGGGTGTTGCAATTTGTTGAGTATGAAAGTGTCAATTTTTCTGGGTGGGGAAAACTGTGGCTCCATTGAACTACTACATTTCTTGCTAGTGCAGAGCTATTTTAACAAGCTTCTGCAGGCTCATTTCTGTGTGGTTCTTCCATAATAATAATAATAATAATAATAATAATAATAATAATAATAATAATAATAATAATAATAATAATAATAATCATTATTGTGTCTGATACTGTAAGTTTTATGTATATCATTGCAGGCAAGATGCTCTCTGAAGTGAAGCTACCATTCACTCACATACAAGGTGTCCTAGCTTGGTAAAAATTTTGAATGTTCTATGACTTTGGAAGCTTTAGCAGGATATCACTGTTAATTACTATAACCCATAAGATTTTATCTTGTTTATTGCTAAATCGCTTGAAACCATATGCAGACAGTATAATTGGGGATTATGAAACTGGCTTTCGTAGAAATAGATACACTACTGACAATGTACTTGCAATCAGAATAATAAATGAAAAAGTATGGGAACCAAAAAAAATTTCTTGTTTATCAATTTTTATGAAAGCTATAGACAGGCAAAACCTATGCACTGTAGTGATGGACTTGTGATTTCCAATTAAACTTATAAAGCTTTGTAAAATGCACAAGGATGATAATGTAGGCAGGGTTTTGCTAAATGGAATAAAATTGACGATTCCAAATATAAAAATGGGCTAAGAATGGAAGATGTTCTGTCCCTTCTTCTCATTAATGTACTTGGGATGAAACTCAAACTAGTACCTACTCAGGTCCTCAAAAGAAATAAAGTTAGGTTTTAGCAAATGCAGATGATATAGCGCTCATTAGAAAAAGTGAAACGGAAGTTCGACTGATATATGTGGAGCTTTTAGAAGAAATGTCCTGTGGTATTGTCCACAGATCATGGTGCCATATCAAAGTCGGCAATGCGAATCGATACCAGAGACATTAGCGAGGGCTCGCTGCAACTCTAGAAAACATACCCCCCTTCAGCATAGCAGTGCCCTTACGCTGAGGTCAATATAGTGCCACGCATCCAAGAGATCATCTGAGTTTGAGACCTCAGCTACAGCAGTCAACATCATCATGTAGCACAGTGATCGTTAAAGTTTCAGATGAACTTGTACTGTTGTAAATTTCAAACATTGTATCTCAACAAAACAGTTTGTTACTTAGTGCATCAAGTGATGCTTTCGTAGTCAATGGCAGTGGTAAATTGTCAACACTGGGACAAAGAACTGTGTCAAAGTTAAGTAAATCTTTTATTCGTTTATATAATAAAATAAACTAATATTTCATGTGTTCCAGTCTGATGATACTTCTCCCAGAGCAATCAAAGAACCCACAGTTATGGCCAGATAAAAGTAGTTTAGTCTGGTCACAGCTCATCCAACCATGCCCTAACCAACTTAATGATCAGAAAAGAAATACATGTTATTTCAGAAATGTAGAGATGAACAAGCAACCAATTTTGTATCTAATAATAGGCAAACGTAAATCTGAATTCAGTGAACAGTTCAAAGATAAAGAATTACAATCAGAGACAACTATTAAGTGAAAATTTGACTGCAAATTGCTAGTGAAACTACTGCTCCATACAAAAACTTCTAAGCTACTGACAAGGAAAACTAAAATTAGTCTACCTAACAAAATCATCAGATCAGTCCTAAACTATGGAGCAGAAACATGTAGTTTAACTAGAATGGAAGAACACCGATTATAAGTATTTGAAAACAAGTTTATTGGAAAAATCTTTAGTCCATCCTATGATGAAGAATCACAAAGCTGAAAGAGAAGACACAACACACAAATCCAAGCAAGAAGCAACAAAAATGAGCATAATAAATTCCAGAAAACTTAATGTGCATTTCACCTCATAAGAATGAAAGAGGATCAAGTGATGTGAAGAATATTCACGGAGAAGTCATTTGGTAAGACACCCAGGGTACATGGGCAAATGAAATTAAAACAATATGCAATAGAATGGGTGTAAATAATTGATACGAAGGTAGAAGCATTTGGAGGCAACATGTGAGATCAGCACAGGAGCTTCTAGACCTTTAGAAGCCAAGAAGAAAAAGAAGAAGAATGTCTACTTCATTGCCACATACAATGGACATTAAAACATGTGGTTGCAGGAATACAGTGCAACATTTATCAGGGCACCACTTCAAATGGGTATGGGGGATTACTTTCTTTCCTGTTTTGCCATGAGAGGAGACTCTACCCTCAGAACGTTTTCTTCCCCCCCCCCTCTTGTAGTGTGTTGTATATCCTCGATTTGCTTGATGGCATGTGGCTCATGTAAATTTTGTGAGTTCTGCATCCATCAGCATGTACAGCTCACCAAATGTGACTGTGACACTAACATCAGATTAAAAATTGTACCAGTGGTGGCTTGTGCAAAATTTTATCAATGTGCTACATGTGGCCATAACTAAATTGAAAATATTAACTTTATGTATATAAACTGAACTCTTTAAATTATATAATCAATCATTTAATATTGTGAGGCATAAAATAAAATTTAAAAAAAAAGAGGGCCTCGTTGGAATCAAACCGAGCCAGCAAATTGCCAGTCAATGCACATGACCACTCAGCCATGCCACAATTATGTCGGGTGCTCCTACAGAATGTCTCATACTCTACATATGCGCAACACATTACACACCCTTTCAAAGAAATACTGACTTGGCGCTGTGGTTAACATAGCATTCATAGTGCCGGAAGTGATGACATCACGTCATAGCATGCACAGTCGAAAACAGACAGCTGTGTCCCTTCTGAGTTGTCAGTAGCACAGCTGACAACAATTCAGCACTCGACACTGATTTCTAGTTATTATGGGGAGAGCAATAAAAAAACAAGCTGTCATCCATTTTATGTGCATACCAGCCCGCATTTGAAGAGAGATAACATAATTTTAGTGCAATTTCCAGCTCGCATCCAAAGAGAAATGGCATAATTTTAGTGCAATATTTACAGTATGGTGTAGCACATTAGCACATGATAACTGGCTACCAATGAATTTTTGTCAAGAATCTATCACAATCAAGTGACAACAGTTTTACTTTTTATTGATTATTTCTTGAGGAATTCATATAATATTGAAAGACAAGTGATTGATTAGTTCACCTCATGCTTGCATCCTGCATATTATCTCATTGGGGGACTAGAGCACAGTCTGTGTGTTTATTTTCCAGTACTTTCTTCATATCGTGCTTAGTTATTTATCATTTTCTCACTCTGTCAATATAGTTACTTAATTTTAGAGGTTAACAAAACAAAAAAACTCAGTATTGATTTAATTTTTCAGGATTGGTGTGAACTGAGCACAAAAAATCTTTGTAAGGGCCATATTTTGGAAGAATACCTGAAGGAAAGAGAAAAATCAGGGGTTAAATTTCATCGAGTAGTTTATGTTGGTGATGGTAAGAATGATTTGTGTCCATGTCTCAGACTTGGTCACTCGGACATCGCTTTCCCTCGATGTGGGTATGCTCTTGCAGAAGTCTTGTGTGGTGGTGGCCAAGAAATAAATGCATCAGTCCATACCTGGAAAAATGGAGAAGAAATTATGAAGCACTTGTCAAATTATCTCAATTCTGATTATAGTAGTTGAGACAGGTATTATGTCACTTCTATTTGGATAATTTATTTCCTGTGAAAACAAAAGTATGCCATAGCTTTGTTTTAAAGGTGTATGCCTCTGAATGCAGTTTGCACTGTTTAAAACTTAATTTTAAATGCTGCTTCATGTGAGATATTGTAAACAATGTCATATTATGTTTGAACATGTAAATGTATTCAGTATTCTGATACCCTTGTTATCAATTAAAACTTTGAAAGCTGTACAATAAAAATATAACAGACTGCATTTTATTGATAATATGGAACTATATGACTTACACATATACTTTGTCCAAATTGGTATGTAATCAATGTGCAATAAGACTGAACAGAACTTATAGTGAAAAACATTTAGGAGGCTATGTGAAACAACCCTACCTTGGACATTTGGTGCAATCTAGCAGATAACTGGCACTGACAACAATGCAGAAGTTTTACAATCTGATATTCCAAGAGAATTAGGATACACAGTTCTGATAGAGACCTCTTGTAGAAGAAATATTTTATTGTCAGAAGATGATCAAATAAATACTGAAGTCAAACATTTTAAATTCTTAAGAATGAAGATAGATGGTAACCTCTTTTTGGAAGTACCACATTCGGTATCTTGTTCAGAAACTAAATGTTGCCATATTTATTGTAAGAACACTTTAAACTGTATCTGTCAATGGAACTCAAAATCTTGTTTAATTGGATAGATAAAAAAAATCTACTCACCAAGCAGCGGCAGAACACACACATAAAAGACTGTTGTGATCGGCAAGCTTTTGGAGCCAGTGTCTCCTCCTTCAGGCAGAAGGGTTGAAGGGTGAAGGAAAAGGACTTGGATAGGGCTAGGAAAAGGGGTAGATTTTGGGTAAGTTACCCAGAACTCACCATATGGGATTAGAAGGAAAGTATTCCAGACAAACCGCTGATGGAATGGGAACTGATAACTGTCTGGAAAATAGAAACATTTGACTCACTTTCATATGTCATAATTGATGTTTTTGGCAAGCCTGCAGCTGTCATTTATTATTTAAATAATGAAACACTGCACAAATTATATATTTTTTCATGCTTAGCTCGACGCGTTTCGAGATTTTTTTTTCTCGTTGTCAAGTACAAATATTTACGTAAGTATTTTGTGTGGCATCTGCATCTGTGTTGTTCTGTGTCTCTTGCACTGTCAACTTTTATAGGTTATCAGGTAGTGTGCCTCCTCAGTTATGTAGATAAATCTCCCATACACAAGCAAATTATCACTTACATTGTTTGTTTGTGTAACATCACAAAAAATACAAACGTAAATACAGCACCTGACTGAGAATAAATTCTCAAAACACGTTTTGCCCTGCATCAAAAAATACATATTTGGCATTGTGTTTAAAGCAAAAACATTTGAGCAACACAGAGTGAGTGAAGGTTTGAACTAGCGCTACAAGTGGCCAAACAACGAAACACGCTAAATATGAATCGATAAAGCTGTGATGGTGGTCACAACAATCACGAAATTGCACAAGTGCAGTAGAGACAAAGCAGAATACTATGTGAGATCTTTTTAAAGTGTTGTCATAACACTGATAAAGCAATTCCAGAACATCATTTTCTTCATTATTCACTTAAAGGCTTTCATAATAATAATTAACAGAAGTATTCAGCAATGATATAAATATGGCTTTTGGAACAAACAAATGTAAGAAAAATAGCATAGTCAAGGGAAAACACACTAAACAAGAATATTACATATTGGATAACCACAGCAACTGCATAGAAGCGATGGAAAAAACAGATTCCTATAAATATCTAGGATATAGACAAAAAATAGGAATAGATAATACTAATATTAAAGAAGAACTAAAAGAAAAATATAGACAAAGACTAACAAAAATACTGAAAACAGAATTGACAGCAAGAAACAAGACAAAAGCTATAAATACTTATGCTATACCAATATTGACCTACTCATTTGGAGTAGTGAAATGGAGTAACACAGACCTAGAAGCACTCAATACACTTACACGATCACAATACCACAAATATAGAATACATCACATACATTCAACAACAGAAAGATTCACATTAAGCAGAAAGGAAGGAGGAAGGGGATTTATGGACATAAAAAACCTACATTATGGACATAATAGAGGGAAACATTCCACGTGGGAAAAATATATCTAAAAACAAAGATGATGTGACTTACCAAACGAAAGCACTGGCAGGTCGATAGACACACAAACACACACACAAAATTCAAGTTTTCGCAACCAATGGTTGCTTCATCAGGAAAGAGGGAAGGAGAGGGAAAGACGAAAGGATGTGGGTTTTAAGGGAGAGGGTAAGGAGTCATTCCAATCCTGGGAGCAGAAAGACTTACCTTAGGGGGAAAAAAGGACAGGTATACACTCGCACACACACCCATATCCAACCGCACATACACAGACACAAGCAGACATTTGTCTGCTTGTCTGCTTGTGTCTGTGTATGTGCGGTTGGATATGGATGACCTCAGAAGTTAAGTCCCATTGTGCTCAGAGCCATTTGAACTGTGAAAAAGGGCATGAACCGGTTAATCTACTAAAACATACACATGGACATGTGTGTAGAAGATAACACCAGATACGGCAGCAAAAGTGAAAGTACTATTGACCAAATATTCATTGACAAATAAAAATATGGCTTTAACTCTGAGGTATTGGCTACAGGTTTCTCTGATTATCAAGCAATTAAATTGACTTTAGAGAAATCTCATAAGAAAAGTGACAACAGGGGATATATTGAGAGAAGATTAATTAATGATGACAGCATAAGGGTCTTTACTCTCATGTTAAAAAATGTAAACTGGGACATGGAAAGCAATAGTTCTGTAGATATAAAATTCAACAAGTTCTTGTCAAATTATAAATACTGCTGTGATATTTCATTCCCTCTGAAGAGAATGATAATAAACAAAAAATGAAATTCATGGATAACAAGTGAAATCGAAGAGTCATCAGAAAGTCTTAGAACGCTGTATAAGTGTGCAAAGCAAAATACTACCTTGAAACCATAGCTATAGTTGCTGCAAAGAAGCAGCACAATGATTCATATATCAGAAAGGGTAGCAACAATCTATGAATTCTATGTGGAAAGTTATTAATATCACACAGTCAAACATGAAAATGCAAGTAATAAAATCACCATAAAACACATAAATGAAACTGTTGATGATCCACTCCTAATAGCTAATATATTTAATGATCATTATATTAATGTAGCCCAAAACCTAATCACAACTAAATATAACCCAATGACAAAGGTAATAACTCCAATAACTGAAAGGACAAAGTACCTATATCCCATAACACCCAAAGAAGTACAGTACAAAGAGCTATCAACAAACTAAAGAGTAAAGTGACCTGTAGATTTGATGGTGTCCCTGACAAAAAGTCTGGTCCCTTCAATCCCACAAACCAACCTGACAAAATTATTAAATATATTACCGACAATGTTGTCTCTCAACTTGTGGACATAATCAATGTTTTTCCAAGTAAACTTAAGCAGTCAACAGTTTTATAAAAGTGGTGACAAGTTTAACATTAAAAATTTCAGACCACTATCATTATTATTTATATTTTCGAAAATAACTGAAAGAATAATGTGTGACAGATTGCTAGACTTCCTAAACAAAAATAAAATTCTTGTGAATGCACAGAATGGTTTCAGAAAAGGCAAACCTACACAAACACTCTCTTCAATTTCCTAAACGTTTTTACAAAGCTATTGAGGAAAACAAACTGATCCCTGGGTTGTTTCTGGACCTTTCAAAGCATTTGATATTTTAAATCATAATCTGCTACTGTTAAAACCATATAATTATGGTGTCCGTGGTGTTTCCTATGAGTGGTTCAAATCATATTTAACTGATAGGAAACAAAGAGTGCAAATTTCTCAGGATGGAAATGTGTACCATTCTGAATATAAAAGAGTTAATTATGTGGTTCCCCAGAGCTCGGTATTGGGACCGTCGTTATACTTGATTTTTATTAATGACCTACCACAACAGGTTTCAACAGCTAATACTATATTATTTACTGACAATACCAGCTTCATTATAAAAGGAAAGAATGATTATGAGATGCAGCAAAAAGTCAACAAAACAGCAGAAATGGCAGAAAAATGGTTTAAAAATAACTGTCTAGCTCACAATGACAAGAAAACTGTATGGATGAACTTCAACAAGGAACAAAAATAGGACCAATGTAAAATTTACATTATCGAATAGCCAAATTCAGCAAAAGGATTACATAAAATTTTTAGGATTATGGGTGGATGAGCATCTAAGATGGGAAATCATGTATAAATGCTTAACAAAAAATTAAGCAAGTACTGTTACATATTAAGAATGCTTAAAGATTGGTGCAATATCGAAATAGTGTTGAGTGCTTATTACACATACATTCATAGTCTGCTGAAGTATGGTATAGTATTCTGGGTAAATACCTCTTTCGCAAAGCAGTCTTTTAAGCTTCAAAAGAAAGCTGTAAGATTAATAAGTGATGTTGCTTACAGAGCATCATGTAGAACTATCTTTAAGGAATTAAAAATCATGACCTTACCATTTATATTTGAAAGTGTTTGCTTCATTAAGAACCATCAAGTTTCAGCTTTGAATAGTGAGACCCATGATTATCAAACAAGGAACAGGGATGACTATTATAGGGATGTGCACAAAAAGTCAACATATCAGGACAATGCTGTTTACAAACCAAAAATTCTTTACAGTGCATTGCCAGATAGCATAAAAAAATAACCAAACATCAATACATTAAAACATTAAAAAACTAAAAAAATCTACTAGTAAACAACAGCTTCTACTGCATTAATGAATACCTGGAATTTTGCTCAAATCTATAGGTCTGCTTCATAACAAAAACTTGTCAAACTATTCCCAGATATAACTAAACTTCTTTTATCCATGTATTTATCTAATTATGCACCTAACTTTTGTGCCGTTTGTTGCTATGACTATTTAACTAAAGTACTGGCATTTAATAGTTTGAGCAAAAACCAACCAAGGTGTTTTGCTAGCTTTTATTTTATCTGTATGTACATATATTATTTTATAATCTAATTAAGCAGAATAATGTTTTTTGTTATCAAGATGTGTTGATATGAATGATAAGATTTTGTACGTGATGTAAATATGTAATATTTTATATTGCTTTGTACGTTGACTAGCCCAATATCTTGAATGTGACAATAGGGGCACTAAATAAATAAATAAATGGTATGTTTGCAGATACCATAAACAAAGTTCAGTCTTCAAAGATACATGTAGAGATAAGGTATTTGTTCAGAGTAACCACATTATCTGTATTGCAGCTATTATGTTTTCTCAATATGTAATCGATTTCTTACATGCTGTCATCATACTGTGGACAAATGTCAGTACACAGCTACCTATCTTTTTATGGATAAAACTGTTTATGCCACTAAATAGAATATGTTTAGTTATTACAACATTTTGTCCTCTACCATCATCAGATACCTGCAGTTAAGATGACAGAAACAGAAAAGACTGATGCATTTGTTGTTGTAATATCAGACTCAAAAAATTTCACAAAGCTATAAAATATTTTAAAAGGTTCACTTGCCAAACACATTGAACTTTCGAAACAAGGTTTAGTGTGTATTAAAATCTGTACCTAATCAGGGAGTCAACTAGCAACTTGTTTAAAAGTTATACAAAGATATAAATTCTAGCCAACAAGTGATGCCAGTGTGGGTGATGTTGCCTTTGAATTTTACTTTAATAATATTAGTATCCTATTTTCCACCTTCCACAGATAATTACAATAAGACATACATAATTTAAATTAATAATATACACAGTAAAATTATAAAACACTATTAAGATGATTATAACTGCATACTAATGGGATTAACTTTTCAGATATGGAGTTTAGATAAACTTGACAACGAATATTCATTGAATCTGTTAATAATGTCTATACAAGAGCCACATGAAATTTCAGTCTTAAATACCTTTCACATCAATAGAAAGTGTATAAAGATAGCCTTTGCTGTTGTAATTGCACTTGTATAATATGAAAAAAGCTGTGCATTATGTACTTCACCAAAGACTACACTAAAATGTGTAGACTTGTAAAATATATTATAAAAAGTAAAACAATTTTATCATTACATTCAAATATTTTGGAAGGCTGCTCCACCTTGTGGAAGAAACAGCAACTTGCTTCCCAAGGCAGGCTGTTTGCTGCGCAACTGTTGGCAGTTCTTCCGGACCAACAGACGTGAGGTGTGGGCCGATCAACAGTGGTAGAGCATGCCACAGTCAGTTTACATCACAGTAGCAGTTCTTTAAAAATGCCAAATACCCAGTGATGGCTAAGTACATACTGATCATTTAAGATTGTTTGTGGAGCTCTGTTTTATGCATAAAAATTTGTAGGTCCTCCAGTATGTTTAAGGAATGTCCCTTCTGACTCCTATGCAACACTGCCATGCTTTCACATACATGACCTAACTTATGCTTCTCTATTTTAAGTGTGTCATGAATGCACTACCACTCATATCATAGCAGTGCTTCTTAAACCTTGTCATAACTTTCCTTTTTGTTTGTCCTACACAGGCGGACCCAGGAGGAATGATCAATTTTCATGGATATGACAGGAATGATCAATTGAAGCAAAAAAGTTTAGTAAACATGGGCTCTAAAATGTATACCTTAAGAGCTATGAACACTTCTTCAAATTTGATACTGTGAAACAAATCTCTTCCACTGCATGCTCTTTGCTTTGCATATTTCGTAAAGATGTAGTATGGACTAAAACAACAAAACTTTTTACAGTAAACATTGATCCAAAAATGCATACTTTAAAAGCTATGGGAACTTGTTCAGTAGAAGAAATGTGTTTATCAGTAGCAAAGATGAACAGGAGCTCATAGCCCTTAAGTTAAGGCATACACTTTAGAGACCATGTTTACTGAAGATTTTTTGTTATTTTGGTCTGTACTACCACCTCTCAAAATATGGAAAGCGAAGAACTTGCAGAGAAGAGATTTGTTCCACAATATTGAAGGAGGAGAAGAAGAAGAAGAAGAAGAAGAAGAAGTAGTAGTGCACATAGATACCTCTGAGGCATGCATTTTAGAGCTGATGTTTACCATATTTTTTCGCTCCAAATGAGCATTCCACTCATACCACTGAATATTGACCATTCCTCTGGGGACACCCTGTATAAAACTTGCCACAACGACAGCAGTTTATTTTGCACCCTCTGGGGTCACAGTATTCATCAGATTTATTCCCGTTTCTGTGGTGTAACCTGTTTCCTAGGCTACCTGTAGTTTGAAAGCCTATGGTGACATTAGTTTTCTTGTTGCTCTTAGTATTTCTTTCAGAATGCAAGCCAATAAATGTTAACATTGCATATCTTTTGTTATTCTGGTGCATCGTTGCTCAAGTACTTTTGCTATGCTTAATTTTCTTGTACATCTGATGACATCACCATTTCTGTATCTATTTGCATGATGCAGTTGCACCACTGCTTGAAGCTCTTTCTCAATTTTGTCATAATCCAAAGGTTTCAAGATTCTGTGTATCACAGCCCTGAAGAAGGTATACTTATGCCCTCAGAGATCACATGATAGCCGGCCGGGGTGGCCGAGCGGTTCTAGGCGCTACAGTCTGGAACCGCGCGATCGCTACGGTCGCAGGTTCAAATCCTGCCTCAGGCATGGATGTGTGTGATGTCCTTAGATTAGTTAGGCTTAAGTAGTTCTAAGTTCTAGGGGACTGATGACCTCAGCAGTTAAGTCCCATAGTGCTCAGAGCCATTTGAACCATTTGATGACATGATTTTTGCATTTGTGATTAGATCCATATTTGTTTGTTTCCTACGTATACCTGTTTTATGCTTTCCACGATTGTTAGTAATTTGAAGGTCCAGAAAAGTGTTACTTTTCTTTTTTTCTAGCTCAACTGTGAAGTTAATTTTAGAGTGCTTGGTGCTCATCTTCTTAGCAGCTTCTTGTATTTCATCAGCACATTACCTCTGTACATAAAAATAATGTCATTGACATATCTCCTATAATATATGATCTTCTTGTCTTTGTCCTCATTCACTTGAAAGAATCTGTTCTCTACATCATTTACAAAAATCTCTGTTACTGTCCCAGGTAAACTGTTGCCCATTACTAACCTGTCTGTATGCTGATACATATGGCCATTAAACTTAAAACAATTAAAAGAAAACATTGATTCCAGAAGTTCTATTAGTTCCACAAGTTACACTCTGCAACTCATCTGATACTTCAATAAATTTTCTCTAGAATCATTATCAGGTATATTTGTATAAAGGTTTATGATATGAAACAATGCTAGCATTGCTCCGTCTGGGATTTCAGTTTAGTTTACAAATGCCACAAAGTCATAGCTGTTTGTGAGGAAAGCTGTGATTCAGGAGTGTACAAAATAAACCACAATGCTTGTGACAAGTTTTATATAGGACAAACAGGAAGGAAATTTGTGGCAACATTTAGGGAGCACTCCTATGATGGGAGTGGTAGTGCAGTGACAATGCACATAAAAACAGAGAGGCATAAATTAGGTCCGATAAGTGAAAGCATGGAAGTGTTGCATAGGGGCACAAGGGAATGCTCCTTAAATATACTGGAAGACCCCAAAATGTTTACAATCTCAGATGAACAGAGTGAATGTAGCCATCACTGGTTTTTTGACATTTTTTGAGAATTGCTAGTGTGACATATGCTGACTGTGGTGTGCTCTCTCAGTGTTGAGTTGGCCACACTTTACCTCCTGTCTGTTGGGCTGATGAAGCTGCCTCTGTTTTCTTGGTAAACGGCCTGTCTTGGGAAGCAAGTTGCTGGTTCTTCTGCAAAATGAAGGAGCCTTCCAAGATATTTGAATTTAATAATCAAATTGTTTTATTTTGTGCAATAAATGGCATTTAACACTAAAATTTCATGTGGCTCTTGGATAGATATTATTAACATATTCCATGAATACTTGTTGTCAAGTTTAAGTAAACACCACATGGACTAAATGTCCCCATTTGAAAAGTTAATGCCATTAGTATGCCATTACACTCATTTTAATTGTGTTTTATAATATGTCTGTGTATATTAGTAATTTAACATATGCCTGTCTTTTTAGAATTATAAATGAAAGGGGAGGAATGGAATAATAATAATAAAAATAATAATAAAGGTAAAATTCACAGGCAGCTTCCCCCAAACTAGTACCACCTGATGACTAGGATTTATATCTTCGTACAACTTTAAACATTTTATTAGTTGACACCTCAATTAAGTATAGATAAAAACTGACACTGAATCTAGCTTTAAAAGTTCAAAGCATTTGGTAAGTGAATCTTTTTAAATATTTTATACTTTTTAAAATTTTTAGAGCTCGAAATTGTGTAATAAATGTGCCACTCTTTTCAGTTCCTTTCATCTAAATTGCAGGGTACCTGACGATAGCAGATTCTGAAATTTTGTACTAAATAAATACATTTTATTTAGCAATGTTGACAGTTTTATTCGCAAAATATTCTTGATGATCATGGACTCATACTGTAAATTAATTTCCTTTATTAACATGCACCCTACTTTGTTGCTGCCCATAACCCTCTTGTCTCTCATGAACACTGGCCCATCATTTGTAGTGTAGTCATGAGTGCTCACTTTACACATCTTGTGCAAATAAAAAGCAGGTCTACAAGGAAGTTCCAATCTGGGGCTTGCTGAAGGCCGATAGAAAGTTTTTGCATGTTTTTGTTAGCTTCCACACTCAGTCCTTAAAGTATTGCCCTCAAGACTACAGAGCTTTTGAAGTGCAGTTTTTCATCTGGAAGGCCCTCTATCTTTCATCATCAGTACTCATTAGATTAAAAGAATGAAACACAGCCTGTCATAAGTCCTGCAAGCATCTGACTCTGGTAATTGAAATCCGTTATTATACAACTGACAAAACATCCCATGTTTGTCTTCACTGGCAGACTGAATGTTTCCTTTCATGCAGTACTTTCAAAGTAATCATGATATGAAGCAGTTATATTGAAATCATTATTAAAATATACTTTACATGCATTTTGCCTTTAGATATAATGTCTCTGGTATGTCAGTATGCTTCCAATATGTTAATGGAAAGCCAGGACTCTTTCTTTAGGAATATGATTCTGACAATTTTCATACTTCTAATTTGATTACTTTTGGGTGCACATTGTGACTTGACTTGTTTTTATGTGTTGTTTAAATGCCATCTGTTATGGTGAAGATAAGTCACCAGAAAAGATGTTCTTCTCACACACATACTGCCCGTCTATTTTTATTTTATTTTTCAGTCATTAGTTTTCTCACTAGTTTATGCCATGCCCAAATTCCCCTCCTGTGCTAACCTCTCCATCTCAGAGTAGCACTTGCAACATATACTCTCAATTATTGGTTGGATCTATTCCATTATCTGTCCGCCCCTACAGTTTTTATTATCTCTGCTACTACAAAAGCTATTCCCTGATGTATTAACCCAAGGCCTATCCTTCTATCCCTTCTTCTTGTCCGTGTTTTCCATATGTTCCTCTCTCTTCACCAGTTCTGTGGAGATACTCCTCACTCCTTACCTTTGCTGACTCATATCTTTGGATGTTCTGTTTGGAATGTTTCTCCAGTCAGTTGGTGGTTGATGGTTAGAGACAAAATATCCATGTTACAGATAGTCTGCGAAAACCATTTAGTAGATGTTGGCCACTGATGTATCATGTATACAATTAGAGTTAACTCCCTCAATGTCAGTTAAGGCCTGGAGATAGTGTACTGAGGCACCAAAACTGGTAGCCATGTAGTAAATTAACATCATCAGGACGGCTGTTGGTGTTCCATTTTATTACATAAGTGAACGACCAAATTTCTACCAATTTCTGATCAGAAGGCTTGGAAAACCAAAAACCTTATCTTATCAGTTCACCTAATTTTAACCTCCTCCTGTAGCACTATATCCCAAACACTCTGATTCTCTTCTTTTCTAATTTTCCCCATAGTGCACGATTAACTATCATACAGTGCTGTGCTCCAAGTGCCCATTCACAAAAATTTCTTCCTCAAATTGAAGTTTGATCTAAGTAGATTTTGTTTGGCTAGATATGCCCTGTTTATCTATCCTAGTCTGTTTTTTATGCTCTTTTTTGCTTCCAGTGTTGCAGTATTTATCAACTTCGTCTACTTCCTGGGCCCTAATTTTACATCTGTCACTATTCTCATTTCTGCTGCTCCTCATTACTTAAGTCTTTCTTTCAAAATGTAAAAACAGTTTCAGAAACAAGGCTAAGGGAATGTGGAATGACTAGGCAAGATTCAGGGAAAAAAACATCTTACACCCTTTAGTTTACACACTTTATTTGAACAACATCCTAATTTTTTGTAATAAGAAAAATCCCCAGTGTTTTAAGAAATATAATACAAAAACTTACAGAATTTAAACAGAAAACATGTAGCATAAACTACACACCTACATACGTGTTTGAGGAAGACTTACAATTGCCAATTCTTAAAAGGAGTGTTAACCATTTAAGAAAAAAAAGCAATTTGAGAGACAACTCGAAAATGTGCTTTCCATCTCAATTTTGAAAATGCGTATCAAATTCTTTAAGATATCGAAATGCATAATGTGTACAAAATCTTACATTTTTCCCTCAGTTAAACAACTAACAGGACTTTTTTTTATTATTTTTATTAACCCTCACTCACTGAAATTGAGCTACTACTGTAAGATCAGCACCTCCACCAGAACAAGAACATCTCAGAAGTGAACAAACAAAGAACAGGGAGACCCAGGGGATTCGAAGGAAGCTGAGACCCATGGCTCAACATCCCCTGCCAAACCCACAGGAACCCCCTCCCCTTTGTGATGTGTTGAATGTTCCGGGAGTATGGTAGTTCTCCTTAACCTGGAAGACATGAACCCTGGGTAGCTTATCCGATTCAAGATTGCGCCCAAGCAAGTTGACTGAATCCAATACTTGGATGATCTCAAAGGGACTCTAAGGCTGGGATACTAAGTTAATACAATAGCCCTTCTCCTCTTTCTGATTAACACTGTGATTGCGCACAAACGACCGATCACCTACCTTACCCCCAAATTCTCTACGCTCCTGATTATAATGATCGGCCATCCTCTGATGAACCCACTTAATATCTTGATGCACCTTTCTCCAATTCTCCTCCAGAGCCTTAGTGTCAGTATGCTCTGGGTGCAAATTGTTCACTGACCACAAGTTGCCCAAAGGTGAATTAACTTGATAGTCCAACATGAGGGAAGCAGGGGCCACTTTCAATAACTCATGTTGGGCCGTATTGAAGGCCAAATTAAGCCACCCCATAGAGTTGTCTCTCTTACTCTGCAAATTATTATGGAAGGCAATAAAAGTCCCATTCAGATTTTGTTTAACACGTTCTGCAACAGACGAGTCTGGATAACAGGGTAGTCGTCACGTGACAGATAGTCTGCTCAAAACAAAATCTCATAAAGCCCTTGGCTTTAAAAACTGGGGGATTATTGCTGACCAAATACCTCAGTGGGCCACAGATGGAAATTAACCCCAACAGATATCGAACAGTAAAAAGCCGTAACCCCTTGACTAGGTATTAACCAAGAGAAGTGTGTGAAGGCATCCATCACCACGAGTATGTACTCATTAATGTAGTGTCACCGCCAGACACCACACTTGCTAGGTGGTAGCCTTTAAATCGGCCGCGGTCCGGTAGTATACGTCGGACCCGCGTGTCGCCACTGTCAGTGATTGCAGACCGAGCGCCGCCACACGGCAGGTCTAGAGAGACGTCCTAGCACTCGCCCCAGTTGTACAGCTGACTTTGCTAGGAAGGGTTCACTGACAAATACGCTCTCATTTGCCGAGACAATAGTTAGCATAGCCTTCAGCTACGTCATTTGCTACGACCTAGCAAGGCGCCATTACCACTTATATTGAGATTGTTAATTATGTATCATCAAGAGCGATGTTCTCCAATTATGGATTAAAGTTAAGTATTCTACCAGTTACCTCCTGTTTTGCTAGTCTTATTTCTCTGACCTGTGCCAGACCTCATGCCAGTTTGCGTGAGCTTAAACGCGTGCATTTCGGCCTCCTCTAGCTACACGGTGTCGGCTCTTCTGCCAACACATCAATTACCATCACGAGTGCATGGTAAATGACCAATACAATTGATGAACCTCTTATCCATGGGATAAGGTTCTCTAATGGATTGCATGAGACCTGTACCATGGCTGGAATTTGGTTAGGCCCATTTGCCAAACTCCACACTCACTCGCCATCCATCACACCCACGTGTATAAGGAAGGCCAAGACACATGGCACTTAATTTTAGCAACAGTTTTGTGGGTACCTAGATGCCCTCCTACAACCATATGATGGAAGCACAGGTACACAGACTGGATGAGCTGACAGAGCAAACAGATCCAGAAACCACATGAGCGCATACCATGACAACAAACCAGGCCTTTATGCATGAGATGACCAGCCACATGTTCCCCATTCAGTAGTTTACTGTCAATGGCTTTAATCCAGAGATCACTTTCCCGTCTTTGCCTGAGGTCCCAGAAAAGTTATGGGACATCAGATAGTATTCCACTTACACAATCCTCCGGATCAGAATACTTCTCTGACTGCTGATCAAACATCTGACTCAAGGCATCACCCACCTGTTTGTTGGTGCCATGGATATGCTTAACCTTGAATTGAAAAGCCAAAATTCAAACAGCTCAGCGAGCTGAATGTCCCATCTTATGTTGACACGCAAACACCCAACTGAGGGCTTGATTATCAACTTAAAGTAAAAATTTGGATTGCTCAAGTTAAAACCCAAGCTTTTCTAAAGCAGAAAGCACCACAAGTACCTCTCATTTGTAGACAGACAGAATACAAGCTCTGCCAAGAACAACCTTCTCAGCACATAAGTTACTGGTCTATGTTTTTGTTTCTGCTCTTAGAGCAGGACTGCTGCTACCCCACAAGTAGAGGCATCAGTTTGGGCCGCAAAGGGCAACTTGAAGTTTGGGATAGCCAGGACAGGTGGGTTACTAAGAGCTTGCTTAATAGCTTTGATGGATGCCTGGTGAGTTTGATCTCAATAGAAATTAACACCTTTCCTGTATAATTCATTATATGGGGTGACCAATTGTGCGAAATTAGCCATAAAGCCTGCCTAACACTGCTTCCAAATACCACAAGTGTTTCTCAGAGTTGGGGCTATAGATAATAACGTTGTCCAAATCATTGTATATACACTTAAATTTTAAGCCGCTGGGCACCCAAACCAGTAACCTAGACGAAACAGGCACCCTTGTGACAGACCAAACAGAACTCTGTTACATTTGAATAGATTCCAATTAGTACAGAAGGCAGTAATGTGCTTGGAATCCTCTGACAGTGGAATTTGGTAATAGACTTGGTTCAAATCCAAAATGGTAAAATTATTTGCTCCAGAGAACCATGTGAAACCATGATGAATATCATGTAAAGGCACAGATCCCAAGATAAACTTTTCGTTCACGAACCTGTAGTCAGTTACTGACCAGAATTCCCCCTTACTACCCCTAGAACCCAAGAACATTGCTGATGCATAGGGGGAGGGGGGAGGTCGAAGATCTTCTAACCCCTTCAAGAAACAGTGTTTATCAGAGTATGTGGGTTCTTCATCTTGGGGAGGGGGGGGGGGGGGGGGGGGGGGAGGCGGGGAGATAGCCCGTAGGCAACTGATGAACTGTACCATTGTCAGCCAAGCGGATCTTGTATTGGATCTTGTTAGTCATGCCAAACCTACATGTGAGAACTTCAGGAAACTTATTGAGCACCCACAACAATTGATCCCTTTGTCATGGCTCCAAATGACTTTGTTCATAACACCCAGTAACAGGTAAAACAGAACACACTGGACATGAAATACTACATGAACATAAACTAATTGGCCCCTCAGGACAAAATTTAAAATAAATTGTGCAGTGTTGAACATCCAACATTAATCCCATGTGGGATATAAAATCATATCCTAGGATCAAACTAATGGACAAATTCTTAAACACTAACAAATTAACGGGCCAGGAAAACTTCCAAATACTCAAACTAACCACAAGCTCACTGACTAAATGCAGCTGATGGCCACTAACAGATCAACACTTCCAAAAAGAAGTTTGTTAGGGAGCAACCTAACATTAACATAAGGATTTATACTCCAGGTATCAGTGATAGTCCAGCAATGATACTGAGCTCCCAGAATCAACAAGCATGCAAGTGGCTCATGATTCAACTGAGCTCACACAAAGGGCTCATCCGCTATGCCCCCAATTTGATGCATCTAGGAAAGGAAGGCATGAACTCCTTTCTTAACTTCCAGCTCTGTCAAATGTCTACCTCCTCCTTTTTCTGAACCTGACATTCAAGAACAAAATGTCCCACATGCCAGCAATGAAAATGGACTTTAGATCAATGCTGCAGGACACTATTGAATTTAGGTTGCTCCAAACAGCCACTAATTCCCAGACAACCAAAAGATGATTGAACCTGCTGATTATCAGTGTAACTAAGTCCCTCAGTGCTGGAAATCAAATCAGTTAACTAATCACAGGTAGGCGTTTTACTAGCAAAGGTGATGCAAGATTGATCTTCAGGTCTCATTCCTTCCAATATGTTATCAACAATTTGGTCCTCGGGAATTTACACTTCTAAAGCCAAAACACTGGTTTGGATCCACTCATTACGTTTACTCAGAGACTCATTATTTGATTAATGAAAATCCCACAAGATGAGGTAGGTTCCTGAAATTACTCACAGCAAAACACTCAGGTGAAGTAAAACCTGCCCAGGATTGGTCAAACCAATTTTGGTGTCAGAAACCTGGGCCCCATTCGAACTTGCTACATCCTCTAAAGCAAGCTGATTTACAACACTTTGTAAAAGAACACTGACCCTGCAGTTGTTGAATAAATTGCACTTGGTCACTATCGGGCTTATGATGGACAAGGTCACTAACCTTATTTTCCCAGTGGAATACTTGTGCCTAAAGATGAAAAGATGTTTACGAGTGCAAGGAGTGCCGTCAAGAAAATCAATGTTCTGCCCTAAACTGGCCAATGCAGCAGTATAATGTGGCAGTGCATGACCTACATCACCAACACTTTCCACGATGATGACGAGGGGTCTATCCAACACCACCCTAACCCTTGCAGTGAGAAAGGCTACGCTTCCGTTGCCAATTTGAGAGTGAATCTTAGCTTCATCTGTGATCTGCTCTTTCTTTAACACATTGGACCACGGGCAACGCCATGCCTCCATAGTGAACCGTGGCTTGCAAATCGTAAATTTGTGATGATGAGGTCCCATTCTCTGAGGAACGTAGGGGGACGATGCGCGAGACCCACACCGCCGACTAGGCAAGGTCCAATAATTTATATGTAACAATAATTTACCTTAAATATTGTACCACTGAGTAAACTACCAAGGTGAAAGGTGCTTAGAAGTTGCCATCCAGTGATAATAATCAGACCCTGAGTAAGCATCTGACATGGCCAATCAAAATGTAAAAACAGTTTTAGAAACAAGCCAAGGAACGGCTCGATAGGGTTCAGGGAAAACATCTTTCACCCCTTTAGGTTACACACTTTAATGCAGGACAACTAAATTTTTTTAATAAGAAAACATCTCCGGTACACACCTACTCAAGTGCTTGAGGAAGATTTACAGTTGCCCAATTCTTAAAAGGAGTGTTAACCATTTAAGAAAAGAAAGCAATTTAAGAGACAACCCGAAAAGGTGCTTTCATCTCTATTTTGAAAATGTATATCAAATTCTTTAAGATATTGAAATTCTCCCAAGAACCATAGACCTTGCCGTTGGTGGGGAGGCTTGCATGCCTCAGCGATACAGATAGCCGTACCGTAGGTGCAACCTCAACAGAGGGGAATCTGTTGAGAGGCCAGACAAACGTGTGGTTCCTGAAGAGGGGCAGCAGCCTTTTCAGTAGTTGCAGGGGCAACAGTCTGGATGATTGACTGATCTGGCCTTGTAACACTAGCCAAAACGGCCTTGCTGTGCTGGTACTGTGAACGGCTGAAAGCAAGGGGAAACTACAGCCGTAATTTTCCCGAGGGCATGCAGCTCTACTGTATGATTAAATGATGATGGCATCCTCTTGGGTGAAATATTCAGGAGGTAAAATAGTCCCCCATTCGGATCTCCAGGCGGGGACTACTCAGGAGGACGTCGTTATCAGGAGAAAGAAAACTGGCGTTCTACGGATCGGAGCATGGAATGTCAGATCCCTTAATCGAGCAGGTAGTTAGAAAATTTAAAAAGGGAAATGGATAGGTTAAAGTTAGATATAGTAGGAATTAGTGAAGTTCGCTGGCAGGAGGAACAAGACTTTTGGTCAGGCGAATACAGGGTTATAAATACAAAATCAAATGGGGGTAATGCAGGAGTAGGTTTAATAATGAATAAAAAAATAGGAGTGTGGGTAAGCTACTACAAACAGCATAGTGAACGCATTATTGTGGCCAAGATAGACACAAAGCCCATGCCTACTACAGCAGTACAAGTTTACATGCCAACCAGCTCTGCAGATGACGAAGAAATTGAAGAAATGTATGATGAAATAAAAGAAATTATTCAGATAGTGAAGGGAGACGAAAATTTAATAGTCATGGGTGACTGGAATTCGGTAGTAGGAAAAGAGAGAGAAGGAAACATAGTAGGTGAATATGGATTGGGGCTAAGAAATGAAAGAGGAAGCGCCTGGTAGAATTTTGCACAGAGCACAACTTAATCATAGCTAACACTTGGTTCAAGAATCATAAAAGAAGGTTGTATACATGGAAGAAGCCTGGAGATACTGACAGGTTTCAGATACATTATATAATGGTAAGACAGAGATTTAGGAACTAGGTTTTAAACTGTAAAACATTTCCAGGGGCAGATGTGGACTCTGACCACAATCTATTGGTTATGAACTGTAGATTAAAACTGAAGAAACTGCAAAAAAAGGTGGGAATTTAAGGAGATGGGACCTGGATAAATTGACTAAACCAGAAGTTGTACAGTGTTTCAGGGAGAGCATAAGGGAACAATTGACAGGAATGGGGGAAAGAAATACTGTAGAAGAAGAATGGGTAGCTTTGAGAGATGAAGTAGTGAATGCAGCAGAGGGTCAAGTAGGTAAAAAGACGAGGGCTAGTAGAAATCCTTGGGTAACAGAAGAAATACTGAATTTAATTGATGAAAGGAGAAAATATAAAAATTCAGTAAATGAAGCAGGCAAAAAGGAGTACAAACGTCTCAAAAATGAGATCGACAGAAAGTGCAAAATGGCTAAGCAGGGATGGCTAGAGGACAAATGTAAGAATGTAGAGGCTTATCTCACTAGGGGTAAGATAGATACTGCCTACAGGAAAATTAAAGAGACCTTTGGAGAAAAGAGAACCACTTGTATGAATATCAAGAGCTCAGATGGAAACCCAGTTATAAGCAAAGAAGGGAAAGCAGAAAGGTGGAAGGAATATATAGAGGGTCTATACAAGGGTGATGTACTTGAGGACAATATTATGGAAATGGAAGAGGATGTAGATGAAGATGAAATGGGAGATATGATACTGCGTGAAGAGTTTGACAGAGCACTGAAAGACCTGAGTCGAAACAAGGCCTCAGGAGTAGACAACATTCCATTAGAACTACTGACAGCCTTGGGAGAGCCAGTCCTGACAAAACTCTGCCATCTGGTGAGCAAGATGTATGAGACAGGCGAAATACCCTCAGACTTCAAGAAGAATATAATAATTCCAATCCCAAAGAAAGCAGGTGTTGACAGATGTGAAAATTACCGAACAATCAGTTTAATAAGTCACAGCTGCAAAATACTAACTCGAATTCTTTACAGACGAATGGAAAAACTAGTAGAAGCTGACCTTGGGGAAGATCAGTTTGGATTCCGTGGAAATATTGGAACACGTGAGGCAATACTGACCTTACGACTTATCTTAGAAGCTAGATTAAGGAAAGGCAAACCTACGTTTCTAGCATTTGTAGACTTAGAGAAAGCTTTAGACAATGTTGACTGGAATATTCTCTTTCAAATTATGAAGATGGCAGGAGTAAAATTCAGGGAGCGAAAGGCTATTTACAGTTTGTACAGAAACCAGATGGCAGTTATAAGAGTCGAGGGACATGAAAGGGAAGCAGCGGTTGGGAAGGGAGTGAGACATGTTTGTAGCCCCTCCCCGATGTTATTCAATCTGTATATTGAGCAAGCAGTGAAGGAAACAAAAGAAAAATTCGGAGTAGGTATTAAAATCCATGGAGAAGAAATAAAAACTTTGAGGTTCGCCGATGACATTGTAATTCTGTCAGAGACAGCAAAGGACTTAGAAGAGCAGTTGAACGGAATGGATAGTGTCTTGAGAGGAGGATATTAGATGAACACCAACAAAAGCAAAACGAGGATAATGGAATGTAGTTGAATTAAGTCGGGTGATGCTGAGGGAATTAGATTAGGAAATGAAACACTTAAAGTAGTAAACGAGTTTTGCTATTTGGGGAGCAAAATAACTGATGATGGTTGAAGTAGAGAGGATATAAAATGTAGACTGGCAATGGCAATGAAAGCATTTCAGAAGAAGAGAAATTTGTTAACATCGAGTATAGATTTAAGTTTCAGGGAGTCGTTTCTGAAAGTATTTGTACGGAGTGTAGCCATGTATGGAAGTGAAACATGGACAATAGCTAGTTTGGACAAAAAGAGAATAGAAGCTTTCGAAATGTGGTGCTACAGAAGAATGCTGAAGATTAGATGGGTAGACCATATAACTAATGAGAAGGTATTGAATAGGATTGGGGAGAAGAGAAGTTTGTGGCACAACTTGACTAGAAGAAGGGATCGGTTGGTAGGACATGTTCTGAGGCATCAAGGGATCACCAATTTAGTATTGGAGGGTAGCGTGGAGGGTAAAAATCGTAGAGGGAGACCAAGAGATGAATACACTAAGCAGATTCAGAAGGATGTAGGTTGCAGTAGGTACTGGGAGATGAAGAAGCTTGCACAGGATAGAGTAGCATGGAGAGCTGCATCAAACCAGTCTCAGAACTGAAGACCACAACAACAACAACATTGAAATTCTTGAAAATATTCATTAAGATATTGACCTGCCAATGAGTGCACAATGTTTAGCACAATCTTACATTTTTCTCTCAGTTAAACAAGCAACAGGAATTTTTAAAAAAATGTATTAACCATTTAAAAAGACAAAGATTCAAGAGAGACTCCCAGAACATGCTTACGACCCACCTTTTCAAGTATGTGTAATTTGCTTTTAAAATATAAAAGTCTTGGTGGGTCCACCATACTTAATAAAATCTTATGATTTCTTTCAGTTAAACAAACAACTGGAAAGTTCTTAAACTATTAAGCATTTAAGGAAAAAAAGTACATGAGAGCTTTATGTAACACTTGATTCAGTGAGCCATTTGTAAAACCACCATACCTCAAATGTCGCATGTCCATGTGTCCTTCCTGTCAGATCAGCGTCGTCTTCTACAAGGTCTGGCCCTCATGCCAGTAAAACTAGAACACACTAAAGCATGTGTTAACTGTCAGTTCCATACCACTTGTCCATAAGTAGTTTTAATAAATATGAAGGTGGTTCGAAAAGTTCTCAGAACGGAATAGAAGAAAAATACTTACATCAGTGAAACATTTTTTATTTTTCAATATACAGGGTGTTACAAAAAGGTATGGCCAAACTTTCAGGAAACATTCCTCACACACAAAGAAAGAAAATTTGTTGTGTGGACATGTGTCCAGAAACGCTTACTTTCCATGTTAGAGCTCATTTTATTACTTCCTTTCAAATCACATTAATCATGGAATGGAAACACACAGCAACAGAATGTACCAGCGTGACTTCAAACACTTTGTTACAGGAAATGTTCAAAATGTCCTCCGTTAGCGAGGATACATGCATCCACCCTCCGTCGCATGGAATCCCTGATGCACTCATGCAGCCCTGGAGAATGGCATATTGTATCACAGCCGTCCACAATAGGAGCACGAAGACTCTCTACATTTGGTACCGGGGTTGCGTAGACAAGAGCTTTCAAATGCCCCCATAAATGAAAGTCAAGAGGGTTGAGGTCAGGAGAGCGTGGAGGCCATGGAATTGGTCCATCTCTACCAATCCATCGGTCACCGAATCTGTTGATGAGGAGCGTATGAACACTTCGACTGAAATGTGCAGGAGCTCCATTGTGCATGAACCACATGTTGTGTCGTACTTGTAAAGGCACATGTTCTAGCAGCACAGGTAGAGTATCCCGTATGAAATCATGATAACGTGCTCTGTTGAGCGTAGGTGGAACAACATGGGGCCCAATCAAGACATCACCAACAATGCCTGCCCAAACTTTCACAGAAAATCTGTGTTAATGACGTGATTGCACAATTGCGTGCGGATTCTAGTCGGCCCACACATGTTGATTGTGAAAATTTACAATTTAATCACGTTGGAATGAAGCCTCATCTGTAAAGAGAACATTTGCACTGAAATGAGGATTGACACATTGTTGGATGAACCATTCGCAGAAGTGTACCCGTGGAGGCCAATCAGCTGCTGATAGTGCCTGCACACGCTGTACATGGTACGGAAACAACTGGTTGTCCCATAGCACTCTCCATACAGTGACGTGGTCAACGTTACTTTGTACAGCAGCAACTTCTCTGATGCTGACATTAGGGTTATCGTCAACTGCACAAAGAATTGGCTCGTCCATTGCAGGTGTCCTCGTCGTTCTAGGTCTTCCCCAGTCGTGAGTCATAGGATGGAATGTTCTGTGCTCCCTAAGATGCCGATCAATTGCTTCGAACGTCTTCCTGTTGGGACACCTTCGTTCTGGAAATCTGTCTCGATACAAACGTACTGTGCCACAGCTATTGCCCCGTGCTAATCCATACATCAAATGGGCATCTGCCAACTCCACATTTGTAAACATTGCACTGACTGCATAACCACGTTCGTGATGAACTCTAACCTGTTGATGTTACATACTGATGTGCTTGATGCTAGTACTGTAGGGCAATGAGTCGCATGTCAACACAAGCACCGAAGTCAACATCACCTTCCTTCAATTGGGCCAACTGGCGGTGAATCGAGGAAGTACAGTACATACTGATGAAACTAAAATGAGCTCTGATATGGAAATTAAGTGTTTCCGAGACATGTCCACAGAACATCTTTTCTTTATTTGTGTGTGAGGAATGTTTCCTGAAAGTTTGGCCGTACCTTTTTGTA
The DNA here is from genome assembly GCF_021461385.2 of Schistocerca piceifrons. Taxonomy (NCBI): domain Eukaryota; kingdom Metazoa; phylum Arthropoda; class Insecta; order Orthoptera; family Acrididae; genus Schistocerca; species Schistocerca piceifrons. The sequence continues at coordinate 279,016,908 of NC_060138.1, forward strand.
ACACCCTGTATATGTGGAAAATCTCAAGAACTCTTTTACAAAAAAAGTACTTAAGGAGGCTTTTAAGTTCAGTTAATTTTTAGATTTAGGAATGACCAGTAGATAAACGAACACAGAAACAACTGTAGGAATGAAAGGATTACAATAACAGAACAAGACTTGGCACTCAATCATTTATACACCACAAAACATTTTGGAACTTACATAGGGATAACCTGCAGAATGACTGATGTCAGATCATGGATTTTCATGAAGCTCCTTTTGTCTTTCTCAGGTGGTATACTGTTAACCTGTGGCTTTATGGGAAATGGAAGAAATACACTGAAGTGCCAGAGTGGAATGGATTCATGGAAGAAGCCACAAATCACTCACAGTCAGTTTGTTAAAAAATAATGTGCCTCCCATTCTTAAATTATCCTCCACCTTCGTATGATTTGATATATACATGTCTTCTAACAGCATTGAAAAGATGCATAAAACATGGTCAAAGGTGGGCTTTTGTCAATTTCGATCATCCACTTTATCTGAAGGTGATGGATATTGTAAGAAGCGAAGGCATTGATTTATTACATGCCATTGTATAACTAGGTGGGTTTCACCTTTTAATGTCCTTCTTGGGGTGCATTGGTATAACAATGATGGGAAGTGGCTTGAGAGACTTGCTGAAAACAGTTTAATAAGGTTTTGAGTGGGCATGCTTATGCTCAAGCAGTAAGAGCTCATACACTGGTTCACGTGGTATTTTCATATTATATCTTTCAAGAGACTGAGTTCAAAGAAGGTTAAATGAAAATAATTGAGGAATTGTGGCTTCCTCATAAAAGATCATCAGTATTCAAATGCCATGAAAATGGAGATTACATATGTGAGATAGTCAAGTTAGAAAATGCGATTTGCAGTATGGAAGCAAAAGGAAAAACAGCTAAATTATGGGTGCAATATTATCACGTTACATTCACAAAACAGTTCATTGAGGCTGAGTGTACTGGAAGCCGGAATCTGCATTTAAATACCATTAAGAAAATGCTACCATACTTTCATGTTGCTGGTCATTTCTTGTATGCTATAAGTGCTGATTGTTACTTACAAGAGATGCTCACTTCGGAGGACCGAACGAATGCTGCTGAATTCAACAAATTTACAAGTGAAGGCTATTTCACCATTAGGTGAAGTGATAGATCTTGGTGTGGCATACAGTCTGATATGACAATATAGCAAACTTTAATGAAGACAATGAAAGTGAAAGGCAGTTTAACTCATGGACGTAGGTTTTCAGATTGTATGCTCACAAAGTGTACTTGGTGGCATTCATTGTGATCCTACCATCAAGTGCAATCTTGATTGGGGTATAAAACTGATCCATGGCAACGGGTTGGAAAAAAAAATTTATCTCACTTGTTTCCCATGACATGACAAAAGTTGTGGCACCACACACAACTGAAGATGATTTTATGCGTTTGCAGAACGGGGTGCACAGTAGTATGTGGATGTCGCAAATCAGGACTGAACTCCTCCTTGACATGCAAACACCATTGTGTCATATCTTGTGGCAACGCCCCAGAAATTAAACTATACGAGGATGAGGAAGAAATTAAAAATGTGTTCCAGGATGAGGAATTTGATGAAGATGCCGCAATGGACTCTGTAGGTCAGATGCTGGACTGGGACCTGCTACTATCTCCCAAACGTCATTGATGGAATTGAAATTTGATAAATGTGAATCCCTGATATTTAAAACGTGTTTTTTAATATTGTCATGCACCTTTTATTTGTTCATTTGTACAAATTTTTGTATTACTCATACATAAATACATACTGGTCATTCCTAAGTACTTGGTTTTTATTTTAGGAACCCGCTTTTAGCAGTTAAGGCATGGATAAAAATGAATAAAATAAACATGAAAGAAGAAAATTAAAAAGGTAAACACATGTTTCCATTAGAGAGCTGTCTACCCACTGGACATTTCATTTCATTTCATTGAATAGCTTTGAGTTTAAAGAAAAAAAAAAAAAAAAACACACACACACAAAATGGAATTACTTTAGTTGTCAGGGATATGAACGCCTAATAGTGTCTAAAAGAGATACTATTATAACATGAAATTTCATGCTCTACCACAAAAAGTTTTTTCTGAGGGTTTTGGTGGTCGAAAACATGGATTTAACATACTCTCAACTCTATGCACAAGATAAAATATGTGTATTAGGATTGCAGAGCAAACTGTTTCCTGCACCTCATATTAGGGCCTACCTGATATGTTTCTTTGGATGTATCAGGTGCAGTAACTCTCAGTAGAATTCAGTTATGGTTTGGATTCACCACAAAGTCAGTGCTTTGATGAGCTGTTGTACGTTTGTAGTAATATTAAGTAGAAATTTTTTTTTGTATCTACAGTCATTCACCTAGTTTCCAAGGATCGAAAATCATCCACTGACTAAGCTAACAACACAGTATTTGCTTTGTGTTTACAATGTATGCCTACAATTCTGCACATAATTTTAATGCACCGCGGTACATTAGCAGTTGCATTAATATATCTAAAAAGTGCTCAGGATTAAACTTAATGATCTGCAAAAAAGGCTTTTGGTAAAAGATGGCACAAAGTTTACACGTTTAATTTTACTAGAAATATCAAGTTGTGTATCATTTCTGACATTTTCTTGTCATAACTACTATCTGGTGATGAGCTCTTGCTAGTCATGTGAACAGTTTCTCTCCTAGTCTTAACTTGCATCTTATATAGTTAGCTTCATGGTTCTATGCTTGCTTCTGTACATTACGGGGATGACGAGATTCTAGCTATTAGGCTTGCAGAAATTTTTCCCTTTTTTGAGTTGGATGGTTTCGCACATCAGATGTGACACATACGCCTACATTAATAATGTCAAAGAATCCCCTGTTGTGGTCATGTGTCTTCCAATAATACATACCGTAACGGTAACACTATTTCACTGTCAATGTGAGTATACAGCAAAAACTGAAAGCAGTGAAATAAAAGGCATCTTTTTTTTTAATTTACGGAAACGTTTAAAACGATTAATCCTTTGTAACGTCAACGGAAATTTGAAATGATGTAATAAATGTTATCGTGATTTAAGTTAACAGCAATCGACACACTTCTTGCGTTACATTTATTCGTCATTCTAATCAATGAAATGAATGCGTCAACACTCAGTATTCTATGTATTGGTTTCACTTGAGAATATACATACTAACATCAATTTGGTGTACGTCGAAAAAATGTCAGTAGCATTCTTTGAACTTTTGAAGCAACCGCAAATAAATTTTTTAGGGTTTATGTATATCTGTGAATAAGTGCTGCAGTTGAATTACGAATAAGCATCTTTGTCAGCACTTGAGTGTTGAAAGAAGAAGAAGATTGTTTACATACTGTGGTGGTAAAGTGGATTGCGTGGCGCTACCCAAACATCGTTGTTTAACCCACAGCACCATGAAAAGTGAGTGTGCAGCAACAATATACCTTTATTAATAGTATTATTATTTTTATTTCAATTTCGAATGTTTCTATTTCTGCTCAGTTTCTTAATACCATATGAAATAACATGTCATGTTTGCCCATTGTTGAAAGGGCAAGAAAGGACTGCATATTTGTAGTTTTATTTCATTACATTTGGTTGTCGGTAACGGTAGAAAGAATTCCTCTGTGATTTGGTAGGTCGCAGGTGTACGTAAAGATAGAGGACACATAGTGTGTTCTATAATTTTTAGGCATACCTGTATGTATATTAAACGAATCTTACGAAAATACGCGTGTTTCATATAGTCGTCGGTATGTCCGGAGATTGATGTTTCAAATAAAATTATAACCGTAATAGTCATTAGAATGAAAAATTCTAGAAGAGAATAGCGAATCCTTTCTGCTCACAGAGAGTTCAGTATTTGTTGCTCTTGTGGCTGCGTGGTGCAGCGGGTCAGTGTAGCAGAATTTTTCAGAGACGAGTGCAAATTTTAGTAAAATTTCGCAGAACAAATTCGCTATAGTCACAGCTAAAATAGGTCTATATACTCTCATGTTTGAGTAAAAGTATTGCTCATAGTGGGTGCATGAGCGCGCATGGGTTAGTTAGCAATAAAAATCATGGACCCATTCAAGATTGTAATGTGCAAAATGCAGAAATTTACAGATGCTGTGTGAAGATTAGCAGTCAGGTACCGGTAATTGAGATGTTAAAATATTAACTGTTGCCGGTAGATAAAGTCTACATTTTTAGATAATTAAAATTTTGCGCCATATCTGTATGGTGGCATAGAAGTATCACTGCGCGTGAAATAAACCAATAAAAATAAGTTTGAACCTTGATGATTTAGAATTTTGTGATCCTATTCTATTCATCAAAGTAGGCCTAACATAAAATCCAAAGTTAAAAACGTTTTGAATACTTCGTTTTTGAGTTTCTGATTTTTAAAGTTCACGAAATTGTGCGATTTTTGCCACGTTTGGAACCATAAAATGACCATATCTCAAAAAGTAGGCTTATTTGACGCACTGGCCCCAAATTTATACTGTTTTGTTCATTTTATGATAGGCTTTGGAAGTAAGTAGGCCTACTACTTGATTAAATTCGATAATATGCCAAATATTCCCATACCAGAACTTTTTTTAAATTTTAAGAATTTCAAAATTGGTGTCCATTTTACTTTGAAAAACCGTTAGTCGTACACGATTTGTTAATGTGTGTGCCGAATTTCAGGGAACATAAGATTTTATTTTACTGCTATTCGTATGACTATATCTCAACTGCACTTGGTTTGCAAGATGGTTCATTAAACTATTGTTAAAATGAAATTATTGAGTATGAATTGAGCATCCAAAAACATTGTACTAAACTATGCCATATCACACACACACACACACACACACACACACACACACGTGTTTAGGGGATAAAGTGGCAGAAAACTGCCGTGCCATGATTTAAATAGCTTAATCGCCCAAATAAGTGTTGGAAGCCACATGTTGTAGTACAACAAGTACAGACTTTGGTGCATGGATGGTTTTTGTCTGCAGCATAGGAAACCAGAGCAAAATCCCCTTGATGCAACACTGTATGATTGATCAGTTCTTGTGAATTTTCTTTGGCTGAAGATCACCTTTTGAAATTGTGCACAAACCTCTGGGGATAGAGCGAGTAATGCTGGTACTCAATAATATATGGAGCAATAGGTGTAACAGCATGGATGATTTTTGTCTGCTCTGTTGCAACTATTCCCATCCACATTTGATCTAATTCCTCTGTATTCTCTGCAGTTTGCAAGGCATAGATATTAAAAATGTTTGTGCTACAACATCTTTCGGGTCTAGTGCAGCAGGGGATACAACCCGTCGGCTTTGGACAATGACGTCACAAGTCGCCAGATAGCAGTTTACGATTTTCGCTTTTGCTGTTATGTTTCAGTTTCGTTTTTTTACTGATTGCTTAATAAAGTGGATCTGTTTATTCTATCTCGTGAGATTTTTTTTTAAAAAAGCCAAAAAACACTTATCAGCCACTGAAGGGAGCTACAACACTAAGAAGAATCGCTTCTCGATTGGCGACTTGTGACGTCAATGTCCAAAGCCGACGGGTTGTATCCCCTGCTACACTAGTCCCCATCTTTCACGTGCAACTTTTGCAAAGTCCTGAGCACCAGATAGTATGTATTTCCCGGCTTAGCAGATATTCCAGACTGTGCACTTTATAGTTCCACCAATCCTGTCCACAACACCTTTGGCATGGCAAAGAAATTCCATGAAATATTTATTCTACAGCGTTCTCTGAAAAATGTCAAGTTGGCAAACAGGAAACTGCTTGAATTGACTGGCTGCTCATGAATGTGGCAGATCCGGGTTCGTGAATATAATGTGCTCTACAATTTTACTTATGAAAGCATGCACTAAATATTAATTATGGTCAAATTTATCACTGCAACAGCACAAGAATATCTATCATTTTGTGAGTCCCAAACATATGCTGTAAACAGTGATTTGTTGTTTTGGCCAATGAGCACATTGGACTTCATTCTGCAGTTGAACAGTATAATTTTCTGCAAAATCTACTTGCACCAAGATGTTCATGTTTGCTGAATTCCTCTTTTTTTCCAAAAAAATTTTGATTGTAGTCTTTTAATAAATGTATCTTGTAAGAATTAGCGTAGCATGTTTGAAAGAGCATCAAGACACTGACCAACAGTACCATGAATATCTTCCAGAGTGAATCGCTGGTTCACTGTTTGCCATTGGGTCCATTTGATCAGCTTCTTCATTAAGTTCTCATCCAAATACTACTTATCTTTCAAAGATACATTTGCACACTTTTCACATTTTGTCGTCATGCAAACGTCTTTCTCTTGATTGCAGACTGTTGTGCTAATGAAGTCAGAAAATGTGGCTTTCGCTTGTGGAACAAACTCGTGTATAAATTTCAAATGTATCTTTATGTTCTTGTTGTAGCAGCAGAGACACACATTGTGCGGTGTATCCTATAAGATGCACACAAACTTTGATCTCAGTGCACATAACTTGGACAATTTTATTGGCATGCCAGGGTATTCCTCTTGGTTTTTCCACCTTCCTTATCCTTCATTATCACATAATCTTTCAATCCAGGAGTTTTCCATGAAATGTCATCTCGAACATAAAAAGTTGCAGCAGCTTCTTCTGTGCCTGGATGTAGGCATTGAATCTGATTTTTCACCTGTTGTTCGCTTACTAAAACTCCATGAGCAGCAGCTAATTCCAAGACAACTTCCTTGCACTTTCTTGGACTTGTAGGAAAAAAAAGTTTCCACATGTTTAACTGCTTTCCTTAATGTAGCGGGAGATTTATATGGACTATTGGTGTAAATGACGCAAGCATCACCACCATTGCCTTCACTGCTGGCTCTAACTTCATTTCTGAATTTTCTTTGATTAAGTTTATCTTTCTTTCTTTCTTTCCTTATTAAGTCGAGCAGGAGTTAAACTTTGCCATTTCAGCCTTTTCTTTTCCCTGTCCTTCTCTTTAATATCATCACTTAACCCTTTCTCCTTGAGTCGTTTCCAGTATTCTCTCTTTTTCTCAGCTGATGTGAGAGGCATGATAACAATTGTAAAAATGAAATTTTCTGTTTGAGAATAATTGTGAAAACACTGTAATTGTTAGAAATAAGCCAATATCTATTTTAAATAAAAAATTCTATGCAATATAGTGATCTTCTAACAACACAAAACATAAAAATATCTCTATTATTTAAGTATAATACATAGCGACCTTCAAAGATGATCAACATTTGTTGCAGTACATAGGAAACCAGTAACTTGTTTTTCTATAGTCAATGTTGAGATTTTCTTATAATTCGGCATTGCTGTTGCTTCCCATAGACAGCATAGGCTATGGAAGAAGAAATACTGTTTATCAAATTAATTAACTCCATTCTACAGGTACGAGGATAAGCCAATTATTATCCGCAAAGTAGTTATAAAATTTTATTGTAATCAAATAGGAAACGTACAAGAACATCATTTTTCGGCACAGTCTCCTTGCGTTTCAGCGCTCTAGGTCCATTGTTGTATAAGCTTCCTGATCCCTTCATAAAAGAAGGTTCTTGGTTGAGCTGCAAGCCAGCAATGCACTGCTTCTTTCACTGCTTCGTCCGAGGCAAATCGATGGCCCCATAATGCCTGTTTGAGTGGACCAAACAAGTGATAGTCAGAAGGGGGCAAGATCAGGACTATATGGAGGATGATCCAGTACTTCAAATTTGAGATTCTGGACTGTTTAAGCGGTGTGGGCAGCAGTATATGGACGGGCATTGTCGGGCAACAACACAACACCTTTTGGCAGTGAGCATCTCACTGTAACGTACACAGTTTGTTGTGTCCCTTTCCCCATAATGGTCCAGTATTGGACCTTGTGCGTCCCAAAAAACTGTAAGTATAAGTTTTCCTGTGGACGGTTGGGTCTTGAACTTTACCTTGCAGGGCGAATTTGCATGTTTGCATTCCACGCTCTGCCATCTAGTCTCCGGCTCATTGAGCTGCAAGCCAGCAATGCACTGCTTCTTTCACTGCTTCGTCCGAGGCAAATCGATGGCCCCATAATGCCTGTTTGAGTGGACCAAACAAGTGATAGTCAGAAGGGGGCAAGATCAGGACTATATGGAGGATGATCCAGTACTTCAAATTTGAGATTCTGGACTGTTTAAGCGGTGTGGGCAGCAGTATATGGACGGGCATTGTCGGGCAACAACACAACACCTTTTGGCAGTGAGCATCTCACTGTAACGTACACAGTTTGTTGTGTCCCTTTCCCCATAATGGTCCAGTATTGGACCTTGTGCGTCCCAAAAAACTGTAAGTATAAGTTTTCCTGTGGACGGTTGGGTCTTGAACTTTACCTTGCAGGGCGAATTTGCATGTTTGCATTCCACGCTCTGCCGTCTAGTCTCCGGCTCATTATGATGGATCCATGTTTTGTCACCAGTAATGATCCTGTCTAAGAATTTGCCCCCTTCGTTACCATAGCGATCTAAATGTTTTTTGCAGATGTCCAAGCACCTTTGTTTATGCAACTGTGTGAGTTGTTTTGAGACCCATCTTGCACAAACTTTACGAAACCAAAGTCTGTTGTGGATGATTTCGTAGGCAGAACAGTGACTAAATTGCAGACAATGTGCCACTTTGTCAATAGCTAATTGTCTGTCTAAGAGAATCATTTCACGTGAACTCTCAATGGTTTCTTCATTTGTGGCGGTAAACAGTCGACTGGCTCCTTCATCGCGCGTAACACTTGTGTGACCATTTTGGAATTTCTCAGTCCATTCGTAGACACTCTGTTGTGGCAAAACACTGTTCCCGTACTGTACTGAAAGTCTTCGATGAATTTCGGCTCCGGATACAAAAAACGGGTCACTGGACATTGCTCTTCTTAGGTACAAATAGACAGCAGAGCAGCCATGATAAACAGCACGGCAGCGATAATGAAACTAATTTAGCAGCTTGAAAATTGCAAAGATATAATAACAAATAAACAAAGCATGCGTCGTCAACATAAAACAACAGTACTGCCAAAATAAACAAAAATATAACTAAATTGCAGATATTAATTGACTTACCCTCGTAGTATGCAGCCATTTAGTCATTCAATTGTAATCTTCACTAAAGAAGCTTATTAACTCACTTTTCAGCATTTACTCTTCAGACTCACTGAATGTAAGTTTCTTCTCTTGGAAAAGTACATTCTTGGTTTGTGGGATTTTCCCATTTTCCTTCCAATTTTTACTAACAGTATAGCCAACATATAAATGTATTTGACCTACATCATCTTAAGGAATGTCAGTCAAATTCAGTTATAAATTATTGTCATTCCATTACTCCATTTATATCATTCCGTTACCGCTTGTTTGTCAGTCCGTTATCACTACAAAATATTGTTTGCAATGAACATTTTTTTCTCTGCAGTGAGACTTTCATCCATCTCGTAAATCTGTATTTGCATACCTATTCTCAGGATTCTATAAAATTGCATTGACCCTGAAAAATACATTTCATACTTTTTTCGGTAATGGAATAACAGGAGATAGCAAATAAAAAATAAATCAGCCTTGAGACTTGACTAATTAAATAAAATCAATATAAGCTGCCAAAATGGGCTGATCTAAGATACTTGTAAAGTTTTTCAGATATATTCTGTTAATAAATTACTTTACATTGGTTGATTTTGCATGGACAGACCCAGAAGCTGCAACTGAAGTGTTAAATTGAAGATGTACCAGTAGTAAAGTTTTGAAGAACACAAAGGGTATAGACAGGGAGGGGCGGGGAAGCTAATTGCCCTCCACAGAAAAGTCTTCTCAAACGAAACTCACATCCTGAACCACTAGAGTGAACAATGCACTAATTTAACCTCAGTTCAAAGCAGGGCAGAAAAAGTAATAATTATTGGCTAGTAGCAAGTGTAGTTTAGGGACCATGAAGTAAAGATTAGTCTAATTACTCTAAATGATTAATGGAATATCTCATATAGGGGTCGATCCATTTCAAATCACCCAGGCGATGTTGCTGAACATTTTTGATTTTCTTGATTTTTTTTATCATGACTTTCCTATAGGCAGGCATTCACAAAACACTGTTTTAAAAATTTTTATAAGTCCTAGGTTTTTCTGGCAGCAATTTTTACAATGGCGGTTGGGCAAATTTTAGTGGAAATCGATGTTTGCTGAAAGTTTAATTGCCATGTTATTTTAAAAGATATCAGAATAATTCAAAAACCAGTATGCTCTGCATGAAATGCATATTTTTTTAAAATTTTTCTATCATGCAAGAGAGTCATTCAAACTCTTTCTGTAAAGACTGAAAAAAATTTATCAATCTTCACTTTTTAAGGCCTTCAATTTTCATGAAGGAAGAGAGACTCACTAATAATATGTTATCTCTGTGTTGTGTACTTACATAACTACGTGGAGTAAAAGTTACAGTCCTGAGAATGCACTCCTGTTTTTTCTAGAGCTTTTCAAAAATGGCCAAAATCCTTCTAATGTCAATTTTCACAGGTCAATATCTAAAAAGGGAATGAATGAAAACAAGTGAAAATTTTACAGAATGTTCTTTATTCTCATGGGAATATCTCACAAAAAAAATTATGACCGAGACTCAACTACTTTGAGAGTAATAGAGCAGCAAATTTCAGTATAAACTCTACCCCTCTACATGCTCATGCAGTGCCAAGTTAGCAAACAAGGGCTTGAAATTATTACAGTTGACATTGGTCAAATGATGTTTAAATCATTACATACAATAAATGATCAAATATTTCTACTTTTAAATAACAATGGGCAGAGATAACAGTTGGTAAGTGTTTTAATTCTTAAAATTAACGGTACATTTGTTGTACTACACTTGCGTACAGTATACACATAATAATGTTTCTCCATGTATACAGATTTAAAACTTCAGTTGTAACTACTTGCCAGCTGCAATTTTCATTAGGGAGTTAAACAAACACGATATTTCATTGCATAGTTTATCAGTTATGTTGTATGTTCTACCAGACACTTTGTGAATTCCATTGGAGTTACTTTTCATATTACTTTCTTTCTGGGACCCAAGACAATAAACAAGTGAATAAGAGTTTTGTAAGTGTAGATCTGAAGTCTCCCATCTTCAACTGTTTTCAAGAATAGTAGATTTTTCAAATATTGAAATGAGTTGTTTTGTGGGTGAACTAATAAGTGTACAGTGCCATAAACAACACTACAAGAAGAAAGTGCATAAAGAATTAATAAGAGTGAGTGACTTGCCAGCTGAAGAACAATGTTTGTTGAAATTAAGAATTTTGAAAGAAATTTCTAATATTTGTTATTACCACAAAGATAAATATTTAGACAAATACAACCACATTTTTGGTAAAAAGTGTTGTGACTCATTTGGTACTCACAAAAAGCCAGTTAAAAATGGTTTGCGTAAAATACTAGTTGAACACCTAAACAAAAAAATGTGGATATTAACCTAATTCCTGGACAAGCTCTATGCCCAACTTGCGCATCAAGAATATTTGTAAATAAACCAGCTGAAAAAGTGGCAATTAGTGTTGAGAATGAGCCTGAATTTCTTCCTGGGCCTTTTGAATTGGTTGAGGATGATCCTTTGCATCAGGTAGAATCAATCTGTGAAACTTTGGAATTATCTCCTTTACATAAAATAACAAAGCTCAACAAAGATGAGCGACTATCAGCTTTACAAAGAAAAACTGATAAAATTACAAGTGCTGTCAAGCGAAAATTGGAAGAATCTTTCCATAATGACTTTGATGCTCAGAATGGAAATAGTACAGAAAATGTGCAAAGTGAGTATGATATACTTATTACCAAAATGAAAGAAAAATTCAAAGTTTCCAGTAAAGGTGACAAAATTAAGATAATTAGTCGCTTGCCAAGATCATGGTCAAAGAAAAAAATAATCGAGAAATTTGGTGCATCTGAATACATGGTGAAGTTAACTAGGCAGCTAGTTATGGATCAGGGTATCTTACCCATCTTTTGATAAGACAAGGTGCCAACAAAATAAGTGAAGTTGTTATTGATAGTGTTAAAGAATTTTATGAGGATGATGACAATAAGTTGCTTGTGTCCTGGTAAAAAGGAATGTGTTTCAACTGTGATTGACAATGTTAAGGTGCAGAAGCAGAAAAGGTTAATTCTTCTCTTGCTGAATGAGCTCTACAACCTCTATAAACAAAAATACCCAGATAGCAAAATTGGCCGCTCTATGTTTTGTGTTCTACGACCAAAGTGGTGTGTTCTTCCGGGTTCATCAGGAACTCATACTGTATGCGTTTGCAAGCATCATCAAAACGCAAAGCTTATGATGGAAGGAGCAAAGCTTAATGCAAATTATAAAGACCTGATAGCTTTCATGGTATGTGATATTGATATTGAAAAATGTATGCTTGACATATGTGCAGGATGTCCTGGACCAGATACCCTACTTGATATCTTAAAAAATGAACTTGACATCTTGCCTGATGTAGTAGTTTTCAAAGAATGGGTACAAACTGATAGAGTTGAGCTTATTACACAGGTAATGCCCGGTGAGGAATTTTTACAGTCTTGTCGATAAGCTGGTGCTTTTAAAATCCCATCACTTTATCTCAAAAGCTCAAGCTCAATATTTTAAGGAAACGAAAGAAAACCGGAAAGAAACCCTCTGTTTAGTGATTGGTGATTTTGCAGAAAACTATACATTTATAGTACAGGATGAAATTCAAAGTTTTCACTGGACTAATGCACAAGCGACACTGCATCCGTTTGTCATCTACTTTAAAAAGAAGACAATGTGTGTTGCAAATCTATTTGTGTAATTAGTGACCATCTAGAACATAAATACCACGACTGTGTATACATTTCAACATCACCTCATTAGAGAAATTAAGAATGTCATACGTAATGTTGAAAAGATAATCTACTTTAGTGATGGCACAAGCAGCCAGTACAAAAATAAGAAAAACTTCATTAATATCTGCCAACACAAAAATGATTTTGGTTTACCAGCAGAGTGGAATTTCTTTGTCTTATCACACGGAATGAGGCGATGGGATAGGCGGAACAACAAAAAGAGAAGTTACACGAGCTTACCTTCAAAGACCTTACACAGAACTGATCCTGACTCCACACGATTTGTTCAAATACTGTCAACATAATATTACTTGAATTAGATATATATTTGTTTCTTCAACTGATATTGAACAAATCAAAACAAAGCTGACTGAGAGATGTGATTGTTGTTTACCATTGAAAGGAACAAGAAGCTATCACAGATATATTCCCATAAGTGACAATCAAATAAGATGTTTTGTTACTTCCAAAGGCTCCAACTTTGATGATCATCAAACTTCAATAATTTTTACAAATGTATCATCTTTTACAAATAACGATTTCGTTGTTTGTATGTACGATGAGAAGTGGTGGCTTGGAAAAATTGAAGAGAAAAGTGAAGATAACAGTGATGTTTTAATGCATTTCTTTCACCCTTCTGGTCCAAGAACTGCCTTTCAACTGTCCGAAAATGACACTGCTTGGGTGCCTGCAAATAAAATAGTACGAAAGCTGACTCCACTGGAATTCACAACAGTGTCTGGTAGAACACATTACATAACTGATAAACTATGCAATGAAATATCGTGTTTGTTTAACTCCCTAATGAAAATTGCAGCTGGCAAGTAGTTACAACTGAAGTTTTAAATCTGTATACATGGAGGAACATTATTATGTGTATACTGTACGCAAGTGTAGTACAACAAATGTACTGTTAATTTTAAGAATTAAAACTCTTACCAATTGTTATCTCTGCCCATTGTTATTTAAAAGTAGAAATATTTGATCATTTATTGTATGTAATGATTTAAACATCATTTGACCAATATCAACTGTAATAATTTCAAGCCCTTGTTTGCTAACTTGGCACTGCACGAGCATGTAGAGGGGTAGCGTTTTTACTGAAATTTGCTGCTCTATTACTCTCAAAGTAGTTGAGTCTCGGTCATAATTTTTTTGAGATATATTCCCATGAGAATAAAGAACATTCTGTAAAATTTTCACTTGTTTTCATTCATTCCCTTTTTAGATATTGACCTGTGAAAATTGACATTAGAAGGATTTTGGCCATTTTTGAAAAGCTCTAGAAAAAACAGGAGTGCATTCTCAGGACTGCAACTTTTACTGCACGTAGTTATGTAAGTACACAACACAGAGATAACATATTATTAGTGAGTCTCTCTTCCTTCATGAAAATTGAAGGCCTTGAAAAGTGAAGATTGATAAATTTTTTCAGAGTCTTTACAGAAAGAGTTTGAGTGACTCTCTTGCATGATAGAAAAATTTAAAGAAATTATGCCTGAAGTTCATTTCATGCTGAGCACACTGGTTTTTGAATTATTCTGATATCTTTTAAAATAACATGGCAATTAAACTTTCAGCAAACATCGATTTCCACTAAAATTTGCCCAACCGCCATTGTAAAAATTGCTGCCAGAAAAAAACTATCACTTATAAAATTTTTTAAAACAGTGTTTTGTGAATGCCTGCCTATAGGGAAGTCATGATAAAAAAATCAAGAAAATCAAAAATGTTGAGCAACAAATATTATTCATATTGGGTGATTTTAAGTGGATTGACCCATAGAGATGTGAAACAAGTACTAACAAAGTGATAGAGGGGCTGGCCAGTACTTACCTCAGCTCAGTACAGCCGATAGATACACAAAACAGAACAGAAAATTTACATTCCTAGCTTTCGGAACTTTGTTCCTTCGTCAGGGCTGTACTGAGCTGAGGTAAGTACTGACCAGCCCCTCTATCTCGTTGTTAGTCTAATTACTCTGTCACACACTTCATAGTGGTTTGCAGAGTATGTACGTAGATGTAATTTCAGCGCCCACAAAGGCACTTAAGTAATCATCCTTTCTGCACTCCATTCATGAATGGAATGTGAAACCTTAATAAATGGTAGAAAGGGAAATACCCTCTGCCATTCACTTAAGAGTGGTTTGCAGGGTGCTGAGTATAAATGTAGATGTATCTCAAGCCATTTGTCATTCACTGCAAAACTATCGTGCATTTCAAATCTTTCCCCCAAGTCAATTACTTGGGTGCACTCTTGGAGAACACTGTGACAGGAAATAATACATATCTAGTCCTTTTCGCATAAATCAAACCAAATCTTTCATTTGTTTTTAGAAAACTTATCTGTTGCTAAACCTCCCAAACTTATCTCTTATATTCCCTCTCTGATAGCAAGTACGTATGTGATACCTGATACCAAATGTATATAGTCACGTTGTAACCAGAATCAATTCCAAATTTGAAAGGTGGGTTGTCAGTGACTTTCAGTACTTAGCACTGAAAGCATGTTTATTATAAACACCAGGACACAGAGATTAGATTATATTCTGGCAACAGACAGAACAGAATTGAACTTCTGGGTGGAGAGTGCACGTATTTATACAAACATAAAATATTTCAGAATATACAAACATAAGAAATTTTGAGAACCTTCCAGAACTGATAACTCCTAAATGACAAACAATATTGGGTTGGTAGGCTCCAACTGGCGACATGCAGCACACCAGCCGGCTACACTAAATGCTAAGCCACAGTGCATCAGCATAGCTGGCAGCATTGCTCCTTCTGGAAGAACAGTGTCTTGCTGTTTCAGAAGTTCCCATTGGAACCGAATACAGATCTAGTTATAGCTCTTGTCAGTTGCCATTTGTATGGCACCAATAGCAGATGCTTACGTTCTGGTTGTGTTGTGACATCATTTTCCTATGATGAACATCAAAAGTAGCCCCTTTCATTCAAGCTTCACAATCGTCAAGTGCATCTCCAGTTTTCTTGAATGAGAAGCCCTCATTGTCAATCTGTGTCTCAGAAATGTAGTAATGCTTCATACACATAATGTGGACGACCTCTCTGCATATGATTTTGTCTTCTTAATGAAGGAAATGATTTTGGACTTCATATGTGATGTCTGACACACGACAAAGGATACGATATAACCCAAAGTAGACCATTAATAACTTTTCTTATAGCCCCATGCATAAAAATTCTCACCAAGTCTCCTGGGCATTGTAGCACTTTCAGTGTTTCTCTGGTGTGCCAAGGCTCTGCATGTGAGCCAACTGTCCTCTTTCTTACGTTCTGGTGATAGTGTTCTATGTAGTCACCCTTTGTATTGTCCAGTTGAAATGGGAACAGTTAAATCATTGTCGTATCAGCCTAATGACCATGGAGCAGATAGAATTGTGTGAAGCCTGTAGTGTCGTCCATCAGTGTGTTGTATGCGAATGTAACATTGGGCAGTGTAGTGTACCAGTGTCTGTCTGACAAATATACAGTGAGAGCATATCTGCCAACATTTTATTGAAGCACTCTGAGACAATCCGCGTGTGGATGATTCACAGTGTGAAATTCTCTCTGATACTGGTCTAGCCTGAAAAACTTTTCCGCAACCAGAAATCATAACACAGTGTGCTCCAAGTTTCAAAATGATGTATTGTACAATGAACCTTGCAATTTCCAGAGCTATAGTTGTCAACATGGCTTTGGTAGCAGCATCTGCTGATAAGTACCACTTTGTATCAACATTTTCACAAAGCCAAATTATCAGAATGCCATTACCTTGAAAATATTACTGTATATCCCTTTCCTGCTCCTGAGGGAAAAACAAGGTTGTTGAAAAATACTTACAGGTCATTCCATGTCAAGCGGCCTAAATTTAGACAAGCTCCCCACTCGACCATCTCCAATTTTGATGAAATATTTACAGGATGTACATATAGACTTTACATGAAGCACTTGCCAAATTACAGCTTCATAAGTACAGTGGGGCCCCTAGCCACCTTTTCGAGAAGACTCGTTTTTTGACATTGTGACTGAATTGAATAAATGATCAAATTTGTTTTACTGTTGTTCAGGATCTGAGAGACCTGTCCTGCTGAAACTTTGTGATCCTCTTCAACTTTTTGGGTACAGTAGCTTAGTTGTAGTACAAAAGGTCAAACTATGGTAAATTCATCATAGTGTGCTATCAAAATGGCTCATAAATCTTGTCATACCAAATTTTGGTTGTACTTTATTGCCTTGTATCTACTGAAAGAGTAACTTTCTGAAGCTAATACTTTAGTTATTTGCAGCCTGCCAGCATGTCATAAAGCTCTGCAAGTGGCACCCAGATTGCTCAAATAATAACTGAGTTAGGGAAGTTCAGTGTGTGCTAAAAAATTTAATCATTCAATTTTGGATCACTTTCAAAAGGTCATATCTCAAAAGGTATCACTCAAATTTGATTTTTCTCGGCACCATTGAAAATAGCTCACTTTGTTTGATCAGAACAAGTTGTTTTTATTTTGGAGACTTTGCATTTAAGAACAAATAAACTTATATTTTCATAACATTACATTTCTTGACATTGCAATAAATGAATAAATGAACAACTTTGATTTACTATTACTCAGGGTCTAAGAGACATCTCGTGCTGAAACTTTGTGATCCTGTTAAACTTTTTGGGTACAATATCTTAGCTGTAAAACAAAAAGTCAAGCTATGGTAAATTCATCATAGTGTGCTATCAGAGTGGCCCACAAATCTTGTCGTACCAAATAAACTTACATTTATATTACGTTAAAAAATATATGTACCAGTCGTACTCTTTATGGTTCCCAAGTCAAATATTTCAGTTCTCATTAATTCATTTTCTGAAATTTGTTACTAATAGCAATTGCAGTTGATTCTAGCAAGCTATAATGTCGGCCCATTCTTGTTGCTTGTGAAGCTGGAATGACAGAAATAATGTGTTGGTTTGGAATCCAAAAAGCATCTTGCCTAGCTGGCCAATAGAATGAATGTGCAGGTCCATTGGGGTGCTTGAAACTGACTAAAACCTCATTTTCTTCTTCTGAAACTTCAGACATGTTACCAATCCACCATTTTTCATCATATATACGGGCAATGTATTGGCCCGGTTGTAAGGCTGTAATATTTCTGAATGAAACTGTTGTTTGACTTTTGTCAACATTTGCCACACCAAAATTTGTTTCATTGGATATTCTTCTAATACAAACTTGCTTTTCATTTAATGGCACAAAATGGTGATTCTCTCTTGTTCCTGATACAGTGCAGCCATTTATTATCTTGCTTACTGCTCAGTTTTTAATGTTTCAATTTCTTCTTTTGAAAGAAAAATGAATTGAATTCCTCTGATATTCTCTGTAAAGTATTTAAACAAATCAGTTGGTGTCAAAATCTGGCCCTCAGATGGTCTTTGAAGTCTTGCTCTTGCTGCCAGGTGCTTTACAGTTCCTCCAATTCCATCACATGGAGATTTTCCATGGCTTGTAGCAAAAGTCGTTTTGATGGTGGCAGAGACTCAGATGATGATTATTATTATTTTTTCTTTACTTTCTCAGACGTTAAGTCTGGTTAGAAATGGAAAGTGACGCGGACCTTGATCAAGCGTCACTTCCTTTTAACTGTACGCTATATGTTATATTGCATTTAGGAACTTTCGGGTAATTGAACATGTATCAATAATTACAGATTTCTGTAGTTGTATATATAAGTTTGGATGTAGCTGTATTGCATTAATGTACTGGTGGATATTGTGTGGTATGACTCCTGTAGTTGATAGTATAATTGGTATAATGTCAACTTTATCCTGATGCCACATGTCCTTGACTTCCTCAGCCAGTTGGATGTATTTTTCAATTTTTTCTCCTGTTTTCTTTTATATATTTGTTGTATTGGGTATGGATATTTCGATTAGTTGTGTTAATTTCTTCTTTTTATTGGTGAGTATGATGTCAGGTTTGTTATGTGGTGTTGTTTTATCTGTTATAATGGTTCTGTTCCAGTATAATTTGTATTCATCATTCTCCAGTACATTTTGTGGTGCATACTTGTATGTGGGAACGTGTTGTTTTATAAGTTTATGTTGTAAGGCAAGCTGTTGATGTATTATTTTTGCTACATTGTCATGTCTTCTGCGGTATTCTGTATTTGCTAGTATTGTACATCCGCTTGTGATGTGATCTACTGTTTCTATTTGTTGTTTGCAAAGTCTGCATTTATCTGTTGTGGTATTGGGATCTTTAATAATATGCTTACTGTAATATCTGGTGTTCATTGTTTGATCCTGTATTGCAATCATGAATCCTTCCGTCTCACTGTATATATTGCCTTTTCTTAGCCATGTGTTGGATGCGTCTTGGTCGATGTGTGGCTGTGTTAGATGATACGGGTGCTTGCCATGTAGTGCCTTCCCCTTCCAATTTACTTTCTTCGTATTTGTTGATGTTATGTGATCTAAAGGGTTGTAGAAGTGGTTATGAAATTGCAGTGGTGTAGCCGATGTATTTATATGAGTGATTGCTTTGTGTATTTTGCTAGTTTCTGCTCGTTCTAGAAAGAATTTTCTTAAATTGTCTACCTGTCCATAATATAGGTTTTTTATGTCGATGAATCCCCTGCCTCCTTCCTTTCTGCTTAATGTGAATCTTTCAGTTGCTGAATGTATGTGATGTATTCTATATTTGTGGCATTGTGAACGTGTAAGTGTATTTAGTGCTTCTAGGTCTGAGTTACTCCATTTCACTACTCCAAATGAGTAGGTCAGTATTGGTATAGCATAAGTATTTATAGCTTTTGTCTTGTTTCTTGCTGTCAATTCTGTTTTCAGTATTTTTGTTAGTCTTTGTCTATATTTTTCTTTTAGTTCTTCTTTAATATTTGTATTATCTATTCCTATCTTTTGTCCGTATCCTAGGTATTTATAGGCATCTGTTTTTTCCATCGCTTCTATGGAGTCACTGTGGTTATTCAATATGTAATCTTCTTGTTTAGTGTGTTTTCCCTTGACTATGCTATTTTTCTTACATTTGTCTGTTCCAAAAGCCATATTTATATCATTGCTGAATACTTCTGTTATCTTTAGTAATTGGTTGAGTTGTTGATTGGTTGCTGCCAGTAGTTTTAGATCATCCATGTATAGCAAATGTGTGATTTTGTGTGGATATGTTCCAGTAATATTATATCCATAATTTGTATTATTTAGCATGTTGGATAGTGGGTTCAGAGCAAGACAGAACCAGAAAGGACTTAATGAGTCTCCTTGGTATATTCCACACTTAATCTGTATTGGCTGTGATGTGATATTATCTGAATTTGTTTGGATATTAAGTGTGGTTTTCCAGTTTTTCATTGCTATGTTTAGAAACTGTATCAATTTAGGATCTACTTTGTATATTTCCAATATCTGTAGTAACCATGAGTGGGGTACACTATCAAAAGCTTTTTCGTAATCAATGTATGCGTAGTGTAGCGACCTTTGTTTAGTTTTAGCTTGATGTGTCACCTCTGCATCTATTATCAGTTGCTCTTTACATCCTCGTGCTCCTTTGCAGCAGCCTTTTTGTTCTTCATTTATAATTTTGTTCTGTGTTGTATGTGTCATTAATTTCTGTGTAATGACTGAAGTTAATATTTTGTAGATTGTTGGTAGGCATGTTATGGGGCAATATTTAGCTGGGTTTGCTGTGTCTGCTTGATCTTTAGGTTTCAGATAAGTTATTCCATGTGTAAGTGTATCAGGGAATATGTATGGGTCTGCAATGTAACTGTTAAATAATTTAGTTAGATGTGAATGTGTTGAGGTGAACTTCTTTAGCCAGAAATTTGCTATTTTATCATTTCCAGGGGCTTTCCAATTGTGCGTAGAATTAATTGCTCGGGTGACTTCATGTTGCAAAATTATCACTTCAGGCATTTGTGGTATCATCTTGTATGAGTGTGTTTCTGCTTGTATCCACCGTGCATGCCTGTTATGTTGTACCGGGTTTGACCATATGTTGCTCCAGAAGTGTTCCATGTCTGTTATGTTTGGTGGATTGTCTATTTTTATGTGTGTGTTATCTATTGTTTGGTAAAATTTCTTTTGGTTTGTGTTGAATGTTTGGTTTTGTTTCCTTCTATTTTCACTTTTTTTGTATCTTCTAAGTCGTTTAGCCAATGCTTGTAATTTCTGCTTCTTTTCATCTAATTGCTCTATCGCTTCTTGCTGTGAGATTTTACCTAACCTTTTTCATTTTTTGTCTGATATTTCATTTCTTATAAATTGTGTTAGCTGTCCGATGTCTTTTCTCAGTTTTTCTATTCTGATCTGTAGCCTGTGTTGCCATGCTGGTTTTGTGGGTTTCTTCTGTGTGTTGGTTGGTTCTGATCTCTGCCTAGTGTGTATATTTAGTGTAGTGAGTGCTCCTACATAAACCAGTAGTTGTAACTCTTCCATAGTTGTGTATTCATTTTGTTGATAGTTTTTATTGTTGTTTCGACTTGTGGGCCATTTGGTGGTCTATGCAAGAATGGTCTAATGTCTGTATTTGTGTCTTTGTATTCTATATATGTCAACTGAAATTTTTCTTCTATATCTAACATGTGTGTCACTTCATGTTCTATTTGTGCTTGTTCTGGTGGCTGTCTTAAGATTTAGTTTTCCTCTGATTGTTTAATTGATGTGTGTTATTGTTTGTTTGTTTGTTTGCTCTGGGATGTTTGAGTCCATTACTGTATTTTCTTCTTCTTCTAATTGCACATTATTTTGTTTCAGTATTTGTTGTTTAATGTTTTCTAATTCTGACTGGGGTATCCTGTTATTTTTTATTATTACACAGATCTGATCAGCTAGTCGCTGTTCTGTTAAAAATTTTAATTCCAGGTATCTGGTAATAAATGTTGTGTATACTTGTGATCTGTATCCAGTTGTGTTGGTTCCTAGGTTTGTTGCTTGGTAATAACAGAACATGAGGTGTCGATTAACTTCATCTGACCATCTCATCCTCTGTCTTTGTTTTCCTTCTAGGGTGGTTGCAGGAAGCATATCCTGCAAAACACCTCTATTTGGATTTGAATCATTTTCCAGTTGGCTAGCAGTGTTGTTACCATTGTGGGCGGGCATAGGGTTCAAGCGTCGTCCCCGACCATGACGGCGCTTGTCCGAGGCTTCTTTAGTTCTGTCCTGAACCAAGTAATCACACTAAAAGGGGGGTTAGCCCTATTAGTGGTTTGTTCTTTTCGTCGCCTTTTACGACTGGCAGAACATACCGGAGGCCTATTCTTTTCCCGGGCCTCCACGGGGTTTATTATTATTATTATTATTATTATTATTATTATTATTATTTAACTGCGCTGCTGGCCCATCACTGAAATAGTAAATGTGTGTGATTTTTCCAAGGAGACACTAGATCTTCTATTAATTTCACTATCAAAGCATGTACAGCGATTGAGTCTTGTTTCAGGCTGTCACTTATTATACAGTAGCTGATGCTGCTGATGTCAAAGTTATTTCTGAAGTACACAACAAATGGGTGTAAAGTTGCTTGGCTGTTATTCCAGTGAAAACCTTGAGCTGCATCCTGGAAATGAAGGAATAATTTTCAGCAAAGTCCATTAATATGATCAGTTCAGTTGGCTTACAGCTTTCGTTTATGCATTTTAGGTGCTTGCTCTGGTACTTAACAACATAATGGTGAGTGGAAAGTTTGTCAATTTTTGGAATCAGATCTTCAATAAAATCCTTGTTGGTCATCTGCTTGGTTTCTAATGTATCTCTATCAGTGTGCACTCACTGTTTGAACTCAATGGTATCATTTGGATCACTGTCTTCAAAATTACTTTCTAAAAACTGTTCCAGTAGTTCTTTTCAGGACAGATTTCACAGCGATGAAGCATGCAGTCTTTGGATTCCAAATCACACACTATTTTAACAATCAGAATCTTATAATCTTCTTTAATTGGAGTGCTTGCAAGCATCAGTTTCATATTTTGGTGTTAAGTGCAAACACAGACTGGGTGGGTTCCTGCAGCACCCACAGTGATGCACCATTTTGGCCTCAAATTGCAAAATTTGGAAAATCCAATTTCAGGCCCATGCTGAAGTTGATATGCAGCAAACATTTCTTTCAAATTATTCAGAAGAAGGTATTTTTCCATCAAAACTTTCTTTCCTTCTGTTCTAATTGATATACAGTCTTTTTTACCTGGACAAATTCAGCTAAACTCTTCATTCTGAAAAAATGTTACCACTCTTTCTTTTACGCCATCTAGAATCTTCTTGCCACACTTGCTCTTTTTTGGCAGAGCTAATACACCATTTTCTGCCTGTAACTTCCTAGCTGCTTTTACCGTCCTCTCTGAAACACCAAATTCTTGCATTGCCTCTGTTATAGTACAGCTTTGTGGTTCTAATGTCAGTATTTGCTATTTTTCGTGCTGCCTTGACAATTACAACTTCTCTTTCAATTCTTTAATCAGCTGCTTATAATCTTCACAATCAGGACATGTCTTGCTTGTACTAGGTGTTTGAAGATCTTTTGGGGTGAATCCTCCAGCAGGAGCAATGTTATTCGCAATTGCCTCTTGAGCTTTGCTTATTTTTCATTTTGCGTAACCTTTCACATCTCTTTTTGATACTCTCTGAAATTTTAGAGGGGATACCCAAAACACAGTTAGAATTGAATTTATTGACTCTTTTGGATATGCTTCATCTTATGACTGGTTTGAAGTTGACTGTGATTTTTCTGCTTTCTATGCTAAAAATTGTTTTCTGCAAGTTGGACAGATCTTCTGACCAGGTTTCACATTGCTCTTAGTCACGGCTTGCAATTGTTTTGCTGTTTCTACATTGACAATCCGTAAACCCTTTTTAACAGAATGGTTCTTTGCACCAAAAGGATTACAACAAGATTTTTGTAGAAGGTCATATTTGTCCACAAGTATTGCTTTGTGATGGAAACATATTAGTGCATTTTCAGTAAGACATATCTCACTTCTTTGGTTTATTAATTCCTGTTGCTCTACTGAAAATTCTTTGATTGGAATGAAGCCTTGTTGATGATGTGTGTTTTCAGATGACATGCAGAATTATCTGCAAGACCAATGACACATGGTACTGGAACCTTGTTGATATCCATTACACTACAATTAAAGTTATGCTTCCAATTGCCATTTGTTTCAATATTAGATAAAGTAGAAGTGATGTATATTTCCAACTGAAAAATATTAAACAGTCATAGATAATGGGAACTTCCTTGAGAATACAGCAGAAAAAGATAAACATTTCAAAAGAGTCACCACATATCTTGAAATAAATTTTACTTACCGAAAAAAGATGTTTATCCAATAATGACAACACACTTTACATCATTTAAAAAGGCACACACTACATCTGAACACTCTTAACTACACAACAATGTGCTTCAGACTGATTGTTGAAGCATATTACCAAACTCCATTGTTGACACTAAACTGGTCTCCAAAATAAAAACAACTTTTTCTGATCAGACAAGGTGAGTTCAGATAACTCAGTTATTATTTGAGCAATCTGGATGTCACTTGCAGAACTTTGACATGCTGACAGGTTGCAGATAACTTAAGTATCAGCTTCAGGAAGTTATTCTTTCAGTAGATACAAGGCAATAAAGTATAGCCAAAATTTGGTAAAACAAGATTTATGGGCCACTTTGATAGCACACTATGATGAATTTACCATAGTTTGACCTTTTGTTATACAGCTAAGATATTGTACTCAAAAAGGTGAACAGGATCACGAAGTTGCAGCATGACAGGTCTCTTAGATCATGAAAAATGGTAAAACAAAGTTGATCATTTTTTCATTTCAGTTGCAATGTCAAAAAATGAGCCTTTATGAAAAGGTGGCTAGTGGCTCCACCTGTACTACTTATGAAGCTGTAATTTGGCAGTGCTTCATGTAACGTCTATATGTACATTCCGTGAACATTTCATTGAAATTGGAGATGTTCGAGTGGGGACCCTTAAGCCACTTGACATGGAATGACCCTTATATTACATTTCTCCAACCCCCTGGGAACCTATTTTGTCTTAAGTAATTCCCAAGTTTATAGATCCTCTTATAAATTAAAAATATTAATGGGTTTTCTACAAATCGACACACAAAGAAATTGGAAATCAAATAACTTTTTACTGTAATGAAAAAAGGGTCATTCCAAGTTCACCCACTGCCTCAGGTGCAGGGGTATCAAATTCCATATTTGAATGTCAATTATTCTAGGCAGACAAATTAACTGTAAGCGTGAAAAATTTATTGCATTCTACTAATTCAGTAATTTTTGAAATGCTATATTATACTGTATTTATCTGTGTAGCTAATCACCTGCTCACAGTGATAAGAAAGTGTTCTCTATGCTTGCAGTAGTTTGCTTGGAGCCAGCATATACATGAAGACAATGCAACACTCACTGGCATGCATTATTGAATATTTCTGACATGTGACAATCGGTCCACTTGCCCTCTGTTCCTCTTCGTTTGTGAGACACGTCATATTCATTTTTACTGCAGTCATTTATCATTCTGTTTGTAATGAAATATGTTTTAAATGGAAGTAGTGCTCACGTAATTGCAATGTGAAGTAGGAATTCATGTAGTGTCAGACAGTTAAAACCTTGCACCCAAAGACAAAACCAGTGTAAACCTATACAGGTTATGCCAACGAGGGTAGGCTGTTAAATCTAGAAACTTTTTTATGGCCAAGCCCCCTACCCCCACAGAGGCGATAAAGAGCCGTCACTGTCCACATACGTACAACTTCTCCATGTACCACCAAAATGTGCAGTCAGTAACAAACAAGCTTGCAGAAATCGAACTCCTATTCACGACAGACCTACAATATGTAAATGTCATTTGCATTACAGAACATTGGCTGAAACCAGACCAAATTAGTTCAGCTAGCATACCTGGTTACACATTAGCTTCCCACTACTGCAGGAAAAGCCAGAAAGGTGGAGGTGCTGCCATATTTATAAAAAAAATTCCATAAACTATAGAAGTTTTGACCAGTTTGACCACTTAAATAAAGAAAACGATTTTGAGGCAGCTGTAATCGAAATTCTAGAAGCAAATATAATCATAACATGAATCTGTCTTTCTCCAACAGTCAGTGTATGTGTCTTCCTAAAAAACCTTGAAATACTCCTAAACAAATTTCACCAAAACAAAAAGGTACTAATTTTAATGTGGTGATTTCAGTGTTGATTTTCAGCCTACAGGGTATGTGAAAGGATCCCTACTGAATCTCACTAACTCATTCAGTCTGAGTCCCAACGTAACATTCCCCACAAGGTGCAAAAACAACACCAAAATCACACTTGATCAGATATTTGTAAACTGTCCCTACCACAGAGTCGAACTCTGGACACAGGCTATAGTGATCACTGTGGCCAAGTCCTATACTGTACAAATGTTCTCCCTTAGACTGCAACAACAAATACACAACTAAAGTAAGAAACTATAGCAATGAAAACGTGAAAATCTTCAATGATTCCGTAGCTGCAGAAACATGGAACAAAGTATATGAAGCAGACGATACAGACAACAAAATGGAATCATTTCTAAACACATTTCTATATCACTTCAATATTGCGTTTCCTCCTAAACTCAAATGCAAACATAAAAGAATACTCCACATGTTATGTAAACAAAGTAGTGACTCCCCCCCCTCCCAACTAACAGAATACTATAAAAACTACACATGTATCGTAAGAAGAGAGATAAGACAAGCAAAAAGGATGCAAAATGATGAGTACATTAACAAATCCAACAATAAAGTAAAAGCAATGTGGAATATCATAAAAAGGGAAAGAGGTGAAATGAAAGCTTCACTCATGAATATAGAAATCAAACTCAACAAAGAATCTATATCTAATCCCGAAGTTGTGGTGAACTCTTTCAACAATTTCTTTATGAGCATAGCTGAAAATTGGTCAAAAATAATCCTAACACAAATTACCAACCAGCAAACCAAAAATATCACACATCTGCAGAGTCAATTTTCATTACCAAAGTCACTGAAAATGATGTTGCAAAAGCCCTCAGAGAGTTAAAAAATTCATATTCAGCTGGAATTGATGGTATCCCAGCAGCTGTAATCAAAAATTGTGAACACACAATTGCTGAACCATTAACTCACCTCTGTGACTGTTCTTTCCAGACAGGTATTTTCCCCAAAGCTCTGAAACTTTCTAAAGTAGTTCCTGTCTTCAAAAAAGATGATAATAAAGATATGAATAACTACAGGCCTATCTCAATCTCATCCTGCTTTTCTAAAGTTTTTGAAAAAATAATGTACAAAAAAATGGACTTCATTGAGAAAAAAAAAAAAAAAATGATTTACTAAGTTTAGCTCAACTTGGGTTCAGAAGCAACAAATCTACTGAAACTGCGTATATGATTGCATAAATACGCTATTAGATCTGTTAGATAGAAAACAACCCATAACAGGCATATTTCTGGATCTGTCAAAGGCTTTTGACACTATTTACCACAAAATGTAGCTGGAAAAAATAGAACACTGGTATCAGAGGAATTGCAAACAATTGGATTGCCACATTCCTAACCAATTGGATGCAGAGAGTCAGCATTAAATACACTAATAGACAAAGCAACTCAATAACCGACATACTATCAAGTAATAAAACTATAAAGCAAGGTGTTCCACGGGGCTCAGTATTGGGACCCCTACTTTTCCTCCTGTATATTAGTGACTTGAGTCTGAATGTTGATGCACACAAAACAATAATATTTGCTGATGACAAAACTGTACTCCTCAAAGGGGAGAATACAGAGGCTGTGCAAAAAGCTGTGAACTTGGCCACTGAACAACTCAGCAACTGGGCTAAAATCAACCGATTAATTATCAACACCAAAAAGACAGCTTCCATGAACTTTCACACAACACAAAATGCAAATTCCTCTCAGCCATTTGTCACTGTAAATAACCTGCCAATAGATACTGACACTGTTTTCAAATTCCTGGGTCTGTGGGTTCAAGATCACCTGAAATGTAATACACATACAGGAAAGGTAAATGCCAGAATTAGTACTGGCTGTTATGCATTGAGTGTACTAAGATCGTGTGCTAGCCTGAAAACATTAACCAGTGCATACTACGCTTACATACAAGCCCACCTAAAATATGGTGTGATATTCTGGGGGAATTCTCCAACTGCTCTAAACACATTCAGAATCCAGAAGAGAGCAATGAGGATTATTACTGGGAGCAAACCCAGAGACTCCTGCAAACCGATTTTCATAAAGTTGGAAATCCTTACACTGCCTTGCCTATACATTCTCGAGACACCATCAGATCACATGGAATAAATAAATAAACAATAAACAAATGCACCACATCAAAAGAACCCAATAAGAAGCCATGGATAACAACTGGTATAAAGATTTCCTGCAGAGAGATCTGTTGAAGTATCTAAAAAATAACAACACCAACCCCACCCCACCACCCCATCTCAAGAAAGATATATCAAGCAGTATGTCAAAATCCTTAAAAAAAGTCATAGCACTAGCAAAGCAAACAGCAAATGACAACTATGTGGCAACATCCTCAAACAAAACCAAAGCAGTGTGGAACATTATAAGGAACGAAGCAAATCAACAGCCACGTAAACATGAAAACACTATCCTGATCCACAACAACGCCAGTTACTAATCCACAAGAAATTGCAAAATTTTCAACAATTACTATGAAAATATTGTTAAAAATCTGTTGCAAAGCTTCAACAAACCCTCACCCAACAGACAAAACAAAATAGCAACTCCTGTCGAATCTATATTCTTCTGGGAAACTACTCCTGAAGAAATTGTGCTAAGTGCAAAGTACCTCAAGAATAAATTCTCATCTGGAATCAATGACATCCCAGATTTTATCATCAAAAACTGTATAAACAAAATAGCAATCCCACTCTCAAAAATGTGTGCAACCCGACATTGATGCGTGAAAGTGGTTAAAGTCATCCCAGTATTTAAGAAAAGTGAAAAACTCACCCTAGATGCTCTAGACAAAAAACAAAAAGCAGTTGGGATGTTCCTAGATCTGTCCAAGGCATTTGATATCATAGACCACAAGATTCTTCTCAACAATTTGGGGTCATATGGCATCAGACGCACCCCACTAAACTGGTTCCACTCATACCTGACAAAAAGGAAACAAAAAGTGTCAATAAAACGTAACAACCGAGGACATATCGAAACATATGACTATTGCAATATTACACAAGGTGTGCCCCAAGGCTCAGTACTTAAACCAGTGCTCTTCCTTGTGTGCATAAACGACCTAGCGTCAAACATCAATGCCAGCACCAGTACACTCTTCGCAGATGATACCAGTATCCTCATAACAAGCAAAAATGAACATGAACTCCAAGAGGCCATACATGGAAATACAGATGATCTTGGTGATTGGTTTGAGGGAAAAAAAACCCTTACCAGAACTTCCACCTAAGATCAAATAAAATTATGCCTAATATGAAATTACACGGTTCCCAAATATCCACTTTTGTGGCGGTGTTCGTAGCGACAAACAATTTGCTGTAGAAACGGCTTACGAAGTCACCGCCACACTTTTAATAGCGGGCCGACCGGTCCGCTGGAACAGTGAACAGAAAGATGAAAACCCAAACACTCTGATTAAATAAAAGTCGGTACTTATCTTTATTGATGAAGATACAGAAACACAATAGTGAACTCCGTGTCTACAGAGATCTGTCTAGTTCGAGTCGGAGCGGCTAGGTCAGTGTCGGCTGACGACAAACAACAACTCTGCTGCAATGAACACACAACTGACTAGCAAGTACACAATTCGGTGCCGAGTATACAACTGAGCGGCGAATACAGAACTGCCCTAGCGCTCGCGACTCCAGCGCTTAAGAAACCTGAAGCCAGCGGTGGCGCGCGCAGACTTGCGGCGATTTCCTGTCTCGCTGGCGCTGCTTATGCGGACAGCGTCCGGACTTTGATGCTGTCAACCTTTTGGCAGCGGGCTCGGGTGGCATTACTGGCTAGGATATAACACTTCTCCCCCCCAAATCGCCGCACCGTCGTTGAATAATGACGTGGCGAGCGTCGACGGCGGGGGAGGGGTCTGGCCGCAGGCGTAGCAGAAGAGACCGGGGCGGAGACTGCTGTCGGTGGCAGTCCCCGGTCCGCACCCCAGCATTGGCTGCACGGGGCCTCGGGAAACACCGACTGAAAACCGAGGTCAGGGTGCACGCCTGTGACCATGGGCGCAGCTTCTGGTACTGGACGCGACGGGGCGTCGGGACCCATGAAGAGAGGCAGCGTCTCCTGACGCTGCGTCGACGGCTGCTGAGTGGGCGCCGGACAAGGCGCTGCGGTGTCAGACTCCTTGGGGATGCCCAAGGAAAGCGACTGCAGGACAGGCTGCACAGCCACCGCTTGGGAAGGCGGCCCGGCTGAGGGGTCGACGTCCATCAGCTCCGAAGGCGGTGGCGACTGAAGAGGGACCGCAGGCGCCGGAGCGACCACCTGGGGCGCTCCCGGATGAAGCTGCGCGGGAGGCATCAACGGGACGGGCTGTCTGCGTGGTAGCGGCGACGGCTGCTGCTGCTGCCCTGGGGGCGGCAGCGAAGTTGGAAGGCGCGGCTGGAACCCGCCGCGGACCAAATCTGTGGACAAAGAACGAGCGGCAGAATCCGGGCGGCCAGCGCGGCGCAACTGGTTCTGATGCCTCCTGTGCACCCCAGTAGCACCTTGAACAGTATAAAAACCGCGACCCTGGACACTTATCACGGTACCACGTTCACAACGACGGCGACCGTGATAAACTCTGAAAAAAACAGCGTCGTTGCGCTGAAAACGTGTGCGATGCTCAGAAGCGACGGGTCGATCCGGGGGGTGCAACAACCGTAGTAGGGTGCGATGACGACGGCCGTGGAGAAGCTCCGCAGGCGAAGGGCCGTCGCGTGGCGTGGTCCGGTACGACGACAGGAACGTGATGAGGGCCTGCTGACGAGAGTGCGTAGCACGAAGGCGGTCCATATGATCCTTGAATGTGCGTACAAAACATTCCGCTGCACCATTCGATTGAGGGTGGAACGGCGGAGTAAGAACATGGCGAATGCCATTGGCAGAACAAAAACTTTCAAATTCAGCAGAGGTAAATTGTGGACCATTGTCAGACACTAAAACTTCTGGAAGACCCTCAATACAAAAAATTGAAGTCAACGCCTGTATAGTTTGTGCAGACGTTGTAGACTGCATGGGCACAACAAACGGAAAATTACTAAATGCATCTATCACGATGAGCCAACGAGAATTCCAATATGGACCAGCGAAATCAATATGTACTCGCTGCCAGGGACCGGCAGGGCGTGCCCACTCAAAATAGCATTGAGGCGGAGCAGCTTGGTGTTCGGCACACGTCGAACAATCTGTAGACATCTGCGTAATCTGCTTATCAATGCCGAGCCATGTACAATGACGGCGGGCAAGCTGCTTGGTGCGGACCACTCCCCAATGACCGTGATGCAACAAGTCGAGGACATTGGATTGGAGCACTTGGGGAACCACTACACGAAGCTGGTCATTCTCGGTGCGTAACAGCAAAACTCCGTGCGAAACAGACAACAGATGACGTTGCGGATAATAGCGACGAACCACAGGATCCGATATGTCCTTTGCCTTGGACGGCCAACCACGTTGAACAAAACGTAATAGTAAACTCAGATGAGGATCCGTAGCTGTCTCACGTGCCACCTGACGATAATCAAGTGGAAAATCCCGGAGGGATTGATGCTCATCGGCGTCCATCTGATGGCAATAGTCGTCAGAGGAATCGAAGACATCATCCGCAGCAATCGGCAATCTAGAAAGCGCGTCAGCGTTTGCATGCTGAGCTGTAGGGCGATACAGTATCTCATACTGGTATTGTGATAACAAAAGAGCCCAACGTTGTAGTCTCTGAGCTGTCCGCTGAGGAACTGGTTTAGACGGATGAAACAGTGACGTCAGGGGCTTGTGATCCGTTACTAAATAGAATGGTCTACCATAGAGGTAGTGATGGAATTTTGTGACACCGAACGCAATAGCCAACGCTTCCTTGTCCAATTGGCTATAATTACACTGAGCTTTGTTTAGCAATTTAGATGCGAACGCAATAGGACGTTCGGTGTTACCGACTCGGTGAGACAACACAGCACCGAGGCCGAAAGAAGAGGCATCACAAGCTAACACCAGAGGCTTGTTAGGGTCGTAATGGACCAGACAACGATCATTCAATAAAGCCTCTTTAAGCTGCTGAAAGGCTGATTGGCAATCAGCTGACCACACAAACGGAACATTCTTACGGCGGAGACGATGCAACGGTGCAGCAATCTGTGATGCATTAGGTATAAACCTAATGTAATATGTCAATTTGCCAAGAACTGCTTGCAATTCATGCAGATTGCGAGGGGCGGGCAAATCACGAATAGCTGCTAAATGTGACTGGGAGGGATGAATGCCTTGAGCATTAATAACATGTCCCAGATACTCCAGCTCCGTAAGGAAAAATGAACATTTATCGATGTTGCAACGTAGGCCTGCCTGAGACAACACTTTAAACAAACACTCCAAATTACGGAAATGTTCAGCAGGCGTCCGACCGGACACAACAATATCGTCTAAATAGTTGCAACACTGGCACATTAGCCAGAAGTTGTGACAAAAAACGCTGAAAAACAGCTGGAGCTGACGCACAACCAAAAGCCAAACACAGAAAACGGAACAACCCCAACAACGTGTTTATGACAAAATACTGTTGCGATTGCTCGTCGAGGGGCAATTGCAAATATGCTTCACGGAGATCAATTTTGGAAAAGAAACGAGCTTCCCCTAACTTATCCATCAGCTCGTCCGGTCTAGGCAAAGGAAAAGAATCAATGACAGTCTGAGGATTAACTGTCGACTTAAAATCAGCACACAAACGTAACTTACCAGACGGTTTCTTTATAATAACTAAGGGAGAAGCCCACTGGCTCGCTGATACGGGTTGAATAACACCGTTGTTTTGCCAACGACGAAGTTCATCTTCTACAGGTGCCCGGAGGGAGTGAGGCACTGGACGAGCACGACAAAATCGAGGCTGAGCATTATCTTTTAACGTAATATGAGCGGCAAAGTTCGCAGCACAACCTAGTTCGTCTTTAAATATGTCACTGTATCGTTTACACAAATCGGTTATGCTGTCTTGAGGAACAACAACAGAATTAATTTGCAACACATTGTCTTGGATAGACAGGCCAAACAAGTCAAAACAGTCTAATCCGAAAATGTTTACACTGTCTGTAGCACGGAGCACTGTGAATGAAACTGTTTTTGTATTGCCACGGAATGTGGCTGGCACGCTACATACACCTAACACAGGAATTTGTTCTCCACTATAAGTAGCCAACGAATGTTTTGCCGCTGAAAGTTTAGGGCGGCCGATAGCCGCATACGTAGCACTATTTATGAGAGTCACAGACGCACCAGTGTCTAATTGAAAATTGAAGGTCTTATCCTGGATGCGTAGCTTCACAAATAGTTTATTACACACTCTCTGGATCGGTGCAGTGGAGGCGGAAGACACAAAATCAGCGCGTGTAGCGCGTGTTCGCTGCTTACGACAACTCGTGGGTTGGGCGGGTGGAACAACAACTCCCGCTTCACTTGCAGTCTGTACATTACCTTTTACAGCGTTTGAATTACGCTTGGGTCGGATAGCAGAGGGCTGGGTGGGTGGCTTATTGCGAACAAGTTTATTACCCACACGAACCGTGGAAGAGTCTTTAAATGCGACCTTCTTGGTGGGCTGGCTTTGAAGAACATGAATATCCATGGGCTGGGCAGCACTAGAATTGTTCTTGCGTTTACGCAAACAAACAGTCTGGATGTGTCCTTTCCTTTGACAAAAGTGACAAACTGCGTTTCTTAATGGGCAACGTTCACGAGGATGAGCAAGAACACACTTAGGGCAAGACTTAACTCTTATCATTTTGCACATGCGGCTGACGAATGTGTTTAACATGACGCGGCCGGCTAGTGTTTACAGTCTGACTCTGCCGGTGGGGCCGCGGGCGTGACAGAACTTGCTTAGCACAGGCAATTTGAGAAATACATGGCTGATCTAACTCACACTCAGCATAGTCAAAAGTATCTTGGGCTTCAATGATGTTCATCACAGTCTCTAAGGACGGGTCAGGCAACTTTAAGATAGCAGCACGAATACGAGAATCTGCAATGTTTTGAGTAATAGCGTCTCGTAACATGACATCACTGTAGGAAGCTCCACACACACACAATTAAATCGGCACTGACGGGTGAGGCCCCGTAAATCTGTTAACCACTGTTTATTAGATTGATGTGGCAGTTTCTTTAATCTGAAGAACTTGAATCTGGCTGCTGCCACATGAACTCGCGACTCGAAATACTCAGCAAGCTTGTTAACAACAACGTCATAGTCTAAAGCTTCTGGCTTGGATTCCGGGAACAACTTACAAAGTAGTCGATAGATTTCCACGCCTGCAGTGGAAATTAAATAAAGCTGCCGCTCAGTACCTGTGATTTTGTAGACTGTCATGTGCGCCTGCAACTGCGCGAAATACTCTCGCCATTCTTCTCGTGATGCATCAAAAGCACGGAAAGGTGGTGCTGCCTGTGCTTGTTCCTTTTGTGTTGGTGGATTAGCCGCTTGCTTGGCGATTGCTTCCACCAGACTTTGTATTTGCTGACTCTGTAACAAGATCAACTGTTGTAAGTCGGCAGACATAGTGAACACAAATGAAACCAGCCCCCAAAATTTTATCGCTATAATTAGTATAACCAGAAACAAGTTGAACCAGCCCTGCACGCGAGTTCTGAAGTCCTCGTCGCCAGTTTTGTAGCGGTGTTCGTAGCGACAAACAATTCGCTGTAGAAACGGCTTACGAAGTCACCGCCACACTTTTAATAGCGGGCCGACCGGTCCGCTGGAACAGTGAACAGAAAGATGAAAACCCAAACACTCTGATTGAATAAAAGTCGGTACTTATCTTTATTGATGAAGATACAGAAACACAATAGTGAACTCCGTGTCTACAGAGATCTGTCTAGTTCGAGTCGGAGCGGCTAGGTCAGCGTCGGCTGACGACAAACAACAACTCTGCTGCAATGAACACACAACTGACTAGCAAGTACACAATTCGGTGGCGAGTATACAACTGAGCGGCGAATACAGAACTGCCCTAGCGCTCGCGACTCCAGCGCTTAAGAAACCTGAAGCCAGCGGTGGCGCGCGCAGACTTGCGGCGATTTCCTGTCTCGCTGGCGCTGCTTATGCGGACGGCGTCCGGACTTTGATGCTGCCAACCGTTTGGCAGCGGGCTCGGGTGGCATTACTGGCTAGGATATAACACCCACAAATACAGAAACAAGATTTCTAGGCCTATGGATTCAGGATAATCTAAAATGGCAAACACACATTAATAAAACTAATAGTAAGCTAAACCAAGTGTGCTATGCCCTACGAATCCTCGCATACTGCACGAGCCCAGAAACTGTTCACACAGCCTACTATGCACAATTCCACAGTGTAATGCAGTATGGTATTATATTCTGGGGAGACTCTACACATAGCCCAAACATTCTCCTCACTCAAAAGAGAGCTATAAGAATAATGAACAAGGCAAAGCCGACTGATTAGCTGCAGACCTCTCTTCCAAAAGTGGCTCATCCTACCCTTGGCAGCCTGTATATACTAGAACTATGCCAATTTGTAAAAAGTAATATTACAAAATTTAATAAAAATGTAAATGTCCATGACTATGGTACTAGACAGAAAATGGAACTCCATGTTCAAAAAAGGCGCACCTCTCTTTAAAAACTCTCTCTTCAACAAAGGCATTAAAATATACAATAGCCGGCCATCAGAAATTAAAACATCTACATCTACATTTATACTCCGCAAGCCACCCAACAGTGTGTGGCGAAGGGCACAGTAAGTCCCTGACTGTATTTAATAAAAAATTAAAATCATTCCTACTTGATCATTGTTTCTACAGTGCAAGTGAATTTATACTTAACATGGGTGGAAAGAAACATGAATCAAATTGCAGCAAAGAATTTTGTAAAGAGTAAAACATTATTGCAAGTATGTGCAAAACTCTTGCATCTATATCATCTGCTACTAGGCAAATTAAGTGCAGAAAGAATATCCAACCAGGTACTGTTGTGTATATGTGTTAGAGGAATATAGCACTAAAATACAAATGTGTAACTGAGTATGTAATTTGTATGTTCATAAAGTTGTGTGTCCATAACTTCTCAAAAAATGTGCATGGAAGCTCATGTTTGTGTAAACTTTTGGCATATCACCTCATGCCATCAAATTATCACAATGTCCAACATTAAATGTATGTATGTGCATCACCATGTGCATGTCATGTACAGTATTGATTCATAGGACAATAAATAAATAAATAAATAAATAAATAAGTTATTTAAAACACCATGTCAACTGATGACCTACTCCTCAGTAAAAATTATCAAAAAACTTTCAGAGCTGGATGAAGACCAATAAGATTTGATATTGAAACTTCCTGGCAGATTAAAACTGTGTGCTGGACCGAGACTTGAACTCGGGACCTTTGCCTTTCGCGGGCAAGGTTTGCAGGAGAGCTTCTGTAAAGTTTGGAAGGTAGGAGACGAGGTAATGGCGGAAATAAAGCTGTGAAGACGGGGCATGAGTCATGCTTAGGTAGCTCAGTTGGTAGAGTACTTGCCCGCGAAAGGCAAAGGTCCCGAGTTCGAGTGTCGGTCCGGCACACAGTTTTAATCTGCCAGGAAATTTCATATCAGCCGCACACTCCGCTGCAGAGTGAAAATCTCATTCAAGATTTGATATTACTGCTGTTCTATATAAATTTTTCGGAAGATCAACAATGAACTTCTATATGTAGACATCACAGATACTATTGCTCAGATGTTTTTGGAAGCCATCAAAGAACTTTTTATTCTTTCAAAATACACACTTAGTCGGTTAAAGAAATCCTTGCGGTCAGTAAGCTTGGCTGCACCTAAATCATCCATACTAGGAGAATCTATGTGAAGCCAGGCAAAAACCTTTATTCAAGACTTCATAAGGTCTGTGAACAAAAAACTGAAATCAGTGATGGAAATGAAAGTGATGCAGGTGAAATTTCATGAGTCATTGCTAAAAATATAAAGAATCAAGGGTGCAAAAAACTTTGGATGATTTTGTGTGCTCTCCCTTAGAACTTCATTCTATTGTAAATCAGAGCGGGGCCTCATATGGCAAACGAAAGCTAGAAAAAGTTAAACATGTTTAACAACGCCCAAGATTTTGATGCCATGATAATGTTACTGAAAGAAAAAGTGGCTGTTGTAAGGAGAACTGAACAAAAATCAATTTTTAACTATAGCTGCTCCTTCTTGCTGAAAGAAAAAAATGTCAGAATTCAATGTTAGTGAGTATGTAGCTCTACAGGCAAGGAAACTGAACAGACACAACAGATATTTAATCAATTCCTAAACCAAAAAGAGGTAAAATGATCACTGATGAAATTGTAAAGTTGGTCACTGATCTTTACCAAAATGATAAATATGACGGGTGATAAGAAATTAATAAGAATTTTTGTTTTTCTCAGAGAATACTTATTTATTCGTCATGATGATGATGATCTTCTTCTTCTTCTTCTTCTTCTTCTTCTTTTTCTTTTTCAGCTTTGTATCCTTCATAAAAGAAATTATGCGAAATGAAAGCAGTTGTCAAAAGGTCAATGAGAGATTCTTTTAACGAATTTGAAAGCAATATTTTATCTGCAGATTCTAAAAATAACACCAAAAAATTTTGGTCGTACTTAAAATCTATGAATGCTACACATAATTCAATACCTTCTCTTGCTGACAGTACGGGTAATGTAACGGATGACGATAAACAGAAGACCGAAATTCTAAACCTAGCTTTCAAAAACTTGTTTACTGTAGAGGACTGCAGCACCATTCCCCCATTCAATTATCGAACAAATACAAGGATGGCTGACATAGTAGTTAGTGTATCTGGGATTGTAAAACAGTTAAGATCCTTAGATGCCAGGAAGGCATCTGGCCCAGACGGTATCCCCATAAGATCATATGTTGACTATGCTACTAATATAGCACCATTCTTATCCATCATCTATCAGAGATCATTGGAACAGCAGAAAGTTCCACACGACTGGAAGAAGGCCCAGGTCATAGCAATCTATAAAAAGGGTAGAAAATCGGATGCACATAATTACCAGCCACTGACGTCGATTTGTTGTAGAATCATGGAACATATTTTGTGTTCCGACATAATGACCTTTCTAGACTCTGAGAAGCTCATCTGCAGAAACCAGCACGGTTTTAGGAAACAGTGGTCATGCGAGACACAGCTGGCACTCTTTGTGTATGATATATACAACAGGCTCTAGATATTGGCTCCCTGGTTGATGCCATATTTCTCAACTTTTGAAAGGCGTTAGACTCAGTTCCGCACTGTCGCTTGCTCCAAAAAGTGCATGCTTAAGGTCTATCCGATGACATATGCAGTTGGATAGAAAGTTTTCTGACAGACAGAGAGCAGTATGTCATCCTGAACGGGGTGACTTCAACAGAAACAAGAGTAACTTCAGGTGTGCCCCAGGGCAGCATGACAGGTCCACTGCTTACGTAAATGATCTGGTTGATGGTATTGCAGCGGCATTAGATTGTTTGCTGATGATGCTTTAGTCTACAGGAAAGTTGTATCACACGAAAGTTGTGAACAAATCTATGAAAATTTGCATAAGATAAATGCTTAGTGTAATGACTGGCAGTTATCTCTCAATATTAGTAAGTGAAACCTACTGTGTATAACAAGGCGAAAATCCCCATTAATGTAAGGGTACCAAATAAATGCCCAGTCGTTGGAAGCGGTAACATCCGTCATTTCGTTGCATTATATTGTATTAAATAGTTGTTATTATTTGCCTGGTGGTTTAATAATGTTGGCTAGACGGAAGGTTAAGTACAGGGAGGAATATACTGAACAGTTTCCAAGTATAAAGCGAGGGAGAACTGAATACGAAGCTTTCTGCAAAATTTGCGAGTGAGTAACGTTACGATTATACACAGACCCATTTCCTATAAAAATTATTCTATTATAAGTTTTTCCTCTTCACAGTAATGGAGGTAGAAGTGATATTAACGACCACGTGCAATCGAAAAAGCCTAAGACGGCAGTGGATTCATCATCTTCCAAACAGCTCACCAGCTTTTTCAAAACACAGACAGATGGTAATAAAGTAGCTGCAGCAGAAGCTGTATTTGCATTTCACTGTGTCAAGCACCATCATTCATACAACTCAAGTTCTTGCACATCAAAAATTATCTCTCACGTTTTTAGTGACTCGAAAGTTGCAGTAAACTTCTCCAGCGGCAAAACTAAAACAGAAGCCAATGTTAATAAAGTGATATCACCGTTCATTGAAGACAGAACAAGGAACAGTCTATTGAAGGCCAGTTATGTTAGTATTAGCACTGATGCTAGCAACCACAAGTATTTGAAACTATTTCCTGTTCTTGTGCAGTATTTTGATTATGGCGAAGGTGTCCAAAGTAGATTGTTAAATTTAAATGAATGCGACAGTGAGTATTCTAGTACAATAACTGAGTGTGTATACAGTGCCATTTTACAACATGGGCTTAGTGATAAGGTATCTGCTTTTGGTGGAGATAACACAAATACTAACTTTGGGAGTGTTGCGAGAAAAGGAGAAAACAATGTGTAGAAGAAACTTCAGAAGAAACTGAATAGGGAAATTTTAAGAGTAGGTTGTCCAGCTCATATTTTGCATAATGCAAATCATACTGGTGCAGATGTCCTCTCTTATGATATTGAGAGCATTTTCATAAAAGTTTTTAATTATTTCTCCATATATACTGTTCGTGTAGCATCACTAAAAGAATTTTCAGAATTTGTTGATGTGACACATAAGGACCTACTTAGACATGTAACAATCAGGTGGCTCACCATGTTTCCTACTATAGAGAGGTCCATCCACATGTTTAAGGCACTTAAGTCTTACTTTCTTTTACTTGATACATGTCCTTCCCTTCTCAAGAAATTCTTTTCTGATTCTATTGGTGAAATGTATCTGCTCTTCTTGTATGCACAAATGAATCCTTTCCAGAGGGCAGTTAGCAGCATTGAGAGGGAAGACATATCAGTGAATGAGGTAAGACTGGAGCTAGAAAATATACTGCAAATTTTAGGAGAGAAAACAGTGTGTTTTCGTTACGTCTAAAGTTAAAAGAATTAATGTCTCACCTCACACAATATCAGCAGTCTACATTTCTAGGGGAAGTCTCTCTTTTCTATCAAACTGTTATTGATTACTTGATAAAATGGAGTAAGCCCTTGTCTGATATTAAATATTTTGACTGGATTTTGCTAAAGACTGTATCTTCATGGGAAAATGTTGAAAAGACATTCAAGTGGATGCATGAAAACACAAGCTGTAAATTGAATGACTCCCTTACCTTGACCAAGTACTGAAATTAAAGTGTGTTTTGGGGGAGGTCAAAGATGAAAGTTTTGAGAATATGATGTCACATAAGAAATGGGTGTTCTTCCTTCATAATTGTATTTCTAGTGAGCAGTATTCAGAGTTACTGAAAATTGTGGAATTTTATTTCTCCATTCCCAGTCATAACGCCAATGTAGAGTGAGTCTTTTCCCTCATGAATTCTCTGTGGACAGAAGAAAGGAATAGGTTAACAGTAAAATCAGTTAATGCAATGATGCAAATACAGTACAATATGAAAAATGTAAGTTGCAGTGAATTTCATAAACTGATTGAGAACCAGATTCGCCCTTTAGTTGACAGAAATAAGTAGATAACCTTGGATAACGAAGCACGAACTTAACTGACAAAACTGTAAATATCCAGTTAATATCGGAATAGTTAAATTGAAAGTTCATGGTATGCTCCCTTCCCTATCGCACCGCATTCCAAGCTTTTGCCCATCTACATGGTGAAAATTCATCTGAAAATAGTTCTACTTGGACCAAGAAAACCATTTTTATCAGTCCTTCCTAAACTCTGGATCATTAATTAAATGCACATTTCCCTTAGCTTATGGGCATGAGGACTCCTTATTCCTCTTATTTCCTTCGA
This sequence comes from Schistocerca piceifrons, assembly GCF_021461385.2. Taxonomy (NCBI): domain Eukaryota; kingdom Metazoa; phylum Arthropoda; class Insecta; order Orthoptera; family Acrididae; genus Schistocerca; species Schistocerca piceifrons. Next base: position 279,057,974 of record NC_060138.1, read on the forward strand.
TCGGCTACGGTGACCGTAAGTTTTGTCCTGGTTTTGGATTCCGAGATTATGGCAACCCTATCCGTCAAGTATCCGTATGTGACTGTTCAAAATGATCTCAAATGGAATGATCAGATTACACAAGTAACGAGCAAGGCGATCTCTAGATTGTGATTTATTAGTAGAATCCTGAAGCAATGCAGTCCTTCAGCAAAGGAAATTGCTTACAATATGTTAGTTCGTCCTGTCTTAGTATATTGTTGGTCTGTATTGGACCCTTACCAGTTGGGTCTGATTCAAGAGATTGAGAAGGTCCAAAGAAGAGCAGCAAGATTCGCGACTGGTACATTTAGCCATCGCAAGAGCGTTACAAATCTCATAGAAAGTTTGAAGTGGGACACACATGCAGATAGACGACACGCTAAACAGAAGGGGCTACTCACTAAATTCCAAAATCCAATCTTCGCCGAGGATGTAGAGCATATATTGTTACCACCAACTTTCAAATCGCGCAATGATCACCATTCAAAGATAAGGGAAATTAGAGCTCATACGAGGCATTCAGAGAGTCATTTTTGCCTTGCGCGATCCATGAGTAGAACGGGGGAAATATGACTTTGGCACGAATTGTGCCCTCCACCACACACCACTCGGTGGGTAGCGGTGTATATATGTAGATGTAGATACACATTCTATGGAGGGAAAAAATTGATATTGCTTCTTGCAAATGGCTCGTAAGTTCCAGGTTGTATTTCTATTGCCCCTATGCCTCTAAGGCCAGAACTCGTGATACTCTGTGCCTTAGAGATTGAAGAAAACAATGAGAAGAACCTTTGCATGTAATCAAACTTGTCGAATTATTTTGTGGTCTCGACTCTTTTTATCAGTTTATAGTGGGATGGTTGGGCTTTGATGTTGTCATGCATGTATACTCGTGTTTTGTCATCAGTTACAACCTTTGTTAGAAGTTCTGGGTTGTTGTCAACTTCATTTAGCAATTCCTGAGTGATGTCTACGAAATGTTGTTTTTGGTTGAAATTCAACAAATTTGGAACAAACTTTGCTTCTACACATTTCATGCACAAAACATCCGAAAAAAAACTTGGCATGAGCCAAATAATATGTCAACATCATCAGGTATCTCTCTGTTGGTGATTCAGTGATTTTCCAGAACTATTTCCTTTATGTCTTCCATAATGTCATCAGTAATTGATGCGCTAGGGCATCCACGGTGGTCGCCATATTCTCGACCCTCTTTGAAATGTTTATACCATTTAAACTCTTGTCTTATTCCTAGTAGATTTTGTAAAAGCCCCAGTCATCATTTTGAATGTGGTGCCGCACTTTTTCCATTTTACAAGCAAAATTTAATGCAAGTTCATTTATCCATCTTTTTTTAATGTAAAAATTTGCTGAGCACACAAATACACATATAATCATTTCAACTGTGAACAATATACTAAATATTCAGAGGAGCTGAATATTCAAAGATAAGTCAGAAAAATGTGTACCAACAAAATTAAAAAAAAAGAAATTTGAAAATCGGATGTACACACATCAAAAGAAATTTTACATTCCTTGACTGTGCGAGTTCTGGAACCTGTACAGAAAACATAAACATCATTTCCACCCTTTGTACTGCTCATGAAATCCACACATTACATGTTGTACCACCATACGGCAAGACCTTCGGAGGTGGTGCTCCAGATTGCTGAACACACCGGTACCTCTAATACCCAGTAGCATACCCTCTTGCATTGATGCATGCCTGTATTCATTGTGGCATACTATCCACAAGTTCATCAAGGCACTGTTGGTCCAGATTGTGCCACTCTTCAACAGCGATTCGGTATATATCCCTCAGAGTGGTTGGTGGATCACGTCATCCATAAACAGCCCTTATCAATCCGTCCCAGGCATGTTCGGTAGGGCTCAAGTCTGGAGAACATGCTGGCCACTCTAGTCGAGTGATGCCGTTATCCTGAAGGAAGTCGTTCACAGGATGTGCATGATGGGGGCACAAATAGTCATCCATCAATACGAATACCTCACCAATATGCTGCTGATGTGGTTGCACTATCGGTCGGAGGATTGCATTCATGTATTGTACAGCTGATACGGCGCCTTCCATGACCACCAGCAGCGTAAGTCGGCCTCACGTAATGCCATTCCAAGCATCAGGGAACCTCCACCTTGCTGCACTTGCTGGTCAAAGTGTCTACGGCGTTCAGCCTGACTGGGTTGCCCCCAAACACGTCTCTGACAATCGTCTGGATGATGGTATAGGAGACACTTATCAGTGAAAAGAAAGTGATGCCAATCCTGAGCGGTCCATTCGGCATTTTGTTGGGTGCATCCGTGCCATACTGCATGGTGTCATGGTCGCAAAGATGGACCTCGCTGTGGATGTCAGGAGTCAAGATGCACATCATGCAGCTTACTGAGCACAGTTTGAGGTGTAACATGGTGTCCTGTGGCTGCATGAATAGCGTTATTCAACATGGTGGTATTGCTATCAGGATTCCTCCGAGCCATAATCCGTAGGTAGTGGTCATCCATTGCAGTAATAGCTCTTAGGCGGCCTGAACGAGGCATGTCATTGACAGTTCCTGTATCTCTCTGTACCTCCTCCATGTCTAAACGACATCGATTTGGTTTACTCAGAACTGCCTGGACACCTCCCTTGTTGAGAGCCCTTGCGGGCACAAAGTAACAATGCAGATGTGATTGAACTGCGGTATTGACCATCTAGGGATGGTTGTACTATAGATGACATGAGCTATTTATATTTATGGTGGGAAAAACCACTTTTCACAAAGGGCCTAGCATCCTTAGCACGTTGATCTTCTGATTATTCATATGATTTTAAAACGCATCCCAGTTGGTTTTTCAACGCATTCTAAGTTGTTTTATGAATGAATCTTGATTTTTGAATGCATGCATAGTGTACGTGATGTTTCTGCCAGGGGAGTCCTCATTGTATATAGAAATAAACTTTGCTGCAGGCAAAAGGGGATGAGGTTATACGATCCCAATCGCTGTTTGTTCTATGTGATTGACTGGGTTTGTGAATGATAAGTGTTGTTATAATTACTAGCGAAATCCATAGATTTGGACTACCAAAGTGGAAAGAAATGACTAACAGGAATAACAGGTAAGAAAGATTATGTGTTATCTTCTCGGTGCATCCAAGAAAATGAAATTTTGACAGAAAATTTTTGGCCAGATCGCTACACTAGCAAGGACCAGTTGTACAGTCCACAGCTAGCAGCCGCTGCAGTTCTGTTCTGGGACTGGCGCAGAAAATGTGTTGTACAAGCATGTAATAATGCCTAACTGGAGAATCTGAGAATGATCGCGGGATAACTAAACCGGTGATTATGGCAGGGTTAATGAAATTAGCCGGAGAATAAGTTTTGACCATGTCACGAAATGTTACAGAATTAGTGATGGCAAGTTTGTTTGTTAGAATGAGGAAGGAGAAGAAATGAGGACACCACACAAATTAGGGAAAATATGACGGTTCCAAACTTACGTAAAAATTTTGTACTACTCCTTTTCGATCTCACGCTTGAGAAACTGGAGCGTACGAATGAAACGTGAAATTATTTCCTAAGATAAAGCTTTTTGCTTGTAGTAGGCCTAAAAAGCATTTGCATTTAGTATGTCTTTGATTTTATTTTGTCGTGTTATAAAAATTACCATTTGTGACAAAACAGTCTCATTGGTATTTGGTGTGTGTTACAACTGCTGCAATATTAGAAAGGCCTGTTTTCTTTAATCTAGCAGACAGTAACAAAATAGACATATTCAGATTGAGAAACCACACCAGTCTTGGGTACTATTTGTATTAACAGCTTTTTGTGGCATTAGACAACAAAATTTCAATTATTGATGTAGCAAAATGTTTGATGAACATCAATGAGGTAATATACTCCTTCTCAGAAAGGAAAGCATGCTATGTAAAGCTGTAGCAAGATTAGAAAGAAAAACAAAATGCTAGAACCTAAGGATTGAAGAAATGTGTACTGTCTTGCTTGTCACTGTCTTTACTTGTTTTATGTATCCTACATTTAAGCTAATGTCACACAAAACAGCAAGTTATTAGCTAATAGGCAATAAAGAGTGCAAATTTTCTGAAGAGTTCTTGTTCTCCCGATTACAAATAATCCCATCCAATATTAATTGCGATTTTATTTATTTATTTTTATTTTATTTTATTTTATTTATTTATTTATTTTTAAGAGGGGCAGGATGTCAAACTGGCCGACTGGGAGCAGGAGGGGCACCTCAGGACATTTTAATTTCCATTTTCCTGAATATAGTTTGATGGTATTCATTACAAAATATACACATTTGAATTCCACGGAGTGATGTGTGATAGAACAACGCTGTGTGAAGGGGCGTGGCACTGTACTTTAGCACACTTAAGACCAAATAATATGTCTTACATTTCCTCGAACGTGTATGTTTTATGTATTAGAGTCTTTAGAAAGATGTTAACCGCAAAATGAATATATTTTTGAAAACTGTAATTTCCTTTTTTTTTTTTAGTCCGATCTCAAATGCTCGAGGGAGGGGGGGCACTATCTAGTATTGCCACGGTTTGGAAATATTGTAGATTTGGGGCTGATGTGCAGAGCAGTCAGAGTTTCAGTGGAGAGGTGGGTAGTCTCCATGTGACCCGTGATTAAATTTAGTGCTTTTGCTGTTTCTTCTTGGCTTACTGCTCTCACGTTAAATGAAAACAAAACGGATTTCTGTTGACCGGTAGCTATCGAGTGAATTAAAATACATTCACATAATTACAGAAGACTAACCGCCCTGTGGGTCCAGGGGTTAGAATATGCCCACGGCATTCCTGCCTGTCGTAAGAGGCGACTAAAAGGAGTCTCAAACGTTTCAGCCTTTATGTGATGGTCCCCACCTTACATGGTGCATTGTGTCCATCGTGTGTTGAGATCTTTAGCTCCCTTTCTTGTCATCGCATTGCAGTCCCACCTGTTCTCCGTCTCTTGGGCGAGGATACATTTCTGGGTACAATTTCTGCCATGCAGTATGCAGTGTCGCTTTCTGCACCGATGATGACCATGGATTTCTTTGCACCTGATATCCAGCACGGTAGCCAGTCCGTTGTGGTGGGGCCACCAGATACACTGTTGGTTGTAGCCCCCTGACAACACAGGGATCGCTCTGCTGATACCTGCGCCATTAACTCCCCACATATGCCAAGGAGTAGATGCCCGTCATCCTGGGGCATCGGGACTCCCGGCAAGGCCATCCTGCCAGGTGGCCCTTGCTGAGGCTGGGTGATGCCCATTTGGAGGGCCCTTGGTCGGAGTGGGTGGCATCAGGGTGGATGACATGCAATGAAGTGTGGTACACCATCTCCTGCTGGTGGCCAGCAACCAGCAGTCTCTAAGCATTCTCGGGCTCAATTCAGTGCACATGAGTACGACCCCAAACTCTTCCCCTCCTTGGCCACATCATGGGAGGAGCGAAAGGCTAAGGGTGGCAGCGAGACTTATTCCCCCGGTATCTGGTTTGTACGAGAGCTGATGGGGAGTCTTCCACGACAGTGAAGCCTCAGTTCTATGTAGAGAATTTAGAGGACAAGTTTGGGGAGGTGGAGGGCTTGTCCAAAATGCACTCTGGGGCAGTTTTGATAAAAACAGCATCCTCTGCCCAGTCACGGGCATTACTCACTTGTGACAGGTTGGGGATGTTTCTGTTACCATTATGCACCATAAGAGCTTAAATATTGTCCAGGGCATTGTATTCCACAGGGACCTTCTTTTGCTGACTGATGACTAGCTGCGCGCCAATTTGGAGCGGCGAGGTGTTCATTTCATCAGGCGCGTTCATCAGGGTCTGAGGGATAATCAGTGCCTTCATCTCGGCCTTCGAGGGTGGTACATTGCCTGGGAAGATCAAGGTGATGGTCTACCACTGTGATGTCAAGCCCTATATCCCTCCTCTGATGCGGTGCTTTAAGTGCTGGAAGTTCGGCCATATGTCTTCCCCCTGTACTTACAGCCTAACATGTCGAGATTGCGGACGCCCATCACATCCCAATACTCCATGTGACCTGCCTTCCATCTGTGTCAACTGCGAAGAGCTTCATTCACCTTGCTCACCAGACTGCAGGATTTTACAGAAAGAAAGGAAAACCATGGAGTACAAGACACTGGTGTGACTGCCCTATACTGAGGCTAAGAGGAAATGTGAATGACTCCATACTGTGCTAATGAATTCCTCTTATGCTGCCGCTATGGCCCCCTGTGGGTTCAGGGGTTAGAATAGGCCCGCGGTATTCCTGCCTGTCGTAAGAGGCGACTAAAAGGAGTCTCACATGTTTCGGCCTTATGTGATTGTCCCCTCTCGGGTTTGACCTCCATCTTTCTAAATTATTCCGAAGAGCGAGCCAGTTGGGGAAGGGCGCCTTACATGGTGCACTGTATCCGTCGTGCATTGAGACCTTTAGCCGGCTTTTTCGTCGTTGCAATGGTGTCCCGCTCGTTTTCCATCTCTTGGGCGAGGATACGTCCCTGGGTGCGATTCCCATGCTGCACTCTGCAGTGTTGCTTTTAACTGCGACGACGACCTTGGACATTTTTGCACCTAAGATCCAGCATGGTAGCCAGTCCGTTGTGGTGGGGCCGCCATTTACCCTGTTGGTTGTAGCCCCCTGACAACACAGGGATCGCTCTACTGATGCCTGCGCCGTTAACTCCCCATGTATGCCAAGGAGTAGATGCCCATCTCCCTGGGGCATCAGGACTCCCGGAAATGGCCATCCTGCCAGGTGGCTATTGCTGCAGCTGGGTGGCGCCCGTGGGGAGGACCCTTGGTCGGAGTAGGTGGCATCAGGGCGGATGACCCGCAATGAAGCGTGGTACATCATCTCTCGCTGGCGGCCAGCCACCAGCAGTCTCTAAGCGTTCGAGGGCTCATTTTAAAGCTAACGTTTATGATCCCAAATCGTTCCCCTCCCTGGCCACACTATGGGAGGAACGAAAGGCAATGAATGACAGTGACGTGTATTCGCCCAGGTATCTCGTCTGTACCAGAGCTGATGGTGACTCGTTTCTATCCGTGAAGCCTCAGTTCTTTGTAGAGCATTTAGAGGACAAGTTTGGGGAGGTGGAGGGCTTGTCCAAAATGCGCTCTGGGTCAGTTTTGATAAAAACGGCATCCTCTGCCCAGTCACGCAAGTTACTTGCTTGTGACAAGTTGGGGGATGTTAACGTTACCATCACCCCACATAAGAGTTTAAATATGGTCCAGGGTATTATTTTCCATCGGGACCTACTTTTGCAGTCTGATGACGAGCTGCGCATCAATTTAGAGTGCCGTGGTGTACATTTCGTCCGGCGCGTTCATCGGGGTCCGAGGGACAATCAGGTAGCTACCGGTGCCTTCATCTTGGCCTTCGAAGGTGATACATTACCAGAGAAGGTCAAGGTGATGGTCTACTGATGTGACATCAAACGCTATATCCCTCCCCCGATGCGGTGCTTTAAGTGCTGGAAGTTCGGTCACATGTCCTCTCGCTGTACTTCTGGCCTCACATGTCGAGATTGTGGACGCCCATCTCATCCCAATACTCCATGTGCCCCGCCTCCCATCTGTGTCAACTGCGGGGAGCACCATTCACCTTGCTCGCCAAACTGCAGAATCTTCCAGAAAGAACGCAAAATCATGGAATATAAGACCCTGGACCGACTGACCTACACTGAGGCTAAGTGGAAATTTGAACGGCTACATCCCGTGTGCATGATGTCATCTTATGCCTCCACTGTCACTCCTGCTCCAGCTCCTTCAGCTGCAAGTCATACCATCAGCTCTCAGAGTCAGAGGACCTCACCTGCCCCCTTGACGATGGGGGCCCCTTCTCTCGCTGTTGCTCCCACACCATCTGCCTCGGGAGCAGCACCCACTAAACCACTGGGGACACCAGTCCCCACTTCTAAGCCGGAGAAGCGTAAGTCTTCTTCGGCTTCTCTCGCTCGGAAGGGATCCCTTGGGTCACTCCCTTCCCAGGTTCCTACCAGCGGCACAGCAGACACCAACCAGTGGCTGAAGACGCCACAGGTCGGTGGTCTACGGGCTTCACGATCCTCTTCGGTCCCAGAGACTGACTCCAATAAGCCCTCTCAACAACGGCAACCAAAGGAACAGCGAGAGAAAACGACTTTGAAGACCCGTAAGACCAAGACCCCTGCGGTGGCACCTACTCCATCGCTACCTAAAAGCTCTGCGTCTGACGATGAGGTGGAGATCCTTGCGTCCGCTGAGGACCTCGATCTCGGCGGTCCCTCAGACGCAATGGATAGCACTTGCACGGGAGGCAGCAGGTGACCCAGCGGCGTAATCTGCCTTCCCAGTCCTGTCACGCCTTTCTCCGCCATGGACAATACCATCCTCCAGTGGAACTGCAGCGGTTTCTTCCACCATCTAGCTGAGCTCCCCCAACTTATCAGCCTTCACCCTTTCTTCTGCATTGCTCTTCAGGAAACTTGGTTTCCAGCAATGCGAAACCCCGCCCTCCGTGGCTATCGGGGTTATTATAAGAACCGGGCAGCATATGAAAGGGTGTCTGGTGGTGTCTGCCTCTATGTCCTTAACTCTCTGCACAGCGAGTCTGTCCCTCTCCACACACCTTTAGAGGCTGTCGCTGTTCGGGTGTGGATGCCACAGGCTGTTACCGTCTGCAGTCTTTACCTTCCACCAGATGGTGATGTCTCGCAGCATGTCCTGGCTGCGCTGATAGCCCAATTGCCGCCATCTTTCTTGCTATTGGGCGACTTCAACGCCCATAACCCTCTGTGGGGTGGGTCAGTGGAAACAGGTAGGGGCGCCACCGTTGAGCGTTTATTGTCGCAGCTCGATCTCTCGATTTTAAATGATGGTGCCTTCACACACTTCAGTGTGGCGCATGGCACGTACTCCGCCATTGACCTTTCAATCTGTAGCCCTAGCATCTTACCGTCTGTCCAACGGAGTGTGCATGACGACCTGTGTGGTAGTGACCACTTTCCGATCTTTCTGTCACTACCACAGCGTCACTCTTCTGGGCGCCCTAGCAGATGGGCTATGAATAAGGCTGACTGGGACTTGTTCTCCTCCACTGCCGCTGTTGAGCCTCTCTCTAATGATGACATTGATGCGGTGGTTCAATCGGTCACCACCGGCATCGTTACTGCCGCTGAATCTGCCATTCCCCATTCCTCTGGGTCCCCTCGGCGGCGGACTGTGCCTTGGTGGTCGCCTGAGATCGCTGCAGCGATTAAAGATCGTCGGCGGGCGCTACAGCGTCACAAGCAACATCCCTGCATTGAACACCTCATCACCTTCAAACGGCTGCGAGTGCGGGCCCGCCGCCTTATCCGCCAAAGCAAGCAGGAGTGCAGGGAGCGGTATGTGTCCACCATTGGCCTCCATGTCTCTCCATCGCAGGTCTGGGCCAAGATCCGACGCCTCTATGGCTATCGGACCCCTGTCAGCGTCCCTGCGCTCTCACTGATTGGAGCAGTTTGTACAGACTCCGACGAAATTGCCAACAGCTTGGCAGAGCATTTTGCTCTTAGTTCCACTTCTTCCAATTACCCGCTGGCCTTCCACTCCATTAAAGAGCGGATGGAACGTCGGAGCCTTTCATTTCGCACCCACCACCCAGAATCTTACAATGCTCCATTCAGTGAGTGGGAATTTCGCAGTGCCCTAGCCGCTTGTCATGATACTGCTCCTGGGCCATATGGCATCCACTGTCAGATGCTGAAACACCTTCAGTGGACTGCCAGCGGCGCCTCCTCAATCTTTACAACCGTCTTTGGGTCGAGGGGGAGTTTCCGTTGCGATGGCGGGAAAGCGTTGTCGTCCCCGTTTTGAAACCTGGAAAGAGCCCTCTGGAGGTGGACAGCTACCGTCCCATTAGCCTCACCAACGTTCTTTGCAAGTTGCTTGAACGGATGGTGAGCCGGCGCTTGAATTGGGTACTGGAGTCTCGGGGTCTTCTGGCTCCGTCTCAGGGTGGGTTCCGTAAAGGCCGCTCGGCCACCGACAATCTGGTGAGCCTGGAGTCGGCCATTTGTACTGCCTTTGCCCGCCGTCGGCACCTGGTCGCTGTCTTTTTCGACATGCGGAAGGCGTACGATATGACATGGCATCATCACATCCTTTCTACGCTTCATGGATGGGGTCTTCGGGGCCCTCTGCCGATCTTTATCAGAAATTTTCTCTCGTATCGTACCTTCCTCGTGCAAGTCGCGGCCTCATATAGTTCCTCCCACGTCCAGGAGACTGGTGTGCCACAGGGTTCTGTTTTAAGTGTCTGCCTGTTTTCAATAGCCATTAACGGGCTCGCTGCGGCCGTGGGAAATTCTGTCTCCGCTTCCCTGTATGCTGACGACTTCTGCCTTTACTACAGCTCTACTGGCATTGCAGCTGTTGAACGTCAGCTACAGGGCGCTATCCACAAGGCGCAGTCTTGGGCTGTAGCTCATGGGTTCCAGTTTTCGCCAGCCAAGACCTGCGTTACGCATTTCTGCCGGCGACGTACTGTCCACCCGGCGCCCTGGCTTTATCTTGCCGGCGAACTTTTTTGAGTGGTGGAATCACACAGGTTTTTGGGGGTGGTTTTCGATGCCCGGTTGACTTGGCTGCCTCATATCCGGCAGCTCAAACAGGCGTGTTGGCGGCACCTCAGTGCTCTGCGATGCTTGAGCCACACCCGCTGGGGCGCCGACCGATCTACCCTGTTACGGTTCTACCAGGCGTTAATCCAGTCTCGCCTGGATTATGGGAGCCGGGCTTATGGGTCAGCATCCCTATCTGCGTTGCAGGTGCTGGACCCAATCCTCCATAGCGGGATACGCCTTGCCACTGGTGCTCTCCGCACCAGCCCTGTGGACAGCATACTAGTGGAGGCAGGTGTCCCTCCACTGCGGTTACGACGCCAACAATTACTGGTTGCTTATGCTGCCCATGTTTTTACCTTGCCCGGGCATCCAAATTACCGTGTCCTGTTCCCGCAGTCAGTCGTCCATCTGCCAGACCGTCGGCCCCGGTCGGGTTGTCCGATCGCCGTACGCGTCAAGGAGCTTCTCTCCGGGCTTGGGTTTTTCCCTGTTCCACCTCCTTTCCGGGCACTTCTGCGTACACCCCTGTGGAGTGTGCCTCGCCCTTGCCTTCGGCTCGACTTAGCACAGGGCTCGAAGGACTCAGTACCTCCAGAGGCCTTCCGCCGCTGCTTTTATTCCATCCTGGCCACGTATCAGGGCTCTGGCATAGTTTACACTGACGGCTCGATGGTCGCTGGTCGAGTCAGTTATGCGCTAACTCTAGGGGACCATTCCGAACAATGTTCCTTGCCGGATGGCTGCAGCGTTTACACTGCTGAGCTAGTTGCCATCTTTCGTGCCCTAGAGTATATCCGCTCCTGCTCAGGTGAGTCCTTCGTTATCTGTAGCGATTCCCTGAGCGGTTTAGGAGCTCTCGACCAGTGTTTCCCTCGTTCCCATCTGGTGCTGGCTATCCAGGAGTCCCTGCATACTCTTGCGCGTTGCGGCCGCTCTGTGGTGTTCGTGTGGACCCCAGGCCATGTTGGGATACCTGGCAATGAGAATGTTGACCGCCTGGCGAAAGAGGCCACTAGTAAATCATCTCTGGAGATTGGCCTCCCGGAGGCTGATTTGCGGGCAGTCCTACGCCGCGAAGTTCTTTCGGTTTGGGACGCTGAATGGCGCAATCTGCCCACGCCCAACAAACTCCGTCCAATCAAGGCGACGACGACTGTGTGGCGGTCGTCCATGCAGGTCTCCCGCAAGGAGTCTGTTGTCCTCTGCCGGCTGCGCATTGGGCACACTCGGCTTACGCACGGCCACTTATTGCGCCGTGAGGACGCACCTCTATGTCGCTGCGGCTCCGTTTTATCTGTGGTCCATATTTTATTGGAGTGTCCGCTTTTAGCTGTGCTCAGGCAGTCGTTCGCATTGCCTGACGCGCTCCCTGCCCTTTTAACAGATGACTCTGCTACGGCTGACTTAGTTTTACGTTTTATTTGGGCAGGGGGTTTTTATCATTTAATCTAAGTGTTTCTGTTTTATCTTATTGTTTTGTGTTGATTATTGCCTTTGGCCTCCGGTTTTAAACTGATTTTTTAATGTGTTTTAAGTGGTTGGCTTTTCCTTTTTTATTTCTATGGTCGGCCAACCACCGTCACACTCTGTGTGATTTTAGTTCGTTTTGTCTGGTCTTTGTCTCAGTTTCTCTTGTTCTGTGTCGTCTGTGCTTTATTCTGTTAATCGTTTTTATTCTCTGTGGGTGTTTTTAGTACTTGGAAAAAGGGACCGATGACTGTAGCAGTCTGGTCCCTTTAATCCCGCAAACCAACCAACCAACCTGCCGCTATGACAACAGTGATAGCCCCATCAGTTCAGTAAGACTACACCTGCCCCCATGACCGTGTTGCACACTACCGTCAATGTTGCTCCTGCACCACATACTTGGGTAACTACGCCCGCCCGCCCCCCCCCCCCCCCTCCCCCCCCCAAACATCAGCGATGTCCATCCCCACTTCTAAGCCGGAGAAGCATCCAACTTCTTCGCCTCCTCTCACTCGAGAGGGGTCCCTTGGGTCCCTCCCTTCCCAGGTTTCCACCAGTGGGAAGGATGATGCCCGCCGGTGATGTAAGTGCCAACAAGCAGCCGGTCGTAGGGCTTCACGATCCTCCTCAGTCTCGGAGACTGAATCAGTGAAGTTCTCCCAGCCAGTGAGACCCAAGGGGCAGCAAGAAAAGTCCAAGAAGAAGATCTCTAAGACCATGGAACTTGCAGTGGCGCCCACCCCACCTCAACCTACAAGCTCTGCGTCTGAAGATGGGGTGGAAATTCTGGCGTCCGCTGAGGACCTAGAGCTCGCCGGACCCTTACACACCATGGAAGTCGATTGCACAGGCACTCAGTCGGTGGCAGCGGTGTTCCCGTGACGTAATCTGCCTCCTCGGTCCCTTCACGCCTTTTTCGGCTGCGGACAATGTCATCCTCCAGTGGAATTGCAGTGGTTTTTTTCCACCACTTTGCTGAGCTCCGACAACTTCTCAGCCTTCACTCTTTCTTGTGCATTACTCTGCAGGAAACTTGGTTTCCGGCAATGCGAACCCCCGCCCTCCTTGGCTATTGGGTTTATTATAAGAATCGGGCAGCTTATGAGAGGGTATCTGGTGGAGTCTGTGGCTACGTCCTTACAGCGAGTGTGTCCCTCTTCAAACACCTTTAGAGGCCACGTGCAGGTTGGTCCCTCCCATAGTTCCTCCCGAGTCCAGGAGAATGGGGTCCCGCAAGGCTCTGTCTTGAGTGTCTGCCTCTTTTTAGTTGCTATCAGTGAGCTAGCTGCAGCTGTGGGAACGTTCGTATTGGCCTCTTTGTATGCTGATGACTTTTGCCTGTACTGTGGCTCCACTGGTATTGCGGTTGCTGAACAGCTGCTGCGTGCAGTCTTGGGCAGTCACGCACGGCTTCCAGTTCTCGGCTGCCAAGACCTGTGTCATGCATTTCTGCTGGCATCGCACTGTTCACCCTGAGCCACAGCTTTATCTCGACAGTGAACCTCTTGCCGTGATGGAGACGCATCGGTTTTTGGGATTGTTTTTTTGATGCCTGGTTGACGTCGCTCCCTCATATTCGCGGCTTAAACAAACGTGCTGTCACCATCTTAACGCTCTTTGTTGCTTGAGTCACACCAGCTGGGGCGCCGATCGGTCTACCCTTGTATGACTGTATCAGGCATTGATTCAGTTCCATCTCAATTATAGGAGTCTGGCCTACGGTTTGGCATCGCCTTCCACATTGTGATTCCTTGACCCCTTACTCCACTGCGGGATCTGACTCACAACTGGAGCTTTCCACACAATCCCTGTAAACAGCCTACTTGTGGAGGCTACTGTCTCTCAATTGCAAATTCAGCGCTAACGACTACTGTCCACTTTTGCTACACATGTTTGTAGCTTTCCTGGGGTTCCAAATTACCCTCTCCTGTTCCCCAGCTCGGTTGTCCATCTTCCAGAATAGTGACCCTGGTCAGGGTGTATGATTGCGTGTCACGTTCGGGCTCTTCTCTCTGGGCTCGAGTTTTCCCTCTCCTACCTCTTTTTCTGGGCTCATATACATATACCCCCATGGTGTGTGCCCTGCCCATGCCTTCGGCTGGCTCTGGCACAGGGCCCGAAGGACTCAGTCCCTCCTAAGGCCCTGTGCCACCACTTTCTTTCCTTCTTTGCTGTGTTTCACAGCTCTCATGGGGTCTATATCGATGGTTCGATGGTTGCTGGTCAAGTTGGTGATGCTATTACTCTTGGGGATCATTCTGAACAATGCTCATTGCCAGCTGGCTGCAGTGTTTTCACTGCAGAGCTGGTAGCCTTCTCTCGCGCCCTTGAGTATATCCGCTCCTGCTCAGGTGTGTCCTTAGTCATCTGTAGTGACTCCCTGATCGGTTTAGGAGCTGTCGACCAGTGTTTTCCTCACTCTTGTCTGGTGATGGCTATCCAGGAGTCCATCCATACTCTTGTCTGTTGCAGCCACTCCGTGGTTTTTATGTGGACCCCAGGTCATGTCGGCATCCTGGGTAATGAATGTGTTGACATGCTGGCCAAACAGTCTGTTGGTGCACCTGCTTTGGAGATTGGCCTTTCGTAATGTGGTCTCCATTCAGTTTTGTGGCGGAAGGTCCTTGGTACCTTAGGTGATGAATGGCGCACCCTGCCTTCACCCAACAGTCTTCGGATCGTCAAGGAGACTACTGGTGTCTCCTCCTTGCGGGCCTCTCACAAAGAATCTGTTGTACTCTGCCGGCTGCACATTGGCCACACCTGGATGATGCACCATTATTATTGCACCGCGAGTACCCATCTCCCTGTCGCTGTGGTTCAGCATTGACAGTGGTCTAAATTTTATTGGACTGTCCGCTTTTAACTGTGCTCAGGCAGACGTTTGTGCTGCCTGATATACTCCCTGCACTTTTAACAGATGATGCTGCCATGGCATACGGTTTTAGATTGGGCTTTTTAGTGTGTCTGTTGGTGGTGGGCTTTTCCTGTTTTTGTTTCCATGGTTAACCAACCACTGTAACACTCTGTGTGTTTTTAATTCCTCTTTTCTGGTCTTTGTCTATGTCTTTCGTGTTCTGTGTGATTCCTTGTCATCTCCGTTGCTTGTTTTTGTTCCTTGTGTGTGTTTCATGATCATGGAAAAAGGAACCAATGGCCTTCGTAGTCTGGTCCTTTCAACCGCAACAGAACAACCAACCTGAATCAGTGAAGCCCTCCCAGTGGGACAGACCTAAGGGGCTTCGAGAGAAAGCTAAAAAGCAAAAGACCCCCAAGACTCAAGGAACTGCAGTGGTACCCACACCACCGCTACCTAAAAGCTCTGCGTCTGAGAATGAGGTGGAGATTCTGGCATGTGCTGAGGACCTAGATCTTGACGGACCCTCAGACCCAATAGGCACACACTGCTCAGGCAGTAAGTTGGTGGCAGCAGGTGACCCTGAGGCGTAAACCGCCTCATGGAATTTTCAATGCCTTCCCAGCCTCATGATGCTGCTATCCTCCAGTGGAATTGCGGTGGTTTTTTCCACCACCATGCTGAGCTCCATCAATTTCTCAGCCTTCACCCTTTCTTCTGCATTGCTCTCCAGGAAACTTGGTTTCCGGCAATGTGAACCCCCGCCCTCCTTGGCTTTTGGGGTTATTATAAGAATTGGGCAACTTCTGAGAGGGTATCTGGTGGAGTCTGTGTCTATGTCCTTAACTCTCTTTACAGCGAGTGTGCCCCTCTTCAAACACCTTTAGAGGCTGTCGCTGTTCAGGTGCAGACGCCTCAGGCTGTTACTCTCTGCAGTCTCTATCTTTTACCGGATGGCGGATGTTGATGTCCCACAGCATGTATTGGCTGCGCTGATAGCCCAGTTGCCGCCACCTTTTCTGTTATGGGGTGACTTTAACGCCCATAACCCTTTGTGGGGTGGATTAGTGGCAACAAGCTGAGGCACTGTCGTTGAGCGAGTGTTGGCACAGCCTGACCTTTCTCTTTTATATAATGGTGCCTCCACACATTTCCGTGTGGCGCATGGCATGTACTCAGCCATCGATGTTTTGGTCTGCAGCCGTGGCCTTCTACCCTCTGTCCAATGGAGTGTGCATGACTACTTGTGCAGTAGTGACCACTTTCTGATCTTCTGTCACTGCCACAGCGTTACTCACCTGGGCACTTCCCCAGATGGGCTTTGAATAAGGCTGACTGGGCCTCATTCGCCTCCATTGCCACTCTTGAGCCTCTTTCTCGTGACACCATTGATGTGGTGGTTCACACAATAACCACCCTCAATGTTTCTGCAGGGTAATCTGCAATTCCCTGTTCTTCCGGCTCCCCCAGTGGAGGACTGTGCCTTGGTGGTCACCCGAGATTGTTGCATCGATTAGAGATTGCAGACAGGCCCTCTAGCATGATAAGCAGCACCCGTCATTAGAACACCTCATCGCCTTTAAATGGCTTCATGCCCAAGTCCGCCGCTATATTCACCGTCGGAAGCAGGAGTCCTGGGAAAGGTATGTCTCCATCATTGGCATCCGCACCTATCCATCGTAGGTTTGGACCAAGATTCGGTGACTCTATGGCTATCACACCCCTGTCAGCGTCTCTGGGCTTTCTCTGAATGGGGGCAGTCTGTACTGGATCAGGCATGTTTGCTGAACTCTTAGCAGAGAATTTTGCTCAGTGTTCTGCTTCTATGAATTACCCGCTGGCCTTCTGCTCCCTGAAAGAGCGGTTGGAAAGTCGGAGCTTTTCATTCGATACACGCCACCCCGAATCATACAATGCTCCATTCAGTGTGTGAGAACATAGCCGCTTGCCTCGCGGGTCAGATCACATCCACTGTCAGGTGCTCAAACAGCTCTTGGAGAACTTCTAGCGACACCTCTTTGACCTTTTCAACCCCATCTGGGGAGGGCGAGTTCCCGTCCAAATGGCGGTAAACCATTATCATCCCAGTGTTGAAGCCTGGCAAGAACCCATTGGAGGTGGGCAGCTACCGCCCCATTAGCCTCACCAGCATTCTGTGCAAGTTGCTTGAATGCATGGTGAGCCGGAAGTTGAGTTGGCTCTGTATCTCGGGGCTTTCTGGCTCCGTCTCAGGGTGGGTTCCGTAAGAATCACTCTGCCACCGATAATCTGGTCTGTCTTGAGTCTGCCATCCGTATGGCATTTGCCTGCTGTCAGCATCTGATTGCCATCTTTTTGACATGCGGAAGGCATATAATACAACATGGCGACATCACATCCTCACCACAGTTGATGGGTGGGGTCTTGTGGGGCCAGCTCCTGATTTTTATCCAAAATTTTCTGTCGCTTCATTCCTTCCGAGTGCAAGTTGGTCCCTCCCACAGTTCCTCCCAAGTCCAGGAGAATGGGGTCTCGCAAGGCTCTGTCTTAAGTGTCTGCCTCTTTTTAGTTGCTATCAGTGGGCTAGCTGAAGCTGTGGGAACTTCCATATTGGCTTCTTTGTATGCTGATGACTTGCCTGTGCTATAGCTCCACTGGCATTATGGTTGTTGAATGGCAGCTACAGGGTGCCATCCGCAGGGTGCAGTCTTGGGCCATCACGCACAGCTTCCAGTTCTTGGCCACCAAGACCTGTGTCATTCGTTTCTGCTGGCACTGCACTGTTCACCCTGAGCCATGGCATTATCTTGATGGCGAACCTCTTGCCATGATAGAGACGCATCGGTCTTTGGGCTTGCTTTTTGATGTCCGGTTGACTTGGCTCCCTCATATTCGGCAGCTTAAACAAACATGCTGGCGCCATCTTAATACTCTTCATTGCTTGAGTCATACCACCCGAGGCGCCAATTGGTCTACCCTTCTACGACCGTATCAGGCGTTGATTCAGTCCCGTCTCGATTATGGGAGCCTGGCTTCCAGTTCGGCATTCTGCATTTTGGTTGCTTGACTTCATACTTCACTGCGGGATCCGACTTACAACTGGAGCTTTCCGCACAAGCCCTGTAAACAGCCTATTTGTGGAGGCTGGTGTCCCTCCATTGCAGATCTGGCACCATCGACTGCTGGCCGCTTATGCTGCACATGTTTGTAGCTTGCCCAGGCATCCCAATTACAGTCTCCTGTTCGCCAACTCGGTCGTCTTCCCGGACGGCGGCCCCGGTCAAGGTGTATGATCGTGGCTCGCGTCCAGGCTCTTATCTCTGGGCCTGAGTTTTTCCCTCTCCTACCTCTTTTCCAGGCCCATTTACGTATCCCCCCGTGGTTTGTACCCCGCCCATGCCTTCGGCTGGATGTGGCATAGGGCCCGAAGGACTCAGTCCCTCCTAAGGCCCTGCGCCGCGACTTTCTTTCCACCCTTGCCGTGTTTCACAGCTCTCATGGGGTCTATACCGATGGTTGCTGGTCAAGTTGGTTATGCTATTACTCTTGGGGATCATTCTGAACAACGCTCTCTTTCCCTGCAGGTCAGTGTTGACAGTGGTCCACATCTTGTTGGACTGTCCACTTTTAACTGCGCTCGGACAGATGTTTGCGCTGCTTGATAAGCTCCCTGCTCTCTCAATGGATGATGCTGCCATGGCAGGCTTAGTTTTGAGTTTTATTCAAGCAGGGGGCTTTTATTGCCCATTCTGAGGGTTTGTCCCCTTCGTGTGTTGGGTCTGGCCTTTGGCCTACGGTTTTAGATTGGAGTTTTTAGTGTGTCTCTTCATGGTTGGCTTTTCCTATTTTGTTTCCATTGTCGGCCAACCACTGTACAACTCTGTGTGCTTTTAATTCCTTGTTTTCTGGCCTTTGTCTGCGTCTTTCTTGTTCTGTGTTGTTCCTTGTTATCTCCATTGCTTGCTTTTATTCCTTGTGGATTATCATGATTGTGGAAAAAGGGTCCAATGGCCTTTGTAGTCTGGGCCCTTAAACCCCCCACAAACCAAACAACTAACCAGCCAACAGAAGGCTAAAAGTTTCAGATTTTATTTTATTTCTACCTTTCTAACAGTCAAGCATTAATCGCCTTGTAGAACAATGAACCTATTTTTGTCAGTTTGCTAAAGAAATTTGGCTTTTATTAATCTTTTCCGCTGAGACAGTCAATTTGTGTGAAACGAAATGTTTAATTCCACACGATTGGCTAGTTTCAACTGTTTGCAGCATTTCAAGTGCATGTTTCCATATTCTAGCGCGTATGGCATTATGCCATAATCAAGAATCAAACATTAGGTAATACAGTACTGGTACTCCAAAGAATATTTACATCCCAAAAATCACACTGAAGAGCTTAATATCAGGTTGAGGCCTCCTTCATTGGGAATCTGGACATATGAATGTGCACTTTAAGCCGAATTATATACACTCCTGGAAATGGAAAAAAGAACACATTGACACCGGTGTGTCAGACCCACCATACTTGCTCTGGACACTGCGAGAGGGCTGTACAAGCAATGATCACACACACGGCACAGCGGACACACCAGGAACCGCGGTGTTGGCTGTCGAATGGCGCTAGCTGCGCAGCATTTGTGCAACACCGCCGTCAGTGTCAGCCAGTTTGCCGTGGCATACGGAGCTCCATCACAGTCTTTAACAGTGGTAGCATGCCGCGACAGCGTGGACGTGAACCGTATGTGCAGTTGACGGACTTTGAGTGAGGGCGTATAGTGGGCATGCGGGAGGCCGGGTGGACGTACCGCCGAATTGCTCAACACGTGGGGCGTGAGGTCTCCACAGTACATCGATGTTGTCACCAGTGGTCGGGGGAAGGTGCACGTGCCCGTCGACCTGGGACCGGACCGCAGCGACGCACGGATGCACGACAAGACCGTAGGATCCTACGCAGTGCCGTAGGGGACCGCACCGCCACTTCCCAGCTAATTAGGGACACTGTTGGTCCTGGGGTATCGGCGAGGACCATTCGCAACCATCTCCATGAAGCTGGGCTACGGTCCCGCACACCGTTAGGCCATCTTCCGCTCACGCCCCAACATCGTGCAGCCTGCCTCCAGTGGTGTCGCGACAGGCGTGAATGGAGGGACGAATGGAGACGTGTTGTCTTCAGCGATGAGAGTCGCTTCTGCCTTGGTGCCAATGATGGTCGTATGCGTGTTTGGCACCGTGCAATTGAGCGCCACAATCAGGACTGCATACGACCGAGGCACACAGGGCCAACACCCGGCATCATGGTGTGGGGAGCGATCTCCTACACTGGCCGTACACCACTGGTGATCGTCGAGGGGACACTGAATAGTGCACGGTACATCCAAACCGTCATCGAACCCATCGTTCTACCATTCCTAGACCGGCAAGGGAACTTGCTGTTCCAACAGGACAATGCACGTCCGCATGTATCCCGTGCCACCCAACGTGCTCTAGAAGGTGTAAGTCATCTACCCTGGCCAGCAAGATCTCCGGATCTGTCCCCCATTGAGCATGTTTGGGACTGGATGAAGCGTCGTCTCACGCGGTCTGCACGTCCAGCACGAACGCTGGTCCAACTGAGGCGCCAGGTGGAAATGGCATGGCAAGCCGTTCCACAGGACTACATCCAGCATCTCTACGATCGTCTCCATGGGAGAATAGCAGCCTGCATTGCTGCGAAAGGTGGATATACACTGTACTAGTGCCGACATTGTGCATGCTCTGTTGCCTGTGTCTATGTGCCTGTGGTTCTGTCAGTGTGATCATGTGATGTATCTGACCCCAGGACTGTGTCAATAAAGTTTCCCCTTCCTGGGACAATGAATTCACGGTGTTCTTATTTCAATTTCCGGGAGTGTATTTCAGTATGGATCACGAAATTCCGATCCTCTTGGAGTATCCTCTGATGTCTTGTTTCTTTTATGACATAATGTAAGAGCTTTTAATGTTTTACTCGTACAAAAATACATGCTTCCTATGTCATTGTAGCCAAGCAAGTGCAGTGATGCATGTTATCAGGTGCTGTCTGGCAACTGCTGAAACGAACCTATTTCTAAGAGATCATGAGAAAGTATTGTGAATGGTGGTTTGAAAAGCGTTACTTTCAAAGTAAATTATTTTTTACGCAAGATGAACTATGTGTGAGAGTGTACGATGAATTTTTAAACCACAGAGCGTTTGACTCTCATTTAAAAATCCAACTCTTTGCTGAAGAGCCATTCAGAAGGATTTTGAGCCCAGAAGATCACACATTTATGTCATTATTAAAAATTTTACTGGCACATTTGTGTAACACGTGCAAAAAAAAAAAAAAAAAAAAAAAAATCAACGTTATATGTGAAAACTTAGCTTCACCTGCAGCTTATTAATTTTGGAGACCAAGATTATATGCGAAAGCTTTGCTTTTCTTGTAGCAACACTATGTATATTAATTTAAACCATTAACTTTTCCTGTTTGTGTTTTCATGCTACTTAACAGTGATGTTACTATTGGGTGAATACATCACGTGTCCTATGCGCTGAATATCCCCTGTGATCGGCTGGCGAGATCACGTGACATGAGCTATGACTGGCTTACAAAAGTGCATCGCAATCTCGATTTCAATGCTTCAGAAAGTAACATCTGGTGTTTGCTGAAACTCGAATTTATACTTTCATGTTACGAAAATATGCAGCATACATTTTGCTGCACATCAAAGATCTTTCCAAAAAGTGTTTCTTTCCCTTCAGCTTCGCTTTCTTAAGTGCCGGGAAATTCTACGCTGGTGTATAAAACCATAACCATTCAAAGGATTGCTAAGTTTTGAGGGAAAGTATAGTGTCACTTAGCACGGAAAAAGTGTGTTTTCATCTGGGAGAAAGTGTATTTTTAACCGGGAAATCCGGGAATTTTTTCCTCGTCCATGTATACACCTGTTAACCACTCTCATTAAACCTTGTGTGTCGGGCAAAGTCACTGAAAAATTTAAAAACGAATTTAACCATGGAAAAAGCAATTTTGTTAGTGGTCTTAGCTGAGAAATAGTTTTGTAACTCGGAATGAAATCCAGAGTCACCACTGAACAAGAACCAAGCTGTAAAATTCATGTTGTTTGTGTTTATGTAATAAATGAGGAAAATAAATTGATAATAGTAAACCAGTGCTTTGTAAGTGATGATATGGATCACAGTGTAGGATCTTTAAATGTTGATCAGAAAGAAATGCTTAAGTGGGTGTCTGAACACTGCCCACAAGTCAAGAAACCCCATTATTTCTCTGATGGGTTCCCCATCAATATAAAATCAGAAGAAGCTGTAAAAACTTGTGTGAAAACAAACATGAAATTTCCATTGAAACGAAATGTTCCTTTTTTGCTGCTAGCCATTGTAAATCTGTATCTAATGGATTGGAGGGAGAACTGTAAAATTGGTATTGAGAAAAGCCAGTCTTCAACTAGAGACTGATGTACAAATGGCAAGTGCATCTCTTGTTTCTGGTCTGCATGGCTAATGTTGACAAATGTTTTTCCACTTCATAGAGAAAATCAATATAGCTCGCCGATGCAAGAACCTCGAGATAGCCGGTCGAAGTGGCTGTGTGGTTAAAGGCGCTGCAGTCTGGAACCGCAAGACCGCTACGGTCGCAGGTTCGAATCCTGCCTCGGGCATGGATGTTTGTGATGTCCTTCGGTTAGTTAGGTTTAACTAGTTCTAAGTTCTAGGGGACTAATGACCTCAGCAGTTGAGTCCCATAGTGCTCAGAGCCATTTCAAAACCTCGAGATAAGATTTTTGACAACCTGCACAGTACCTGGTACTAGGAGTTTTCACAATTACAAACTACTTTCTTGTGATTCATTAGAAATTAGAAGAGTAGCGTGTTCTCAAAAGCCTTTCTTAATTTTTGCATTCAGTGAAAATGCCCCATAATTTTGACACACACACACACACACACACACACACACACACACACACACACACACTCCCTCCCTCAACAAAGCACTCTTTGTAGCAGCTGTGTATGATGACATGTGGTACTTTGCCTTTATTGATTATGTATGTGATGAAGATGATGCTGAACTACTTTTTTTTCATTGGCCTCCCGGAGACTGATTTCTGAGCCATCTTACGCCGCAAAGTTTTCGCGCTTTGGGTCGCTAAATGACGCGATCTGACCACACCAAATAAACTCTGTGCTATCAAGGAGACTACAACTGTGTGGCGGTCATCCATGCAAGCCACCCGCAGGGGCTCAGTTGTCCTTTGTCGGCTCTGCATTGGCCACACCCGGCTGACGCACGGATATTTACTGCGCCGTGAGGACCCGCCTCTATGTCGCTGCGGGGCGGCTTTGATGGTGGTCCAAATTTTGTTGGCCTGTCACCTTTTAGCTGTGCTCAGGCAGACATTTGCGCTGCCTGATACGCTCCCTGCCCTTTTAACAGATGACACTGCCATGGCAGGCTTAGTTTTGCGTTTTATTCGGACAGGGGGCTTTTATCATTTAATCTAAGTGTTTGTCTTCTTTTGTGTTGAGTCTGGCCCATGGCAAACGGTTTTAGACTGAGTTTTTAGTGTGTTTCTCGGTGATTGGGTTTTCCTTTTTTGTCTCTATGGTCGGCCAACCACTGTCACACTCTGTGTGATTTTAATTCCTTTTGTCTGGTCTCTGTCTAAGTCTTTCTTGTCCTGTGTCGTCTGCCGTCTTTTCCATTGTCTTTATTCTGTGTGGGTGTTTGAAATTTTGGAAAAAGGGACCGATGACTGTAGCAGTCTGGTCCCTTCAATCCCACAAACCAACCAACTACCTTTCTCAATCCACCTATACCATCAATGTCATTTTTATGGTCTGAGAAGGAAGACTCTTGTGTCATTTCTTTGGAAAACATTTTATGTACCGTTGTAGTTCAATTCTTTTATCTTGGCGGCTCGCGCATGCCCGGCCAGACGCGGGAGATTGCTGCGTTGCCAGTAGTACGCGCCAAGAGAAGCAGCACCATAGTATATAGTTCGCAAACTTACGTTTAGGGGGAGCGCGCAGTTTATGAAATAAAGCCACCACGGGTGCACTAACCCTTTCGCTGCTACAGAGACGTGCTCCTCGCATTCCGCGATGTGCGCGATTTTGTCATCATTGCACTGCTTGCCTGTGCAGACACATGGTGTTTTGACTGCTTTGGCACACTTTATCATCCGGTTTCACAAAAACTATTTGGCCCAAAAATTTTATTTTTACACATCTTCTTGACTGATACCTTCCCCCCATAAATGACTTAATTTTGTTTCAAAGTTCAACGCAGTTATTGTGCAGCATTAGATGTAGTAAACCATTGCACGAAATTTTGAAGAGTTTGCAGAGGTAAAAGTCCATAGCGTATACTTTCCGTATGGTAGATTTTAGTTGCCACTAGAAATTTCAAAGAATTACGTTAAAACGAATAAAATTCATGAAGTAATACATTTTGATATTGTTTTTAAATGAAGAAAATATTAAGCACTGAACAAGGTTTGAACTCAGAACCTTGTGCTTAGCACTTCAACCATTACGCTATTGCAGCTCGTCGATGATTACATTTCCGAGAGGACTTTAAAATACCACGCAAAATACCGACAAACACTGTTGGTATGACTATGAATTACTCAAGTTTCGTCAAAGTACAATAGGAAATAAACAATTACTGCTGTTCTTTATTGCGAAAAAGCAGTTAGTGAGAATGATACAAATACCTTTCCTTGCTATCGCCTGAATTAGGAGGCTTATTGCTTGTTTGGTTTAATTAATTAATAGAATATGAAGCAGTTGGTATAAAGAATGCTTTTGCCAAACTTTCTATAAAAGAAAGTCTGCTATCAAGACACTGCTTTCGTTCAATTACTTTATTTATGACTGAAAGTTTCTAAAACTGAAGACACTCGTCCGTGCTCTGCACTGCAGTCGAGCTCTGGCAACGTCGTTCTCTGTTGATTTGTGATGTCAGATGCGCAGAACGAACCTAAACTCGGCCGCCGTCATAAATGACGCGCACTTTAGTGTACCTGAATCTAGCACATTAGGAAGAATGTATAACTTTAATGAAAATAATATGAAGTTACCAAAATCTAATTTGTTGCAGTGGGTTAAAGCTTAATCTTGAGCATTTGATACCGTAAATATTTAGTTAATATTAGTAATGAAAATATTTCAGTTAAAATTATAACTTTTTGCTCTGTACCTTTATTGTTTTAACAAAACATGAGACATGTACTAAAGCTTAACAGTGATAAAAATACTTTAATGTAAAATGGGCATTTAATAAGTAATGCAACGTTTTTCTTTTTCTCGGCCAAGATGAATTGAAAAAATGCAGAATATTTCGTGTGACATGTGGAATATTCCCACTTCAAACCCTATACTTTCGTGAAGCTCCCATAGGTGGCGGCACTATATGTAGTCTTCAAAATGACATTTGTATTCGAGGTGCATTCCAAACTTAGAGCAGTCATTGAGTTTCTTTTGGTGGAAAACAACAAAATCACAGATATTCATAAACACTTATAGAGTGTGTACAGAGGCGTGGCATTGAACAAAAGCATAATCAGTTCTTGGGCGAGGCATCTGTCCTCATTGCATCAAGGTTGCGCAAATCTGTCTGGTCTCCCACATGCCATCTGCGACGTTGGTTCTGATTTCTGATGCCGACCAGTAGAGAGGTACCGTGTGGGTGTAATGCCCACCTCGCATCCCCCTCCCAGTAAGGTGGTGTAAGGTCATCTTATTGAACAGAGACTATGTTGAAAAATATGATTTTGTAGACAAAAGAGTGGGAAATGATATAGTGTATTGGAATCCTGAATAAAACTAACCTACTTTTGGGGGGGGGGGGGGGGGAATGTGGTGCATTACATATTTTACACCCCATGTATAAATGAAAAGCCCATGTCTGTCAAAACCTATGCTGTTTTATTGTTTGTAATCACACTGTAGTTGAGTCTCAAATAAGTAAATAAACAAAAATGGCCTGATAACTGCTCCATCTGAAAGTGTTTTGAATATTAAAGTTGATTTTTTTGTATTACCAGGAGTCGAGTGGAATTATTAAATATTTTTTCCTGTAAAGATACATCTTTTTTCAAGAATCTGGATAAATGTGGTGGTAAGGTGTGAAAAGCTAGCTAAGTTCTGATTTATTTTCTCCCTTAAAGTTATGCAATCCAAATGGGGAGCCTCGGCCATGGGGTTTATGTGTGCTTTTTGCAAACTTTAGTATGTTTTCTCCTCAAAACCTATATGACTTACTTACATCCAAGAAATGGAAGAAATTTTACACTGGCAATTTCCATGGCAAAAGTAAAAAGTAAAAACAAATTTGTGAATAATCTGGGGCAGTGGGTTTCAGGCCTAGATGAACTAACTTGGAATGATCCTTTTTTAACTACAGTAAAAAGTTTCTTGATATCCAATTTATTTGTGCATCCAGTCACAAAATACCCTTTTATCTTATTAGAAAGCCTACAACCTTGGAAATCATTTAAGACTGAAACTAGTTTCGCAGTGTGTTAGAGAAATGTGATATGAATGTTTTTCAACACCCTTGTTTTTTTCCAGTATTCAACAGTTATACACATTAATACTTTTTTGTTATTTTCTTTGTAACTTTACTGCTTAAATAATTGCATTTCTCTTAACTTCTAAAAAAAATTCGAAATCAAAAGCTTCATAAATACCTGAGTTTTGAGTGTTTCTGTACTTTGCATGGACATTCACACAGAGCCACATTATAAGAAGATCATTACATTGAGAATTCAATATTTTATAGTTTAGTAGTTTAGTTTACTAGTTGTCACATTACCAAATCTGATTATCGACCTAATAAGATTCATAGTACCCACACTCATACATTTTCAGGTTCATCTTTATGCAAAGCAAGTCTGTCAGCTACAGGTTTCCAACAGTCTCAGTTGCCATGCAAAAACAAAGCTCTGGCAGATGAAAATGCTAAACTGCGAGCCAAAGTAGCACAGTTACTGGATGAGAAAGAAAAATGGCAGATTAAATATTGCAACCTCCATATGAAAGTTTCAGATTATACAGTGAGTATAACACAGCAAATTTCCTAAACAAATAAGATTCATTTTTATAATACTACAGTAAAATCATGGAGAATGATTGCTGCTTTTGAAGACTAGTAAAAGTTTAATTCTAAGTAAAGATAATTTTCATGTAGAATGTGTGTCCCTATCTAGGGTTCAGATTAGAGCTTTATATTCTGATGTAGAAGTATATAACAGGTTGCCATTCGTTTTATTAGCCATTCTTTCTGCAATTTGTTGTAATTAATGGGCTCAGGTATGTAAATATCATTTAATACGAGCATTAGTATTTCTAACTTACCAAGTATACTAGGTATTTTTAAGAAATTCTGGAACTATGTGCACAAAATTTTTCTATGCTTAACTTTTACTCATTGTGCATGGTCTCCATTGAAACAATCTCCTCCATGATTGATACACAGCTCCCAAGACAGTTTCCACTTCTGGAAGCTGTCGTGGTATGCCTCTTGTTGCAGCGCTTGAAGTGCCATATGAAAATTTTCTTTTATTTCGCCTATTGTTGCAAATCTTCATTGTTTCAACTTCAGAAATAAAGAAAAAGTTCGCATGGGCTAGGCCTGGAGAGTACGGAGGATGAGGCAGTGCACTGATATCTTTTTTTGTGCAATAGTCACGCATCAATAGAGATGAATGTGCGGGTGTGTTATCCTGATGAAAAAGCAATGAATTGTCTCTTCACACTTCAGGCCATTCTTTTTCACATTTTCTCACAGGTGTCGCAACATATCCCAATAGTACCATTGATTAACAGTTTGTGCCTGTGACACAAATTCATTATGAATTAAGCCTTCAATGCCAAAGAAGACTATCAGCATAGCTTTGCCATTCGACCTGACCTGACAACCTTTCTTTGGTCTTGGAGAACCTTCCCCAACCCATTGTGAAGATTGAACCTTGGCTTCGACATCATAACCGTGAACCGACATTCTCACCACTAGTTATGATTCTCTTGAGGAACATATCACCCTCATTTGGCAATACAAAAGCTCTTCACAGATTGCGAGGCGTAGGTTATTATGGTCTTGACTTGTGGGACGAACTTGGTGGCAGCATGGGTGCGTTCCAAGATGCTATACCAGGATTTCATGAAATGATCCGATTGAGATGTTAGATTCTTCTGTAATCTCTCAGACAGTCTGTCTTTGATTGGCATGCACAATTTTGTTGAAGTTCCTGACATGAACGTCATTGGTAGACTTTGAAGAGCATCCTGAATGAGGATGATCTTTATCTTCCATTCGACCATTTTAAACTGTGTGAAACATTCGTTACATCGAGTATTGCTTATGCACTCATCACCGTAGGCTTCCTGCAGTATTTGGTGTCTCTCAAGTTAAGGTTTTCTTGAGTTTCATGCAAAATTTAATGCAGCCACATTCCTACTCTAACTATGCCATCTTGAAATTCACAAACTGTGGGACACACCATTCTACTCAATACACTACTGAACAATAACTAACAGACATATGACAATGAAACTTCTGGAAGTTACACATTAAACACAGGCATGTGCAGAGATGCCAACCACATTTTGCTCCAATGCACCATTGGCGCGAAATTACGAACATCCCAGAAATTTTTTAACCGGCCTCATATATACAGCTGATGGTGGGGACTACAGTCAGTATAAAAGTGCTTAGTTTGAAGCAGTAGTTAACAACCTCAGCTTAGTAATGTTAGTTTAAAGATTTCTGTAATTATCTGTGTGAGCAGATTAGCAGTATTTATAATTTGTTATTAGTATGCTTTACAAAAGTTGCCAGCAGTGACACCTTCTGCTGGTTAATGTATAGCTAGACTTTTTCCACATTGCTGGAGGCTTTCCTTCACGATAGTCCAAGACACATTTCATGATAGTACAAAACGCAACGAGACACTCAAATGAGTAGGTGAATTAGTACTTAAAGTTGGAAACCGAATATATTTTTGAGGCCAGTTACATTTTGATCACTAAAGAAATAATTAAGAGCTATTTTTCTGTACTGTGTGATATCTACACTTCAAAGAATATTTATATTGCTATTATGTTTCTAGAACTATATTTGGCATTACACATTCATGGAACTGAATAATGCTGCACGAATCCTTGAATGTTTGATTAATAAGGAAAGCATTATTTGCAGATTAGAGTGTGTCATTGTATGTGTACTATATTCAGAACATGCATAAAATTAACATTTTAAACCAATTTGTATTTCTATGGTAATTTCTGAAGTCCTGTTAGAATCTAAAACAAATTTTGGAATAAAGGTAACAACACATCGAATAACCCACCTGTTGAATTATCAACAGGCACATGAAGAAAACTAAGCTTCACTAGCTTTTGGACAAATCCTTTTTCCTTATCTAGACGGCGCGTGCACGCGCGCGCACACACACACACACACACACACACACACACACACACACACACACACACACACACCACTACATTGAGCATCAAAATGTGGCCACACAGGTAGGTGTGTGTGTGTGTGTGTGTGTGTGTGTGTGTGTGTGTGTGTGTGTGTGTGTGTGTGTTTGAAATACATTTTACGAATTTATATTTGTTTAAATGTTATTGCTCTGCATACATAATAAAATAACTGGCATGTAGGTCACATTTTCTGCTTCTGAGTCTGAATTTGTGATTCTGCACTTTTATAAAGATTCATGATATTTGTAAGTAATTAATGGTACATAAAACCATACATCCTTATAATAAAAGTAAAATTCTTTTCTTTGCATATTATTTTGTTTGAGTCCAGTGCACCATTAACTGCACTTGAAAGATTGATTCAATTTTAGTTTACATTGAAATTCTGTCTCATGGGTACAACCTTACTTTTTACAGCAGTTAAAATCCTGTAATGATCAAATGTACACATTATAACAGCACTGGAAACACTGCGCTGTTTGTGATGTTTTTGCCAAGAACTACAATTATTAGCTAAAAAAATATTGACAAGGGACTAGTAAAAGTACATTATCAATACTGCTATTATGTATCAAATCTTACTTGTCTCTGCTGGACCCAATGTCAAAGGTGGCCTAGGGATCCCCTGTGATCTAGCAAATGGAGTGAGCTTTTGGTACTTGCAGAAAAGACATATAGGTAGCCAGTCTGTGGATCAACTCGTGGCGTGAACATGTACGAATAGGTGCAGAAAAGACATACAGGTAGCCAGTCTGTGGATCAACTCATGGTGTGAACATGTACGGATAGGGGCATGAAGTATTTATTTTATGGATAATATTGTGCAGTATGAAGCAATTTATTATGCTTTATGGTGTCCAGCTGGCATTGTACATGAAAATGGCTAACTCCAGTGAAAATGTAAATAGTGTCAGTTTTCTGTAATCTGAATGGGGTTTAGATTGGCGAGGGATATTTTTGCTAACTCAAGATACAGTAAACCCAGTGATATTCATGAACTGTTTAATTTCGAGATCTTTATTCATCATAGTATATTTATTTAGTCTTCTACTGAAGGCTGGAAGCAGTAAACTGAGAAGACACTCCACATAGGCACATGGTTATGGAAGTTATTACAGAGATTCTGTAATGTTTCTCCATGAGAAACACTGACAAAAAAATTATTTGTATATTTTGTGTGACAAGCTGATTTATATTGCTCATTGATTACTGTGTAGACTATTAAATAGGGGAGAACACTGGAATATAACACTTTACCTCTGTTTATCCCTATCAGTTTGCCCTGAGAACAAAGGATTCTAGGTGTTTAGTTCGGATAAATGATTAACAGAAAAAAGTTAAAATGATTTTCTTCCTGCTTTTATTATTTGAGCACTAGTCAGATAATTGTGCCGTTAGTGATGTTGACTGTTCGCAAGATGTTGATGTGCTACACAAAAGCGTTTGGAACAATTAGCTGTAGAACGAGCACTGCTTTCTGGTATTGTCTCCATCCCGTGACAGAGGAAGAGAATAGAACAACCAGGGAGAGTAAAAAAAGTATGTCTGCCTTGCTCTACAGTTAGCATAGGACAACATCATTAAATTATATTGTAATAAAATGAACTTTGTGTGCTGAGATACCAAAACACAAGTTTCTCAGGGATAAGTTGTCCAGAAATGCTGTGGAAAATATCCTGATTCGTCCGAATCAGTGTGGGAGCAAACAAGTGAAATAAATGAACTGTCCATAAAATCATCCGAAAAGACAAGGCAACGTAGAATTGGAAACTGTCATTTTGAGACTGCCATAATATACGATGCAGTTTGTAAGATACAGTGCCTGATATTAGGAAGAATGAATAGCAAATCATAATTTTTCTTTTATTGCATTATGTAATGTGACAGTGTTACAGACTTTGTAATCTTTCAGTTGTGTTCTTTTCATGTATTTGGTCTGGTGTCCTAGCTGGACACAAAGATCTCAAACTACACAATGGAACATGCAATTTCAGAGGACACCACACTACACAGATGACACCATGATAGGTGTGACGAATTTTGTAGCCGTAGATGATTTCCACATTAGACATTTAAGGGAGTGCAACCATAGTTAAACAAAACACAAGATGCAAAATAAATCAAAACAATCTGTTGGTATTGCAGCATGTGGCAACAGGTTCACTTGCAGCCACCAGGATTCCACTAGGGTCAATATGACCGTATAAGCTCATTTGAAATAGATACCGCCCTTGTTTTTAAAACTATTATTTTTAAAAATATATGATTTTCTCCCTTTGAGTCTATTATTTCCATTAATTGTTCAGTTGTTGTGTTTACAACACATTAAAATTTATTCACTATACCAAGTACCACAGTACATGTGTAAAAATGAAAATAACGTTTTCTGCTGTTGGGATTTCTTATCTCACCTGTTGTTTTGCATTGCCTCAGTTGTATGTGCTTTGCCTCAGCGTCTCATAGAATTACATTACAAGTAGAAAACGTTTGAGTCCCCCTAAAACACAAGCAATTTTGAATGAAGAAGAGGAATTGAGTGAAATATCATCTGGTGATGACTGAGAGTCTGATATAATTATTTCCGAAAATGATGAATCAACTGAAGATTCTTGTGATAATTTTGGAGATTTGGAAACTATTGTTCCCGAAGTTGATATATCAAATCAGAATGTTTTCAAGTAAGTATACTTCATCTACCATTTGATTACAATGTCTGTAATAATAATAATAATAATAAAATAATAATAATAATAAAAGACTGTCAGAAAGTGAGCTTTCAGTCAGCAGGGCTTTCTTTGGAAGTAGACTACAAAAGCTTGCTACCCTCCCCCCCCCTCACACACACACACACACACACACACACACACACACACACACACACACACACACACACACACACACCACTGTCTCTGACTGCACACACACCACTGTCTCTGACTGCTTGCAGAGCCAGGCCTCGTTGGATGAAAGCTCACTTTCTTACAGTCTTTATGTTTCGCCTGTGTGCGACTCAGCTTCTCAGCCATATGGTGAATAGCAACTATCCTTTTCATAATACTGTAACATTCCATCCTGTTGTTTTCAGCTCCAGAAATAGAAAAAAATGCAAATAAAATCTTGGTAGATACAGAGAAGGCAGCCAACAAGAAACATACTGAAGACAGTTAAAATCCAATGTAGCTTGGTGTAAGGAATGTAAATACTATGCAGTCGGCATTGAATTATTTATGAAGCCAAGCATTTTCCAGAATGTTTTGTAGAGTGTGAACAAAGAAGGTAACATTTGTTTTTGGATGAAATGGATAGATCTCAATATAGAAGAATTTACGTTCTTTGTTGGGCTGCTTATACTTGCAGAAGTATACAAAGGTTATAAAGAGAACATAGTGTTTTTTATGGAACAAGGAGCATATCTGACCCATTTTCAATAGTTCTGTGGCTGGGAACAGCTTTACAGGAGGAGCTGTATTCGGTAATCTGACACGCGGTAGCAGTAACAGAATTATAGCCCTGATAAATTAGCTCGCATAGGTGATATATTTGAACGGTGGGTATGAGCATTACATGATGCACATGAAGCATTGAAGCATACGAGAATATTACAGTTGATGAACAACTGGTAACTTTTAGAGGTAGGTGCCTTTTTCACCAGTACATCCATTCAAAACCCAAAAAGTATATCAACATACGGGTTGCATGTGACAGCATTGATTATAATGCTGCAAACCTGCAAGTGTACACAGAAAATGGTGAAGACCAGCCTATAAGAACAAATTGGGGGGGGGGGGGGGGGGTTGCTGCGTAGTGTTGGAATTGACAGAAATTTTATGCAGGTGTGTTATATACATCACAACAGATAATTTATTTACAAGTCTGGAGTTGCCAAATGAATGAGAACAAAACAGATGACTATGCTCATCATCATCATCATCATCATTTAAGACTGATTATGCCTTTCAGCGTTCAGTCAGGAGCATAGCCCCCCTTATAAAATTCCTCCATGATCCCCTATTCAGTGCTAACATTGGTGCCTCTTCTGATGTTAAACCTATTACTTCAAAATCATTCTTAACTGAATCCAGGTACCTTCTCCTTGGTCTGCCCCGACTCCTCCTACCCTCTACTGCTGAACCCATGAGTCTCTTGGCTAACCTTGCTTCTCCCATGCGTGTAACATGACCCCACCATCTAAGCCTGTTCGCCCTGACTGCTACATCTATAGAGTTCATTCCCAGTTTTTCTTTGATTTCCTCATTGTGGACACCCTCCTGCCATTGTTCCCATCTACTAGTACCTGCAATCATCCTAGCTACTTTCATATCCGTAACCTCAACCTTATTGATTAGGTAACCTGAATCCACCCAGCTTTCGCTCCCATACAACAAAGTTGGTCGAAAGATTGAACGGTGCACAGATAACTTAGTCTTGGTACTGACTTCCTTCTTGCAGAAGAGAGTAGATCGTAGCTACACCTCGCTTCCAGTTCTTTCACTATGTTGCCATCCTGTGAGAATATGCATCCTAAGTACTTGAAACCATCCACCTGTTCTAACTTTGTTCCTCCTATTTGGCACTCAATCCGTTTATATTTCTTTCCCACTGACATTACTTTCGTTTTGGAGATGCTAATCTTCATACCATAGTCCTTACATTTCTGATCTAGCTCTGAAATATTACTCTGCAAACTTTCAATCGAATCTGCCATCACAACTAAGTCATCCGCATATGCAAGACTGCTTATTTTGTGTTCACATATCTTAATCTCACCCAGCCAGTCTATTGTTTTCAACATACGATCCATAAATAATATGAACAACAGTGGAGACAGGTTGCAGCCTTGTCTTACCCCTGAAACTACTCTGAACCATGAACTCAGTTTACCGTCAACTCTAACTGCTGCCTGACTATCCATGTAAAGACCTTTAATTGCTTGCAAAAGTTTGCCTCCTATTCCATAATCTCGTAGAACAGACAATAACTTCCTCCTAGGAACCTGGTCATATGCCTTTTCTAGATCTATAAAGCATAGATACCATTCCCTGTTCCACTCATAACACTTCTCCATTATTTGTCGTAAGCTAAAGGTCTGGTCCTGACAACCTCTAAGAGGCCTAAACTCACACTGATTTTCATCCAATTGCTCCTCAACTAATACTCGCACTTTCCTTTCAACAATACCTGAGAAGATTTTACCCACAACGCTGATTAAAGAGATACCTCTGTAGTTGTTACAATCTTTTCTGTTTCCATGTTTAAAGATTGGTGTGATTACTGCTTTTGTCCAGTCTGATGGAACCTTCAACTTTTGTGGTCCTGTCCTCCTCAGTTGCGCGTAATACTACGGTATATTGATAATTTTCACTTATGGACCGTCTGACAGCAACTGAATAAAACACAATTTTAGTGCCATACGCGTTTCGCCTTTATTTTCTGCAAGGTATCATCAGTGGCAGGTTGCGTAGACAGTTTCTTACATATTACGCTCCTGTTGCATTTTTGTTGTTGTTCTTCTTCCTGTGAGCGTCAATTTGCTGTTTTTTCCGCATTCCACAGCACTATGCGCTGAACGCTTGTTTTAATCAACTCTCTTATCCTTAAAACAAGCGTTCAGCGCATAGTGCTGTGGAATGCGGAAAAACAGCAAATTGACGCTCATAGGAAGAAGAACAACACCAAAAATGCAACAGGAGCGTAATATGTAAGAAACTGTCTACGCAACCTGCCACTGATGATGCCTTGCAGAAAATAAAGGCGAAACGCGTATGGCACTAAAATTGTGTTTTATTCAGTTGCTGTCAGACGGTCCATAAGTGAAAATTATCAATATACTGATGGAACCTGTCCCGACTCCCAGGCCATTTCAATTATCCTGTGTAGCCATTTAAGACCACTGTACTTGATGAGTTCCGACTTAATTTCATCCACCCCAGCTGCTTTATTGCACTGCAATCTATTGACCATTTTCTCCACTTCCTCAAACGTGATCCTATTTCCATCATCTTTCCTATCCCATTCTACCTCAAAATCTGAAACATTACTGATCGTATTTTCACCTACATTGAGCAACTCTTCAAAATATTCCCTCCATCTGCCCAAGGCATCCACAGGATTCACCACCAGTTTTCCTGACCTGTCCAAAATACTTGTCATTTCCTTCTTACCTCCCTTTCGAAGACTGCTAATTACACTCCAGAATGGTTTTCCAGCAGCTTGACCCAATGTCTCCAACCTGTTTCCAAAGTCTTCCCAAGATTTCTTCTTGGATGCTGCAATTATCTGTTTGGCTTTGTTTCTTTCTTCAACATAACTTCTAGCCATTTTTTATACGCCTTCTTTTTCCTTTTACAGGCTGCCTTGACTGTGTCATTCCACCAAGCTGTTTGCTTCCTCCCACTTTTACACACTACTGTTCCAAGACATTCTTTAGCCATTTCTAGTACTGTGTCCCTGTACCTTGTCCATTCCTTTTCCAATGACTGTAATTGACTACATTCAACTAACCGGTACCTTTCTGAGATCGCTGTTATGTACTTGTGCCTGATTTCCTTATCCTGAAGTTTCTCCACTCTTATCCTCCTAGATATGGACCTGACCTCCTGCACTTTCGGCCTCGCAATCCCAATTTCACTGCAGATTAAATAATGATCAGTGTCATCAAAGAATCCTCTGAATACACGTGTGTCCCTCACAGCCTTCCTGAATTCCTGATCTGTTATTATATAGTCAATGACAGATCTGGTTCCCCTGCTTTCCCAAGTATACCGGTGAATGTTCTTATGTTTAAAAAAGGAGTTTGTGATTACTAAGCCCATACTAGCACAGAAATCCAAGAGTTGCTGCCCGTTCCTGTTGGCCTCCATATCCTCTCCAAATTTACCCATAACCTTTTCATACCCTTCTGTTCGATTTCCAATCCTGGCGTTAAAATCACCCATGAACAGAACACTGTCCTTGTCCTTTACTCTAACAACTACATCACTGAGTACCTCATAAAAACTATCCATCTTATCTTGATCAGTCCCTTCACAATGCGAATATACTGACACAATCCTAATTTTCTTGTTAGACACTGTCAAATCTATCCACATCAGTCGTTTGTTTACATACCTTATTGCAACTACACTGGGTTCCATTTCTTTCCTGATGTAAAGCCCTACACCCCATTGTGCTATTCCTGCTTTGACTCCTGACAAGTAGACCTTGTATTCTCCCACTTCTTCTTCTTTCTCACCCCTTAACCGAATGTCACTAACAGCTAAAACGTCCAGCCCCATCTTACTTGCAGCCTCTGCCAGCTCTACCTTCTTCCAAGAGTAGCCCCCATTGATATTAATATGCTTGGAACAATAAAAAAATTGTCATAAATTACTCGCAGAATTGATGATAACAAGGGGAAGAATTGCAGCTTCATGTTTCTTCAGATTCCAGGAATCAGCTGCAGTAGTCTCCTGTTGCCCAAAAACTGGATAAG
Organism: Schistocerca piceifrons; assembly: GCF_021461385.2. Classification (NCBI taxonomy): domain Eukaryota; kingdom Metazoa; phylum Arthropoda; class Insecta; order Orthoptera; family Acrididae; genus Schistocerca; species Schistocerca piceifrons. The sequence continues at coordinate 279,094,881 of NC_060138.1, forward strand.
GTAGCGACAGTGCTGTACTGTGTATTTAAAAGAGGAAATTGGTGAAAGTGATGCAGCAAAACATATTATGATTCTAGACTTTTAACAAATCAGATGTAGACATAGTGGACAAGTCAGTCAGGACCTATGATACAAGATGTATGAGAAGATGATGGCCTATGGCTATTTTTTATGATGTTTTGGATATTATTGCCTTCAGTGCTTGTATAATTTGGCTGGAAGAAAGATATCCACTGCAAATGAAAAGAACTACTTCTTGAACTGGGAACATGCGTATAGTACAGAGAAACAGTAGTTGGCGCAACAGAGTTCCTCCTCTTTGTCCTCATCCCTTCAGTGCAACTGCAAAGTGGGGAGAAACATGGACAGTGCTCTCTGTGAAAGTGTTGTGTGGATAGAAAACAACAAGAAAATGCAGATTCTCTTCTTTTGTCTGTAACAGTATCCAGAGTTGTTTACAATAAAGTTTTTATGACAGTTCCTTAAAATAAATGAAATAATGCTAATATATCCTGTGTACATTACTTGGGACCTTTATGACCAGGTTCATCAGGCCTGCTCTTATATCCCGTTGCCATTCTCTGTTGGTGTGTCACTGTCAAGTATATGTTTATGTTGTTTGTCTTTTTACACCTTTAACTGTGTGGTGGTTTGTATGTCAGACAGGTGTCATGTCTGTCCTTTAGAGTACCTTGTATGTTGTCCATTTTCGTTGATGCTCTTGCGTTTCATTTGTATAGATGTTGATTCCTTTCTTCACCTTCACCTTCATTTTAGTGTTCTAATGATAGTGTAGAGGCTTGTACAGGAGGTATAATGGCAAAGCAAGTGTTTTTATTGGTTGGGATGCACCACCTGATGTAATTAAGATTTTTTGTGTTCTGTTTGCTTTTATTTTTTCTATATTCTGTATGTATTGTATATTATTGAGAGTCAGAATTTTCTATACTGAAACTGGGTAATCGGAATTACAATTTGTGATAAATCCAAATAAAAGTTGAGAAGTTCCATGTTATTTATACATAATATCTCTTATGACAACCGCACAAAGAGCTCACTCAATCTCTTTGTATTTTCATTGATATTGTCTGTTTCTTGCACACCAATGAGCTGGTGCTGTGAACTTTACAGTGCCCAGAGATAGTAGCCATGTGTGTGTAGTTGCATATCTGTGTGTGTTTTCTGTTTTGGAAGAATGATTTTTTTGTCATTAAGCTTAAATGTTAAGCAGTCTTTTTCCATTATGCCCATCTGCGATTCAGTGCCTCCTGTATGTGGTGAGTAGCTTTTTTTCATATTGTTGTTACTTTTCTCTGTGACATGCTAAGTGCTAGTGATACATTTACATGCTAAGTACTAGTGATCCATACTAAGTGCTAGCAATGCTAATTCTTTTCCTTATAAAGCATCCTTCGGTAAAGAATTATGTTCTGAGGTAATACACCACATAGTCATCATATTCGTAACACAGAAAAGAACCGTAAGAATAATGCAACATACTCAGCCATCAGATTCTTGCAAGCCTCTCTTTCAAAGTCATCAGTTCTCCCACCTCACTTGTATACACATACTGGTAGCTTATAGATATGTTACCATGAACTTAAAATACATAAACAAAAACTGTGAACATGATACAAACGATTATAATTACTAATATGGTATTGTCAGTCACAAATTTTTTATTCTCTGATTGCTCAGAAATAAGGAAGTGAATATGTGTGTGTGTGTGTGTGTGTTTTTTTTGTTCGTGTTTTTTCCACACATTCGTACACAATAGAGCGTCGGTTATCTGAACGTCGGTCAACTGAATGATCGCTTAACCAAACTGTGTACTCGCTCGCACCTGTTACTCTCCCACCCTACCGTCCATCATCCCCCTCACTCCCAAACCAAGTTTCCCACAGTAGTCGCCGCACTGGGCCACCGCTGGTGGAACATTGCTTCTAATGGGGCCTTCACAAGGCGCTGCTGACCGGCCAAGCCGCCAGTCGCTGTGTTTCAACAATCAGCACACTTCTGTTGGCTTGGCACTGGCAGTAGAAGTAGCGACAGTATCAAAGCTGTTCACAGCAACAGCTGCGCCAGCTTAGAGTTGAGGCATGCCGCTCTGCGCAGTTTGAAGGATTGCGCGCCCCCAAGAAGAGCTTCTCACGGTGCAAACAGTCACCTTCTGTTCTCCGTTATGACCACTTGTGTGCTGCTGCGTGAAGAAGTGAACTTGACGATACAAAATGCTTAAACGTAAACGTGTTGTCCTTTCTATGAGGGACAAGTACGAGATTATTAAAAGGTTAGAAGAAGGTGAATCTGCAATCACTTTATCCAATGAGTACAAGGTGGGGAAGTCAACAATTACGGATATAAAAAAAAAAGACGAGCATAGCAAATTTTATAGCTATGCTTGATTCTACTGATGGATCAACAAGCCATAAAACTATGAAGCTCGCCACTAACACAGATCTAGATGATGCTGTTTACAAGTGGTTTACACAAAAGAGATCGGAAGGAGAACCTATCTCAGGTCCCATTCTGTCTGCGAAGGCAAGGCAGTTCAACGAAAAACTTGGAGGGCCTTCGAACCTTAAAGCGAGCACGGGCTGGTTAAAATGCTTAAAGTCAAGACACGGTATTCATGAGCTTACAATACAGGGAGAATAAATTTACTGTACAGTACTTCTTTTTGGCAAATAAACATGTACAGTTCGATTATCCGAACAAACCAGTTTTCCGAACACCCATGTCTCCCAATTACTTCGGATAATTGACGTTCTACTGTAATTGCAAACCAATCATGTATCCCACAGCCTGGAAAGGTTTTGGATGGGAGAATAAAACTGTGATAAATTGTGTTATATTTGAAAACAACTGTTTTTGCCAATGAGGATATTGATTTTTTGTGTGTGTATCCTGTGGTAGTGAATAGACCTAACCATCAGGAAGTTTGTAAAGCAGCAAGAGATGATGATGATCTACCATCAACGCCAGCTACTACAAGGATAATTGGATCAGTAATAATTGGTGAGCCAAAAATAAGTAGTGTGACAGCAAGAGTGGATCTGACACCTGCTGTTCCAATAGAACCACGATCAGATACTGCGCTACTGAACCTATTGGCCCTGCCACCCTTACGCTGTTTCACAAGGCATACAATAACTGAGATTCCTAGATTCAAAATATCAGGCAACATTTTGCAGATTTCAAGTGACCATTCACAATATGGCTTTATCTTATCCTGGATAAATCCAGAAATCTTCCTCTTCCTGAGCTATATTCTACAGTGTTGTTATTCATAAAGTTTTTCAGTTTTTAGAAAGCTGTTATGTGTAGGAAGGTCATGTAGTATCATTAAGGTTGCAGTTCCCTCAACATTGTAAACAGCCCTTGCAGTCATTTCAGGCACAGGCATCCGACGTGCCTGACAAATATTCACATTTAGGTACACAAAACTAGAATGCAAGTAGTCTTACACTGACTTGGATTAATTGAAGATGTAATATTCAGATTTGTCCTGACAAGAATGCTCAAAAGGAAACGGTACAGATTTTGCCGGATGTAGTGCAATAGCATATATTTGAAATTATGCCATTAGCTGATCAAAACATTTAATTCATCTTGGCATAAGTCAACATATCACCTTGTCATCAAAAATCCTTATGAAGAGAAGCTACTCAGTTTCATTCGGGATTTCCATATTGTCATTTTCTCTTAGACACCTGTAAGTACTTAAAAAATAATACACTTCATTTCGAGATAATTATGCTTTCTTAGTCTGCACAAGAAGAAGAAAAATAACGTACGACATGTACTGATATAGTACTGCTTGCATTAAGGTTGTCTATATTTTTTCTAAATTATTGTAGGCAAATTCTGGAATGGTCCATCTGAAAATGATGTGGCCAATTTCATTCCCCAATTCAAGCTTGTGCTCCATCTCCAGTGACTTCAGCATTGACAGAACACTGAACCTTGTTTCCCCCAATATCAAAGGTGTAAATGCTATTATCTCTCTGTACATAGTTTAGTATAAAACAAAACAAGGTCACCTCACCTCTATTTACCGTTGCAGCTAGGCCAGACCCATGTGGCTGTTAATAAGTGTGTCATAGAATGACAATTCCCTGTTGCTACAATGTAGTACTTATGTACCTGCTCAACAGTGACAGAGTTAAATTAGGAATTTACAAATCCATTTTAGTGTCAGCCCTGAGGTGCAAGGAATCATGATTAATCTGGATCTCCAACATTAGGATCTCCACCATTGCGGTATAGACAGTGTCACTTACTAGTGTGGAAATCAACCCATTCTGATTTACAGTGAAGTTAAGAAATCACTTATTTTTGGCACACTAGGAATTTTTTCACTGGGGACGCTATTAATATTAGCAGCAACAGCAGCTTTCCATTATGACAACAGAGGCAGCCCATCACCCAAAACCGGACAGCACAGAACACGCAACTGCCTTCACCTCAAAAGACTCTGACACCAGCTTAGCAAAACTTTTCCCAAATAGAGGAGAGGGTGTTATTCCACATCTAGCACTATAAATGTTTTTTCACCAAAACCAGGGCTCTTTTGCAAACTGATCAGGAGTGCCTCGTAGCATGAGGTATACAAAGTGACAGACTAGAGCAACAGGAAGAGGAATGTCATCTCACCAGCCGACTCCAGTTTGTGCAAGCGAATCACTGTAATGAGAGACCATCAATGTCAACTATTTTTAATGCTATTTGGGGGGGGGGGGGGGGGGGGAGGTCTGTTTCTGATTTCTGAGTGTGGTGGTTATGTGAAATGTTTAAGAAGCTATAAAATACTAAATCATATCAAGCAATTCAATTAATAGAAGCATTATGCCATAAATCACATGGCAGAGCATGAAAAATACATCCCTGTTCAATGCAAGGGAGTAATTCTGGACAGAAAAAACAGATACAGTTCTCACTTATTTTAAAAAGCGATAATTTTTGTAATATGGAAGTAGCATCAAATAAATTGATGTTTGATACAGCAGCAGCCACAAATTTCAACTTGATGAGCTCGTATTACTGGTATACTTTGATTAAAGACGTCCCATTATTTGCATGATGCAGATTGTAATGGAACAGACTGAGAAGCCAATTTTGAAATATTTGATACTGCATAAAGTATGCCACTTGAGCCACATTTTGTTCTACATCTACACTTTGCAAACCAATGGGAAGTGCATGGCATAGGGTATTTCCATTGTCTACATCTACATCTACATGACTATTCTACATTTACGTGACTACTCTGCAGTTCACAATTAAGTGCGTGGCAGAGGGTTCACTGAACCATCTGCAAGCTATTTCTCTATGGTTCCACTCCCTAGCAGCGTGCGGGGAAAAGGGCACTTAAATATTTCTGTGCGAGCATTGATTTTTGTATTTTTATGGTGATCATTCCTCCCTATGTAAATGGCTGCCAGTAAAATATTTTCACACTCTGAGGAGAAACTTGGTGATTGAAATTTCATGATAAGATTCTGCTGCAACGAAAAACGATTTTGTTTTGACGACTGCCACTCTAATTCACGCATCAAGTCTGCTGCACTCTCTCTCACCTGTTTGAAAATAATACAAAATGAGCTGCCCTTCTTTGAACGTTTTTGATGTTCTCTGTCAGTCCCCTCTCATGCGGATCCCACACCGCGCAACAATACTCCAGAAGAGGGCGGACAAGTGTGTTGTATGCAGTCTCTTTAGTCTATGTGATCCATTTCTTAAGTGTTCTACCAATAAATTGCAGAGTTTGGTTTGCTTTACCCACAACATTGTCTATGTGATCATTCCAATTGAAGTTGTTTGTAATTAAATCTCTAAATTTTTAGTTGAATTTGCAGTCTTTAGATTTGTGTGATATATCACGTAACCAATATTTTAGTGGCTTTCTTTTACAACTCATGGATAATTTCACATTTTTCATTATTTACAGTCAATTGCCACTTTTTGCACCATACAGATATATTGTCTAAATCATTTTGCAGTTGGTTTTTATGATCTGATGACTTTACAAGGCAGTAAATAACAGTATCATCTGCAAACAATCTCAGAGATCTCAGATTGTCTCCTATGTTTATGTAGACCAGGAACAGCAGCAGGCCAATAACACTTCCTTGAGCAACACCAGATATTACTTCTGTTTTACTTGACGACTTTCCGTCAATTACTATGAACTGTGACCTGTGTGACAAGAACTCACAAATCCAGTTGCACAACTGTGATGATAATTCATAAGCACACAATTTGATTAGAAGACAGTTGTGAGGAACAGTGTCAAAAACCTTCTGGAAATCTAAATATACGGAATCAATTTGACAACCCCAGTTGATAGCACTCATTATTTTGAGCGAGTAGATAGTTAGTTGTTTCATAGGAATAATTTTTCTTGAATCCATACTGACTGTTAGTAGATTCCCCTAGATAATTCATTTTGTTTGTTCCAAAACCCTACTGCAAACCGACATTAGTGTTATGGGTCTGTAATACAGCGAATTACCCCTGTTTCCTTTCTTGGTTATTGGTGTGACCTGTGCAGATTTCCAGTCTTTCGATGAGAGTAGTTGTACATCGTTGTTAGATATGGAGCTATTTATCAGCATACTCTTGTAAGGAAACTGATTGGTTTGTTACTGGGACTGTAAGCATTGCCTTTTTTAGGGGATTTAAGCTGCTTCACCACACCAACGATGTCTACTTCTAAGTTACTTGTGTTGGCAGTTGTTCGAGATTTGAATTCTGGGATATTGACTTTGTCCTCTTTGGTGAACAAATTTTGAAAAACTGTTTAGTAACTGCTTTAGTGGTACTGTCATCAGTGACATAACCATTGTTACGATACAGTGAAGGTATTGATTGTATCTTGGTGCTGGTGTGCTTTATACTTGACCAGAACCTCTTTAGGTTGTCTGCCAGATTTAAAGACAGTGTTTTGTTGTGGAAACTAGTAATAGCACCTATCATTGAAGTTTGTACTAGATTTTGAATTTCTGTAAAATTCCGCCAGTCTTGTGGACTGGCGAAATCTTACAGAAACTCTAAATTTAGTGCGAACTTCAACTACTGCTATGAACTACTAATTGTTAGGATTTTCCCCCATTCCATTCACATATGGAGCACATAAAGTTTGTGAATACTGTCACTAGTCATTTATTTTATTTATTTATTTACACTGATCAGTATGTTATGCTTGAATGCAGACACTACTATTATTAGTCATTTACACAAAAGTTGTATCTGTTGTTAGCTAAAAACATTGTCGTATTAGCAGACTACACGCAAACTGATACAAAAACATGCACACTACAGAAAATATCTAATCCTGTATTGAGCAGAGAATTTAAGGGAACAAGCTATATATTTAATTAAGATTTTATAACTGCATGATGTTTATAGTATTAATATTGTAAAATTGAAACTAGCATCTCAGACTTTGTATTCACCTGTAAACCAACCTGTTTCAGAATTTTGTTCTGTATGCCATGGTGACTCCTCATTGATTTGTAGTTAATTTCAGTAATTGTAACTTCAAAAAAATTGTAATATCAACAATAACTGTACTAGTTTTGATTGCCGCACTATCAGACCAGTTCATGACAGCACAGAGGTGTTCAGTTTTATGCAGGACAATACAATGTTATTTCAGTAAACTTCAATAAAAATTAAAAGTTGTGTGTTTGTCAGTTATTTAGAGCGTCTCATTTATGTTCCAGTAGCTTAAACACCACATAAATGGCAGCTATAGCAAGGAGATTATAACTCCAGTTTTTGATATTATAATGAACACGCAGAATGAGTGTTATTCTTTGTTTTAGTATCATACAACTACCATTTTTAAAGCAAACTTGTGATGTTTCATTCTCATTATTTTAAAGTACCAACAAAAAAGATTATGAACTATCATTTTTATTGTGGCACTGCTAGTTGGTTGTGTTATAAGATTATCCATTAAGACTCTTACTGGATTCAGAGGACAATAAATAAATAAATAAATAAATAAGTTGTAGTACTTCTCATAGCTGTTGAATTGAAACCATTTTCTGAAGGCAACTTAATTAACAACTGTATTTTAACACTGGTCAAAGAATTGTGTCCACACCTGGTTCTGTAATTGCAGTCAGACCCCTTTCTTGAACAATTGTAATGTGTCAAATTGAAGATTTTATGGATGATACTCAGCCGCAACTAACAATTATTGTAAAAGATGGTGATACATTTTCTTTGTCCTTGACTGTGTTGCTGGACTTGAAAGACTCAGCACAACTATTACTTGGATAGTGAATTAAAAGTCCACCTTCGGGATTATTAACCATTTTGATAACATAGAGTTCTGTTCAAATCATTCATTTAGTAGAGCATATAAAAAATGCAGGGTTTTGACTTGTATATCATTCCTATATATTGCACGAGTCATCATCAAAATTTGTTGTCCCCCCAGGGGGTCCACAACTCTTTTGTGGACACGTGCGTAGCGAGCACGGGACCCCGAGCTAATGTGGCCCTCCTTCCTTTCCGGGCTGCATACCTTCCCTTACCTTTCCGCATCCTTCCCCCTTTCCCCCCCCCCCCCCGCCCCCCCCCCACCCCCCCCCCATCTTCGCCCCCCCCCCCCCCCTCACCTCTGGCTCTTTCCTTCCCTTTCTCCCCCTCTGGGAGTATGGTTTGTGCCTACGTCCGGAGACGGACGCTCGAAACTGTTCCAAATTCCTTGCTTTCTACACTTGCAAGTCCTCATCCTTCCTCTGTCCTTCTCTTTTCCTTCCCTCTTCTCCTTACCCTTTTCTCCGCTGCGGCGTTTGAGACCCCCCTCTTCTTTCCTTTACTTTTCTCTGTTTTCCTCCCTGTGCGTGTCTGAAGGCCGACCCACGCACTTCCATGCGTAGCCGGTGACGGGGTAACGCGTAATTCCCCGCCCCGGGTAGACAGGTAGGACACGTACGTACCCCCTGGTAACGGCCAGGCCCAGGGAGGGGTGATTACCCGAGCTGATACCTTCCGAAAGTGCCGATTGGTCCCTCCGTCCGTTTGTCGGGAGGTGTGACCTGAGGTGTGAACAATCACCTAAGGCGGGTGTGCCCTCAGTGAGGGCCCCCACAAGGGAGGAGCGCGCCATCGGAGACGCCGGTAATCATGGGGGATTCTTCCGCAATGGTTTCCTCACCTTCCACTATGTCTGCTCACAAACGTAAGTTCACTGAGTCTCAGCCACAGTCAGTTCTTCCATCGTTGCCACAGTTCCTTGTTGTTTCTCGGTCTGACGAAGGTCACGACTTCTCCACGGTCAACCCTTTCATTATTCAGAAAGGTGTCGACGCAATTGCAGGTCCTGTAAAGTCTTGTTCCAGATTACGGACTGGCACCCTGTTGTTAGAAACACACAGTGCCCTCCAGGCACAAAAATTGCTGCGTACTTCTCTGCTCCACACCTTCCCTGTCCGGGTGGAACCACACCGTACCTTAAATTCCTCGCGTGGAGTCGTTTATACACGCTCCCTCGATGGATTGTCTGACGAAGAAATTCAGCACTACCTGTCTGACCAGGGCGTAACGGCTGTTCATAGGGTTATGAAAAGGGTTGACACAAACATCATTCCAACCCGCACTGTCTTCTTGACATTTGACAAAGTTCAACTCCCATCGAAAATCAAAGCAGGCTATGAGATAATTTCCGTTCGCCCTTACGTCCCAAACCCTACGCGTTGCTATCGATGTCAGCGGTTCAATCACACCAGCCAGTCCTGTTCCAATCCGGCCAAATGTGTTACGTGTGGCAAGGATGCCCATGAGGGTGCTTGTCCACCTCCTTCCCCTCGCTGCATCAACTGTATGGGTGACCACGCTGCTTCCTCTCGAGATTGTCCCGTTTTTAAGGACGAAAAGCTCATCCAGGAAATTAGAGTAAAGGAAAAGGTGTCGACCTTTGCTGCTCGAAAATTATTCGCCAGTCGACAGCCCACCGTGCCTCAGAAAGGAACATACAGCACTGTCCTTGCTTCTCCTCGGCCAACGAAGGAGGCGGCCACGCAGACTTGCGACCTCACCTTTAGTGCCACGGTCGTCAGATCGGCCAGCGCAAAGATCGCCCGTTCAACCTCACCACTTTCGCCTGCCCACTCTATGGCTCACCCTTCGTCGGGTTCTGCTAAATCTCGAGCCCAAAAGTCAGACGCCAAGTCTTCGAAAAAAGAGCATACTCGTGAAGAGTTTTTACGTACCGCAACTTCACAACCATCGGTTCCTCCTTCATCTAAACATCATACTTCCAAGAAGGCTACAAAGAAACACAGTTCCTCTCCTTCTCCGCCAAGGCGTGTCCCATCTACAGCACCACCTGGTGGAAATCGCCCTCGGCCGTCTTCTGTGTCGCCAAGGCGCACTGCTGGTGGCCGGTCAACCGGCCGATCGCTGGTGGCAGGAGCTGCTCCTGACCAACCTATGGATCAGGATCTTCTGCCTTCGACTGAATGCCATTCCATGCTGTCGGTCGCAAGCTCTGAGCAGTCGTTGAGTTGACAGCGACCTTGGTCACATTCCTCCATTTTCTGTTCACCCTATGTCCATTATCCACCGGAATATCCGCGGCATTCGAGCCAATCGGGATGAATTGTCGATCCTCTTACGATCCTATTCGCCGGTCCTCTTCTGTCTTCAGGAAACAAAGCTGCGTCCCCATGACCGCTTTGTTCTCCCTCATTTTCAGTCCGTTCGATATGATCTCCCCTCTGTTGAAGGCACTCCAGCACATGGAGGACTCATGATTCTTCTCCATGAAACTCTCCATTATCACCCAATCCATTTAAACACTTCCTTCCAAGCTGTCGCCGTCCGTCTTTCCCTCTCTGGATACACGTTCTCTCTTTGTACGGTATACATTCCATCGTCCACACCAATGGCACGAGCTGATCTCCTTCATCTTCTTGGTCAGCTTCCACCCCCCTATTTGCTGGTTGGGGACTTCAATGCCCACCACCCGCTTTGGGGATCTCCACATCCTTGTCCACGTGGCTCACTGTTGCTAGACGTCTTCCACCAAGCGGATCTAGTTTGCCTCAACACTGGGGTCCCCACATTTTTGTCTGCCTCCACGACAAATTTATCTCATTTGGACCTTGCGGTCGGTACTGTTCCGCTAGCTCGGCGCTTCGAATGGTTCGCCCTTGATGATACACACTCGAGTGACCACTTTCCATGTGTCCTTAGACTGCAGCCTCAACTGCCATATATGCGCTCGCGATGCTGGAAGTTTGCCCAAGCCGATTGGACACTTTTTTCGTCTCTAGCGACATTCGATGACCGTCGCTTTCCCAGCATCGACGATGAGGTCACACATTTTACCAACGTTATTCTTACAGCTGCGGAACGTTCAATACCACGCACCTCCGAATTGCCCCGGCGCCCCCCAGTTCCTTGGTGGAACGAGGCATGCCGTGATGCAATACGTGAGCGGCGACGTGCTCTTCGCATTTTCTGTCACCATCCAACTTTGGCCAACTGTATCCGATATAAGCAGCTCCGTGCGCGATGCCGTCGCGTCATCCGCGATAGCAAGAAGGCAAGCTGGAAATTCTTTATTAGCTCATTTAACACCTTCACTCCCTCCTCGGAAGTTCGGAGTCGGCTTCGACGGTTCTCAGGCGCGCCTAGTTTCTCCCCGGTCTCTGGGCTCACTGTCGCGCATGATACCTTAGTGGACCCCGTCGCAATTTCTAACTCATTGGGTCAGCACTTTGCTGAGATTTCGAGCTCTTCAAATTACCCGCCAGCGTTTCTCCCGAAGAAGCGTGCAGCGGAAGTGCGACATCTTGCTTTCTCCTCTCAAAATCACGAAAGCTACAATACTGTTTTCTCCATGCGGGAACTCCAACATGCCCTCTCTTCTTCTCGATCCTCCGCCCCAGGACCGGATGGTATCCATGTCCAAATGTTGCTGCATTTATCAACCCATAGTCTGCGTTACCTCCTTCGCCTTTATAATCGAATTTGGACCGACAGTACCTTTCCCAGACGATGGCGGGAAGCTATTGTCGTTCCCGTTCCGAAACCTGGAAAGGACAAACATCTCCCCTCTAGCTATCGCCCCATTTCTCTCACAAGTAGTGTCTGTAAGGTTTTGGAGCGTATGGTGAATTACCGTTTAGCTTGGTGGCTGGAATCCGACAGTCTTTTAACACCAGCCCAATGCGGATTCCGAAAGCATCGTTCTGCAGTTGACCATCTTGTTGCTCTCTCCACTTATATCATGAACAATTTTCTCCGGAAACGCCAAACGGTAGCAATATTTTTTGATCTGGAGAGAGCATACGATACCTGTTGGAGGACAGGCATCCTCCGCACACTGTTCTCTTGGGGCTTTCGGGGCCGGCTGCCCCTTTTTCTTCGTGAATTTATGGCAGAGCGCACATTTAGGGTGCGGGTGAACACTACTCTCTCCCGTACTTTCTCCCAAGAAAACGGGGTACCCCAGGGCTCCGTGCTGAGTGTTGTACTGTTTGCCATCGCCATAAATCCAATTATGGATTGTCTCCTTCCTGATGTCTCGGGCTCCCTCTTTGTGGATGATTTTGCGATCTACTACAGCTCTCAACGGACCCGCCTTCTTGAAAGACGTCTTCAAGGATGTCTCGAGCGCCTCCACTCGTGGAGCATCGAAACTGGCTTCCGTTTCTCACCCAGTAAGACCGTTTGTGTTAATTTTTGGCGACGTAAGGAGTTTCTTCCGCCCTCCTTACATCTAGGTCCTGTCACCCTTCCGGTTTCAGACGTCGCTAAATTCTTGGGTCTTATGTTTGACAGAAAACTGTGCTGGTCCTCCCACGTTTCCTATCTTTCGGCTCGCTGTCTGCGATCCCTTAACACCCTCCGTGTCCTGAATGGTACCTCGTGGGGAGCGGACCGAGTGGTCCTTCTCCGCCTCTATCGCGCCTTAGTGCGCTCGAAATTGGACTATGGAAGCATAGTCTACTCCTCTGCTCGGCCGTCTCTTCTTCGGCGTCTCGACTCTATCCACCACCGTGGATTACGTTTAGTGTCTGGAGCTTTTTACACCAGCCCTGTGGAAAGCCTTTATGCTGAGACTGCTGAACCTCCGCTGTCCAATCGGCGAGCAGTCCTTCTGAGTCATTATGCTAGCCATCTGTCTTCCATGCCTGCTAATCCAGCCCATGACCTTTTTTTCGACGCCTCCTTTGATGTAGGGTATGCAGGCCGCTCCTCATCCCTACTACCCCCGGGAGTCCGCTTCCGTCAGCTGCTCCATTCTCTTTCCTTCCGCTTTCCTAAAACCTTCTTGACAACTTGGGGCACAGCACTGCCTTGGCTCCGTCCCCGGATCTGCTTGCTCCGTGACCTTTGTCAATTTCTTAAGGATGGTACCCCTACACTTGTTTATCGTCGGGCATTTGCTGCTCTATGTGCACAAATGACGGACGCCACATTTATTTACACAGACGGCTCGAAAACATCGTTAGGTGTAGGGAGTGCCTATATTGTTGGCGACACCCCAAATCACTTTCGGCTTCCCGACCAGTGTTCGGTTTATACTGCGGAGCTTTACGCTGTTCTCCAGGCTGTCCACTACATCCGCCGCCATCAGCGGATACAGTACGTAATCTGCTCAGATTCTCTCAGCTCTCTCCTCAGTCTCCAAGCTCTTTACCCTGTGCACCCTCTGGTCCACCGGATTCAGGACTGTCTGCGCTTGCTCCACCTGGGGGGCGTCTCGGTGGCGTTCCTCTGGCTCCCGGGACACGCTGGTATCTGTGGGAATGAGGCGGCCGATATAGCGGCCAAGGCTGCAGTCTCTCTTCCTCGGCCAGCTATTCAGTCGCTTCCCTTCACCGATCTACGGAGCGGTTTATGTCGCCAAGTTGCTCATTTATGGCATGCGCATTGGTCAACACTTCCCCATAATAAATTGCGGGAAGTGAAAGCCCTTCCTTGCGCTTGGACCTCTTCCTCCCGAACGCGTCGTTGGGAGGAGGTAATTTTAGCTAGACTCCGGATAGGGCACTGTCTTTTTAGCCATCGACATCTTTTAAGCGGCGATCCTCCCCCACTCTGTCCCCACTACTCTCAGCTGTGGACGGTCAGACACCTTTTAATTGAATGCCCATATTTTAATCCGTTACGCTCCCGTCTACAGCTATCGCCTGATTTATCGTCGATTTTAGCAGATGACACGCGCTCAGCCGACCGCGTTCTCCAGTTTATTAGTGACAGTGAAATGACGTCAGTCATTTGAAGCTTTTTTTGGGGACAACCAACCCCTTTCTGTAGTGGATTTTTAAGCATTCCTTCTGCTTTTAGTTTCTCAAATTTTATGCCTTTGTTCCCATTGCTGCTGGTTTTAAATTTCGGTTTTTTCCTGTTTCCTAAGTCATGGGCTGGGCGCTAATGACCATAGAAGTTTTGCGCCCTAAAACCACAAAAAAAAAAATCAAAATTTGTGTTTGTAAACTGTGAAACTAAGTATGCAATAAACTTAGTTTTGAAAATTACTGTAGCTATACAAGTGAAAGGATTGAATCATTTGCAGTTCAAGACATTTCTTAACAATATCATTAATTAATTGAGATTTACCCATATCATTGTGAAATTCACTGACTCAGCCATGCCAAGGTGTTGAAGTGCTTCATTGTTCTGAAGAAATATAGTCATAAATGTTTAGCAGGAAAAATTTGTAACACAAAATAATAAAGTGGCCCCAACAAAAATCTTATGTATTTTCATACTTTTTTCCTTTTAAACTGAAAAATTTCACTGTTGGAAAGAAAAAATACCCGATATCTGTAGCCCTGCCTAAACATAGATCTCTTGATGCTGGCATCATAGTTTGTTCATCTGGAGATGATATGAAAGAGACTACAAACATTATAGTTACATGATCTATCCCTGAACCTTGAAACCATGAACAGAGCCATGGTGCATGCCTATCACAGGGCGTTATTTTGTTATCTTTTCATTGTGTGTCTTATGACAACTTAATGATGAACAAAATAATTCTCTCTTGACATTCTTTGGTAGTGTTATTTTGTGCTTTGTCAAACTGCCAGCTCTGTAAATCATAACAGCTATGCGTGTTTTCCATGCTTTTATACCTTATTTACAAAATTATGCTCTAATCAGGACCCAGGAATTACAGTGTGTATATTGGAGTAGGGCAGTGCTTGCTGCATCTGTGACATGTGCTAACCTTTGTGCCTCCTGCTTTGTGCCAAATGACAGACACCTCAGGGAGCTCACTCTTAGTTGGTGGAGTACAGGTTTGGTGAATCAGGGGCTCAGAACCTGGGGACTGGAGAGTGTGACCAGTCCTCTTTAACCACATGCTCTGCAAAAGCTTCAGTGACGACCATGCAATGTAGAAGTGGAATTTTGTTTGTCAAGAGAGTGGAGTCTTGGCTTAATCATCTGTATCATAAGAATAGTTTTAAAATAAAATTAAAAAAAAAAAAAAAAATCGCCGGCCTCAAGGCATGCTCTGCTCCTTGGGATGGATAGTTGCTGAATCAAAATTCATTAGCGGACACTCTCTGTGGCACCTGCTACACCTCACTTGTTTGTGTTTACCTATGCAGGCAGGATTCTATATGTGAGGATTCTTATTTTCCTGACTGTTCATGGGACATCAACAGATATCCTACCAATTTTACTGTAAATACTTCCTGGTGAGCATCCAATCCCAACCAACAAATAGAGATTTGGTGACTAGCTCATGAAAGCATATAAAAGTGAGGTGAAAAACATGAATAGCAACAGATCATATTTGTACCCAAATGTGTATTTAGTAATAAAAAGAGAAGGGACATTTGAGGAGATGTCCCCTTTTTACAGTCATTAGAGGCAGTGACCAAAAGCCTGAAGTATGCAAATATCTTAGAAATTGCTTTCATCTTACTGGAAAATCAACATCCAGACATGCAGAACATCGTGTTATATGTGGCAGTGTACTGTCATAATTGAAAAACACAGTGTGCTTATATGCAGAAAAGATTTCATTTCATACTGTGATATTATATCAGTTGATGATAACTTCAAAAGGAACAATTTGAAGAGCGTCTTATATAGGTGAGGAACATTTTGAAAAGTGTTAGTGACAAAATGCCCTGATTTATTGTAACATTTCAGTCACCCTTTTTACTGAATGCCCTGAAGATAACCAATACCCTCTTTTGAAAGAAAGATGTTAATAAATATACATAGAGCAAAAGAGGAGCTAGATCTGTTATTAATTATGTAATTCTTAAACACAGGATAGCCTCACAATGGCACACGTTTGAGAGGATTTGATATTGGCTCAGATCACTTCATGTATGCTCAAAAATTCAAATATGGCCTAGATGGAGGAAAACAAAATGGAAAACTAACCCTAAACATGTAGAAAAATATGCAATTCACCTCCTACAAATGGTAAGTATTAAATATCAGAGAAGACTTAAGTTTATAAATTGATGACAGTAAACTTTGAGGAAGAATGGCAAACCATTTGAGGAAGAATGGCTAACCATTAAAAATCCAAATGCAATTTTGAAAACAGCGGGTGCTTGGCAAGAAAAAAGAAAGACACAGTTTTACAAAGTCATGGCAGTATGTACTATGCTCTATGGATTTGAAACATGGGTTCCCACACAAAGGGGTACGAGCAGGATCCAGGCTGCAGAAACAAGATTTCTCTGTGGTGTTAATTGTGTACCAGAGAAGATTGCTTCAGAAATAATGACATTAGGAATGAATTACAAGTTGACTGAATGCACAAGAAAATATATCTTAAGAGAAACAGATGGTGGGAATGTGTAGATGGAGCGTGTGAAAGAAGACTTCCAGAAATAATTCTTGACCACAAATAACAAGGGACAAGATGGTCGGGGGTACACAGTTGAACAGATGGCTATGCCTTGATGACCAGAACAGGAGAAACCAACTAATCCACCAAAGGAGAAGAAGATGAGGATATCAAGGCAAATTTTATGTGTCGTTAAGTGAATCTATATGTTCAAACAATGGAAACTCAAGAGAGGAATATTAACAATGTCAGAAAAGATAGAATGCCACGTACTGTAAAGATGACATTAAGTTGCAGACAGGCGCAAATAAAACACACTTACACAAAGATTTCAGCCACAGCCTTCATCAGCAAAAGAAACACACACCATTCATACACACAGACAAGCACACCTCACACACACTGACAGTCAACTCTGGCAGTTCGGACTAGAATGCATCTTTCCCATGGGATGGAAGCAGCAGTCTGGAGGGAGCGGGGAAGAGGAAGCTATAGCAGTATATGAGTGGGGGGAGAGAGGAGCGCTGTCTGGTGAAGTGTGCAAGTCTAGAATACCAACAGGTGGAGTGTCGGGAGGCTTTGGGGCAGAAAGGAGAGGAGTGGGGAAAGATGGACGGGTGCATTGGCAGAGGGCAGCAAACAGAGTGTAGGAGGTGAGATTGGGGGCGAGATGTTAGGATCAGTGTTGGAAACTGTTAGGTGGAGTATGTGGGTACGGTATGTTACAATAGGTTGTGGAAGGGATACTTAAGGGAGAGCAAAATGTGTTGTAAGGATAACTCCCCGTCTGCGCAGTTAAGAAAAGCCGGAGGTGGAGGGGAGGAGCGAGATGGCCTGGGGAATTAAGCAGTTGTCATGCTCAGCTGCATGATGTGCTACAGGGTGGTTTACTTTCCTCTTGGCCACAATTTGGTAGTGGCCGTTCATCCTGGTTGATACCTGTTTGGCAGTCCTACCAGTATAAAAAGCTGTGCAATGATTGCAGTAGAGCTGGTAAATGACAAGGCTGCTTTCACAGGTGGCCACTCCCAATGGAGTAGGATAAACCTGTGACAGGCCTGAAACATAGAGTGCTGGGTGGGCGGATTGGACAGACCGTTGCATCTGGGTCTTCCTCACGTATATGATCCTTGTGGCAAGGGTTTGCAATTAGGAGTGCCATGTACTACTAGGATGTAGAGGAGGAGTGAGAAGGATCTTGGGTAGGACGTCCCTCATTTAGGGGCATCACGATAAGGTAATCAAAGCCATAGCAGATGTTGCGATTCAGTTGTTCCAGTCCATGGTGGTACTGGATGATGAAGGGGGCATTTGCTTGTGGTTCATTCTTGGGGGGTAGTGGGAGAATTTGAGGTGCGAGGGGAAATTGCATGGGAGATTTGTTTGTTCTGTGGGATAGTGACTATATGTGAAGGCCTTGGTGAGACCCTCAGCATATTAGGCAAGGGAGTTTTGTCACTGCAGATACACTGTCCCCAGGTGGTCAGGCTGTATAGAAGGGATTTTTTGCTGTCAAAGGGATGACAGCTGTGGAAATGAAGGTACTGTTAGTGGTTAGTGGGTTTAATGTGGACAGACATGTGGATGGTACCATCAGAGAGGAGGAGGTGAACATGTAGGAAAGTGGCATGCTCCATTGAGGAGAACCAGGTGAAGTGGATGGGAGAGATGTTGAGGTTGTGAAGGAATGAAGATAAGGTGTCTTGGCTCTGAACCCAGAACATGAAGATATCATCAGTGAACCTGAACCAGAATAGGAGTTTGGCAGTATGTAAGGCTAGGAAGGTCTTCCCTAGATGGCCCATAAATTGATTGGCATAGCTGGAAGCGCATGGCTGTGCCACAGATTTGCATGTATACCTTCCCTTCAAAGGAGTAATTGTATGTCAAATGAGGTGGTGGGTTTAGAGTCTGAAGGACATTGGGAAAGGTAGTGTTCAATAGCAGTAAGTCCATGGGCATGAAGGATGTTAGTGTAAAGGGAGGTGGCATCAATAGTAACAAGTCGAGATCCAGGTGGTAAATGGATCGGGATGGTGGAAAGTTGCTGGAGGAAGTAGTTGGTGTCTTTGATGAGGGAGGCTAGATTATGGGCTTTCGGGTGGAGTTATTTGTCGATGAGGAGGAAAATTCTCTGTGGGAGCACAATCACTAGAACCAAAACCAACCTAACTCCAACATTGAACCCTGCCTCTCACAATTCATACCATCATCCATCCATGATTCTCCCCCACTCCCACCTAACTACATACTGGTCAGCTTCGAGGAATTCCTAACCTCCAACTTAGCCTCACCATCCTTCCCCATGTCCGTTCCTCAGAAAACCAACCTTTCAGCAGCAGAAGAAAGAATAGCTATACACAATCTCAAGCCAAATCTAGTCCTAATCATCCTACTTGCAGACAAAGCTTCCATAATTGTTGTTATGAGTCACAGTGATTACCTGGCAGAAGGCCTCCACCAGTTATCTGACTCCTCCACCTATCAACTCCGCCATATTGAACCCATCGTAGAAGTCCAACATAATTTCCAATCCATGCTTAAAGCCTTAAGCCCTTCCCAGAAGCTTTCTCCTAAATCCATTTCCCTCCTCATCCCTATGACACCGTGCACATCCATGCTCCCAAAAATTCACAAACCCAACAATCCTGGACACCCCATTGTGGCTGGTTATTGTGCCCCCACAGAAAAATTTCAGCCTTCATTGACCAACACTTCCAACCAGATGCCTATAATCTAGCCTTCCCAGTCGAAGATACCAACCACTTGCTTCCTCATCCATTTACCTCCTAGATCCCTACTTGTTACTGCTGATGCCACGACCCTATACCCCATCATCTCTAAAGCCCATAGTCTTACTGCTACTGAA
This sequence comes from Schistocerca piceifrons, assembly GCF_021461385.2. NCBI lineage: Eukaryota > Metazoa > Arthropoda > Insecta > Orthoptera > Acrididae > Schistocerca > Schistocerca piceifrons. The sequence continues at coordinate 279,114,545 of NC_060138.1, forward strand.
CACTATCTTTGCCAACAACCTTCAGACAGTAAACCCCCTGCCTCATTTGTCATACACTTTACTGACTGTATCATAACCCACGACTTCTCCTTTGAAGGGTAAGGCACACAAATAAATTCGTGGCGCGGTAATGGTCACCTGCATCCCACCCTCCAATGCCAACTTTAATGGGCCATCTAGAGGAGACCTTCCTAGCCTCCCATAAAGCCAAACCCATAGTCTAGTTCAGGTTCACTGATGATATCTCAAAGATCAGGACTCGGGGCCAAGACACCTTATCTTCATTCCTTCACAACCTCAACACCTTTTCTCCCATCCACTTCACCTGATCCTCCTTAACAGTGTGTGCCACCTTCCTAGATGCTGACTTCTCTCCATCTTCCCCTCTGTCCATGTTAAACCCCCCAATGACCAACAGTACCCGCATGTCAACAGCTGTCATCCCTTCACACCAAAAAATCCCTCCCATACAGCCTGACCATTCGGGGATGGCATATCTGCAGTGACAAGCACTCCCTTGTCAAGTATGCTGACAGTCTCACCAAGGCCTTCACTGTCAGGTTCAAGTCTGCAAACAGATGGCCCACGCCATTTTCCCTCACACCTCATATCCTTCCACCACCACAAAGAATGGACCACAAAGGAATGCCCCCTTTGTCACTCAGTACCACCCTGGAAGGGAAAGACTGAACCACATCTTCGCCATGGCTTTTGACTGCCTATGCCCTGAAATGAAGGTAATCCTACCCAAGATCCTTCTCACTCCTCCTAAAGTGGTGTTCCGTTGCCCACCCAACCTCACAACGTACATCCCTATGCCACTCCCAATCCCAACCCCTTGCCACAAGGACCATATCCCTGTGGAAGACCCAGATAAAAGACCTGCCCAATCCACCCACCCAGCACTTCATACTCCAGTCCTGTCAAAGGTTTATCCTACCCCATCAGGGGCTGGGCTACGTGTGAAAGCAGCATTGTCATCTACCAGCTCTGCTGCAGTCATTGCACAGCTTTTTATTCTGGTATGACTACGAACCAGCTGTCCAGTAGTAGGATGAACAGCCACTGCCAAACTTTGGTTAAGAGCAAAATAGACCACCCTGTAGCACATCATGTAGCTGAACATAACATGCTTGATTTCAATGACTGCTTCATTACCTGAGCCCTCTGTGTCCTCCCCTCTACCAGCAGCTTTTCTGAGCTGTGCAGATGGGAGTTATCCTTATAACACATTTTGCTCTCCCATAATTATCGCTTCCTCAACCAATGATAACATACTGTCCCAACACCCTCCATCCAACAGTTTCCAACCCCACTGCCCTACCATCTTTCCCCCAATCTTGTCTCCTACCCTCTTTGTTTGCTGCCCTCTGCCAAAGCACCCACCCATCTTTCTCCACTCCTCCCCTTTCTTGCTTCTATTTTCCCCACCAATGAATTTATTCCCTTTATACAGAGGGGCATAAAAGGATTCAGCAGTCACATCTAAAGTGGATGCTCACCAGAATGAGCTGAATACTGTACAACCGACTGACTGTTCAGACATCATGACATTGCCCAGGAATGGGTGGGTGTCATCAGGTCAACTGTGATGATCACCTTTTCTTTGTTGGAATGAAGAATACTGTTCTACAACTAGGAGCAGGTATGTGCATCTGCATCAGTTTAAAATGCCATCCAACAGCAGAATGCCTCACAGCTTTTTAAGTAGCAAGGGCAAAATAAAATTACTATTGTCTAGCTGAAGGTACAGGTCACCTACAGGGTGATGTAGTTCAAACAAAAGCACAAGATTGGAAAATTGCTTCCTGCAGCATTTGCTGGTGAGAAGAGAATGATAAAGGTATCAGGCACTCATTTCATTGCTCACTAGAATACCTCCACCACCTGTCTGAAAGATGCTCTGTTGATAAGTGTGTGTATTGCCTCATTTGGTTTTGAATTTACCTGTATTTGATTGGTCATGCAGCAGCATGTGCTGTGCCTCATCAGTCCGGATAATCTCTCTCTCTCTCTCTCTCTCTCTCTCTCTCTCTCTCTCTCTCTCTCTCTCTCCCTCCCTCCCTCCCTATCTTGCGCGCGCGCGCGCGCACACACACACACACACACACACACACACACACACACACACACACACACTAGAAATACTCTTCATTTTATACCAGCACTACAAGCCATTTATTTTTATATCTGTAAAAAGAACAAAAATTATACATCTTCTTTGCATTTGTTTATTCGGAATTGATGTCAAAAAGAGAAAATGAGTACAGAATTTTGTCTTGGTTAGAATAAAATTCTGTATGATCACTTCTAATATACAAAGTCTGTTCAGAAAATTCCAGAACATTCATAATTTCACGCCATTGGTGTGTTGGAGCAAAGTGCAGCATCCCTGCACATGCCCATGTGTAATTCCGGAAATTTTATTGTTCTGTGTCTGTTAGTTATTGTTCAGTGCTGTATTGAGCAGAATGTTGTGTCGAACAGACTGCAAATTTCGAGATGCAGAGGTATAGAGCAGCAATGCATCTCATTAAATTTTGCTTGAAACTCTAGAAAACCTGTACAGAGACACACCAAATTATACAGGAAGCCTACGGTGATGAGTGCTCAAGCCATACTTGCAGGTATGAGTGGTTCACATGGTTGAAAAATCGTCACAGAAGTTAAAGATGACCCTCCTTCAGGATGCCCTTCAATGTCTAGCAACAGCTCTCATGTCTGGAGTGTCAGCAAAGTTATCTGAGCAAATCGAAGACTAATTGTCCAAAGTAGTAAAGAAGAATGTAACATCTCAGTTGAAACATCTCATGAAAGCCTGGTACAGCATCTTGAAACGCATCGTGTTGCCACCAAGCTCATCCCACGGGTCATGAGTCAAGACCAGAAATACCTTTGCCTCAAAATCTGTGAAGAGCTTTTGGATCGTGCAGATGAGAATGAGATGCTCCTTACGAGAATCATAACTGTGATGTGACAAGGATCTACACTTAAGATGTTCAGACCGAAGTTCAATCTTCACCATGAGTTGGGAAAGGTTCGCTACGACCAAAAGAGCTTGTCAGGTCAGGTCAAATGTCAAATATTTTCTTTTACTTTCAAGGATTAGTTCATCGTGAACTTGTGTCACAGGGAAAAACTGTTAATCGATGGCACTATCGGGATGTGTTGCGACGCCTGCGAGAAAATGTGAGAAGGAAACAGCCTGAAGTGTGGCGAGACAATTCAAGGCTCTTGCATCACGATTTGCACCCACACATTCGTCTCTGTTGATGCATTGACTGTTGCACAGAAAACAAAATCACTGTGCTGGCTCATCCTCCATACTCTCCAGACCTGGCCTGTGGACTTGTTTTTACTTCAAAAAGTTGAAAACCCTATTGAAAGGACAAAGATTTGTGACTGTAGACATGGTAAATGAAAATTCGCAGAGGGTGCTTCACGCAATCGAGCAAGAGGCATACCAGTGCTGCTTCCAGAAGTGGAAGTGGCTTTGGGAGTGGTGTATCATTTGTGGAGGGCAGTATTTCGAAGGAGACCGTGCACAGTAAGTAAAAGGGAACCATAGAAAAATATTTTGGACAAAGCTCCAGAAGTTTTTGAGCAGACCTCATACATCTTAGTCATTGTAATACCACCCTTTTCAAGAAAGGTTTTATTGTGCAGGAACAAAACTGTGACATAGTTTGATTACTTAAATAAAATCTGTTTCCGAACTATGTATTTTTAAAGATCTGCGTCGTATATGCTGCAGTACTTTTTCCATAGTCTCACAGTATCTTGGTTGTAATTCTTTATATTGACCACATAATGGCTTAAATAAGTTAGTAAGTTTATTGTGTTAGCGACCAAGATTTTAATGATATACTGTATATGTACAAAATCAGTGTGTAGGTATATTTTGTGCCCTAGTATTGTACATATCATATGTATCAGAAAAGATTTGTATGAACTAGTAAGTAAATTATTTTATTACAACATACCTTCTATCTTAATACCTGAATCTTTGATTGGAATATTCCAGCCTGTATATGGTTACTTCAGTATCCAGATGAAAGGTAATTTACTCAGACCATACTGGAACAACAGAAGTGTGATACATCTAATTCAGACAAACAAAGGACAGTATGACAATTTTAAGTCTGTTGTCTTTCTAACTAAGTCATTTTCATTCTATTTTTATCTTCTTATTATAATTACTTTTGCTACAAAAACAAACTTGGAAATTGAATATTTGCTTTGTTCTGTATGTACCAGTTTGTTTTTTGATGCAGTCCTCTATTTCATCCTTTAATTATTGGGTTAATTGAAAACATTGTTGCACTTATATCAGTACTTTAAATGAGGGCATTATACTTAGCTTAATTGATGCATATGACTTGATTACTGTAAAAAATAAAGCTTGCTTTTGGGAGCACTGTGTATGTGTGTTACGTCCTTGGTTAACAAATACCAAAGTTGTTTGTTCATGCCAGAAGGCATGTCATTTTATCATAGCATCTGAATAATGATACATCACTATTTCTGTAAAACACCTTTTATGTATAATGCCTGCCTCTCTCTCTCTCTCTCTCTCTCTTACTGTTTATATGCGTGTTTCTTTTTTTTTGTTACATGAAAAATGTTCCTTTCTCCTTCTTCACAGAAATACAGGAAGGATGTAAAACATTTTCTACAAAGGATGTTCTTTTATCTTCAAAATTTTCTTGTGGTCCGAGATATGCTTGACCATATGTTGCAACAGGAATCAGAGTATGAAGAAATGGAACATCATAATACAAAAGCAAATTCAAGTGAGTAATTTTACAAGTGTGGAAAAATTAAGTTGACATATTGCAAGCATTTATCAGTTTATTAACTTTTTATACCAGTCATGTAGAACTTTATAAAAAAGAAATCATATTTACGCCAGTGACTGTAACACTTTCTTTATTTCACGATTGCAATTTCGGCTTTAGGCCATTATCAAGTGAAGCTGAAAAATACAGAATGTTTTTAAATTATTTAACAAAATCGTTAATGTATCTTGATATTAGTCCGATTATTCAGAATGAAAAATGGAATTGCGTAAGCATGTTACTTACATGTTATGTCTATTAGGCCGTATCAACCTAAAATGAGCTAACACATTTATATGTCATTGTCATTACTATTAAATACATTGGTGAAGCTGTTACATAGTGCGAGCACACACATCCATATGTCAATAAAACAACATAGTCTGTAGACACTCATATTCGTTAGCCCATCACTAGTCACATATGCACTAAACTGCAGCGGCAGATTACTGTTTACAGGCTGCTGGTAGCCAGTTTGGCACGTAAACAGATTACAGATATTGCTTTGCTCTGTGTGGAGCGCCAACGACTGTACTAGGAAGCATAGTGTGTGCCCTCGTGGTGCCACTATAATATCTTACTTAGCATATTTTTATGTATGAAGTATTAAAAATAGGTTACAAAAGCAAAATTAGGATAATGGAATGTAGTCGTATTAAATCAGGCGACACTGAGGGAATCAAATCATGAAATGAGACACTTAAAGTAGTAAATGAGTTTTGCTGTTTGGGCAGCAAAATAATGGATGATGATTGAAGTAGAGAGGATATAAAGTGGTGACTGACAATGGCAAGGAAAGTGCTTCTGAAGAAGAGACATTTGTTAAAATCGAGCATAGATTTAAGTGTCAGGCAGTCTTTTCTGAAAGTATTTGTTTAGTGTGTAGTCACATATGGAAGCAAAACATGGACAGTAAATAGTTTAGACAGGAAGAGAATAGAAGCATTTGAAATGTGGTACTACAGAAGGATGCTGAAAATTAGATGGCTAGATCATGTAATTAATGAAGAGGTACTGAATAGAATTGGAAAGAAGAGGAATTTGTGGCACTGCTGGACTAGAAGAAGGCATTGGCTGGTAAGACACGTCCTGTGACATCAAGGGATCACCAATTTAGTATTAGGGGGAAGCATGGAGAGTAAAAATTGTAGAGAGAGACCAAGAAATGAATACATTGAGCCGATTCAGAAGGATGTAGGCTGCAGTAGTTACTCAGAGATAATGAGGCTTGCACAGGATAGATTAGCACGGAGAGCTGCGTCAAACCAGTCTTTGGACTGAATACCACAATAACAACAATTCTATAACATGTTAAATTATCTACTTACAAATTTGAAATAGTTTACTAAACTATGTTCTTTTTACAGATAACCTGAAGGTGGCAATCACAGCGACATAGGCCTACAATAATAATAAACAATATAATCACACACAGGATTGTCTTTAGTCTCATAATGTAATATATTGTTTAACTCACTAAAAAATTTGTTAAGATACTTCTCCCACTAGTCAGGTTGCAGTTTTTTTGAATGAAAACAGTCTCAGTTGAAATATTTTTATTTGTAGCAATTATATGTTTCACTCTTGTAAGGCATCATCATGAAAAATTAGAAAAAGAAATTAATGGCAATGGTATAGAATGAGGCATGGTTCTAAGCATTATAGCCATGTATACAAGGGACAATAAAATATGTGCATAAACTCATGTAAAAATGTAATAAAATAAGCTTCATCTGTCAGTTGCCGCCGAAAGGCTTAAATAAGAATAAGGCATCTGTGTGTAACATCCAGTTCTCAGATGTTTTATCAGATACATGAAAGACCTAAATGGGGAGTAAAAGCAGAAAAGTAAAATTAACCAAGATTAATGGTAGGTGGCGGAAGCAGTGGGAATCTAAAATAGATAAAATGCCTTACCAATTAGGTACCTTATATGTACTGAAGCAGACTCATCATGGTATAGCCGCCATGTGTATGATGTATGGGTCCAACTCAATAACAGCTGACTGTGAGGCATGTTAGTGGATATGCCACGCTAATATGACGGGTATGGGCTGGATTACGTAAAGACTCAAACTAACTGCATTACTTGATTTTGACATTAAACAGAGTTATCCTGGTGAATGGGCTGCCATTTCTAATGTAGCCATCCAATTGTTTCAAGAGAATTTTTAGGCGATGTAGTTGGTACAGCAACATGTCACCACATACCATTGGTTAATCGGATGTCATTAGAATAAAAATAACATTTATGCTTGCATATATAAATAACAGGTCCAGAGTTCTTCATCATAAAATAATAACCTTGACAACATTCATATGTATCTCCCAATTTATTGTTTCCAGATGCAACAGATTTTTTTTACAAGCAACAAACAATAAGTTAAATGTTTGACATAGTCAGATTTTTAATGTAACTTGATTTTCTATGCAAAATTTCGTAATATATAAATTTTGAAAATTACTTTTTATATTTGCAAACTGGTGCTAAAATTATGTTATTTGGAACAGTCAATCATTTTATGAACCATGTTAAAGATAACTATGTTATGTCCTGTTTACATTTTCAGTAATAAATTAATCATGACATCACACCGTGTTTGTCTAGCACTTTCCATCCATTAATTTCATATAAAAATTTGACATCACACCGTGTTTGTCTAGCACTTTCCATCCATTAATTTCATATAAAAATTAACACTCTCTCTCTCTCTCTCTCTCTCTCTCTCTCTCTCTCTCTCTCTCTCTCTATCCAATCACAGGCCCTGTAGACCATGCGCAGCGTGAACGATCTGCTTCCATAGCCTTCTATCTATCGCAGCCTCTCTCCACCCTGCGGAAATTCCTAATGCTGCAATGTCCTTCTCTATGTCATCTTTCCACCTTGTACGAGGTCGGCCCAATGGCCTTGTTGCCTGGAGAGTTCCTTCAAATGCTTTCTTGGTGATTCTGTTGTTTTCCATTCTAGCCACATGTCCAGCACATTGCAGTCTCCTACTTTTTAATTTCTGGATGATAGTGGGTTGCTTCATTAACTGATAAATTTAATTGTTCTTTCGAATTCTCCATACACCATTCTCCAACACAGGGCCCCAGATTTTTCTCATTACTTTTCTTTCAAAAACATTCAGTTTTTCTCTTTCATTATTTGTAAGCGTCCAGCTTTCTGAAATGTACGGTACTATAGGGCAGAGAATGGTGTTGTATATCTTCATCTTTGTGGTGATTGACAAAGCTTTACTTTTGAGTGGGTTGATTAGTGAGTAGAGACCCCTTGACTTGAGACTATTTTTTTTTATATCCATTGTTATGATATTTTTACTGTTGAAACGTGATCCAAGGTATTTAAACTGGAGAACTTTTCTGAATTTAGGATGTTGGTCAATTTCAAAGTAAGGATTTGTGTTTATGACTCGACCTATTTCCATATATTCAGTTTTCTCTTGGTTAATCAAAAGCCCGATTTTGCTGGCACTGTGCCTGTGAGATCTGTACATGTCTTTCAGTTCTTCAGTTTCATTCAGCAACACTATATCATCTGCATAAGCCAGGAGTTTTACTTCACTGTGTTCGAATCGGAGACCATTGTTTAGATGTAAATTACTCTCCCGAACCACTTTCTCTAATGCAAGGTTGAAGAGGACTCATGAAAGAGCATCTCCCTGTTGTAAGCCTGTTTTAATTGAAAAGGTGAGGGATATAGATCTTCTGAACTTCATTGCTGCCTGGGAGCCATCCATGTACAGTTGTATCGTCCTAATGATTTTACTGGGTATACTAAATTCTCGTAAGGTGTTATACAGGCTACTTCTGTGGATGCTGTTGTAGGCTCGCTGGAAGTCAATGAAGAGACAGTGGATGTTTTTGTTAAATTCCCAGTATTTCTCAAAGATCTGTCATATAGTAAACAAATTATCAGTTGTGGAGCAGTTTGTTCAAAATCCAGCCTGGTAATAATGTTTTTCGCGTAAGGTTTAACTTTTCCAGAATGGTCATTCACAGGATTTTGTATGTTATGTTCAGCAAACTGATTCCTCTGCAATTTCCACTTTCCATTCTGCTTCCTTTCTTGTGTATGGGACAAATTATTGCAGTTTTCCAATCTTCAGGCAGCATTTCAGTTTTCCAGCTCATTGTGATAAGGTTATAAATTTCTTTGTGTAGTTTGCTTCCTCCCTCTTTTAACATCTCTGCTGATATCTGGTCCTCGCCTGCTGCCTTGTTGTTTTTGAGCTTTTGAATGGAGTGGATCACTTCCTGTTTTGTGATTCTACATTCATCATTATTAATGCTGTCACTCTCAGACATTGCGTAATTGCAGGTTATGTGCAGATCAGTGTAATTTAACATTTCTGAGAAATACTCTTTCCATCTTTCTAGGATACCATCCAGCTGCGTTTGATTTTTATCTTTTATGAATAGGTTTTCACTTTGATAACCTCTCTTACTTTTCTTTGTATACTGAAACAACTTCTTTGAGTTTCCATTCCTGCTTTCCACTTCTATAGATTCTAGGACTCCAGTTAGATATTTCCTTTTCTTTGTTTGCAGAACTCTTGCTGTTTCTCTTCTAACTGCATTGAACGTCTCCCTCCTGTCTTTACTCTCCTTATTATGTAGCCATTGCTTCCTGGCTTCTTTCCTCCTCCCTACTGCTCTGACACTTTTCGTTGACCCATTTCTGTTTCTTCATTTTCTTTTTCTTGCCCAGTGTTTTTTCTGCTGAATCTGTTAGCACAGTCTTTATTCTTTCCCAAGCCTTCTAGACACTATTTTCCTCCTCAGCTTCTTGCAATGCTGTAAATCAGTTATGTCAACCACATAGGCTTCTTTAACAGAAAGTTCCTGCAGTCGTTCAATGTCTAAATTAGGTTTTGGTGTGGCTTTTGGTTGTTGATTCCAGATCATCTTGATTTTCATCTTTCCTACCACTAGGAAATGATCCGAGCCAATTTCAGCTCCTCTATACGTTCTGACATATCTTATAAATGAAGTGAAACGTTGATCTGTCATAACATAGTCAATCTGATTTACTGTTTTGCCATCTGGAGAGCACCATGTGCCTTTGTGTATACCTTTGTGAGGGAACATCGTCGAGCAAATTCTCATATTCTTTGACAGTGCAAAGTTGGTCATTCTTAATCCATTTTCGTTTGTGGTCGAGTGCTTGCTATGTTTTCCTATTGTGGGGATGAACATATCCTCTTTACTTATTTTTCCATTAAAGCCCCTTAAGGTAATTCTCATATTTCTTGTTGGAATACTTTCGACTACTCTCTCTAATTCTTCATAGCGCTCATCTTTCTCATCCTCAGTTGAATCGGTGCATGGACATTTATGAATGTTACATCGTACCACTGGTGTTTGATTGTTATGTAAGACATTCTTTTGTTAATGGGATGGAATTCCTTAACCCAATTAACAATCCTGTTTTAAAAGCAAAACCAGTACCAAATTCATGGTGTTTTTCATCTCCCCCATAAAAAATGACACAATTATCCTCCGTGTGTGTCCCTTCTCCAAGCTACCTAACTTCCTGTAGAGCTTCAATATCTGTCTTGTATGTTTTTAGTTCAGATATAAAAGTCGCTGCTGCAGCTGGTTTATTAAGACTACAAACATTCCATGTCCCAAATGTGTAGTAGTGTTTCTTGTTTCTGTCTCGCGAATTCCTGTTCCATACCCTATGTCCGTTTCCTTTGAATCCATTATCCGAGGCAAATCATTGATGTGAGCCAGTAGGTATAGAATCCCCCAGCCACGTTAAGAGCGCTGCGCAGGTTAAGCTTGGTGATCGGGCTGCCACCTCACAGCTTCCAAGATTGCTCAGTAATATTTTGGATTACCATTTGCTAGACAGATTACCTTTCCCAGGCTCCGAGCTCTGCCTGCCCCGTAGAGATGCCTTCCATCTCTTCTACTGTTGGAATGCTATAAAAAACATTCTCTTCCAGCATCCAAGCCATTGACTTCCTCTTCAGTGGTTTTGGTCCGCCCTGGGTATTTTATTTCCCCAGTACCCACCATATCTGGTGAGCATTCCCCTATCCACCACCTGGGGAGGCACCCGATGGAGGACCAGCAACCCCTCACGGGGTTAATAAAAATGAACTACACTGCAAAAGTGACATTAGTATACTTTTGACAGTCACATTAGTATACTTTTGATAATGTTGTTTCAACTAATTACGAACTTGTAGATATGTTATTACTAATGTGAGTGGTTAAAATTTATGTTTTTCGCAGTGGCACATGGTATTTATTGATTAGGCATGTAATTCAAAATTATTTTATGCAACATTAAATAATGAAAAATAAATGTAAAGTGATGTGAAATAAAAATAACAATAATAATAATAATAATAATAATAATAATAATAATAATAATAATAATATAGATATATCTTACACTGCAATAATTGAATATCAGTCTTTTTACATCCTTATGAAATCATTTCATGGAATACTTACTTCCACAGAGCTGGAGTGACAACTACAACATCAGTAAGACAACTTAATGCAGGAAGATGCCACATTGTTGAGGGCTGAAGCCACAAATAGTGTAGAGTATTTTCTGCAGAAATACTGGTGCAGTGGAATGCAGGAAAGATTAAGGAAGGAAGTACTGAAATCAGAATCATGTAACCTGTGACCAGGCAGTATGTAATGGTATTTTGAAAAATATTTGCATAAGGCCAAATATTGGAAAGAAGAGGCCCTGCAGACCAACATCTTGAAAGTTTTTAAGAACCAGGTCCCCATAGAGTTCAGAGAGAAGCTGTTAATGCGGTCTGAATATACTGGAAAATATCTTCCATTTTTAGGCTCTTTGGGTGTGTTAGAAGACAGTCAGCATGATTTTTACAGAAAAAGGAACTGAATAAGTTTTCAAGGTACAGATGGTACAGGAGAAAGCAGATGTGACAACTGCTGCACATGAGGAAGGGGCTACGTGAAAGATGCTATGAACAATGGGAGGTGACCCATCATACCAAACCAGAAGTTACAGAAGACAGTTGAACATCAGATGTGAACACAGAATTGTAAGAGGGTATGATAGAGGAAATTGGACAGAAATAAACCAAGGCTGACAGATTCAATTGAACCATGACAACAAGCAATCACACCTAAGGGAAACCCATAACAACCAGATGTGGATGCCCCGCTGGTCTGGTCGCAGGTACCCATGTGGGCTAAAGAAAGATGTAGTTCCCTAGGTACCAATGTAAGATAAGGAACACCATTTGAACCAAGTTGCCATCAACAACAGTGGACAAAACATACAAATGATAGGAAATAGTGGATCAGGGATTAATTTAATTTTCTGTGAAAGGTACAGGTTATCCCACAGAAAACCGGTCTGCCTCACTGGTTAATCATCTCTAGTCAAATTACTTGTGAAGTGGCTATACTGTCTTGAAATTTGGGTACACTGCATTTTATCAGAAAATTGTGTGCAGCACTGTGTTCATGCATCTGCTGTTGTGAGAAGCTTTTATTGCTGAATTATTACAGCAATGGAACAGTTTGCATTAGAATAGTGAATTGATATGGTAGAGCGTTACAGAGACAGGCTTCATTAAGAAATGTAAAGAAACGTTTCGAGCTGGTTATCCTGATAGTAAACTCCCCATAACTAGCACTATTCAAGATCTATACAAGAAACAGAGGATTGTTGGATCCATTCAGAATGTGGAAAGGAATAGGTGACCAACAGCGAGGGCCCCTGAAACTATAGAAAGAATTTGCATGGACATTATGAGAAGTCACCAGAAGTCAGTAAGGGGGTTATCACAGCAGCTTGGTGTATCTCATACATAACGTCATCATATACTAAAAAAGATACAAAATTAAAAGCCTCTGATGTGAGTATGGTGCAAGAGTTGAAATTTGAGGATCAGGAAAAAAGAGTGCATCATTGTTAACCGGCTGTTAAAACCAGCTGCTACCAGTTGCTTGGGCCTCTTGTTTTACTTCATATCAGATGAGTTCTGGTATCATTTGTCAGGTTATGTAAACTCACAGAATTTCAGATGCTGGTAGAATAGAATAGAACAGAATTTTTGTCACATGACATCTTATATATAATCATTTGATTGAAACATTGGTGACTCGCCAATGAATAATTCTGTGCCTATCTAAGTATACCTTAAAACAAGATACATCAAAATAGAGCATATGGATGCTCCCAGAAGCAAATTACAACATAAAAAGATAATTACATGGTAGATTTTTTCCTGTTTCTTAAAATTTTCACTGGTTTAAAATCATTCTTTTTAAGTGTTTTTCATGTTTGTTTCTCTAGTTTATAAATATGGGCATACTTCAAAGAGCACATATTTTCATAAAAGTAGTTTATGTGAATACATCTAGATATTTAGATACATTCTTTACACGATACATAGTTCATAAGTATGTACACATATAAAAAGAACATGTACCTCCATTAAAAGGGAACATAAGCATACACATAGAACGTAATATTTTTCAGTGTTTGCACCTGTGGGTTCTAGTTTGCAGTCCTTCAAATTTGAAAGCATTTTATTGCCAAGCTTCAAAGCAATGTAATATGGAGTATTTTCAAATAATGTTAGTTTATGGCAAGGTAACATGTAATCTTGTTTGTGCCTTGTTTCATAAGCACATGTAAATGAATTTCCCAGAAAAAGATGGGGATTTTTTAACTCAAAGAGAAGTGTTTCATATGTAAACATGGAAGGAATTGTCAGTTAGTCAAGGTTTGAAAATAAAGGTTTGCATGATTGTCTATTGTTTGTTCCAGTCATAGCTCTGACAATTTTTTTCTGTAGCGTGAACACTCTGAGGTGGCTTCCTTTTTCAACTCCCCAGAAAATTATGCCATGTCTTACAATGCATGATACACAATTTTCCTAACAGCTAAGTCAGTTACTTTATTTGTAACTCTCATTGCGTAAACAAAACTATTGAACTGCTTCAGTAGTCAATCCACATGATCAGTCAATGACAAGTTTGTTTTTTAATGGGACTCCCAGAAATTTAACAGATTCTGCAGTTGTCAGTTGTCTGCCTTGATAACTTAACGGTGTTATGTATTCAACACTTTGTTTGGTCCTGAAGTGTACAATTTGTGTTTTTGTTAGGTTTAGTTTCATAGCATTATTATTTATCCTGTTTTCTAGTTCTTGAAGAGTGCGTTTCATTTTCTGTACAAATTCTTTAGTGATTCTACAGCAGACTACTGCTGTTCAGTCATCTGCATACAGAATCATATCTGCGGTTACCTTACCTGACATGTCATTTATATAATACAGAAATGGTAATGGGTCTAGTATGGACCCCTGGGTACACCTGCTTGTATTTCCTTCCAACTATAGCAAGCTTTCTCACCCATATGTTGTATAACTACCCTCTGTTTCCTATTTTTGAGATGTGAACCAACTTAAATATTTTCCATGGAAGTCATAAGAAGCTAATCTGAGGAGCAGCTGCTTATGGTTTACCATATCAAATGCCTTACAGAGGTCACAGAACAAACCAGATACGGTCTCCTTGTTATCAAGGCATTTGCTTATTTTAGTGATTAGTTCATTAATAGCATACACAGTGGTTTGGCCCTTCCTAAATCCATACTGATTGTTAAGAATAATGTTACATTTTTTGCTATATTTTTCTAGTTTGTTACACACTACTCGCTCAAATAGTTTAGAAATAATTGGTAGTACTGATACTGGGTGAAAATTTGCTATCTCCTCTTCTCTGCCCTTTTTGTGGATAGGTCAAAGTTCTGCATACTTCAGCCTGTTCAGAAAGCAGCCCTCATCAAACGATTGATTTACAAGGGTAAGTCAATTATTAACCGCAATGTAGTTATATTTTTGTTTATTTTGGTAGTACTGTCATTTTACACTGATGACGCATGCTTTGTTTATTTGTTGTTATATATTTCCAGTTTTCAAGCTGCTAGATTAGTTTCGTTATCGCTGCCGTGCTGTCTATCGTGGCTGCTCCGCTGTCTATTTGCACCAAAGAAGAGCAACACTCAGTGATCTGCTTTTTGTGGTCGAAAGGCATATCGGGCTGAAATTCATCAAAGACTTTCAGTACAGTACGGGAACAGTGTTTTGCCACAATGGAGTGTCGAAGAATGGATTGAAAAATTCCGAAGTGGTCACACAAGTGTTACGCACAATGTAGCAACCAGATGACCGTTGACCGCCACAAATGAAGAAACCATTGAGCATTCACATGAGATGATTCTCTTAAACAGATGATTAGCTATTGATGAAGTGGCACATTGTCTACAAATTAGTCACGGTTCTGCCTACAAAATCATCCAGAATAGACTTGGATTTCATAAAGTTTGTGCAAGATGGGTCCCAAAACAACTCGCACAGTTACATAAACAAATGCACTTGGACATCTGCAAAAAGCATTTGGATTGCTATGGTAATGAAGGGGACAACTTCTTAGACAGGATCCGTTACTGGTGACGCAACATGGATCCATCATTACGAGCTGGAGAGTAAACGGCAGAGTACAGAATGGAAACATCCATATTCACCATGCAAGAAAAAGTTCAAGAACCAACCATTCGCAGGAAAACTGATGCTTACAGTTTTTTGGGAGGCACAAGGTCCAGTACTGGAACGTTATGGGGAAAGAGGCATAACAATAAACAGTGTACGTCACAGTGAGATGCCTACTGCCAGGCTAAAGCCTGCAATTCGAAGCAAATGATGAGGATTGCTGTCAAAAGGTGGTGTGTTGTTGCACGACAATGCCTGTCCACATACTGCTGCCCGTACTGTTGAAATGCTCCGGAAACTCAAATTTGAAGTACTGGATCATCCACCATATAGTCCCAATCTTGCCCCTTCTCTCACTTGTATGGTCCACTCAAACAGGCATTTAGGGGCCGTTGATTTGTCTTGGACGAAGCAGTGAAAGAAGCGGTGCATTCCTGGCTTGCAGCTCAACCAATAACCTTCTTTTATGAGAGCATCAGGAAACTTGTACAATGATGGACCAAGTGCGTTGAAACACAAGAGACTATGATGAAAAATGATGTTCTTGTAAGTTTCCTATTTGATTACAATAAAATTTTATAACTTTTTTTGCGGATAATAATTGACTTACCCTTGTATTATGTGACAGAGTTCACAAGACAACCCACATATTCTGCATGAAGAACCTCACCACTCAGAGAAGATAGCTGTTTGGTGTGAGTTGTACGGCATGCACATTACTAGCCCCATGTTTTTCGATTACACCTTAAACAGTGACAGACATCCAGTAATATTTGACTGTTTCTATGCATAATTAACAGATGCGGGGAAGTTGTATGTAGCATCCCAACAAGGTGGAGCAACTGCTCACGCATCCAACTAGTATGGCACACATCACCAATGTTTTCCCTGAAATGAGACTTGTCAATAGAGGCCTTTGCCCCCAACCCCCAGGGATCGCAGACTTAAGAGTGTGATTTTTATTTGTGGGGCACACTGAAAAGCAAAGTGTATGCTGACAATCCTTGCACAATAGACAATCTTAAACAGAACATTACTAGAGAAATTATCATTGTCATCACGCCTGCAGAATTACAGCATGTTGCTGGTAACGTTGTCACGTGAAGTCAAAGATGCCTGGATGCCCATAGCCACTGCTTCCAGCTTCTCTTATAAGCAGGTAACTATATTTTTTAACATTACTATTATCTATTCTTTTTTGGTTAGTTCATCATTACTTGAATCTCGGGCATGAGACATACTGATTTTATGTGTACACCCTGTATAATTGGTGGAAGAAGAACAAAGAAATTGTGACAATACCAGTGAGCAACATAAAGATCTTAGTTACAGTAGATAACTGAATATGTCCAGATCGAAATTGAGATTAGTGACAAGATGCTTTAACATGCATTATTATTATTATTATTATTATTATTATTATTATTATTAGTCATGGAAAATCCAGTGGTTGATTTTTTACTAGAAACTGATATCTTGCAGAAATGTTAGAGGAAGAACTGAATGAGTGTGTGGCTGCTCGTAAGCAGCAGAAAATTGCTTCGATTGCTGTCAAGTGCATGGAACTTGACGTGAATGGGTGCATTTGGAGAGCTGCTGAAATCCTGTCTGTTCTACAGGGAGTAGAGGAGCAGTCACCACTCATTTATGTGATAGTGGTATGTTCAGTGGTAGATCTAATGGCCCAGTAATGAAAAACTAGGATCAGACAGAACTCGGGGTATTACACCAATCCCCCCGACCAACAAGTTCGAGGTGCTACTTTACATTAAAAATGAAACTGAGCTGGTGAGAGACACTTTGTCTGTTGCAAAGCATGCTGTGTCCCATTTCAGGAGGACGCAAGTGTGAAGGGAGGGCCTTGTTAATTGTTGGAAGTTGGAACATACAACAAATAATGGTCACCCTTAGTAAACCAGCGGCAAAAGATGGAAAAGATCTCCTTGTGCCTGTTGTGTGTCAATTTATAGCTTTGTTCAATATGTTGAATAGTCTATTCCAGCAACCATTGAGGGGACCGGGTGCAAACAACTGCAGATTGTGGTCCACATTGAAAAAAAAAAAAAAAAAAAAAAAAAAAAAAATATATATATATATATATATATATATATAATTATATAATTATAATGGAAGGAAACATTCCACGTGGGAAAAATTATATATAAATACAAAGATGAGGTGACTTACCGAACAAAAACGCTGGCAGGTCGATAGACACACAAACAAACACAAACATACACACAAAATTCAAGCTTTCGCAACAAATTGTTGCCTCATCAGGAAAGAGGGAAGGAGAGGGGAAGACGAAAGGAAGTGGGTTTTAAAGGAGAGGGTAAGGAGTCATTCCAATCCCGGGAGCGGAAAGACTTACCTTAGGGGGAAAAAAGGACAGGTATACACTCGCACACACGCACATATCCATCCACACATAATGCTGTGTGGATGGATATGTGCGTGTGTGCGAGTGTATACCTGTCCTTTTTTCCCCCTAAGGTAAGTCTTTCCGCTCCCAGGATTGGAATGACTCCTTACCCTCTCCTTTAAAACCCACTTCCTTTCGTCTTCCCCTCTCCTTCCCTCTTTCCTGATGAGGCAACAATTTGTTGCGAAAGCTTGAATTTTGTGTGTTTGTTTGTGTGTCTATCGACCTGCCAGCGTTTTTGTTCGGTAAGTCACCTCATCTTTGTATTTATATATATATATATATATATTTTTTTTTTTTTTTTTTTTTTTTTTTTTTTTTTTTTTTTTTTTTTTTTTTTTGCCAAGATCATATTTCAATCATTCCAGTGACTGGCAGAGTATGTTGAGAGACTGGCCTCATATATGGAATTTTCAACAAATCTGTATCATTGTCCCCAGAACTGATCATGTCCCACTGATTCTGAGTTCAGTGGAAGGCTTGAACCAGAGGCTTCAAAGGTTTTGTGACAAGCAAGAAAGTGACTGCTTTGATGTGTAGCACAGGATTGTGAACTGTACGGTCCCTGTAAATGTGTCAGGGATGCACTGCATGTCAGTGTGTGATACTCTGGTTGTTAACTGTAAGGCCCCATAAATGAGTCAGGTATGCTCTGTATACCTGTGGTTGCTACTAAATTTTTTAGGTAGGTGAATCTCCATACAGTCCATATAATGATGACTGTAGGAAGCACCCCACCCATCATCATGCCCATGCTCCAACAGTCAAGATGATTGAAACCTTAGTGACCAACTTCTGAAGCATTTTGCAGAAAATTGCAAGTTTGAAGAGCTAAAAAGTAGTAAGTCACATAGCACCTGGTACAAACGCTTGCTAAATCTCCAAATTTACAGCGATGAGTTTTTGTCATAAATGTAAGTGTATATTGAAAGGATAGGCTGATGGGCAGTGGAGATGGTGGTGCATTTTAGTCCTTATTTTAAAGTACAGTTATGGTTTGAAACTAAATAAAACACTTGTATTTTCACACAGAAAACATGTAGTAGTCAACACAGATTATTACAAACCAAAATGGCGAAGAACAAAATACAAAATAGCGTCCATAGCAACAGCACCAAACACATTGTTTCTCCCCCCTGCGGATCCGGGGTAAGAACAAGACCAAGGTATTCCTGCCTGTTGTAGGAGGCGATTAAACGGAATCTCACACGTTTCGGCCTATATGTGATGTTCCCCTGTAGGGTTTGACCTACATTCTTCAAAATTTTCCCGAAGAGCGAGCCAATCGGGGAAAGGTGCCTTACATAGTGCATTATGCTTTGAGGTTTTTAGCCCACTTTCTCTCCGTCGCATTTCAGTCCCGCTCATTCTCCATCTCTTGGGCGAGGACACCTTCCTGGGTGTGTTTTCCACCATACACTATGCAGTATCACTTTCTGCGTCGGTGATGACAATGGACTTCTTTGCATCTGATATCCAGCACAGTAGCCAGTTCATTGTGGTGGGGCCTACATGTACCCTGTTGGTTGTAGCCCCCTGACCACACAGGGATCGCTCTGCCAATGCCTGTGTCGTTGACTCCCATGTATGCCAGAAGGGTAGATGCTCATGCCCCTGGGGCATCGGGACTCCCGGCAGTGGCCATCCTCCTAGTTGGCTTTTGCTGTGGCTGGGTGGTGCTCATGAGGAGGGCCCCTGGTCGGAGTGGGTGGCATCAAGGCGGATGACACACAATGAAGCGTAGTCCATCATCTCTTGCTGGTGGTGATACACTAGCAGTCTCTAAACGGCATCCTCTGCCCAGTTACTCGCTTGTGACAAGCTGGGGGATGTTTCTGTAACCATCACACCCCATAAGAGTTTAAATATGGTCCAGAATGTCACATTTCACAGGGACCTTCTTTTGCAGTCTGACGGTCTGATGCGCGCCAATTTGGAGTGGTGAGGTGTTCATTTCGTCCAGCGTGTCCATCGGGGACCGAGGGATAATCAGGATGTCACTGGTGCCTTCATCTTGGCCTTCGAGGGTGATACATTACCTGAGAAGGTCAACCTGATAGTCTACCTCTGTGATGTAAAGCCCTATATCCCTCCCCCCGTTGCAGTAGCTTTAAGTGCTGGATGTTCGACCATATGTCTTCCCACTGTACTTCTAGCATCACACGTGTCGAGGTTGCGGGCACCCATCGCATCCTAATACTCCATGTGCCCTACCTCCCATCTGTGTCAACTGCAGAGAGCACCATTCGCCTTGCACACCAGACTGCAGTATTCTCCAGAAAGAAATGAAAATCATGGAGTACAAGACCTGGGACCGACTGACCTATGCTGAGTCTAAGAGGAAATTTGAATGCCTGCATCCTGTACATTTGACATCGTTTTATGCCGCCACTACAACAGTACTGGCACCGTCAGCTCTGCCAACCCCAGTCACCTCTCAGAGCCAAAACACTACACCTGCCCCCTTGATGGTGGTGGGAATTTCCCTCCCTGTTGCTCCCGCACCACCTACTTTGGGAGCAACACCCCCCCCCCCCCCCCCCCCCCCCCCAACTGTCAGGGATGTCTGTCCCCACTTCTATGCCGGAGAAGCATAAGTCTTCTTCGGCTTCTCTTGCTAGGAAGGGGTCTCTCGGGTCACTCACTTCCCGGGAAAGATGACAACCGCCAGTGGCTGAAGAGCCCAAAAGCAGCTGGTCGTAGGGCTTCACGCTCATCCTCAGTTCCGGAGACTGAGCCAGTGAAGTCCTCCCAGCCAGGGAAACCCAAGGAGCAGCGAGAAAATCCAAAAAGAAGACCGCTAAGACCAAGGAACTTGCGGTGGCACCCATACCGCCACTACCTACAAGCTTTGTGTCTGAGGATGGCGTGGAGATTCTGGCATCCACTGAGGACCTAGGTTTCACGAGACCCTCAGACACGATGGATATTGACTGCTCATGCAGTAACTCGGTGGCAGCAGGTGCCTCTGCAGCGTAAACTGTCTCATTGAATGTTCCATGCCTTCCCAGTCGCCTCCAGTGGAATTGAGGCTGCTTTTTCCACCGCCTGGCTGAGCTACGGCAACTGTTAAGCTTTACACCTGCTATCTGCATTGCCCTCCAGGAAACCTGGTTCCCAGCAGTGCGGACCCCTGCCCTCTGCAGCTATAAGGGATATTACAGCAATGCGGACCCCTGCCCTCCGCAGCTATAAGGGATATTACAGCAATGCGGACCCCTGCCCTCCGCAGCTATAAGGGATATTACAGCAATTGTAGTGACTATAATAGTGTGTCAGGTGGAGTTTGCATTTATCTCCTAAACTCAGCCTTTAGTGACACTGTGCCCCTACAAACCCCTCTAGGAGCCGTGGCTGTCAGAATAAGAACAGCACAGGAATTAACTGTCTGCGATGTATATCTTCCTCCAGATGGTGCAGAACTCCTGAATGTATTAAATGTACTGATTGATCAACTCCCTAAACCTTTCCTACTATCTACTGACACAACTGTGATTGCTGAGCATTTCGCTCGAGCCTCTGTGTCTGAGAATTTCCCTCAGCCTTTCGCACTCTGAAACGGCGGCTGGAAGGGACGGTCCTTTCATTCACTACATGCCACAGTAATCCTATAATGTCCCATTTACAGAGTGAGAGCTCCTCAGTGCCCTTGCACATTGCCCCGACACAGTTCCTGGGGCTGATCGAATCCAAAGCCAAGTGATTAAACACTTCTCATGTGACTACAAGCGCCATCTCCTCGTCATATTCAATGGGATCTGGTGCGATGGCGTCTTTCCATCACAATGGCGGGAGAGCACCATCATTCCGATGCTCAAACCCGTTACAAACCTGCTTGATGTGGATAGCTATCGGCCCATCAGCCTCACCAATGTTCTTTGTAAGCTGCTGGAACCTTTGGTGTGTCGGCAGTTGGGTTGGGTCCTGGAGTCACGTAGCCTACTGGCTCCATGTCAGGGCAGCTTCCACCAGGGTCGCTCTACCACTGATAATCTTCTGTCCCTCGAGTCTGCCATCCGAACAGCCTTTTCCAGATGACAACACCTTGTTGTCGCCATCTTTTTTGACAGACGTAAAGCATGCAACATCATATCCTTGCCACATTGTATGAGTGGGGTCTCTGGAGCCCGCTCCCGATTTTTATCCAAAACTTCCTGTCATGCTATATTTCCTTTGTCCAAGTTGGTGCCTCCCATAGTTCCTTCCATATCCAGGAGAATGAAGTCCTGCAGGGCTCTGTATTGAGTGTGTCTATTTTTAGTGGCCATTAACGTTCTAGCAGCAGCTGTCAGTCCTTCCGTCTCACCTTCTCTGTATGCAGATGACTTCTGCATTTCGTACCGCTGCTCCAGTACTGGTGTTGCTGAGTGTCGCCTACGGGGAGCCATCCACAGGGTGCAGGCATGGGCTCTAGCCCATGGCTTCCAGTTTTCTGCCATGAAGACGTGTGTCATGCGTTTCTGTTGGCATTGTACCGTTCATCCAGAACCAGCACTTTGTCGTAATGACGATCCACTCACTGTAGGGGAGACATATTGATCCTTAGGTCTGGTTTTCGATACTTGTTTGGCTTGGCTTCCTCATCTTTGTCAGCTGAAACTTAAGTGTTGGCAGCACCTCAATGCCCTCCGCTGCCTGAGTAACACCAACCGGGGTGCAGATCACTCCACGCTGCTGCAACTCTTAAGAGTCCTTGTTCATCCCTGCCTTGACTATGGGAGTGTGATTTATGGTTTGACGGTGCCCTCAGCATTGCATTTTCTCAACCCATTGCACAATTGTGGAGTTCGACTAGCAACAGGAGCTTTTAGGATGAGTCCGGTGACAAGCGTACTGGTGGAGGCTGGAGTCACTCCATTGAAGATCAGACGTGCACAACTGCTTGCCAGTTATGTTGCAGACATTCATAGCTCTCCTGAACATCGTAATTAACATCATCTTTTCCCAACCATGGCAGTTCACCTCCCACATAGGCGGCACAGGCCAGGGCTAACGACGTGTGCAATCGCTTCTGTCTGAACTGGAATCCTTCCCTTCACCACCTCTCCTCAAGGTCCATTCACGTACATTTCTGTGGTGTAGCTTTAGGCTGAAGCTTCGCCTGGAACTTTTGCATGGCTCTAAGGACTCCGTTAACCCTGTAGCTCTCCGCTGTCACTTCTCGATTCTTGAAGTGTTCTGGGGCTCTGAAGTGGTTTACATAGACAGCTTGATGGCTACTGGTAATGTTGGCTTCGCCTTTTCCACTAGAGGCCTTATTGAACAGCATTCCTTACCTGATGGCTGCAGCGTATTCACTTCATAGCTGGTGGCCATATCTCATGCGCTTCAGTATATCTGTTCATGCCCCGAGGACTCCTTTCTTCTGTGTACTGACTCCTTGAGCAGCCTACAAGCTATCGACCAATACTACCCTCGTCATACTTTGGTGGGGTCCATCCAGGAGTCCACCTATGCCCTGGACCGGCCCTGTCGTTCAGTGGTGTTTGGCCAGCCTGTCAGCAAGTTCATTGCCTGAGATGCCGATGTGTCCTAGGGTCCACACAAACAGGCTATGCGGAAACCACTATGCGGAAACCACTTCTGGAGATGGGCAATCCTGAACCTGACCTGTGTTCTGACTTATGCCGCAGGATTTTTCGGCTTTGGGAGATGGAATAGCATAACAGTACGCACAACAAACTGTGTCATTAAAGAGAGTATGAATGTGTGGAAGTCTTCCATGCTGGCCTCTTGCAGGGAATCGGTTGTCCTCTGCTGGCTCTGCATTGGCCACGCTTGGGCGACCTACAGTTTCCTCTTGCGCTGTGAAGACCCGCCTCTGTGTTGGTGCAGCGTCCAGTTGACTGACCCATATTCTGGTGTACTGTCCCACTTTGACTGCCCAACGACGAACTCTTGGGTTACCGGACTTGTTGCCACTCATTTTATCTGACAACGCCTCATTGGCTGATTTAGTTTCACGTTTTATTCATGAGGGTGGTTTTATCATTTGTTTTCAAGTTTTAGCGCATGTCCTTTTTCCCTCTGTGTCCTCCACCCTAGTGCTTGTAGGGTGGAGGTTTTAATGTGTTGCAGAGTGGCTTGCTTTTCTTTTCTATTCTCGTGGCCGGCCAACCACTGTAATCTGCTTTCTTGTTTGACTCTCTTCTGTTTCTAGCATCTCTCTGTTGTTTTCTCGTCCTCTTTTGTTCCTTTTAGTGTTCGTTGCCTTTCCTTCGTTCCTATGGTTTTTCCTTTCTTTCCGTTTTGTGTTATATGTCTCGTCTGTTTTATTCTCACACTTGTGGCATTGTTTTATTAGGAACAAGGGACTGATGACCTGATAGTTTGGTCCCTTCCCCCCTCTTTTAAACCAGCCAACCACATTGTTTAGTAGAGGCATGGATTGTAAATGACAACTTCCAGCAACCTATCTGGAGGCAATGACTCTCAGTAGTTCGTCCTTGTAGTCCAAATTTTTATGTTTGTTGATGATGTCTCAGTTTTAGCAATGACTTTATCATATTTGCAAGTATTCCATTTGTTGAAATTTGCTCCTCTGTTATTTCTCCTGAATTAGTTTACTCCCTAATGTAACTATGTGTTGTATCAGTGTGTATAGTGTGACCTTTGTATCCACTTGTCTTTGAAAAGTCATTTTACTATTGTCACACAATAATTTAACCATGCCTTGTTTTGGGGAAGGAGATATTTAACTTTGCAGCTAAGTGTTTCCTGATAAGCAGAATTTATGCTATATACTTATCTTCACTTGTCTTGAGATATATTGCTGGTTGTTTTTTGCTGTTCCATGAAATTTGTGGAACTTGTGACATAAAAGGAAACTGGTTGTCGATTTTCTATCTCCAGAGTCTACAGACCAGTCAGCGCCAGTGTAAATTGTGATGTCATCGTCCTTGTCGAAGCAAGTTGTAGTTTGAAACGTTTAGTTTCCTTTAGGTGGTATAGGATTCTTTCTGTAGCTTGCCAGTGGGTTATTCCTGGTTTCTTATTAGAAATACTCACTACTGCAATTGCAAATGCTAGATTCTGTCTAGTATCTAGATGTGCATCCATTAGGCTACCTATTGCTTCTCTGTATGGAAGATTCTTCACGTCAGCTCTTTCTCTCTCTCCCACTGTCTTTGGGCTCATTTCATGAGTTAATACTTAGTTGTTTTTTACCTGTGTGGATACTAGATGGCGATCTATCATGTTACATTTTTGTAAAATCTGATTTGTGTAATTGATCTGGTCCATCCATAAAAGCCCATGCCTACGACAGGGTGTATACACTCTGGGAAAAACCCAGGAATTTGTTAGAATTATGAGAATATTTCACTGTTTTGGTCTTCACTTAAATTTTTGTAATTTTGACTGGTAAGAACTGATAAACAACTAAGTTTGTCCAAGGCTTTAAGAGGAATACTATGGGATACTTCATAACAATAAACTTCTGATGACGATTGTGACGTCACAGATGTTTACATTAAGTTCGTTTGAGCAGGTGCCTGCGGGCTCACGCTGTTTCATCTTCGTTCATGGTTCTCACATCAAGTGGAAACATAATGGATTTCTGTGGGTGGGAACTGTCAAGTGAATTAAAATACATGCACATAATAATGGAAGGCTAACATTGTTGTTAGTTTCAGTTTTCTGATATTATTTTATTTACATGTTTTTGGCAGTCAGTTGCCTTGCAGGTCAATGAAGTTATTTTTGTCGGTTTGCTAAATAAATGTGACTCGTATTAATCTTTTCCCCAGAGGCAGTCAGTTTATTAGGAACGAAGTGTTTCATTCCACACTTTTGGCTAGTTTTAACTGTTCACTAAATTTCAAGTGCACATTTTCAACTTCTGGCACGTATAGCATTATGCCATAATAAAGAACCAAACATGAGATAATACAGTACTGGTACTTGAAAAAAATTTGCATCTCGAAAACCGCACTGAAAAGCTTAGTGTCAGGTTGGTGCCTAATTCATTGTGAATCTGGACATATGAATGTGCACTTTAAGCCGAATTATGCATTTTCGTATGTTCCGTGTGCAAATGTCCAATGAATTTCTTAAATCCCAGAGCGTTTGCTCTCATTTAAAACTTAACGCATTGAGGACTAGCCACGTAGAAGAATTTTAAGCCCGGAAGACTAGGCATTAATGTCATTATGTAAAATTTTACTGGCACTATTGTGTGATGCATGTTAAAGTGTAACACACTCAAAAAAGATCAATATTATATGTGAAAGCTTAGCTTTCCATGTAGCTACACTATGTACATTAATTTAAATGATTAACTTTTCATTTTTGTGTGTTCATAAGGCTTAATTTTTTTTATTTTAGGGATGTTTCTATTAGCTGACTACATTGCGTTTCCTGTGGTCTGAATATCTGCTGCCATTGGCTGGCGAGATCATGTGACATCAGCTATGATTGGCTTACAAAAAGGCATTTCAATCTTGATTTCAGTGCTGCGGAAACTAAAGTGTCAATTTGAATCTATTGTTTTATAATATGAATACAATAATTTGCAGCGTATCATAATATAAAAATATACAGTGCAAATGTTGCTGCAAATCATAGATCTTTAAAACTTTTTTCCCCGAGTTATTTCGTTCTCTGAAGTTCCACGCTGGTGTATAAAACCTTTACCATTCAAAGGATTGATATTTTTACAGCCCCAAGGGAAAGTATACTATCACTTGCTACGGAAAAAGTGTATTTTACTCATTGGAAGAGGTTTATTTTCATGTGAGAAAAAGTTTATTTTGAACCAGGAAATCCAGGAAAATCCTGGAATTTTTTTTTCTTGTCCATATTTACAACTTATATGATCCCTAAGCAACTGGATACTTCTCAAAGTTCTTTTAGTTTAAATTGTTGCTTTAGTTTCTCTTACATGAATGTTGTGTGTGTGAAAATCATCATGATATCATACACATAAACCGATGAAATGAAAATAACACTTCCAAGATTTTTGTGGTAAAAGCAGGGGTCAGCTGTGGACCAGCTGAAATTTAAACTTAGTCGAGCTTTATCCAGTTTGATGTTCCAAAAGTGAATTCCCTGTCTGTAGGCTGCTTTCTTAAGCCTTGTAATGCCTTTGCCTTTTAATGTTTTTATCATATAGTAAACCATGGGTATCTTAAATAAAAATTTCTCCTTTCTATGTCTGTATCCACATCTATACTTTACAAACCACTGTAATGTGCACAGCAAAGAGAACATCATATTGTACCAGTTATTGGGGTTTTTGATATTCCATTCACATTTGCAGCACAGGAAAAATAATTGTTTAAATGTCACTGTGCACACTGTAATTAATATAATATTGTCTGCATGATCTGTATTGAGAGTGACACATAGGAATTTGTAGCATGTTCCTAGAGTCGTCATTTAAAACTGCTTCTTGAAATTTTGAAACTAGACTTACTTGGTTATTTTATGTTGATCTTCTAGAGTCTACCAGTTCAGTTTCTGCATCATCTGCATGACACTCTCCCATGGCTCAGACAAACTTGTGACTCTTGTGACACCTTTCTCTGTGTTTGCCCAGTATCCCATGTTAGTCTTCTCTGGTATGGGTTTCATACACTTAAGTGAGTGGTATTGTAGGATAGGCCACATGAGTGATTGCCTACAACTCATCTGTGTATATTGATCGCATTTCCATAGTATTCTACCAGTAAATCCAAGTCTGCAATTTGGTTTACTCACTATTAAGTGTATGTGATCATTCCATTTCACATCCCTACATAGTGTTACATCCATGTATTTGTGAAAGTTGACTAATTCCAGTTGTGACTCATGTAAATGAGAGTCATAAAAGGAAACTAATTTTTCATTTTTTGGATTCATGATATTACATTTCTGAAGATTTCAAGCAAATTGCCAATCATTGCACTACTTTGAAATCTTAATAAAGACTTAACTGAATATTTGTGTAGCTTCTTTCAGGTAATACTTAATTATAGATTACTGCATCATCTGTGAAAAGTCTGAGGTTGCTATTAATTTTGTCTGCAAGGTCATAAATGTACAGCACGAACACCAAGGGTTCCAATACACACCCACGGGGCACACTTAGAGCCACTTCTACATCTGCTGATAATTCTCCATCCAAGATAACATGCTGTGTCCTTCCTACCAAAAAATCCTCACCAAATTTCACTTGATACCCCATACGAAAATACTTTTGGCAATAAGTGTAGATATGCTACTGAGTCAAATGCTTTTTGGAAATCAAGTAATACTGCATCCACCCTACTGCCTTGATCCACGGCTTTCAGTGCGTCGTGAGAAAAGTGTGAGTTGTGTTTTACATTGCCGATATTATCGGAATCCATGCTGGTAGGCATGGAGGTGGTCATCGTGTTCAAGGTACCTCATTACCTGACTTTAAAGTCATGCTGCAAAGAGCTGTCAGTAAATCACGGTGATCAATGTCCAGTGATCCATTTAGCAGCTAGATTAAATAAATGTCTGAGTGAACTGTAACATCTCGCACATGTGTATACGTTTCTTCATAGTCTACACCTCTTGAATTTGCTTGTTCCTTGATTACCATATGAGTTTTATAGTGAACTATTTGCCCATGTCTGTTTTTGTCTCAAAGACCCACTTGGTGTCAATAGCTTTTCTGTATGGAGGCAAGGTTGCTACTTCCGAAGTTTGATTTTCTGCATATGGCTTTAATTCGTCTTGAGTTGCCTGAAACTTTTATGCAAGTCAGTAGATTGCAACTCTTCTTTCGGAGTTTATGGTTCTTATTCTGATGATTCTTTAACGTGATAGGACACATGATCATCCATCTACCTTGGTCTTGGTATTTGGGAAGATCTGAGTACCTCTCGAGATGATTCAGAATCTTCATTTATTTCTTCTGAGCCTGATTCTTCTCAAATGCTTTTATCCAAACTGATTTCCCTTGTGTTGTCTTGCATCTCAGTATTTTTCTCCTTATCTGTGAATGGAATAAATATTTGGTTTGGTTTCAGCAATCAATCAAATGTTCCTGACTTGTCATTATTTTTCTGACTTCTTTCTTCTTTAAAGATTCCGTGGATTTTATAATGCTATATTGCCTTTTCCCCAGCCGCTACGTCATTTTGTTCTGAAGTGTGGGGAACTGTGGGTTGATGGTTAACTTCTTTGTTCTTAAAGAATTTCACCAATCTTTTGTTTAAATATTCCTTTCCATTATCATGTCATAAGTTATGAAGTCTTTCTCATGCCTGACTCTGTACAAACTTTTTAAAATTGTGGATAACATAAGCATTTATTGCTGAAAGTGTACAAAAAAATCTGTCTTGAAAAATCATCAGAGTTAGTGTGTAGTACCCAAACAACTAGCTCCTAGTATCATACCTTTTATTTTTCCTCGTTATTAATTTCTATGAATGTTTTCTTTTCCTCATTGATTTGATTTGATTTTGACAGGGAATCTAAAACAGCTTAGGTCTAACCCACCACTGCTCACATAAAAACAGAGTTTATTGTTCGGTATTGCTCTCAGTGTATCTAGTAAAGCCAACCAATGCCCTTAAATAGTGCAAGGAGTGCCTTTACTAGATTTTTGTTACACACAATTTCTTCAGGGCTAGTTGTCCCGAAGATTCTGTCTCTTTTTCTCTCCAATGCCATGCTTTCGAAGATTAGGTGTGATGCAGTTTCACCCTAATCACAGATCGTACATTTAGGGTCTTCTTCCGTTATACCCAATGTGTGTAGGCGTATTTTTGAAATTCCCATGGCAGGTCATCAGTCCAGTCATGAGTTCGATCTCTTTCCTGTTCAATCCCAGGATTACAGAGCTTCTTTTAAAACATGGCTTGGGTTTCATTACTTACCATGTGTTTGTTCGTGGACCTTGGTCGAATATTCTAAGTGCTGTTTTCTGAGCCAGTTCCATAGTCCTAGTTTGATCATAGCCTTGATGATTGTCAGGACAGGTTCCGGTCCAGTGCATGGAGTCGTTGCACCCATCCTGGCCAATCTGTCGGCTTATTTATTGCCACTGATCCATGAGTTGCCAGGGATCCACACTAGGTTTACCCTATTGCTTTCCCATAGTTCCACCAGAGCCCTGTCACATTCTGCAACAATTTTAGATCTTTTTGCAGTAGTTGCCAGTGATTTCAGGGCTGTCTGAATAGATGTAGATGCTATGGTCATTGGAAGGAGAACCAGCCTTGGTCATATTTTTTTGTTTTATTATCCGCAAAATTGATTGTTGGTCACTTAGTGACCATCCTCAGTGCTGTAAGATACAATTAAAATTGTTAGGCACTGGTATTAACAAGCTTAGAGCGATCGCTCTAAGCTTGTCAATACCAGTGCCTAACAATTTTAATTGTATCTTACAGAACTGAGGATGGTCACTAAGTGACCAAAAATCAATTTTGCGGATAATAAAACAAAAAAATACAACCAAGGCTGTTTCTCCTTCCAATCATATCCATTATCTGGTCGTGGTGCACAGAACACTCCATGGAGTCGCCAAGCTATGGTCATTGTAGCACCTACACTTATTCTCTTCCAAGCATGCCCTGATTGCAGTAATTTCAGATTGGAATACAGAGGCCAGTTTTCCTAGAGAGATGATGCCCTCCAGTCTGGCTGAGCCCCGTACAGCTGGCCGGGGTGGCTGAGCAGTTCTAGGCACTACAGTTTGAAACTGCGCGACCACTACGGTCGCAGGTTCGAATTCAGCCTTGGGCATGGATGTGTGTGATGTCCTTAGGTTAGTTAGTTTTAAGTAGTTCTAAGTTCTAGGGGACTGATGACCTCAAAACGTAAGTCCCATAGTGCTCAGAGCCGTTTGAACCCCGTACACCCTTGCCCCAACACCTTGGTCTGGTTTTAACCCAGTGGTGAACCAAACAATGTCCCCCGTATGGCGTCTGTTTTTTCCTGCTGCTCCCTGCTTCCATTTATTACATTCTAAGGCTTGTTGAAGCAATTGTGAGTTATTATATAGTCACGCTGGTATTACCCCAGCCATTCATATGTTTACCTCACTCACTATGGTAGAGCGTAATTCTGGATATCCCGATGAGATCCAGTTTGTGGCAGTTTTAGGTCTGTATGCCCCAGCTGCTGCCTCCATCTTCACCAAAAGATGTAGTGGAGGCATGTCCAGCGTAGCTTCCATCCCAGTGGTTGGTGTACTGCTAATTCTGCCTGTTATGGCTAAGCAGGCCAGTCTCCGCACCTTAGCGAGTTGCTTAGCTGCAACCCGCTGTTCTACCTTCTTGCACTGCACTACTGCCCCGTAGGAAATCCTAGGTCTAACCACTGTGGTGTATATCCAGTGCATACCTCTGGGGCTTATCCCCCAGTTTTTACCAAAAGCCATTCTGGTACTGACTAGAGTACTTTTTGCCTTGGGGCAGATACTCTTAATGTGAGGGGTCCACGTTAGATATTTCACTATCCCCTTCACAGGTAGACTTTCATCGAATAGCTTTAGATTCGAACTTGAGTGTTGGATATGCCTCTTCGTAAATGGAACCACAACAGTCTTCTTAGGATTAACCCTCAGATCCTGTTTAATGCACCAATTTTGCACAATGTCCAATCCTCCTTGTGCCATGTTTCTAACTGTGTCTTGCCTCTAGTAGTGTTAATTACCATCGTTTCATTCATCATGGTAACCTCTACCTTCCGTCCATGAAGCATAGTCCTGGTCCACCTACATATAGTGGTCCTTAGGTCATGCTGCTCTTACCATGGAATTGAAGGCCGTGTTATTGAAGGCCCCCCGATATCCAGGAAGATGTATAGGGCTATTTCTTGGAAGTGAAGTGCTTTCTCCAACCTCCCAACAAGTAGGTGGACAGCTGTCTCACATGATTTACCTGGTTGATATGCATGTTGGTTTGAATGTAGAGACACCCTAATTAACCTCCTCTCCTCGATGTATACATTAACAAGTTTTTTAATGTTTTGAGAATGGAGGAGGACGGACTGATTGGTCTCATATTCTTGGCCTTGGTATGATAAATTCTCCCTCGCTTTGGAATGAAGGCAACCTTCACTGCCCTCCAAACATTGGGAATTATTCCTACTGCTAGGCTAACTCTGAATAACCTGCATAGGACTCTTATGAGATTCTCTCCTGCCTGTTGCAGGAGAGCTGGTAAAATTCCATCTGGGCAAGGCGACTTAAACAGTTGGAATGTTCCCACCGCCCATTGGATTTTATTAAAGTCCACACACTCTTTGGCCGATTCCCAGTCCTCTCTTTGAGTGCCTGGGAACCATTGTCTCTCCTGGATCACATTCTGGTCTGTGTTGTCCAGCAGAGCATATTGAGGAAAGTGAGTTTTGAAGAGCAGTTCCAGCATCTCACTTGCTGTCTTTGTATATTCGCCATCCTCCTTCCTCAACGTATCTCCTGGTTTAATTGTTACTCTAGTGAGGATTCTGTGAAGTCTGACTTGAGCAGCTGTCTCTCTGCTTCCTCACAGAATGCCTTCCAGGATGTCTTTTTTGCTTGTCTGATTGCAAGGTTGTAGTTGACAAGGGCCTCACGATATTTAGCCCATTGTACTTTACATCCCGCAATGTTAAACAGTCTTCATACCAGTTTTCTTTGAATTTCCATGTTATTATTCCACCAAGGCACACTCCTGTTTGTGCACTTCTTGGTGATTATGCAGTTGTTCCGATATGAAGTCACTATGGCAGAGGTAACAGCCTCGGTTTCTCCTCAAACTCTTCTGGACTCCTTATCGATGTTTTAATTTCCAATAAGCCTAAGTCAAGGTCCCTCCTATATGTCTCCCAGTCTGTTTTCCTGGGATTCCTATTGGTCATGGTCTGTCTGATTCCCATTTCAACCTTGAATTTAATGTACATGTGGTCTGATGAGGATGACTGTAACACCATATGCCATTGTTTGACATAGTTGTATGTCAATTACTTCTTCCCTTCTGCTACTCCTGAATGTAGGTTCACTGCCCCTCTTCAGTACCCCGAAGTTATTAGCTAAAGGAAATTCAAGAAGGTACTCACCTCTACTGTTGTTGTCCTTGCTGCCCCACACTAGGTTGTGGGCATAGGCGTCGCATCCCACCAGCAGTTAGTCACCTTACCGATGGCAAGTCTCTACCAGTCTCCTCACCTCCAAAGGAGGTGGAGAGCTGTCTTCGTAAGGAAGTTAAGCTGAGGCCAAAATAATTTCCCTCGTTATACAAGTTGTAAAACTTTGCTTCCGCTATTTGCTGATATATGGCGACAACGGTAAGTAGAGGTCGAAAGAAACAGATCGCAGACGTCAGGTAGTTAGCTTGGACCTCGGTCAACATAACCTCATTCAAACATTAGTTGATTATTATCTGCATCATGAAGTTGTTCTTGATTGAAAATGTCTTTGTTTCAATATGAAGAAAAGAACGGTTGAGTCTCATCAAATGCTCTCTCAAGTACATATGGTAAGGATGCTGTTAGTGAAAGAACATGTCGTGAGTGGTTTCAGTGCTTCAAGAATGGTGATTTTAATGTAGGAGACAGGCATAGTGGTGAAAGAGAGAATGTTTTCGAAGATGTAGAATTGGAGACATTGTTGAGTGAAGACTCGCATCAAACTCAAGAAGAATTGGCACAAGTTGTGGGATTGACACTGCAAGCCAATTCAAAATATCTCAAGGCTATGCGCAAGATTCAGAAAGAAGGAACTTGGGTCCCGTGTGAGCTGAAACCAAGAGACGTTGAATGGCGTTTGTGTGTTTGTGAACAGTTGCTTCAGAGGCAAAAACGGAAGGGGTTTCTGCATCGCATTGTGACCGGGGACAAAAAATGGGGTCATAACAATAACCCTAAACGCAAAAAATCATAGGGATATCTCGGCCATGCTTCCATGTCGATGGCCAAACCAAATATTCATGGCTCCAAGACCATGCTCTGCATTTGCTGGAACCAGCTTGGCGTCGTGTACTATGAGGTGTTAAAACCAGGTGCTCATTATCAAATACAATTAATGCATTTGAGAAGAGCAGTAAAAGACAAATGACCGCAGTACAACAAGAGGCACGATAAAGTGATTTTGCAGCACAACAATGCTCGACTCCACGTTGCAAAAGAGGTCAATATGTAGTTGGATATGTTAAAATGGGAAGTCCGACCGCACCCGCCATATTCTCCAAACATTGTTCCCTCTGACAATCACCTGTTTAGATAAATGGCACATGGACTGGCTGACCGACACTTCTGATCTCCTGAAGAAGTCACAAATTGGATTGGTTCATGGATCGTTTCAAAAGATGAGCAATTTTTTTGACACAGGGTTTGTACACTGCACGAAATATGGGAGAAAGTAGTGGCCAGCGATGGAAAATACTTTGAATGATACGTGTGTAACCAATTAGTTTCATTAAAGCCTCAAATGTTGGAGACAAAACGGTGGAAACAATTTTGTACACTTTGTACCTTCCTCACATTGCTGCATTTTAATGGTCACAAGGTCCCTGGAGCAGAAATCCATCAATAGCATGAAAGAAATTCCATTTTGTACATAGATTCATGTACTGGAGTTTCTTAGATTTCTAGCATAAATCAGCTTATCTCCAGTGCCACTGAGGCTTGATATGCCCCCTTTATATAAGTGGGGTTCTTGTATCAGGGCCACATCCACTTCCTGCCTCCCCAGGCAGCAGCTTAGAGCAGCAGAGGCCCCTTTACTGTGCTCCAGTCTCTGTCTTGCTGCCATCATTGCCTTTGAGGTCTTTGAGAACCCTAACAGTGACCTCTGAGAACCCTAAAAACTATTCATGGTCCTGCTCTCGCATCGCCTTCACGGACTTCTCTCCGACCTCCACCACCAGGGTTCTTCCTTCCGGTAAAACCTTCTGGTTGATCAGTCTGCAGTCTTCTGTTGAGATTTTGGGTTTTGAGCCCCTATTTTCTTGAACAGAGTCTAAGGAGAGACATCCTTAAGGATCTTTGGTATCCATGTTGATACCTTTGCAGTCTTAAGAAGTTCCACTGCCATCTTGACCAGCAGCTTTGCTCTTCCCACGTGGATATCACGGGCACCTTGTCCTTAAGCCATTCCACCATGTGCACCCCTTCACAGACAAAAATGAGGGCACCATGATCTAGATAGACCCTTCTGAAGTTGGGTCCTGGATCAGCGTCCCCTCCCCCAATCTTTTCAAAGAGGGCCATTTCTACAGATTACTCCTGCTGCGAGCTGATGACCACCAGTGGAGAGCCTTCCTGGATAACTGCCATCTTAAAAACTGATACTGCAGTACTATAGGTCTGTTTCCCTATTTTTCTTGCCTCGGTTTTTTCTAGACTCGCTTATCCAGGGAGGAGGGAGTCTTAGATTCCTCCCTTATCCTCATGCTGCCTGTCTTCGATGTTGTGGGGGTCTGCGTAGCCCCTTCAACCTGAGACGGTTTTTTTTTTAAGTCTTAGGTTCAAGTCCTGATGCATCAGGATATGTTCAGTCAGCTGCTCCTTTCTGTTAGTCAAGTTGCAGTACGTATTTATCTTCTTCCTAGTTCGATTCAGCAGCACCTCATTCATTATTTGATATATGTAGCTAATCTTCATCATTCTTATGTAGCACCACATTGCAAAAGCTACTATTCTCTTCTTGTCAGAATTCCAATTGTCCATGATTCATTCCCATATAAGGCTGCACTTCAGACAGTACCAACAAAAAAGTCTTTTTAACAGTTAAATTTATTTTAGATCTTAACATATTTTGCTTTTAGGGGAACAGTCCCCCCCCCCCCCCTCAGCCCCCTCTCCCCCCCCCCCCCCCCCCCCTCCCCTCCAAATTGCAAGCTTGCATTTGATACCTTCCGTACCTGGCCATAATCAATTATTGTGTTGCACAAATAGCAAACCTTGTCTACTTCTTTAGTGTCTCTTTCTCTAGTGTAATTAACTCAGCATTGCCTGATTTAATACAACTCTATTCCATGACTTTTGTTTTAGTTTTGTTGTTGTTTATCTTATAAACTCTGCACAAGACACTGTCCATTCGTTTCCACTGCTCTTCGCTCTGTAAAAAAAAAAAAAAAAAAAATAATTACAGTGCCATTGGCAAATGTCTTCGTGAGCTTTAATTCCTTTAATAAATTCCTCCTTGATTTCCTTCTGTGTTCCTCAGTATATGTATGGAATAACATAGTGTACAGGTGACAACCCTGTCTCACTTGTTTCTTAACTGTATCTTCCCTTTCACGTCCATGGACTTTTACAACTTCTGTATGCTTTCAGTACAAGTTTTAAATAACCTTTTGCTCCCTGTATTTTACACCGGGTACCTTCAAATTTTCAAAGAACAGGTTCCAGTCCACATTGTCAAGAACTTTCTCTAAATTTGTAAATGCTATAAATGTAAGATTGATTTACTTCAACCTTTTGTCCAAGGTAAGTCATAGGATTAGTATTGGCTTGTGTCTTCCTACATTTCTCCAGAACCCAAGGTCAGGCTCCACCAGTTTTTCCATTTTCTTAAACAGATGATCCAGTAAGACACATTAAAATATGAGATTACTGTACAATGGTAATTTTTACAATTCCTGCTTTCACTATTCATCACATTTACATGCAACAGTAATATGTTCTGACCACATGCCTAATATTTTGTAATGAATAGTGAGAGCAGGCGAGATGCCACACAGAAATGAAAACAATAAATAAACGGGTGTGAACTATGTTAAAACGAAGGAAATTGAAGAGCCAAAACTTCCAAAACAGAACGCAGGAGGCATAAGATGTGGTATCTTTATAGAATAAAGATGAGTTACGTCTGGAGGTCCCTTCAATACACGTCACAGTTGCAAGTGACATTACGCCACAACACATACACGAATTTGAATACAGCGAACAGACGCATTGATGCCTGGACAGAAAGTTTGTAATTTTATGGAGGAAAATAAAAGGAACCGAGTGTAACTTGAACCCAGAACCCCTCCGTCACAGTTCAACACTGTGACCACATAACCACGACACGACAGCCATTAGCATTGCTCGATACTGCACACTTAGAGTTCAGACCATTCACACTGTCTATTTTCTTCCTTTTTCCACAGTTCAGTACACCTTCTTCCTGTTTTTATGCTTGATCTGTGTTCAGTTTTTGATGGTCTATCGAATGGGCCAATTTACCACTAAATCTGTTGGGACCTGCGATGGGGAGTTTCCCTCGTTAGTGATCTGATGATTTCTGTATTTATGGTTTATTTTTGAAACTAATACCTGTTGCTGGTGCATTCACAGTTTTTGCAAGAGCTATTTTTGGGGGTCAGTTTCATTTTCATTAATAGTTTTGTTTGTTTCTTTTTTTGTATTATTCTTGAAGTGTTTTAGTTTTTGAACGGTGGAACATGAACTTTGTTTTCTTAATGACAGTGTGGTGGATTTGACAGTACTGGTGATAATTAAGTTTCAGAACTTCATTACTGCTTCTTCTTTGAAATACGTCGAGTTCTCTCTTCTACCACAAGGTACTTCAGTTGCAGGAGGTATCCTTGCTTCTGTTCAATTTTGATCATATTCATTTTAGCAGTAAACATCGCTTAAAGTGGTACAGGAATTGGTTTAAGAAAAAGTAAACTTTTCCATCTGTATTCTCTGATTTATAAATTTCTCCCTAGCCTCCATCCCATAATTTCTTTCTAAATACAGTGATGAAGACATTGTTTACGATTCTGGTATACAGTACTTTCTTTCTATTATCTGTACCTAACTGATCTTCTTCTCTTGCAGAAGCTGAACCAGAGCGATTGTTGAAGGGTGAAAACAACGAGTTAGTGACGAAGGAAGAGCAGCAGCAGCAAAAGCAGGAACAGCAGCAGCAACATATACAACAGAGTCAGTTGCAAAATACATCTGTCAGTCCTGTTTTGCAGCTATCATCAAAGCATAACCAGAAACGAAAATGTGTTTCAGAAAAGACTGGGGAACATCATCTTCACCATCCAAAAGACAACACAGAATTCCAGTCAAAAGAAGTACATCAACATGATCAGCTGGTAGGCTTTGGTCATCTTTCACAGTGGGATAAGGCATGTTCATTGACAGAAGAAAAACAATTACAAAATGTAGAAAAAGAGGAAGTGCTAGTGAATGAAGGAATGCAGAAATCGAGGTTATCAAACGAATTAGAAGAGCACCAAGGAATCTGTCTCAATTTGAGTGGTGGAAATGATGGATTAAAGTATTGTTGTAGTGGCAAGGATTTAAAACTGACCCTTCAAGAAGATCAGTTACTTCAGCTTCAGAAAACTGTTTCACAGAACTGTTATCCACAAAAATGTGATTTTCTTCTCAAAGCAAGTCAGCTGTACAAAGAAAATGAACCACAACAACCATTGATCAAAGTCCAACAAGACTCAGTATCGGATCATTTCTGCCAAGAAAAGGATTGCAAAGCACACAATCAAAGAACAATTAATGTTAAGGAAACAGAACAACAGGTATTGGAACAGAAAATACCAGAAGATAAAGGTCACCAGTCATTGGAGTCAGCTAGTAGAACACAACACTGTGAATGTGCCAAGCAGCAGCATGCAGGTCTACAGGGAAAGCTGCAAACAGAACATGAGCACCCAAACAGAGTCGTACAGAGAGAGAAATTCTTGACAGCACAAAAATCGAGTTTCACAGATGTTCAAGGTCAAATCATAACTGATCAAGCAAGACAGCTAGCAGAGGATCGAGGTCGGCAAGATGCACTGAACCAAGGAATGAAGCCTACTGTAAACAAAGAGGAGCCACTAAGAAATAAACAAGAGAATCATTTCTTCATAGAACACTTCAGAGGGACAGAGCAGCAGACACACACTATGGAGCACCTTCCAATGAATAATGGGGGCCACTTGAGCACACACGGTAGTCCCAGATCTGTGACCATTAATGAACGGCAGTTCACTAATGATGTAGATTGTCCATTTTCATCTGATAGAGAACAACTATTCCCTATAGAAAATAGATTGCAAGTTAATGTCCAAAAGCCTCTGCAGTCAATTGAAGAAGAAAAACGGGGAGATATGGGAAAGTCGGGAGAATATCTCCCTTCAATAAATGATGAACTGCATTCTGTTGAAAGAGTTGAAGGACAAAATACAGTAAATCAAGAGACTTCTGTTGGAATACGCCAGCAGCTTCCTGTTAAATTACGCCACTTGCTTCCTGCAACACTGCATGCAGCTCTGTCATTTGGGAAAGGCCAAAAACTCTACCAGAATGAAGGAAGAAAACAGTCCGCAGAAAGTGAACTGCAGCTTTTTCCAGAAATCAAAGAACCTCCTATGGTAAATAGACTCAGATGTGAATGTGGGGAGCAACATATCATAAAGCAGTTGAGTGAAAAACAAAGGCAGGAATACAATGTAAAAGGACAACAGCTTGTTTCAATAGAAGCCCAACACCGAAATAATCACACACATCTTTTTGGTTCTGCGAAAGATCTGCAGCAGCCCACTGTTGAGCAAAATCAACAGCTCATTACAGTACATGGGTGGCATCTCACTCATTACCAACTGAGTGGCGAAGCAGTTCGACAATCTGCAATGGAGAAAGTATCCTCTCTTACACCAATAAAAAAACAACAAATAGTATTGGGACAAGAGCAGTCTCACTGTGGAGAACAAAAGGAGCAATTGATAAAAATAGACCAACCATTTACAGCACACAAACATCACAAGTTAAGGACTGGTAAAGAGCAGGGAACGATTGTTAATCAAGGGCTGTACACCACAAATTATCAACAGCCTCAGATTGTGTCTAGTCAACAACAATCTTCTGCATCTAATAAACTGCAACCAGATGTGGGAAACAAAAATCAGAAATTGACAAGACAAATAAATCAAGTTGGTTGTGACAAAGAACTGAAGCTGAAAGTAAAAAGAAGGAAACAGTTCGACAAACAAGAGGGACTGGTTCCTAACACAGAACAAACAAGGCCGTTTGTTGGGGAGCATATACAGCAAATCACTGTAAAGAAAATGTCAGAACTTGTCCCGAGATATGAACAAGGACAACTAACACTAAATCAAGGGCAGCAACAGGAAACGGTGAAGCAAGACGAGCAACTACAAGGGGAACAAGGCCAACATCCTACAGGGGAACAACCCCAGCAGTCAGTAATCGAAGAAATCAAGGGGCTAGCTGAAAGTGAGGATTGTCAGCAACCAGCTGTGGAACGAGCACAAGACGGGCCAGTGGAAAGATTTCAGCAGTCTTTCACAAAACAAGCCCTACGATTGTCAGCAGAGCTTAGCCAAGAAATTCTAATGCAAACATTTCAGGACACCATAACAAAAGAAGTTAACTGGCTGCCAACAGAACAATATCAGTGTGTAGTGACTGAGCAAGAGTGGAAGGTAAAGGGACTTAAAGAACTATCAACTTCAACTTCTCATTGCGTGAGTACATGTCTCACTTGCTTTGTTATGTAGACTGTTGAGTAAAAATTACGCTGATTTCACATTTTGTTTTAAAGACTATGGTACGTATAAATCATTTTATATCTTCCACAGTATTAGATTACTGATCTTTGGGTCTATTCACTAAATTTATCTCCTGTTCCAATTTGTTACATAGCTCCTTGAATTATTAAAACATTAAACATT
Organism: Schistocerca piceifrons; assembly: GCF_021461385.2. Classification (NCBI taxonomy): domain Eukaryota; kingdom Metazoa; phylum Arthropoda; class Insecta; order Orthoptera; family Acrididae; genus Schistocerca; species Schistocerca piceifrons. Next base: position 279,154,893 of record NC_060138.1, read on the forward strand.
TTATTCACAAGGACACAAGTGGACTCACCAGTATGTCTAAATTTTAGAATTGCAGGTTCATTCTTCATAAGCTGGAAGGAAAAATAATTGTAGTGCATAGTCACTTAGAAATGAGGTTAAGTTAGACCTGTCTTAATATGAGGAGAAAGGGAGGCAAAGAAGTGACATAAATGGTTAAGGCACTTAAATAGGAATTCTTGAAGAAAGGGTGACATCATTTTTCTGGAACCATCTTGAATAAGTTTAGGTAATTGAAATTTGTAGGAAGATTGTGTGACCTTATGGTACATCCAATTTACATTTCATATAGGGATCTTAAGGATAGGCAGTGAACTGAGGTATATAGACGAATGCTTTTCCATGCTTTGTATCCAAATGTAGGAGGCTGAAAATTGATAAAGTTGGTACAAAGCAACCTCCATGGTCCCTGCTCAGTGGCTTGTTGATTGTATTCAAGATCATTGTGACACTTTGGTGCAGTTTTTTTAGAGTTAAATAAGTTAAGTAGATAACTGCATATCAGAGGATAGTCTACACTTGAACTGATTGGGCTTTAAAACTTGATTTTATTTTCTTGTCATATGGCATACATTATGAATCACAAGAATAGCTAAATAGGGGAGGGTTGGAAATTAAATAGTAGCAACTATTTATTCACAATTGATACAAAAGAGTTACATGTTTGCACCTGTTACTGCCCTTCAGAGTAGTCACTAGCATTGTGTAGAACCCGTTGCCTACAATTTGGAAGGCGTAGTATACTGTTAGCAGAGCCTGTTCTGTTGATTGTGCGATTGGAGTGGTCTACTGCCTGCTGAATCTCTGGAACAGTTCTGAAGTGAATGCCACTAAGTGCCTCCTTCATCTTCAGAATCAAATCAAAGTTACAAGGACTTAAGTCCAGGGAGTATGGCGGATGGTACAGTACTTCCCAGTCCCATCGACCGAACAGAGCAGCCACAGCTTGCGCTGTATGCGCCCACGCATTGTCATACAAAATGATTGGTGGGTTATACAGAAAGCGGTGGCATTGACGGTCTGCCGTGAAGGAATGTAATGCGTTAGGATAACACCATCACAGTTGTACACGAGAATCACCATAACTTTAGACTACTCCATTTGCACCATCAACAGAACATTCTCTGCTAATGGTATACTACGCCTTCCACATTGCTGGCTGTGGGTTCTACACAACATTGGTGACTACTTTGAAGGACAGTAACAGGTGCAAACATGTAACTTTTTTGTATCAGTTGTGAATAAATAGTTGCCACTATTTAAGTTACAACCCTTGTATATAAAAAGACTACTAAACTACTACATGTCAACATTTCTCACAGCCCTCCAGCATAATATAACCCAAACTGTAACAACTAATGATGAGTGGCAAGGTTTTTTGTGTAGTAGGAATTCTTCAGAAGAAACCTTCTAGGCACATGCGGGACATATTGATACAACATGAACAACTGTCTTTCACTCTGCACCACAGTCACGAGATGGTGTTGAAGATTTGCCCTGCCTGGGGAGTGTCCGCACATCTTCCATGACCCATTTGGATGCAGTTCAGGGTAGTCCAAATTGTGGTGAGACTGGTCAATCCATAGGGTTTCTCTTGGATGCAGGGCAGTTTCAGACATTTTGAAGAACAATTTTCTTGCCAGCAGTGTTTCCATTCATCAATGACATTGAATTCAATTTCCTTAAGAGTTCTAGCTGTGAAGAGTGGAGTGCCTTGATCTTAATCTTTTTTTACTCTGTACAGAATAAATTATTCAATATTTTAAGATCAGGGTTATCAGCAGTTTTCTGGTATTCTCACAATAGCACACTCTTACATCTGATATCAGTAGTTGGAATGTGGCTCAAGATAGGTGACTAGTATGTGGGAGTAGATCATATTGATCCATTAACAGTGTGAGTGGCTTAGATAGATTTGATGTATATTATTTTTGCATATGGACTATTAAGCTAGACAGGTGCATAGTCCTGTGTTGTTGAGTATAACAATCGGAGTGCTGATACTCAGTGAGTATTGAAGTTTGTCTCCCTTAAAATAGACATGAAGTGCTATCTGTGTCAATCTGTTGGACAGATGAAAATGTGGAACCTCTGTTTGATTTGAGTTGTAACCCTCATTTAAATTGTCTAGATCAGAAGTTAGGATTTCTTCAGTTATTTCAAAGGTTTTGTGTTCGCTAGCTATTGCCCAGTTGTCCCCATCGCCAAACTTTCTGGACTGTGTTGGAGGAATATACAGGGTGTTACAAAAAGGTACAGCCAAACTTTCAGGAAACATTGCTCATACACAAATGAAGAAAAGATGTTCTGTGGACATGTCTCGGAAATGCTTAATTTCCATGTCAGAGCTCATTTTAGTTTCGTCAGTATGTACTGTACTTCCTCAATTCACCGCCAGTTGGCCCAATTGAAGGAAGGTATTGTTGACTTCGGTGCTTGTGTTGACATGCGACTCATTGCTCTACAGTACTGGCATCAAGCACATCAGTACGTAGCATCAACAGGTTAGTGTTCATCACGAACGTGGTTTTGCAGTCAGTGCAATGTTTACAAATGCGGAGTTGGCAGATGCCCATTTGATGTATGGATTAGCACGGGGTAATAGCCGTGGCGCGGTACATTTGTATCGAGACATATTTCCAGAATGAAGGTGTCCCGACAGGAAGACGTTCGAAGCAATTGATCGGCGTCTTAGGGAGCACGGAACATTCCAGCCTATGACTCGTGACTGGGGAAGACCTTGAACGACGAGGACACCTGCAATGGACGAGGCGATTCTTCATGCAGTTGACGATAACCCTAATGTCAGCATCAGAGAAGTTGCTGCTGTACAAGGTAACGTTGACCACGTAGCTGTATGGAGAGTGCTACCGGAGAACCAGTTGTTTCCGTACCATGTACAGTGTGTGAAGGCACTATCAGCAGCTGATTGTCCTCCAAGGGTACACTTCTGCAAATGGTTCATCCAACAATGTGTCAATCCTCATTTCAGTGCAAATGTTCTCTTTACAGATGAGGCTTCATTCCAACGTGATCAAATTGTAAATTTTCACAATCAACATGTGTGGGCTGACGAGAATCCGCACGCAATTGTGCAATCACGTCATCAACACAGATTTTCTGTGAACGTTTGGGCAGGCATTGTTGGTGATGTCTTGATTGGGCCCCATGTTCTTCCACCTACGCTCAATGGAGGACGTTATCATGATTTCATACAGGATACTCTACCTGTGCTGCTAGAACATGTGCCTTTACAAGTACGACACAACATGTGGTTCATGCATGATGGAGCGCCTGCACATTTCAGTCGAAGTGTTCGTACGCTTCTCAACAACAGATTCGGTGACCGATGGATTGGTAGAGTCGGACCAATTCCGTGGCCTCCACGCTCTCCTGACCTCAACCCTCTTGACTTTCATTTATGGGGGCATTTGAAAGCTCTTGTCTACGCAACCCCGGTACCAAATGTAGAGACTCTTCGTGCTCGTATTGTGGACGGCAGTGATACAATACGCCATTCTCCAGGGCTGCATCAGTGCATCAGGGATTCCATGCAGCGGAGGGTGGATGCATGTATCCTCGCTAATGGAGGACATTTTTAACATTTCCTGTAACAAAGTGTTTGAAGACACGCTGGTACGTTCTGTTGCTGTGTGTTTCCATTCCATGATTAATGTGATTTGAAAGGAAGTAATAAAATGAGCTCTAAAATGGAAAGTAAGCATTTCCAGACACATGTCCACATAACATATCTTCTTTATCTGTGTGTGAGGAATGTTTCCTGAAAGTTTGGCCGTACCTTTTTCTAACACCCTGTATATATAATAGAGGGAAACATTCCATGTGGGAAAAATATATTTAAAAACAAAGATTATGTGACTTACCAAACGAAAGCGCTGGCAGGTCGATAGACACACAAACATACACACAAAATTCAAGCTTTTGCAACCAATGGTTGCTTCGTCAGGAAAGAGGGAAGGAGAAGGAAAGACGAAAGGATGTGGGTTTTAAGGGAGAGGTAAGGAGTCATTCCAATCCCGAGAGCGGAAAGACTTACCTTAGGGGGAAAAAAGGACGGGTATAGACTCGCTCGCGGGCGCGCGCCTACACACACACACACACACACACACACACACACACATATATATATATATATATCAATCCACACATATACAGACACAAGCAGACATATTCAAAGGCAAAGAGTTTGGGCAGAGATGTCAGTCGAGGCGGAAGTGCAGAGGCAAAGATGATGTTGAATGACAGGTGAGGTATGGGTGGTGGCAACTTGAAATTAGCGGAGATTGAGGCCTGGTGGATAACGGGAAGAGAGGATATACTGAAGGGCAAGTTCTCATCTCCGGAGTAGTTTGGATAGGTTGGTGTTGGTGGGAAGTATCCAGATAACCCGGACGGTGTAACACTGTGCCAAGATGTGCTGGCCATGCACCAAGGCATGTTTAGCCACAGGGTGATCCTCATTACCAACAAACACAGTCTGCCTGTGTCCATTCATGCGAATGGACAGTTTGTTGCTGGTCATTCCCACATAGAATGCGTCACAGTGTAGGCAGGTCAGTTGGTAAATCACGTGGGTGCTTTCACACATGGTTCTGCCTTTGATCGTGTACACCTTCCAGGTTACAGGACTGGAGTAGGTGGTGGTGGGAGGGTGCATGGGGCAGGTTTTACACCGGGGGCGGTTACAAGGGTAGGAGCCAGAGGGTAGGGAAGGTGGTTTGGGGATTTCATAAGGATGAACTAAGAGGTTACCGAAGGTTAGGTGGACGGCGGAAAGACACTCTTGGTGGAGTGGGAAGGATTTCATGAAGGATGGATCTCATTTCAGGGCAGGATTAGAGGAAGTCTTATCCCTGCTGGAGAGCCACATTCAGAGTCTGATCCAGTCCCGCAAAGTATCCTGTCACAAGTGGGGCACTTTTGTGGTTCTTCTGTGGGAGGTTCTGGGTTCGAGGGGATGAGGAAGTGGCTCTGGTTATTTGTTCTGTACCAGGTCGGGAGAGTAGTTGCGGGATGCAAAAGCTGTTTTCAGGTTGTTGGTGTAATGGTTCAGGGATTCTGGACTGGAGCAGATTCCTTTGCCACGAAGACCTAGGCTGTAGGGAAGGGACCGTTTGATGTGGAATGGGTGGCAGCTGTCATAATGGAGGTACTGTTGCTTGTTGGTGGGTTTGATGTGGACGGACGTGTGAAGCTGGCCATTGGACAGATGGAGGTCAACGTCAAGGAAAGTGGCATGGGATTTGGAGTAGGACCAGGTGAATCTGATGGAACCAAAGGAGTTGAGGTTGGAGAGGAAATTCTAGAGTTCTTCTTCACTGTGAGTCCAGATCATGAAGATGTCATCAATAAATCTGTACCAAACTTTGGGTTGGCAGGCCTGGGTGACCAAGAAGGCTTCCTCTAAGCGACCCATGAATAGGTTGGCGTACAAGGGGGCCATCCTGGTACCCATGGCTGTTCCCTTTAATTGTTGGTATGTCTGGCCTTCAAAAGTGAAGAAGTTGTGGGTCAGGATGAAGCTGGCTAAGGTAATGAGAAGGAGATTTTTAGGTAGGGTGGCAGGTGATCAGTGTGAAAGGAAGTGCTCCATAGCAGCGAGGCCCTGGACGTGCGGAATATTTGTGTATAAGAAAGTGGCATCAATGGTTACAAGGATGGTTTCCGGGGGTAACAGATTGGGTAAGGATTCCAGGCATTCGAGAAAGTGGTTGGTGTCTTTGATGAAGGATGGGAGACTGCATGTAATGGGTTGAAGGTGTTGATCTACGTAGGCAGAGATACGTTCTGTGGGGGCTTGGTAACCAGCTACAATGGGGCGGCTGGGATGATTGGGTTTGTGAATTTTAGGAAGAAGGTAGGGGTGCGGGGTGTCGGTGGGGTGAGGAGGTTGATGGAGTCAGGTGAAAGGTTTTGTAGGGGGCCTAAGGTTCTGAGGATTCCTTGAAGCTCCGCCTGGACATCAGGAATAGGATTACCTTGGCAAACTTTGTATGTGGTGTTGTCTGAAAGCTGACTCAGTCCCTCAGCCACATACTCTCGACGATCAAGTACTACGATCGTGGAACCCTTGTCCTCCGGAAGAATGATGATGGGTCGGTCAGCCTTCAGATCACAGATAGCCTGGGCTTCAGCAGTGGTGATGTTGGGAGTAGGATTAAGGTTTTTTAAGAAGGATTGAGAGGCAAGGCTGGAAGTCAGAAATTCCTGGAGGGTTTGGAGAGGGTGATTTTGAGGAAGAGGAGGTGGGTCCCGCTGTGACGGAGCATGGAACTGTTGCATGCAGGGTTCAATTTGGATACTGTTTTGAGGAGTTGGATCATTAGGAGTAGGATTAGGATCATTTGAGAGTACGAGTGTAGGACAGTAAATCAAAGATTCTTCACTTTTGAGGGCCAGACATACCATCAATTAAGGGAACAGCCATTGGTACCAGGATGGCCCCCTTGTACGCCAACCTATTCATGGGTCGCTTAGAGGAAGCCTTCATGGTTACCCAGGCCTGCAAACCCAAAGTTTGGTACAGATCTATTGATGCCATCTTCATGATCTGGACTCACAGTGAAGAAGAACTCTAGAATTTCCTCTCCAACCTCAACTCCTTTGGTTCCATCGGATTCACCTGGTCCTACTCCAAATCCCATGCCACTTTCCTTGACGTTGACCTCCATCTGTCCAATGGCCAGCTTCACACGTCCATCCACATCAAACCCACCGACAAGCAACAGTACCCCCATTATTACAGCTGCCACCCATTCCACATCAAACGGTCCCTTCCCTACAGCCTAGGTCTTTGTGGCAAACGAAACTGCTCCAGTCCGGAATCCCTGAACCATTACACCAACAACCTGATAACAGCTTTTGCATCCCGCAACTACTCTCCCGACCTGGTACAGAAGCAAATAACCAGAGCCACTTCCTCATCCCCTCGAACCCAGAACCTCCCACAGAAGAACCACAAAAGTGCCCCACTTGTGACAGGATACTTTCCGGGACTGGATCAGACTCTGAATGTGGCTCTCCAGCAGGGATAAGACTTCCTCTAATCCTGCCCTGAAATGAGATCCATCCTTCATGAAATCCTCCCCACTCCACCAAGAGTGTCTTTCCGCCGTCCACCTAACCTTTGGTAACCTCTTAGTTCATCCTTATGAAATCCCCAAACCACCTTCCCTACCCTCTGGCTCCTACCCTTGTAACCGCCCCCAGTGTAAAACCTGTCCCATGCACCCTCCCACCACCGCCTACTCCAGTCCTGTAACCCGGAAGGTGTACACAATCAAAGGCAGAGCCACGTGTGAAAGCACCCATGTGATTTACCAACTGACCTGCCTACACTGTGACGCATTCTATGTGGGAATGACCAGCAACAAACTGTCCATTCGCATGAATGGACACAGGCAGACAGTGTTTGTTGGTAATGAGGATCACCCTGTGGTTAAACATGCCTTGGTGCATGGCCAGCACATCTTGGCACAGTGTTACACCGTCCGGGTTATCTGGATACTTCCCACTGACACCAACCTATCCGAACTCCGGAGATGGGAACTTGCCCTTCAATATATCCTCTCTTCCCGTTATCCACCAGGCCTCAATCTCCGCTAATTTCAAGTTGCCACCACCCATACCTCACCTGTCATTCAACATCATCTTTGCCTCTGCACTTCTGCCTCAACTGACATCTCTGCCCAAACTCTTTGCCTTTGAATATGTCTGCTTGTGTCTGTATATGTGTGGATGGATGTGTGTGTGTGTGTGCGAGTGTATACCCGTCCTTTTTTCCCCCTAAGGTAAGTCTTTCCGCTCCCGGGATTGGAATGACTCCTTACCCTCTCCCTTAAAACCCACATCCTTTCGTCTTTCCCTCTCCTTCCATCTTTCCTGACGAAGCAAGCAACCGTTGGTTGCAAAAGCTTGAATTTTGTGTGTATGTTTGTGTTTGTTTGTGTGTCTATTGACCTGCCAGCGCTTTCGTTTGGTAGGTCACATCATCTTTGCTTTGTGTGTGTGTGTGTGTGTGTGTGTGTGTGTGTGTGTGTGTGTATATATATATATGCGAGCAGTCTGTGGCCACGCGCGAAGCAGTACACAACTATACACGTGCACTGAGAATCAAGAATGTATATAACTGTATATGTGTGCTTCAGAGTAATAAAATAGTGCTTATTACATGTGGTATAGTGTACATAACTCGATACAGTAATCCTACAACACTAAACCCATAAATTAAACGAGAGAGGAGCAAGGATAGATTCCTGTGGTAAGGTGTTATTGAATACTTTTGGACAGCTAGTGTCTTTTCTTGTAGTTATAGTAAATGTCCCTGGTAACATTGTCAATTAGTTTTGTTGTCTGGGTGCATGGAGCAAGTGGTAATAACTTACAAAGCAACCCATGCCTGCAAACTGTGTCATATGCTGCTCTTACATCAACCAAGGCAACTGATGATTTTTGCTTCATTTGGTATCCTGCTTCAGTGAATGTTGATAATGATAAGACTTGGTCAGCACTGCTCCGTCCTGGTTGGAGTCCAGCTTCCTCAGCAGGAGGGTTCTGAAAGATCACTGGACTAATATGATTTTGTAGAAGTCTTTCAAGGAACTTATAAACAGTGTGATAGTTATTTTGGTGGTTTGAGTATTGCTATGATATTTGATTGCTTCATATTTTGTGAGACTGAACCAGATTTCATAATACCAGAGAAGAAATCTGCCAGCCATCTTTCAACAAATTTCCCACTGCGCAGAAGTAGTTTGGGATGGATTCCTGGTTTTAGAGTTTTAAGAACAGCAAAGATTTCGGATGCAGAGGAAGTTCTTGAGAAATCAGATTGTTCATTAGTTTTCTTCCACCTTTCAGCAAATTTCCCACTGCGCAGAAGTAGTTTGGGATGGATTCCTGGTTTTAAAGTTTTAAGAACAGCAAAGATTTCAGATGCAGAGGAAGTTCTTGAAAAATCAGATTGTTCATTAGTTTTCTTTTTGAGCTATGCAAGTTTTCACTTGATGTATCATGCACGAGTCTTACCCCTTCATGCTGCAGACTGGACAGTATATGTCACCCAGTCCTGTTAGCTGTTATATGAGTGTTCTCCTGTACTTTTATGTTGTTTCCATCCAATTTCCTTAGTAATGACAATGCTTCTCTGCTTGTAGTTTGAAAATTGAGTGACTCAATGGTCTCTGTCCACCTGCTACATCTGACTGTATTTAGGCTATGAAATGGATTATCCATTATTTCCGGATCACTACTTTTTAGAAGTTCATCATACTGTTTCTTGTTAGTATTCCAGCCTGGAATATATTAATCACAGTAGCCACTAGGGTATTCCTTGTTTGCTACTGTTATTGTAGATCTTCCATGCTTCTCATAGTTATTTGCTTTTAGGGGAATCTATCCAGCACATTTGTTAGAATTTTTACAAATGCATCCCACTTTACTTTTCTTAAGTTCCATCTAGGTCATGGTGAGGATGATATGAGTGGGACACTTGTCCCACGTTTGGTCAAGATTGGATGATGTTGGTTGTATGGGAAGTTTTTTACTACAAACTGGGAACATTGGAGAAGTAATTATTCTCTTTAGTTGTTACAAACATAGATTAGGATTATACTCCTATCTCCATGCAGCTGATAAAATGTTTCTTTATCCTTTGTATCAAACACCAGATATAAATTCTTGCTTCTGCCCAATTTATAAGAAAATTACCAGTCCATTTCTTAATTTTCCTTACTCTTCCATTGAGTATGAGAACAGTTAAAATCTCTGAGATATATGGCAAGGCGACACTGGGATATATGGGGGATGCCAAGAGATAGCTGGAGGTTTCTACATATTAATTACTGTTAGTTCTCCAGTTTTTACTGTAATTTTGTGGATGTCATTGAAATCAGATACAGAGCATAGATGTGCATTCATGATTGCCAGTCATATGTATGTTGCCACTCCATAAACATGATGTTACATTGCTCCTAGTAAGTCAAAGCCAGGAATTTTTCCTCTCTTGATTTATATGATCTTCATTTTCAGGATGGTATCAGTTTCCTGAACAGCGACAGTGCAGATGTTATATTTTGATAAAATTTCCTGTAAGACTTGACACTTTGATTTACTTATGCCTTCCATATTAATTTGATAGATCTTGAAAACAGGTCCAAGGTTTATAGCTGGATGATCCTGAAAAGAACCTTGTGAGGTGTCTTGTGATAAATTCATTTTAGCCAGGAGATCTTTGAGATTATCTAGCTGTCTCTGTTTCTCGACTTTAAATATTTGCCTTGAAATGACTGTTGTTTAACACCACTCAGAGGACGTATGTGACTTCAGGAATGTCTTGGACATGTACAATGTCTCGGTAAAAACTTATAAAATTTACATACATTTGTGAAATTTTGAGAGCTTGTAGAAAAAGTTTTACAGATGTATGTAAATTATAAAATAATAAAGAAAAATGATGTTTAGTGAGGGAGTGAAAATTAAAATGTGTGTTGTCAACCAGGAGTAGAATTTGATGAGTCAGAATATAAGATAATTGAAAGATTATCTAGGAGGGTACTGAGATGTCTCATGGTAAACTGCAGGATTGTTGTCAGGAAAGAAAGAGAATTCAATACATTAATGAAGAAACTGTGCATGGCCTTAAAATTGGTGTAGATTTTTGGATAACAGGATATCAGGAACATGGAAGTTTTTCTTAGTGGTAATCACATATTCAGAGGGATTATGGGTGGTAGTGTATTAATTTTAGTGGATGCATCATATGCATGCCAACATACTTACTTTGATAATGTCAATGGGGTACATCTCAGCACTTACAGAGGTGGAAAGTTAGGTTTAGTAGGCACTTAGAGGTTTTGAAGTGGGGAATGAAGTGACATTAGGTGAAGTATGTTCAGGGAGCACAAAGCTGACAAAAAAAGAAAAAACAAACTAAAACTTTGTACTGGACTGGGAGTCAAATGTGGGGCCTTTGACATTCATGGTAAGTTATCTATCAACCCCGGCCCTCACAGCCAGTACCTCATCTCCTACCCTCCAAACTTCAGAGTAGTTCCTCAATATACCTCTTGAATTACCAGTCCTGGAAGAAAAGATATGGAGGAAGTGCTCCTAGCCACAGCTGGGGGATTGTTTCTAGAATGGATTTTCACTCTGTAAGGCAGTGTGGGATGATTTCAAACGTCCAATAGATTAAAACTGTGTGCCAGACTGGGGTTCGAAGCTGAGACCTTTGCCTTTCTCTGGCAAGTGCTCTACTGACTGCTCTCACAGGAGAGAGATACTGGTAAAAATTCGCTCTGGGAACAATGCTCCAAGCTGTGGCTAAGCCATGTCTCCACAATATATTTACTTCCAGAAGTGCTAGTCGCTCAAAGTATTCAGGAAAACTTCTGTGAAGTTTGGAACATAAGATATAAGGGACTGGAAAAGTAAAACCATAAGGGCGGGTGACTTATGTACGAGGTTATGCCTATTTGGCAGGGCTCCGTCCTGCTGCAAAATTAAGTCGGATACCTCTTTTGTCAACCGAGGTAACAACCAGAGAGAAATTATATCAATATGGGTTATGCCTGTAATGATTATGTCTCGGGGAGGCATGCAAAAGTGAAATATGAGAACACAAGTCTGCCTGTGGAACCATCCACCTCCATCTGTGCTTGAAAATCAATGCATAATTGTCTGTTTTAGCTTATCATCTAGTTTTAGCACCTGCGACATTTGAATTCTGTAAGCTTTGAACTGCAGACACTTGTGCAGCAAACACCACACTGTTGGCTGGGACACAATCACGTGTTCGTTAGCACAATGAACAATGCAGGGTGCTTGTTTTGTAGCTTGTACAAATATTTGCCACCACTTCATTCTTAACGGATGGCTGTCATTTGGTTTTCTTCTTGCTTATGCATCCTGTCTCCTAGAATAGCTTTGCCCATCTAGCAGCATTGTGACGGTGCGGTACCACTAAAATGTGGTAAGAAAATGTCTTTGAAATACAGTTGGGATGTTTTTTTGCATATTATGACGCAATACAAATTTTCTGTTGCAGCTGTCAGCGATGAACAACAGTGGCAATTTTCCATTACTTCATTATTGACAGCCTAAACTGTGAGAGATAACCTTTATATCTCTCTGTGTATTTCTGAAATAAAGTCATTACTGTAGTCACAGCAATACTTTCTTTTTATCCTGTTCATTCTGAATCACCCTGCACACCACTGGAAAATTAATAGTACACTGAGACTGTAGCCTTTGCATTCAGTTGATGAATGTTTTTAAACTGAAGTTCCAGAATGGAAATTTGGATTAGATAGCACATAAACCAGATAATGCTGTTAAATTATGACTCCTGAAATATTTCTTAATGTTAATACCTACCTGTTTAAGCAAAAGTACTAAATACCAAGGCCAGAATTGCACTTCAGGGGGTGCATAGGGTACAGGTGCATAGGGTAGGGTGGGAGTTGTCGGATGGGCTGCGTACAGGAGGAGAGAGAGATGGGAGGCGGAAAGAGGAGGGGTTGGGGTGAGTAGCTAGTGGCTCGGCCAAAGCAGCAGGTTTTCTGGCTAAGAATGCTGGAGGGTTGGGTTACAGATTCACAGCCATGACATATCATGCACAGGTACCAGGGCTGGTTTGAGAGGGAGCGACAGGACAGAGGGAGTGGAAACTGTTGGGTGGAGGGTGTGGCGAGGCTGGGTTAACAGATACTCAAGACAGGAGGGTTACGGTAGTGAAGTATGTGTTGCAAGGATAACTTTCATCTGCATAGTTCAGAAAAGCTAGTGCAGGAGGAAAGAATCCGAAAGGACTCGGTTGTGAAGCAGCAGTTGAAATTGAGCATGTTGTGCTCAGCTGTATGTTGTGTCTCTGGGTGGCTATTTTTGCTCTTGGCCGTAGTTTGTCGGCATAAAAAGGTGTGCAGTGATTTCAGCAGAGTTGGTCTATGATATGGCTGCTTTCACAGGTGGCCCTATCTATGACGGTGTAGGATAATCCTGTGAGCAGAGTTGGTCTAAGATATGGCTGCTTTCACAGGTGGCGCTATCAATGATGGTGTAGGATAATCCTGTGACAGGACTGGAGTAGAAAATGCTGAGTGGTTGGATTGTACAGGATATGATTCCTTTGCAAGAAATTGGGATCGGGAGTGGCATAGGGGTGGAGGAGGAAGTTGTGTACAAGGGTTGACTGAAAAGCAATGCCTCACCTTCATAACTATTCAACGGTTGGCAGCATTGGTATGCAGCAGGTACTGGCTTGTTCCGTACCCTCTTCTCTACAGCTCCAGTTGGCGGGAAGCCTTAGCATTGAACGGTTGTGTTGCTACAGTGTAAAGTATGGAACCCTGCACAGACGGTCGGTCAATGCGGTTTAAGCAACGTGCTGTCACTGAATCTTGACAGCAGAAGGTGTCACCCCAAAGGAGATTCATTAGAAAATGAAAGCAGTTTTTGGTGATTGTGTTGATACGAATACTGTGCATCGTTGGGCGAGTAAGTTTAAAGATGTTGAGGCAGGAACATCTGACCTGCATGACACACAAAGAGTTGGATGTTCTGTGACAGCAACCACCGAACTTCACTAGCAAAATGTTGACAGATTGATTCAGGACAGTCGTTGTATCACTCGGAGAGAAATTACAAGCACAGTCAGCATTTCACAAGCACGCGAGGGTCACGTTATTGCTTTTCTTGGCCATCGGAAGATCTGTGCATGATGAGTACCCCGGATGCTGACTCCTGAAATGAAAATGCAGATACTTGGAATTTGCCAGGAACTCCTCTCACATTACGAGAATGAAGGTGACGCTTTTCTCCATTAAATTGTGACAGGAGACGAAACGTGGGTAGACCGTTACAATCCAGAGACGAAATGCCAGTCTATGGAATATCGGTACAAAGACTCACCCCAGAAAAAGTAATTCAAGGCGCAACCTCAGCTGGAAAAATCATGGCCACAGTGTTCTGGGATGAAGATGGTGTTATCCTTGTTGATTTCCTTGATCATTGAACAACAATAGATTCAGAGTGTTACATCACAACGCTGAGAACTCTGAAACAACAGCCAACAAAGGTCTGAAATGAAAAGGGAAAGGTTTTCTGCAGCATGACAATGCCAAACCACACAGCAGAACTTCAGAGATTGAATCCTCCTTACAGTTCAGATTTAACACCATCTGACTTCCATCTGTTCCTGATAATGAAAATCGATCTGCGGGGACATCATTATGGTTCTGATGAAGACGTTGAGAGAACTGTGAGACTGGTTTCGGAAACAGTGTGTCGACTTCTTCCGTGACAGCTCCAGAAAACTTGTTCATTGTTGGCATAAATGTATCCAATTGGCTGGTGATTTGTGGAAAGTTAATATTGGTAATTAAAGATCACATTCTAAGGATTATTTTTGTGATTGATTTGTTAAAATATTCCCATCCAAATCCAATTGGTGAAGGTGGAGGCATTACTTTTCATTCAACCCTTATAGATTGTGTGGACGATGCGATACCACTTTAGGAGGGGTGGGAAGGATTGTGAGTTGGATGTCTACCACTTATGGACGAGATGATAGATGATCAGAGACCTGGTAAAAGATATGGTTCGTTGGTTCCAGTCCAGTGTGATATTGGGTGATGAGAGTATTGCACCATGCAGCACTCTGAGCCCATGGATTTTTCTGGCCAGGCTCACTGCATTCAATACAGCCGTCTGCCAGCCCACTATCATCACCGAGCGAGGTGATGCAGTGTTTAGCCCACTGGACTCGCATTTGGGAGGACGGCGGTTAAATCCCACTTCCGGCCATCCTGATTTAGGTTTTCCGTGATTTCCCTAAAATGCTTCAAGCAAATGCCAGGATGTTTCCTTTGAAAGGGCATGGCCGACTTCCTTCCCTAATCCGATGAGACCGATGACCTCACAGTTTGGTCTCCTCCCCCCCAAATCAACCTACCACCACCACCACCACCACCACCACCACCACCACCACCACTACTATCACCTGCTCTCAATGCAAGAAATTTTTATTCACAGATGTTTTTCTTGCATTTGTTAGGTATGTTTTAAATGACCACAGTGAGTGCTTGATAATGACTTTGTGTTACTTTCATAACAAGATACTGGATTTGTAGTTTAGATGATAACTAATTATGCTCAACACTGGTTAACAGTAATATATGAGGCCTGTCCGAAAAATTCCAGAGCTTTGTCCACAAAATTTTTCTACGCTTACCTTTTATTTATTGTGCATGGTGTGTTTTGAAATACTCTCCTCCATAATGGATAAACACCGCTACCATCGCTATTTCTACTTTCTGAAGTAGTTTTGGTATGCCACTTCCTGGATCGTGTGAAGCACCATCTGCGAATTTTCTTTTTCTCATCTGTCACTGCAAATCTTTGTCCTTTCAATGAGGTTTTCAACTTTGGAAATAAAAGTCCACAGGGGCCCAGGCCTGGGGAGTATAGAGGATGAGGCAGCAAAATGATTTCATTTTTTGTGCGGTACTAATGCGCCAACCACGATGAATGTGTGGGTACATTATCATGATGCTAGAGCCATGAATTGTCTCACGAAATTTCAGCCTGTTTCCTTCTCACATTTTCTCGCAGGTGTCGCAACCTGTCCTGATACTACCAACGATTAACAGTTTGTCCCTGTGGCACTAATTGCACTAATTAATGATGAACTAGTCCTTCGAGGTCAAGGAAAACTATCAGCATTGCTTTGACACTCGATCTGACATGATGAGCCTATTTTTGTCATGCACAACCTTTCCCAGCCCATTGTGAAGATTGAATCTTGGTCTCAACATCACTTTTGATTTATTTAAGGAAGGTCTTGTTCTCATTTGCATGATCCAAAAGCTCTCCTTGGATTTTGAGATGAGGGTCTTTCTGGTCTTGACTCATGAGCCTTGGGAGGAACTTGGCGGCAACGTAATGCATTCCAAGATGCTGTATCAGGATTTCATGACATCATTCAACTGAAGTATTACATTCTTCTGCAATCTCATGGACAGTCAATCTTCGATTGGCACATACGGTTTTGCTGACAATCCTGACATGAGCATCATTGGCAGACATTGAAGGGTATCCTGAACAAGGGTCATTTGTAACTTCCTCCAGCCAGTTTTAAACTGTATGTCCGACCATTTTTAAACTGTATGAACTGTTCATAGCAACGAGTATGCCTTAAAGCACTCATCACTGTAGGCTTCATGCATCATTTAGTGTGTCTCTGTGAAGCTTTTCTTGAGATTCTCGCAAAATTTAATGCAGACACATTGTTCCTCTAACTTTACCATCTCAAAATTTGCGAACTATATGACACATGTTCTACACAATACAGCAATGAACAGTGACTAACACACATTCAAAAATGAAACTTCCAGCAGTTACATGTCAAACTCAGGCGTGTGTAGGGATGCAAACAGCATTTCGCTCCAATACACCATTGGTGAGAAATTACAATTGCTCCGGAATTTTCTGAACAGACCTGGTATGTATATCATTTGGGATCAAGGCAATCGTGAATCAAATTATATACCTTTCTAAATACTAACTTGAAAATTTGATGAGCTGAGGCTGAAATAAAGCTGCCATTATTGTCCTTGCTGCTAAATAATAATTTTAGAATAAACTCAGTTTTACTTCATTTAAAAAAATGAAAATTAATTTGAAAAACAGTGTACATAAATCAAACATACACAACAAAATGTGTGATAAATGGAAACTTTTTCCACCACTACTAACAACAGAAAACGAAACTTGATGTCCAAAAAGTGTCTGAGTATAATTTTCACTCATTTGTCTCCAAAAGAGTTGTTATGAATAAAAAGAAGAGCATCAGCATTGTATTGGTGTAAAAGCTGACCATCTTGCGATTGAAATGAAACTGCCAGAACTGAAAGTTATTTTGGAAGGAGAGCTAGATGCTTGTAGATACGGAATAGAAAAAAAGTACTTACATCACTAACTTTTTTTTATTTTTCAATGTAGTCTCCTTGTAGATTAATGCACTTGGTCCAATGATGTTCCAATTTCTTGATCGCATCTCAAAAATGAGTTTCCTCCAGGCCCGCAAAATAGTTGTCAACTCTGGCTATCAATTCTTCATTTGGAGTGAACCTTCGTCCACCAAGAAAAATTTTCAGTTTTGAGAGGAGATGGAAGTCTGACAGAGCCGTATCAGGTGGATAAGGCGGGTGTGGCAACAGTTCATACCTCAGTTCGTGTAATTTTGCAATGGTGACTGCACATGTGTGCGGGTGCGCATTGCCTTGTCTCTGCACCCATCTTGCAGATTTTTTTTTTTTTCCCCCATTTCTAATTCTTCTTTATACCCTTTTGGATGACATCCTGATAAGCGTGAGCAATTTCACGTTTTTTTCAATCAGCAGTCCTTCATGACCATTTTGTGCACTTTTACAATGATTTCTGGACTAGTGACACATTTTGGCCGACCACTGTGCAGGTGTCTACTTGCCAACAGTTGAATATGAAGGAGTAGAGTCACCCAGTTTATTCTGGAAATCAGCATGAATGACCTTTGCTTTCATACCTTTCCTTACAAAGTACTTAATCACTGGTCGAATCTGCCCCCCCCCCCCCCCCCCCTTCGCAAATCATTATGCGGGAACAGCAACAGAACCATGTCACTGCCACAGCTGTCTTCCAAGAGCAATGACGAGGCACGTGTTTACAGGCAACAGACCAATGAATTATCACATGAACAGCTTGTTGGGCTAGTACTGACCTCTCGTGGTGACTCCAAGAACTTTTCAAGCCACCCTTGTACACAATATTTTTCTGACAATCTTCTGAGGAGTCAGAAAATTCTGCCCACTCATTTTCCAGTAAGAAGCCCCATTATGTTACATTTTCCCAGTTTGGTTTAAGTATTTGTCAAACTCATCTATTGGAATAAGGCTATCATCGACATCTGCCCGCAAAGCAAATTCTTTTACTTTCATTGGCAGTAGAGTTTTTCTGGAATCTGGTGAAAGAATTTCTTCTTAGTGGCTTGTATGTTCCTCTTTCACCATGTTTTTTACTTGATTGGAAAAATACGAAAACTATATATCGTTTTGCAAATCCGTGCCGATGTTAAGTGTATTCTGAGTATATTACTTTATAAAATAAAACAAAATGTCCTGTTGTTGAAGGTATTTGAACTATTTCAAAGAATTTCAGGACTCCACCATACTCGCTCACAAATTCGATGATGTGATCTGATATTTTCGTATTCTCAGCCTTTCTTATGGTAAAGGAACATTCAATCTGAACCTATGAGACCCATACTTGATTCTGTGACTGACATTGGTTTTGATTGAGAGTCGGTAGTTTCTTTTGTAAATGGCTAAAAAAATGGTTCAAATGGCTCTGAGCACTATGGGACTTAACTTCTTTGGTCATCAGTCCCCTTGAACTTAGAACTACTTAAACCTAACTCACCTAAGGACATCACACACATCCATGCCCGAGGCAGGATTCGAACCTGCAACTGTAGCGGTCGCGCGGTTCCAGACTGTAGCTCCTAGAACCCCATGGCCACTGCGGTCGACCTTGTAAATGGCCTCTGGGAAATTATTAACATAACAATAAATGGATAGTAAAGTAAACCTCTGTCATGACTTCTCCCCACTTATCTTCAGATATCATTTTTAATGATAAAATTGTGCTCAGAGAGAAGTTTCTACTTCATGGCACCTCTGAGCAATTAATTGAACCATTTACGTAAAAGTCCTTTTTCAGAGGCTTCTCTGTACTGAGACGCCTGACTCAAATAGTCAACGGGTTGCCGCAGAGTCTATTCCCTGGTCTAGTAACCACCTCAGAAGACAGTCTGTACCATGTTGGAATGACGACTGTGGATAGGCAATCAGGGCCAGATGAACAGCTCTGCGAAACTTCAAACACTGTGAAACTACAGAAAACCTTCATGCCTTCAGATGGATGAGAGCTCATGCGAGACAAGTGATAAGAGAATGGAAGAGGGCAGCCTGGATGGAATTCGTGGCTTCCATTACACAGTCCAGTTCCACTGCCCAAGTTACGGAATCAATAAGACAGATTTCAAGCAAGGGTCCTTCCCTGTATGGCCTTGTTAAGTAATGGGGTCATGGTGGACATGCCAGAAGACATGGCTCAGGTTTTAGCTGAACACTACTTTACTGTTACTATGTCATCCAGACAAGCTCCTGCTTTTCAGATGTTTCATAGGCCATAGATGAGGAAGCTCAATTTCTTCTCACATAATGAGGAAGTCTACAATCTTCCGTTCTCCATGTGGAAACTGGAATCAGCTGTGTCTGCAGCCAGAGACACTGCTCCAGTACCGAATGAGATCCATTACCCCATGCTTCATCATATGTGCTATGAATTGAAAGGACAGCTCCTCTCTTGTTTCAATCAAATCTGGTTTGATGAACAGTACCCTGCAACTTAAAAGGAGGCAATATTAATTCCATTCTGGAAACCTGACAAGTACCACAGCACCCTTAACAATCACCATAGTGCAGCCCTTACCAGTTGTATGGATAAGACTCCTGAACACACAGTCAACCACTGCCTCATCTGGCTGCTTTAATCCTGGGGTCACCTGAGCCACTCCCAGTGCGGTTTCAGGTTCTACCATTCCACCCTTGACAACATAATTCTGCTGGAGATGAAGATATAGGAGTCCTCCTTATGCCAGAACCATTTGGTTTGTGTGTTTTTTGACCTCGAAAAATCATATGACACTACTTGGAGGCACAACTACCTTTGCCAAGTTCATGAATGGGAACTACATAGATGCCTGCCACTACTTATCCAATCATCTTTCAAGAACTGGCGTTTTCAATATCACATTGGTGATGCCTTGTCTGACTGCTATGTTCAAGAGAATGGGGTCCCCAAAGGCAGTGTCACATTGTTTGCCATCACTATCAATGGTATTTCCTCCACAGTCAGGAGCTCTATCAAATGCCCTTTGTTTGTGGATGACTTTGCAACCTTCTACTCTTCCTCTGATCTTATAGTGATGACGAGGCAGCTGTAGCTGACCATTAGGAGGCTAGAAACCGGGGCCAGGACAACTGGTTTTCAGTTGTCACCCAAAAAGACTACATGTGTCAATTTTAACTGAGTGCATCAAAGTTGTAACTAACCAATGCTGAATATTGGGGGAGGGGGGGGGGGGGGGGGGCAGGCAGGCAGTATTTTATGTTTTCGAGAAACTGTGTGCTTTTTGGGTTTATTATTTGTCTTGAAATTAACTTGGTTCTCACACTTGAAAGACCTAGGAACAAAGCGCTTCCAGTCATTGAATATTTTGAAATGCCTTAGTGAAAAAACATGGGGAGTTGACAGTTGCCTCCTCCTGTAGTTTTGTAGGGCATTTGTTCAATCACATTTACATTATGTCAACATGGTCAATTGATCAGCCCATCCTTCCTACCTCAAGATGTTAGATGCTGTACATGATGAGGGCATTCGGATATCGACTGGAGCATTTTGGACACAACTTGCTTTAGAGTGTGTGCAGAGGCCAATGAACCACCTCTCTGCATTCAGAAAGTATCTTTTTGGCTCAACATGTGCAGAAAATTTCAGCATCACCTCCATCATTGACATTTAGTTTAGCAATCCAACCCACCTATGAATGGCTGTTCAGGAATAAGCTCCATGCGTGCAAGTCATATGGGATACATGCTACAGACTGTCTCAAAAATCTGGATCTATCAAGCATCAAAATACACAGCCAGGCATGGAACGCATTGCTTCCTTGCTGTCTTCAGAGGCGCAAAGTGATTTTAAGCTTGACACAGTGCAAGAAAACTTGTGTACTCCAGATTATGTTTTTACAATGTTGTTTTCATCCATTTTAATTACCTACCACAATTTTATTGTTGTTTATACAGAAGGATCCCAGCAAGAGAATGTCCTCGGTTGTTCTGTTGTTTTCCCCGATAGGGTTCTTAAAGTGCATCTTCTGGAACAGTTTACAAATTACAATGCGGAATTATATGGCATTTTGATGGTACTGGAGAGGGTTCACAGATATTACCGTATAAGATTTATTGTTTGTTCAGACTCGCTTCCTGACAGCGGCTCCAACACCGTGGCAAGGTGGTGATCGTTTGCTGGGTACCTGGCCTCATCAGCATGCAGGGCTACAATGTGGCTGATGAAGTTGCCAAGGTATCATGTTAGGAGGGTGTCGTCCATCAATGTCCCATCCTATTGCACACCTTCAGCTCATTTTCTGACAGATTCATCATGCATCGGTGGAAGACTGAATGGTTGCAGGTGGCAGAAAACAAACTGTGGTCACTCAAATCAACCACAAAGGTATAGCGGACTTCATGTCAGCCTCACCACTGGAAGGAGGTTGTGCCTATCAGACTGCACATTGGACATGCCCCTTTAACACATGGTTCCTCCTCTGGGGGAGGATCCACCACTCTGTGAAGTTGTGGCGTGCCACTTTCAGTTCAGGATATTATGGCAATATGTGTCCTGTATACTGATATTAGGGCAGTCCTCAGTCTTGATGGGGATCTGCCCACCATTCTTGTAGATACATTCCAGTGTTACAAGGGTGGTGAAATTGCCCGCGTAAAGGATTTATTCTGAAATCTCACGAGTTTTCTTTCTCTTTTGTGTGTTAAAAGTCAATGACTCAACATTCTACAATTCGGTGAGTGCTCTCCTTTACTCCAAAATTGCTTACATTCTACCAGAACTTTCATATTTATTTGTACTGTAAGTTTTACAGTCTTCACAGTAATGTTTGGTGACGATTAAGATGTGCCAATAAACAATAAAAATGATAATATTCATTGTGCTTGGCATGTGGTTGAACTCTTTCAAACCCTTATCGGATATTTTGTATGATCAAATGGCTTGTATTGTTTTGTAAATATGTAAGTACATGTGCTTTTGCATATATTGCCACTCTTCGTAATGTGAGTGCTTATATCTCATGTGTCCTATATCTGGATAGTAGTTCTTAATTTTTCTTTCTTTTTATTACCATTTGATGTGTTAGCTACCAGTACTGGTGTTTTTTACCATTGTATTCTGCAGCTTGATCTCAGTACACCTGCAAGAAGTTGACTAACCACCAATAGTGTAACCTTTTTCAAATGATGTTCAATCATCCAGGAATAATTGGAAATATCTGTAATAGCTATGAAATTGTGCGCCAGTATTTATACATGGTTACGACAGCCTAGACCCGAACTGGCAAATATTTAAAATCTTCAAATTTTGAAAAGTCTAATAAAAGAAAATTCAAACAGTGGAAAATCCAGGACGGAATGTAACAATATTATGAAAAGTGTAGTTACTATTCATCGTATAGCGGAGATGCTGCGTCACAGGTAAGCTTCGTTAAAAGTAGACACCACACACACACACACACACACACACACACACACACACACACACACACACACAAACAAACAAATATAATGCACGCGCACACACACACACACACACACACACACACACACACACACACACACACCACCACCACCACCACCACCACAGTCTCTGGCAGCTAAAGCCAGACTGTGAGCAGCAGTGCATGATGGGAGAGGCAACCGCGTGGTGCAGGTGGGAGTAGGCTGTTGCAGCGAGGGGGGTGGGGGTGGCAGGGTAGGGATGAGGATGGTAAGGTGCTGCATGTCGGAGCTTCTACTTTACCGTCTGCCCACCCCTACCCTGCTATTCTACCCCTCTTTGCGCCAGCCTCCTCCCACCCCCACCTCCTGTTTGCCTCTCTCATCATGCGCTCCTGCTCAGAGCCTGGCTTCAGCTGCCAGACTGTGGTTGTGTGTGTGTGTGTGTGGGGAGGGGGAGGGGCTATTTTTGTCAAAGGCATTGTTGGCCAAATGCTCAACTTTCTGACAGTCTTTTTGTTGTGCTTGTCTGCAACTCAGCATCTCTGCAATAGGGTGCATACCAACTATCCTTTTCATAATATTGTAATAAAAGAAAAAGGTACACTACTGGCCATTAAAATTGCTACGCCACGAAGATGACGTTCTATGGACGCGAAATTTAACAGACAGGAAGAAGGTGCTGTGATATGCAAATGATTAGCTTTCCAGAGCATTCACACAAGGTTGGCACCAGTGGCGACGCCTACAATGTGCTGACATGAGGAAAGTTTCCAACCGATTTCTAATACACAAACAGCAGTTGACCGGCGTTGCCTGGTGAAACATTGTTGTGATGCCTCGCGTAAGGAGGAGAAATGAGAAATGCGTACCATCACGTTTCCGACTTTGATAAAGGTTGGATTGTAGCCTATTTCAATTGCGGTTTATCAGATCGCGACATTGCTGCTCGCGTTGGTCAAGATCCAATGACTGTTAGCAGAATATGGAATCGGTGGGTTCAGGAGGGTAATACGGAACGCTGTGCTGGATCCCAATGGCCTCGTATCACTAGCAATCGAGATGACAGGCATCTTATCTGCATGGCTGTAACGGGTCATGCAGCCACATCTCGATCCCTGAGTCAACAGATGGGGTTGTTTTCAAGACGACAACCATCTGCACGAACAGTTCAACGTTTGCAGCTGCATGGAATATCAGCTCGAAGACCATGGCTGCGGTTACCCTTGATGCTGCATAACAGACAGGAGCGCATGCCATGGTGTACTCAATATGAACTTGGCTGCACGAATGGCAAAACGTCGTTTTTTCGGATGAATCCAGGTTCTGTTTACAGCATCATGATGGTCCCATCTGTGTTTGGTGACATCGTGGTGAACGCACATTGGAAGCGTGTATTCGTCATCGCATACTGGCATATCACGCGGCGGGATGGTAAGGGGTGCCATTGGTTACACGTCTCGGTCACCTCTTGTTGGCATTGACGGCACTTTGATCAGTGGATGTTACATTTCAGATGTGTTACGACCCGTTGCTCTACCCTTCATTCAATCCCGGTGAAACCCTACATTTCAGCAGGATAATGCACAACCACATGTTGCAGGTCCTGTACGGGCCTTTCTGGATACAGAAAATGTTCGACTGCTCCCCTGGCCAGCACATTCTCCAGATCTCTCACCAATTGAAAGCGTCTGGCCAGTGGTAGCCAAGCAACTGGCTCCTCACAATACGCCAGTCACTACTCTTGATGAACTGTGGTATCGTGTTGAAGCTGCATGGGCAGCTTTACCTGTACACGCCATCCAAGCTCTGTTTGACTCAATGCCCAGGTGTATCAAGGCCGTTATTACGGCCAGAGGTGGTTGTTCTGGGTTCTGATTTCTCAGGATTTATGCACCTAAATTGCGTGAAAATGTAATCACATGACAGTTCTAGTATAATATATTTGGTCAATGAATACCCGTTTATCATCTGCATTTCTTCTTGGTGTAGCAGTTTCAATGGCCAGTAGTGTAGAAAGAAATGTTGACAAGTGCTTTTTGTTGTCTGAAGAACCAATGAATTGAATTTCAAGATTAGGAGAGACTGAGTAAATTGACCGAGTGAAGTGCTGCATTAGTAGGCACACTGAAATCGTATTCGGGAATATGACTGTTCAAACCCACATCGAGCCATTGAGATATAGATTTTCTGTGATTTCCCTAAATTGCTTCGGGCAAATGCTGGGATGGTTCCTTTAGAAGGACATGGCTGATACCGTTCCCTGTTGTTCCTTAATCCGAGCTAGTGCTTCATATCTAATACCTCATTGTTGACAGGGCATTGAACACTAATCTCCCTCCTCCTCCTCCTCCTCCTCCTGAGTAATGTGATTGTACTTGCATGAAGTTCTATTTTGGAGAAGAAGAAATAAAAAATTGTTAAGTTTGTTTATAAATGTGGCAACAATAACAAACTCTTCACATATAGCAATTTTATGTTGTTGTACACGCTGAACTTGGAAACCTATTATCCTTACAACAGTATAATATTTGTTTGATTTATTACCATGATGTTAATTTTCCAGTGGATGTTATTATGAAACTGACTTGTATTTATAACATTTTGATTTACTTGAGCAGGCAAATGGTGGTTGCATAATTTTCTAAGGCTTGGGATGCAAACCACAGAAATGTGGACCAGATGATAGGCCAGTGCAGTAGCAGTATGAGTTCAAATGGAACCGAGGTTCCTTACAGTTAAAAATGAAAATGTTAAAAGTTTTCATAGCTTACAGTCTGACATTCAAGAATATTATAGGTATCACGTGCATTTTAAAAGACACTAGCCTTGTCATTAATGGGCATGTAAAATCCAGGATGGATTAATGACATTGCTATTCACCATATACTGGAGATGCTGAGACACAGACAGGCACAACAAAAAGACTGCTGAACAAGAGAGCTTTCAACCAAAAGGCATTCTTCTGAAGTAGATAACACACATATTCACATAAACACATCTCATACACACATGACCACAGTCTCTGGCTGCCGAGGCCAGACCTTGCACACAATGTCTCCTCTCCATCCATAAAATTCTCTTGCTCTGCAGTTTCAAATTCCTGCATCCCATCTATCACGTTGTACTCCCACCTTGGACTACCATATCCACCACCTCTAGAACAACCTCTAAACCTCACCCACATCCTCTCAGAGCTGACAAACCCTGCGTTGTAGACCACCTATATTTACCACCCAAACCTTTCCTCCAAATGCTGTAGTTCCGTAGAAGCATTAGTCCTTTCCAAGGGCCTTATGGTTTGTTCCACTCCAAAATACAGTCCTGCTTCACTTGTTAGAAACTTTCTCTCTTTTTCCCATTCCCTACAGTGGAAACACTTTTCGACCACCAGCTCCATTAATCAGGCTCAACCAATTTTGAACCTTGCCTGACTCGGTTCATTTCTCCATCCAGTCATGATCCAGCCCCACTGCCCCCTAATTATCCCCTGTAAACTTTCCAGAAAGTCTTAACCTTGAACTTTGCCTCACAATCATCCCCCAAATGCCTTAACATGCAAGCTAACCTTACATCCACGGAAAGTACCACAATCCACCATCTAAAAACTGATCCCAGCCTTACAATCGTATGCTCCACCACTATGGTTTCCAATTGCAAGGATTACCTGACAGAAGGACTCCACCAGCTGTCAGATTCATCCATCTACAAACCCTGCCACATCCCATTCTGGAAATCCAGCAGGGTCTCCAGTCTCTCCTCAATTCCTTAGGCCCATCCCAGGACCTCTCCCCTGAGTCTCTCTCTGTCCCTCCTCAACTCTACCACTCCCTGCACTTCTACCTTCTCCATGCTTCCTACAGTCCATAAACCCAACCACCCAAGACACTCCTTGTGGCCAGTCACTGCATCCCCAATGAGAGAATCTCTGCTCTTGTAGACAAAGATGTTCGGACTCACATACGGTTCCTCTTTGTCGAAATGTCTTGGCTCAAACTCATCTATGGGTTGATGAATCGCATGTGTCGCATTACACACCCTAAATTAGACCCTTGTGACCCTTCGGTTAAATTGTGTGGCTGATGGTAAGTTTATGAAATACAAGGTTAACATAACATATAAAAACAGTAATAATAATAATATTAGGAACTAAATGAATGTCTCATAAATGATGTAGGCCACACAGTTGTGATTTGGTCAGAATGTTTATTCAGAAAGCAAACTATTAGCGAAAGTGGTCATATTTAGAGTTACTGTTACACTCGAGAGCATATCAATTTGACACAGTTCGATCATTCAGAATCTCATTGTGCAGTACAAGTTATCTACATGAGAAGTTATAGTTCACATCATGCGCGCGGCTGTTCACTGCTCAGAGACTAAGACGTGCAATACCACACAATGCAAAATTTTCTAAGTCATTTCACTTCCTAGCTACTTAAAGATCGACCGTCCGCTTTCGCGTCTTCACCTGCACTGTCTCTCTGCCCATCCCCGGCCGCGTTTCCCACCTGCCAAACATCCTTGCTCAGCTGACTAGCACAGTTCCCTTCCCTGAAGCTGTCCATGTGATTGGCTACAGATTATTCTACATTATTTTACATTTTAACATATTTAAATAATCAAAGCTTGACCACTTTCACATTCTAAATAAAGTAACAATAATATCCATTACATAATAAATGTTAAATTCTATTACGTAAAACCAATACAATTTCCTTCTTAGCTTCGAATGCAATGGACAGTAGCCTTGCACCCATGTACTTCCTGATAAATAAATAAATAAAGAACAAAAGTATTAGCACTAATTTTACAACAAATATTCTGTTACCTAATGATTCAATAAGATGTCATGCTGTCATCATTCAGTGTGTTTTGTGTAGAGGAAATGATGATTTGATGCTTAACTTAAAATACTGGTAATTTAAATTCACTATATCTTTTAAGCAAATGAAGTTACAGAGTTGATATGCACAATGTTTGTCATTTTAATGATGCGCTTCTACAAAGCGTTCAGATTTTAGCATTCAGCTCTTTGTTTCAAAACTTGGTAATTTCACTTTATCAGTAAATCCTCAGCTATTATAGATATGATCAGTATTCAAGTTATATTGGGACCACCATGAAAATTTATGGAGGATGGCAGATTAAAATTACTGTGGTTTGGTTTCCTGCATTACTACAGAAATAAATAGTTTTCATAAATGTTCCGCTTTATGGCCGATCTTAGATCCGCCATATTTAACATTACAATGTCTCCTCAGCCACAAACGCTTTTTACTGGGTTTCCCTATGACATAGGTTCTCGTCTGTCTCACTCGTACACTACAGTGCTTAGGCCTCAATAGACAATAGATGCCTGTGAGTTTCCCATCTCGTGGTGAATCTGTGCCCTTTGTGGCACACGGTCCTGAACAACAGGGTTCATTTCACAAATCCTGTAGGCTGACTCTTTGGGCCACATATAGAAATTAGAGCGAAAAAACTCACAAGCCTATTACCCACACCCTGCCTTCCTATATGAAAGACACCAGCCAATGTCATCCACTGACTCTTCACATATCCCCTTCCTTTACCACACTGTGGCCTGCTCATCATAATTGATGCCACTTCCCTTTACATTAACATCCCTAATGCTTGTGGCTTTGCAGCTATTGACATTTCCTTTCCCAACACCTGACGGATTCCAAACATACAACCTCCCTCCTGGTCACCATTATCAACTATATCCTCATCCACAATTACTTTGCCTATGAAAGCATCACGTACAAAATAGTCCGTGGTATGACAGTGAATACCTACGTGGCATCATCCCAAGCCAACATATTCTTGGACCATCTAGAAGAATTCTTCCTGGACACCCATAATCCAAAACCCCTCATCTGGTTTGGATTCATTGAAGATATCTTCATGATTTGGATCGAGGGTGAGGGCACCCTATCCACATTTCTCAAACCTCCACACCTCCTCCCCTATTCACTTCACCTGGTCCTGCTGAATCCAACAATCCATCTTTACTCGATGTTGACCCCCACCTCAAAGATGGCTACATCAGTACCTTTGTCCATATCAAACCTACCAACCACCAGCAATACCTCCACTTTGATAGCTGCCAATCATTGCATATCAAGAAGTCCCTTCCATACAGCATAGTCACCTGTGGCCCTCGCATCTGTAGTGATGAGAAATCCCCCTCAAAATATACCAAGGATCTCACTGAGATGTCTGTTCCATACAGTTTAGCCACCCATGGCTGTTGCCTGTGTAGTAACGAGCAGCTCTGACTGAAAATGGTCTGGCTTCGGCAGCCAGAGATGGTCATATGTGTGTGAGTTGTGTGTGCATGAATGTGTTTTCTCTACCTCAGAAGAAGGCACTTTGTGGCTGAAAGCTTACTTGCACATGCACACGCATGCATGTGCGCGCACGCACGCACACGCACACACACACACACACACACACACACACACACACACACACACACACACACACACACACACAGTTTTCTCTGTTTGGAACAAGCATCCAACAAATTTAAATATTTTCTCTTCCTCACAAATTTAATTGTTTTAATTGTACATGTTTTTACTTTTTGTTTTACAGGAGAAAGAACTTAAAGAACACTCATCAGTATTTTTACTGTCAGAATTAAGTAAAACAGGTTAGTGTTTTTTTCCATATTTTGAAAGTTTACAGCAACTAAATTAGTCAGTATTTAAGCAAAAGAAATCACAAGTTTACATTAAATGCCTGTCTCAACAAGGCATTGTGTTGTGCAATAAAGTTTCAAATGTATTTGTATAGTAATAGATCTTGAAAATGATAACACAATACATTAATTTGGAGAAGTGTATTCTGAAAGGATGCCAAAGAAATACACACATAAAAGATTATATTTGATGTCCGACGTTCCTTTTACTTGCAGAAAAGCAGAAAGGGATTTCCTCAGAAACTGAGAAAGGCAATTTTCTAGTATTGCATAGCGGGGTAGATACAACAAAGCAGGTCAAGACTGAAATGTTGCTTGTTTTTCAATGTTGATTTCACTTTTATCCTGTTCTGCTGTTTCTACTTTGGGCCATATCCTGAGTGTTTTTGATTTTTCTTAATTTCTATGCATTTTCTTTTTGTCAAATTCCCTGACAATGTTGGACTCATTCTTCACACATACAGCACTACCTTGTAATTACAATTTCTTTTTCACCCCCCTCCCCCTGCACAAATCTGTCTTTGAGTATGAATCAACCCGTGGAAAATCCAGGACAGATGACATCATTATAAATTTGAATAAATTGCTACTCACCAACTGGATGATGCATTTAACAACAGGCAGGAACATTCAGAAGGGGACTACGCTATTGGATGAAGTCCTCCTTCAGATTTAGGATAACACAGGCACAACTCACACACACTTGGCCTTGTGTCATCTCTGGGCACTGATACCAGGCACCAGTGAGCAGCAGTTTTGGATTGTATGAGTAATGGTGGTACAGAGCAGGTATGAAATGGGGATGAGAAGGGATAGCAGGGTAGGTATTGGAGAGTAGTGCTGTCTGTCAGAGTGTGCAAGTATGTAGTGGGGAGGAGATGGTGAGGTGCTAGATGCAGCATTGGGAGGGTGTGCTGGTAGAAGAAAAAGGGAGATGAGAGAAGCACAGAAGGGGAAAGAACTATGCAGGTGAGCTAGGTGCATTGGAGGTGTGTGTGAAGTACGAGTGCAACAGGGAAGGTCATAGAGGAAGATGGAGGACGGAACAAAGGTTGAGGTCAAGAGGAGTTACAGAAACAAAGGATATGCTGCAGGGAGGGTTCTCACCTACCACGTTCAGGAGAGCTGGTTTTATTATGAAGAATCCTGATAGCCTGGGCTGTGAAGTACTCATTGCAGTCAGGCACACTATATTGTGTGGCATGCTCTACAACTGGATGGTCCGGCTGTCTCTTGGCCACTGTTTGATCATGGCCATTCATGAGGACAGATAGCTTGTTTGTAGACACACTCACATAAAATGTTGCTCAGTAGTTGTAGCTAAGCTGGTACACCATACGACTGATTTCGCAATTGGTCCTGTCTTTTATAGGGCATAAAATGCTCACACAAGGAGTGGCATATACGGTAATGGCAGTATATATGGGACAAATTTTGTATGGAGATACAAGCCATGGAGCATATTTATAATAGGAACAGACAAGGATATTGTGTAGGCAGCAGAATACCACTGTGGGAGGATATTACTCATTTCGGTACGCAATGGGAGGTAAGTAAAATCCTCGTGGAGAACATGAATCTGTTACTCGAGTCCTGGGAGGTACTTAGTCACAAGAAGGGCACTTCTTTGTGATCAGTTAGTGGCTATGTGAAAGATGGTAGGCAGGGGAAACTGGGGAAAACATGGGAATTTTCATCCAGGAAAACCCCGGGAATTTTTTAGAATCCTGGGAAGTTTTCATTGTTTTAGTTTTCAGTTAAATTTTTCAAATTTTGACTGGTAAGAACAGATACCCTAACAAACCTAACAAAGACTTTTATTTTACCCCCTCTCCCCTCACTGCAACAACAAAACATAAATGAGTGAATAACACAAAAATAAAACTTTACAGAAAATGTGTGCCATTTACAAAAAAAAAAAAAAATGCTCACACAAGTATCTGCCAACAGCCAAATGTATCAAAGCCCTTGCAAATTTTCATAACAATAAACTGCTTTTCATGAGCATGATGTCACAGGTCAAAGGTTGTGTTGCAGTTATTTAGTCGCATGCTACAAATGCACGTCCACTGCAGGAGATGCTCATTGTTTTGTCCAGATGCGTCGAGACCCACCTGTCATTGGCACTCCATCAAAGATGCTTGGTGTATCTTGGACATCCTGTTGCTGCACTAGGTCCTCTGACAATGTGTTTCATACACAAGGCCCTTCAGAGACCCCAACAGGAAAAAATTAGTTGGGGACAGGCTGGATAATAATGATGGTCATGCGACTAGCCCACCACAACCAATCCTGTTTCCAAGAAAGGTTGTGTGCAGATGTTCCCTAACATGTATGCTGAAATGTGTGGGGGCTCCATCATGCTGAAATCGAATGCAGCAACGAATCAGTGTGGCAACATCATTCAGCATGTCTGGCTGAAACTTACAAGATACATGCGACCATCAAGTCGGTCTGGGAGTATGTGTGGTCCAATTGAACAATCTCTGATGATACCAACCCTCTCGTGACTGTAATGCCCTCTCAAGGCGTTTCTAGGCCCAGGTTTCCATGTTTATATGTGATTACTGATCCTTGTTGTATGCTCGATGTGCCATGTCAGTTTGTAAACTTTTTTTAATCACTCTGTTGAAGTAGAAATGATGGGAAGTTCATAGCCATTGCCCAATGGGTTCTCTCTTAAAATTTTGAGTTGTTTATGAAATAATTATATGCATTATTAAGGTTCTTAACTTCTAAATAGAATCACATGTGTACCTACTGTAATGTTAAGAGAACATATTAATTTAAATGTTTGGGGCATATCTATTATACAGTTATACTCAAATCCCTTGTCATGAAGTGTAACTCTCCTTCACACAATTCACAACAAGGATTATGGGTGCCAGTAATGCTGTAATTGACATCATCCCTATAGAAACATTGAGTAAATTATGTAAATACTTTCAGTTAAATTGTAACACAAATTAATAAAAAGGAACTGAAGACAAATAAACATGAAATGAATTGTATTGACACACTGGAAAGATGTCCATAACCCATTTGGCATCAGTGGGAAATGTAATATATTATGCAAAGTAACCTATAGTTCCTAAGATAAATGTTTCAAAGCAAATTTAATAAATTATAATTTTAATTTATTTTAAATTTATGATTTGGGTGTATTCCTGGGGATACAGAAATCAGCTACAACTGCTGCTAAAAGTAGTAATTCATTTTCCTTAGCAGAACATCTTGAGAGGGTGACATCCATAATACTGACTGGAACTGCTTGACAAATCACTTGTGTGTGGGGTGTCAATGTTTCAGATTACAAGCAGTATAGCATTTGAGGGATCACTGAATTCCATTGTTCATGTGTGGGACTCTTAACATACCACGGGAAAATATTCTGAATGCTGGTTTTAGAAGCGTTACTTCAACAATAAATTTCTTGGTATGGAGTATGAATTACGTTACATGAGAGAATGTGCAATGAATGTCTTAAATAATAGATCATCTGACTCTCATTCAAAACTTAACAGTTTGAGGATGAGGATGAGTCATCTAGAAAACTTTTCGACCTAGAAGATCAGCCATTTATACCATTATTTAAAATTTCCTGCCACATTTGTGTTTGATATAACTGAAAGGGTGTGTTAAAGGGTGACACGCACTAAAAAAGACCAATATTGTATGTGAAAGTTTAGCTTTTCATGCAGCTGTCTCGGCTCTCATTGGCTGGCTAGACCTCATGGCAGGAGCTATGATTGACTGACAAAAGTACATTGCAATCTAGATTTCAATGCTTTGGAAGCTGCCGTGCCGTATTCGGTGGAGGTCATATTTACACTTCCGTAATATGAAAGTATGCAGTGTACATGTTGCCACGCATTGAAGATCTTTCCAAAGTATGGTTGTTTTTTGCTGAGTTTTGTTTCCTAAAGTCTTGGGAAGCTCTACGCTGGTGTATGAAAACTTTACCATTTAAAGGATTGGTAAGTTCAGCAGATCCGATGGAAATTATATTGTCACTTAACATGGAAAAAATGTATTTTCACTTCGGAAAAGTGTATTTTTAAGTGGGGAAACCCCCAAAAAAAAAATTTGTTGTTGACGTATACATCCTGGTAGATAACTGGGGAGTCAAGGAACTGGAGATTTACTTCTGGACAAGGTGTGAAGGAAAAGTTAGGTTCATTAAGGCATTGGAGAAGAAATCGGATAACTAGGAAGCTGCCTTAATGTTAAACTCTGTCTCATGGATGGCTCCACGAGTACTTCTGTCCACATCAAACCAAAAAAACACTCGGAATACCTTTATTTGTACAGCTGTCGTCATTGCATCTGCAGTGATGAGCAGTCCCATTCCAAAAAATGTTGAGGGTCTCACTGAGGCTTTCAGAGACTGAAATTAGCCTCCACACTTTGCCCAGAAACAGATTTCCCATGCCCTGTCTCCCCGGTCACCTACCATCCCTCACACACCCACTGACCAGCCACAAAGGAGCATCACACCTGTGGTTCAGAACCACCCAGGACTGAAGCAAATGAATCATGTTCTGAGCCTGGGTTTTGACTACCTCTCATTTTGTCCAGAAATGAGTAATATCTTCTCCACCTTCCCAAGAGTAGTAATCCTGTGTCAACCCATCGTACATGTCCCTATTCCAACCCTGTTCCCAACTCCTTACTCTGTGGCCTATGTCCCTGCAACAGACTTACAGGCAAGGCATGTCCTCTGCATCCTCCCATTCAACAAAAATTTCCTACCCCTTCAAAGACATGGCCACCTGTGAAAGCAGCCGTGTGATATACGAACTTCACTACAGCCACTGTGCAGCATTCTACATGGACTTGACTACTGACAACCGTCTCTCCTCATCAGTGGCCACTACCAAACAGTGGCCAGGAGGCAGCTTCAATGAGTGCTTCATTACCGGAGTTATCTAGATTTTCCCCACCAGTATCAGCTTTCCCCCCTCTCTTCCCCGCCCCCTCTCCCTCCCTCTCTCTCTCTCTCTCTCTCTCTCTCTCTCTCTCTCTCTCTCTCTCTCTCTCTCTCTCTCTGCCAATGCTGCCCCTTCCCCAAAATGTCCTTGCACTCTCCCACACTCCTGTAAGCAGCGTTACAGCAACTTTCCCAAAACTTACCCTGCTATACCGCCTCCTCACTCCATGTCTCATCTCCACCCCACCCCAGCGCTCTCCCCCAGCCAAAACTGCTGTTCACTGCACTTGTACAGTTGGGAGTCAGGCCCCAGCATCTGGAGGTGACAGAGGCCACGTGTGTTGTGTGTGTGTGTGTGTGTGTGTGTGTGTGTGTGTGTGTGTGTGTGTGTGTGTTTTTCTGAATCTGAAGACGGGATTTATCCAATAGCTTAGTCTGCTTTCAAATATAGTTTTGAATGTGCCTGTCTGCCTCTCAACCCCTTCCTATGTGGTGAGTAGCAACCTTTCTTAATTCATAATGTTATCTTTATGTACAGATCGTCTGTGTACAGAACAGATGAAAAGCTACTACTAAACACATTCTAAGTCAGCCATTAGCCTTCTTTGGTGAAGCACAGGTGACTAGCAAGTCACATTTTCTGCTTTGTTCATAATTTAATTCTTAAAGTCTTTGCTTGCTTTTGTGTGCTTGCATAGTTCAGTTCATAAATTTATTGTGTATTTTTATATTTGAGAGGTGTAATATCGCATTTTAGTAGCAGTAATGTGCTCAATCATTTAGTCTTAGTGCAGCAGACTTGTTTTTTGTTTTTGCCAGTAATCGTTGACCAAAGGTCAGTGAGCTGCTAGCCTCTGTTGTTGAATCTCCAGGAGTTTAGCAGGTCACATACATAGCTTTTCTGTTCGTTCAAGGTTTGATTCTTTAGTTAGTATGATGGATAGAGTGTGTGCATGCAGGAGGAGTTGACCACAGTTTGCAAGCAGCCAAAGATGCTTATGATCATGGTCAGCCATCTGCAAGCTGCTGTGGTGTAGTGAGGCCAGAGCATCTGGTGCATCCCATGGGACACCTCAAAAGTTGCTTGTTTCGCCGATGGGCTCTACTGCCAAGGCACACACTGTTGCTGAGGCATAACCATTGTAGGGATCTGAACTCACCATATGCTGATTTGCGGGTTGTAACCCTCTCACATTGCTTGATGCTGACAGTCAATGTGGAAACTGACCATCTGGTCTCACCCACCCACCTCGCAAGTGGAGAGGTAGTCTACCGTATCTTCCTTCGCCGTCTGCGTTGTCGTGGTTACCGTGAGACACCGTTATACAAAGAGGAAAGGCGCGTCGATCTTAGAGCATGAGATATGATGACCTTAAGCCATAGACAACACACAACGGTCACGGTAGCACCTGATTCCAGAATAGCTGCAGTAGTTAAGAACTATCCCCTGTTGACCAGGTCCCCAAAACTTAACTCGTAACGAGATCCCTTCAAAGCAAATTGTCATAACGATCGTCTATAAAGGCTTCGTACAACGATAATAAATGTTACGGTTTATGGAATAATAACAGATACGACCAAACTGTCTTGTCTCTTCTGCTTTATTTAACATAACTTCGTTCACAGTTTCATTTCGCATTCACCACTCATTCACCGAAACCCTTTGATGAACAGTTTTGGTTGCATAACACCAACAGTCAATGATAATGATACAGCTTTTCTCCTTTTTATAAATTGAAGCCCGCTCTCCGTGATATAATAAAAAAAAAAAAAAAACGGTCTCAATTCCGCGTGCCTCGTGAGACGCGAATAGACTTATCCTGGAATTGACCGCCCTGTAGGTGTACTCAATTTAATGACCACACTTCACTGTCCGCTATTTCGTGTAACTGAATGTCCATTTGTTAGTCTGATTATACACTGTAGCTATTTAAAATTCGCCCCTATATTTTTCACAACGCACAATTAGCACTTCGTTACTGGTTTTTTTTTTTCTTCTTCTAAGAGTAAACGGAAAAAAAAGACGCCGTATCATCGGCTTAGTCGATATAAAGCAAAACACCTTAATATGCCCAATTTTACCTCTTCTTATAAGATCGGCTACCTTAATCATTAATTTATTACATATTATTTCCAATAACGCTAAACAGGTATCGCCGTTATATTTTAATTGTATTCAAAAGCATGTTACTACTATTATGACCGACCAAATCATAACAAATCGCGCGTAATGTTACAGTAGCTGCTCTTCAACAGGGTCCAAGCAAACACATGGGGGAGAATTTTACTAGTTAGTGGGAGCTCCAATGCTAGACATGTTAAATAGTTGCTTAGAGAAAAAGTGTCCAGGACTGAATAGAAATCCAATATGGACTTTGTATGTCTACCGAGGGGCCTCATCTGAGATGAGGAGGCAGCCCTGCCTGCAGCTATTGAACTTAAACGATACACTCATCTGTAAGTTGTTGCTCATGTGGGCACCAGTGACATCTGTTGCTTGGGTTCTAAGGTCATTCTCAGTTCTTACAGGTGGGTGACAGAAGTAGCGAAGACTGCTGGTGCAAGCTGCAAGCACAGCTCATAATTTGCTGCATCATTCCTAGAATTGATAGGGGTCCTTGGTTTGTAGCCAATTGGAGGGTCTCAAACAAAGGCTTCATCAATTCTGTGTAAGTCTTGGCTGCAAATTTTTAGACCTACATTATGGATGAAGAATTATAGGACTCCCGTTTATAGGTGTGGGGTGCACTACACAAAGAAAGCAACTACTTGGGTAGCAGAGTGGTCATGGTGTGCACATGAGAGTTCTACAGGCTAATTGGTAGTTTTAAGACTTCTGATGAACACTCACTAATCTATGTACAGAGAGCAAAATCAGATCACATACAAAGTAGACATACTTTGACTGTTAAAATTTTAACAGTAAATTGTCAAAGTATTTGTAACAAAGTTCTTGAACTTGTTGCCCACCAGGAAAGTTGTCACTCTCAAATTATCCTTGAAACCATGAGCTGGCTGAAACATGAAGTAGAAACTCAAAATATATCAAAAAAAGTTTTGCATCACCCCGGTTCCCAGAACTCTTGAAGATAGGTGTTGATTGTGGATATTGTATCACAGACACAGTCCCTTTGACTGTTCAGAGATGTCACTAAAGTTGCTCAAAGATGTAAACAACCATGCATAAGCAGAACCTATTAGAGTGGGTCCAACAGCCTATCAGTTCCAATCATTCCACCAGCAAGAAGATACACGGATCATGTTGTCTGTAGTTCAGCCGTGCCTAGACAGTCAATACCACAGTTTGATTGTGTCTGCATTGTTACTTTGTGCCAGTAAGAGCTCTCAACAAGATAAGTGTCCAGGCGTCTCGGAGTGAACCAAAGCGATGTTGTTCGGACATGGAGGAGTTCCTGGAACTGTTGATGACATGCCTCGCTCAGGTCACCCAAGGGCTAATACTGCAGTGGATGACTACTGCTACCTAAGGATTATGGCTCGGAGGAACCCTAACAGCAATGCCACCATGTTGAATAATGCTTTTTGTGCAGCCACAGGACGTTGTGTTACAACTAAAACTGTGCGCAGTAGGTTGCGTGATGTGCAACTTCATTCCTGATGTCCATGTCGAGGTTCACCTTTGCAACCACAACACCATGCAGTGCGGTACAGATGGTCCCAGCAACATTCCGAATGGACTGCATCACATTCTCATCACCAATGAGTGTCGCATATGCCATCAAGCAATCGTCAAGACGTGTTTGGGGGCAACCTAGTCAGGCTGAATGCCTTAGACACACTGTCCAGCGAGTGCAGCAAGGTAGAGGTTCCCTGCTGTTTTGGGGTGGCATTATGTG
Organism: Schistocerca piceifrons; assembly: GCF_021461385.2. Lineage (NCBI taxonomy): Eukaryota > Metazoa > Arthropoda > Insecta > Orthoptera > Acrididae > Schistocerca > Schistocerca piceifrons. The sequence goes on from NC_060138.1 coordinate 279,192,816, forward strand.
GGGCTGACGTATGCCACTGCTGGTCGTTGAAGGCACCGTAATAGCTGTACGATATGTGAATACCATCCTCCGACCGATAGTGCAACCATATTAGCAGCATATTTGCGAGGCATTCAACCTCACAGAATCGCTGAATCGGCGATGAGGAGTGGGACAATCTGGACCAACAGTGCCTCGATGAATTTGTGTATAGTATGCCACCATGAGTACAGGCATGCATCAGTTAAAGAGGATGTGCTACTTGGTATTAAAGGTACAAGTGTGTACAGCAATCTGGACCACTACCTCTGAAGGTGGTACAACATGCAATGTGTGGTTTTCATGAGCAATAAAATTGCAGAAATTATGTTTGTGTTGATCTCTCTTCCAATTTTCTGTACAGGTTCCAGAATTCTCGGAATCAAGGTGATGCAAAATTTTTTTTGGTATGTGTATTTAGCAAGGCATGGAACATATATCGAAAACACAGAGTATATGCCATAGGAGGGAGAGCGTTCCTTGCAGACAACAAAAATATTATGGCTATTGAGGTCGAAATTGAGTCTTAACTATGAAGTTATCTGGACACGAGTAGTAGGCCTAGGTGAAGTCACGTTAATTATCTGTTGTTTTGATCATCCACCTTATTCTGCCATAACAGTTGTAGAATCATTCAAAGAAAGTTCACTGCAGAAATATCCAGGTCATGCAGTATTAGCTGGAGGCAACGTTAACTTACTGAGTAAAGACTAGGGTGTATATGGATTCACTGCAGATGGTACAGTCAGTCAGTCCCATGATGTATTGTTGAACACATTTTCCATAAACTGCCTTGAACAACCAGTTAGACAGCCCACACAATAAAGAAATATTTTAGACCTTTAAGCTACAAACAGGCGTGACCCTAATGACAGTTTCCGCACAGAGACAGGGATAAGGGATCATGATCATAGTGAGATAGTTACTGAAGTCAATAAAAATATCTACAAGGCCAGGAGAGTATTAATGCTAAAAAAAGCTCCCACTAACAGTGAATGGACATCATTTAGTTCCAATACAATGGACTTTGAGGAATTATGGGTGAAGTTTAAACACATAGTTAATACAATATGGATATGTGTGTGCAAGATAAGTGAATTAAGGTTGAAAAGATTCTCCATGGCTTAATAATCACATTCTGAAAGTGCTGAGGAAACAGAGTTTGTTCTGCTCTCAGTGAAAAAAAAAAGAATGCGCAAACATCAACTAGCAAAAGTTAGTAGGAATTTGTTCACCCATTAGAAGGTCAATGCATAAAGCATATCAAAGATCAAAGTTTGCATCATCATACCTTAGCAAAAGATCTTGCTGAGAACCTAAGAAAAACCTGGTCATACGTAAAATCACTAAGTGGATCAAAGACCTCTTTCTAGTTACTCGCCGGCTAGTCCTGTGTGGCAATAGAAAACAGCAAAAGGAAAGCAAAAATTTTTTTTTTGCACAGACTTTCACATGCTGGACATGTTGGCATAGAGAAGCAACTGAAAGAATTGAAAATAAATAAGTCGCCAAGTCCAGATGGAACCCCAAAGAGGTTTTATGCAGCGTACTCTGTGGCATTGGCCCCATACCTCTTGCCCAGCATGAAGTCCCAAGTGACTGGAAAAAGTGCAGGCGACTGCCATATATAAGAAAGATAAAATACCAGACCCACATAATTTGCAGACCAATATCCTTAACATCGGTTTGCTGAAGAATTCTTGACTACATTCTGAAGTTGAATGTAATAAATTTAAATCAGACAGAAAACCTTCTGTTCAAAATCAACACACATTTAGAAAGTATCACTCCTGCGAAACTAAGTTTGGTCTTTTGTCACACGATATCCTACAAACCACGGATGAAGGACAATAGGCAGGTTCTACATTCCTAGATTTCCAGGGAGTGGTTAACATGGTGCCCTACTAAAGGCTTTGATGAAGGTTCAAGCATACGGATTAGGTTTCCAGGTATGTCAGTGGCTTGAAGACTTTGTAAGTAATAGAAAACAGTACATTGTCCTCGATGGTGAGTGTTCATCAGGGACAAGGGTATCGTCAGGAGTACCCCAGGGAGGTGTGGTAGGGCCACTCTTATCCTCTAAATACATAAATGATCTGGCAGACCAGATGAGCAGCAATTTACAGCTTTTTGCTGATGATACTGTGGTGTACGCAAAGGTTTCATCATTGAGTGACTGAAGGAGGATGCTCGATGACTTCAAAAGAAGAATGGGAGCTAGCTTTAAACGTAGAAAAATATAAATTAACGTGGATGAATAGGAAAAACAATCCTGTTGTGTTCAAATACAACAGTAGTAATCTGCTGCTTGACATAGTCACGTTAATTAAGTACCTAGGCATAGCATTCCAAAGTGACATGAAATAGAATGAGCGCATCAGATTGGTAATCGAAAAGGCAAGTGCTCACACTGAAGTGTGTTGCAAGACCTCATCCTTTCTCCAGACTTAAGAGGCCACTTGTAATGGGGGCGGGGTGGAGGGCACCTAAAGTTTAACATTGAGTCTGAACTATTCTTCAGTTTGGCATTTTTCCAAAACACAATTCATTGCCATAGATTAAAAGATTGAGTGGATTTGTTGCCAGTCACATATCCACATGTCTATCAAGCCACACATGAAAGACAAATGAAATATTAGTTTGGTGCGAGATTTTGAAAAGCCAGTGCACCCGTTTAGGAAATTGGTGTTGCCTGTTGTATAATACTGCTATATTGTATGGGGTTCTCATCAGTTAATCATTACAGAAGAAATTAAAGCCTCTCAAGGTCAGGCTGATATGCTACAGGAACTAATTTGGAAGTATAGAGACCAGGCTGAGAGACCTCTGTGGTGGTTAGTGGGAACGGTTGACAGATGCCAGAAGGGCAGTGCTTCACCACCGTGAGCGGGGTAAGAGTGATGCAGTGAGGGGATATCTGGTAATTGTTCAACATACTGTCATGAAAACATCTTTGTTAAAGCATTCATTTGTTGCTCACCAAATTCCAAAATTCATGATGGTACTTGGAGAAGCCAAAATGGCAGGACATAAGCTGAAGGCATCCTCTGAAGAGGTGCGGCTGGCAGCAGGTGGCCCGGCACCTTGCAGCATCGCATAGCCTTTGTAGTGATGATGGCAGCAAACTGGCAAAAATGCCGACCACAGCAATGGGTGCTGAACCACAATGCAGGCTAGATGCTGCCTGGCTGACTGGGATGGGGTGTGCCAAGGGACACAGAATCACACTGTGAACCCAGAAGGGATGAGACAGATTGCAGCAGCAGCAATGGGGGCAGTGGTGTTTGCCCACACAAGCAGAGGTGGGCAGCAAAAAGTTCTCCCACACAAATGAAGGTAGGTGAGCTGCTGCATAACCTGAGGCTTGAACTGAATGCCACCATTTGATCCGCTGGTTGGAGGGTGCTAAGTACACAACTTTAGACTCATGAAATTACAATGAAATCCAGACCGTTAGCTGCTTACAGGCATTGATAAATATCAACTGCTGTTGTTGTTACCAGTCCTGCGACTGGTTTGATGCAGCTCTCCATGCTACTCTATCCTGTGCAAGCTTCTTCATCTCCCGGTACCTACTGCAGCATAGTTCCTTCTGAATCTGCTTAGTGTACTCATCTCTTGGCCTCCCTCTACGATTTTTACCCTCCAGGCTAGCCTCCAATGCTAAATTTGTGATCCCTTGGTGCCTCAGAACATGTCCTACCAACCGGTCCCTTCTTCTTGTCAAGTTGTGCCACAAACTCTTCTTCTCCCCAATTCTATTCAATACCTCCTCATTAGTTATGTGATCTACCCATTTAATCTTCAGCATTCTTCTGTAGCACCACATTTCAAAAGCTTCTATTCTCTTCTTGTCCAAGCTATTTATTGTCCATGTTTCACTTCCATACATGGCTACACTCCATACAAATACTTTCAGAAACGACTTCCTGACACTTAAATCTATACTCGATGTTAACAAATTTCTCTTCTTGAGAAAAGCTTTCCTTGCCATTGCCAGTCTACATTTTATATCCTCTCTACGTCGATCATCATGAGTTATTTTGCTCCCCAAATAGCAAAACTACTTTAAGTGTCTCATTTCCTAATCTAATTCCTTCAGCATCACCCGACTTAATTCGACTACATTCCATTATCCTCGTTTTGCTTTTGTTGATGTTCATCTTATATCCTCCTTTAAAGACACTGTCTATTCCGTTCAACTGCTCTTCCAAGTCCATTGCTGTCTCTGACAGAATTACAATGTCCTCGGCGAACCTCATAGTTTTTATTTCTTCTCCGTGGATTTTAATACCTACTCCGAATTTTTCTGTTGTTTCTGAATAACATCGGGGAGAGGCTACAACCCTGTCTCACTCCCTTCCCAACCACTGCTTCCCTTTCATGCCCCTCGACTCTTATAACTGCCATCTGGTTTCTGTACAAATTGTAAATAGCCTTTCGCTTTTACCCCTGCCACCTTTAGAATTTTAAGGAGAGTGTTCCAGTCAACATTGTCAAAAGCTTTCTCTAAGTCTACAAATGCTAGAAACGTAGGTTTGCCTTTCCTTAATCTTACTTCTAAGATAAGTCGTAAGGTCAGTATTGCCTCATATGTTCCAACATTTCTATGGAATCCAAACTGATCTTTCCCGAGGTCGGCTTCTACCAGTTTTTCCATTCGTCTGTAATGAATTCACATTAGTATTTTGCAGCTGTGACTTATTAAACTGATAGTTTGGTAATTTTCACATCTGTCAGCACCTGCTTTCTTTGGGATTGGAATTATTATATTCTTCTTGAAGTCTGAGGTACGCCTGTCTCATACATCTTGCTCACCAGATTGTAGAGTTTTGTCAGGACTGGCTCTCCCAAGGCCATCAGTAGTTCTAATGGAATGTTATCTACTCCCGGGGCCTTGTTTTGACTCAGGTCTTTCAGTGCTCTGTCAAACTCTTCACACAGTATTGTATCTCCCATTTCATCTTCATCTACATCCTCTTCCATTTCCATAATATTGTCCTCAAGTACATCAACCTTGTATAGACCCTCTATATACTCCTTTCACCTTTCTGCTTTCCCTTCTTTGCTTAGAACTGGGTTTCCATTTGAGCTCTTGATATTCATACAAGTGGCTCTCTTTTCTCCAAAGGTCTCTTTAATTTTCCTGTGGGCAGTATCTATCTTACTCCTAGTGAGATAAGCCTCTACATCCTTACATCCTTACATTTGTCCTTAGCCATTTTGCACTTCCTGTCGATCTCATTTTTGAGACGTTTGTATTCCTTTTTGCCTGCTTCATTTACTGCATTTTTATATTTTCTCCTTTCATCAATTAAATTCAATATTTCTTCTGTTACCCAAGGATTTCTACTAGCCCTCATCTTTTTACCTACTTGATCCTCTGCTGCCTTCACTACTTCATCCCTCAGAACTACCCATTCTTCTTCTACTGTATTTCTTTCCCGCATTCCTGTCAATATTTCCCTTATGCTCTCCCTGAAACTCATGTCAACTAGGAAAGATGAAAATGTGTGCCCTGACCGGGACTCAAACCCAGGATCTCCTGCTTACATAGCAGACGTTCTATCTGACTGAGCCATCGAGGACATAGAGGATAGTGCGACTGCAGGGACTTATCTCTGGCACGCTCCCCATGAGACCCACATTTCCAACTTACTGTCCACACACTACATATATAGTGCCCCTGCCCACTATAATCATTATTCACAGCAGTCAATCTACCGATTCTCGTAAGAGCTTGAGCACTGTTAGTGAATCCACACTGAAGAAGATCATTGGCTGGTAAGTCTTATGTATATGAATATGGTATCTGTTCGTTTGGACATGTCCGAAAGAACAGATGCCATTGGTGATCTTGCAGCTCTCAAAGAATGAAATTACAATGAAATCCAGGCCATTAGCTGCTGAGATTCTCTTGATCATAATGTTATTTTGCTGCTTATCACAATACTGTCTTACATGTTGTGTAATGCTTGCTCAGTCATAATTTGGCCCTTCTGTGAAGTAATAAGTTCATTCAGTGAATGAATTAGGTCTGGTTTTAGGGCGACATTTAAATAGGTCAGGTTCTGGGTTGTCAACACATCTAATTGTTTTTCTGGCCAATTCTGTGAGCATTGTGTCAGCTTCACTACGGTTTCTCCAGTGATGGTAACTAGGAGACAGAATGCCATACACACTATATTGCAGGGTCAGATCATTGACTAATATTCCACTATTTTGTAATACAAGCCTCGTCATTACCTTGGTTATAAGCTGTTAATAACAGTTCACTAATGCATACCTACCGCTTGAAAGTGTAAGGGTAGCATCAGAACATCCCTTTGGCATTCTACAAATTCTGCTGTAGCCAGTAAAGGAACAAGTGCATTTCACACACTTGCACATTGGTGTGAACCATCCTGTAGTTCTCTCTCTCTCTCTCTCTCTCTCTCTCTCTGTGTGTGTGTGTGTGTGTGTGTGTGTGTGTGTGTGTGTGTGTGTGTGAGAGAGAGAGAGAGAGAGAGAGAAATGGAGCTTATCCATTGACATCAGTATATAGATAGCACTCTCCTTGGTGATTAGCATTGCCTCCTGCATTTTGACCTTCACAAATTTGTCCCTGGTTTCCCATTTCACCGTGTAGATGGGGATCATGGACACTGGTAATGCACATCCAAACTTGCCACTGGGAACCAAGCTAATGCACAAAGCAAAGCTCTATTGGTATTAATCTTGTGGTTGCCATATGATAAAATGCTGACAAACTCTCTTCCATTGGTTCTGTAGTACATCCATTACATCTTTACTAAAGAGGTGCAGTGTGGAAATTTCACATGGGAACGAAATTCACATCACCCTTCTTCCCCTATGGCAAGGCTGGTCATACATGGTTCATTACTACATCAAGCTCCATGTCACCATAGCATACTCCCATTCACTTTCAAACTATCTGTAACAAAACTTAACAACAGTGCAACATAACTCCCTAAATCACTACTAACCCACTACAATAAGACAGTGACATAACAAATCACATTTTTCATCACAAAACCATTTATATTTCCCCAATAAGTCAATATCTGTTGACATGATACGACTGTAAGGCATTCCACATACACTCTGCTCATCAATTTCCATTCCTTCCTTCCATTCTAAGTTTTAACTTTACCTGCAGATAACAACACTGACACTCACAGTAAAGTGCCTAAAGTACCCTTAAAAGGCTTAAGGTGTCATCCAGGAACAATGGAAGTTCTTATCGGTAACTGTAATTCATTGGTGATGTCATTTCTGATTTGGTTTAGCCCATGATATCACATAAGGAATTTTTTTGTTTTACTCTTTTGTGTGTCAGGATTCGCCATTATAAGCCACTGGACTGATTTTATGCTCAGATAGTTTAATAATGAGTTATACCATTTGTTCTTGCTGCTCGAGTGCTTTCCTTTCATTACATATTTCTCCAAAAACTTCTTTGCTGATTCCCCATTTTCTAACAAGTTAAGATGTAATCATTAATCATTCCAAAAGGGGACAGCCTCTTTCTACCACATACCACTTCATATGGCAAGAGCATGACTGCTGTCATGCAGTGTAGAATTGTATGCAGCTATGACATAGGTTTGGGCAGTTCACATAATAACCTAACATTTTTCCAGTAGGATAATGATTGTGTTCCATTATTCCATTCGACTGAGGGAACGGAGAGTAGATCTTAGCTTCTTGACTCACAGTACATGGCACAGCTGCTTAATCAACTCAGATGCAAAGTTGATGCTCTAATACGTAATTTCTCTGTTTAGAGTGCCAAACTTCAATAACCAGTTCTAGATTGCCATTGCTGTCTCACTGTTCTTGCTTGTTGATTCAGCTTGGATGCCTTCAGTAATCTTTGCACCAGTGTTGGTTGATGACTGAGACTGGGACATTGTGTACAACTACTTGCATACAGATCAGCATCATGTCTTCTCATCCTACATGAGTAATGTCCAGCTGTTTGACGATCACTTGTACTTAATCCTCTGTGACCTGCTAATACATGATTGGGTACTTCTTTCAACACTTCATCACTCAACACTGCAGGTACCACAATACCTCATTATCCCACACAACAGCCCATCGTGCATAGTGAACTGTGGCTGTGTCCTGAATATATGACGGTTTGCATCAGTGGTCTGCCACTTTAAAAGGCTTCTGTCAAGCAGTTGTACGGCCCCAATCTTTTTACATGAGCCATTGGCATTGCTGTGCTTCCTGCTAGGTTTGTAACTACCTCTTAATCGAATTCACTTAACTTTAAAGCCAGATGAGTTTAATCTGCTCAAAGGATTCTTCACCTCTAATAACCATTTTAATGCCTCATGATCTGTTATAAATTTGAACTTCCTACCATACAGGTGACAGCAAAAATGTGTAATATTGTATATGACACTCAACATCTTCTGGGTGGTTGAGCAATTCTGTTTGGCTCCATTCACCTGCATTTATGGACAGGCTACTGGGTGTACCTTGCCATTCATATCCTGACTTAGAGTACATCTTACGATCTGCAGCAACATTCTCCACTCAGCCTGACTAAATTGTCCTCATCTAAGATGTAATTCAGGAATACTGATACCTGACTGGTTGTTAGCACCTCTTTCAGTTTCTCAAATATGGCTTGGCAGTCGGTTATCCATCAGAATTTTGAACCCTTTTTTAACAAATGAGTTAGTGATCTAGCAATTTCAGGAAATTTCTGTAATAACTTCCTTAGCCTAAAAATGAAGTTGTTTCACAGTTTGCGACAGTAAGAAATCACAGGCAGCACATATCAATCTTGGCTCAGTCTTCACACTATATTGGCTAATCACATGACATTAGATAGTTTACCCCCATGTACGCAAAGTGACACTTTTCAGTACTTCAGGTTAAACATTCCAAATGCTACCTCCATAAACAATTCATCCAGTTGTTATATATGTCCTCTAGATCTTTAGGAAACACAATAATATTGTCTAAATAGATCATACACTGATGCGATTTTAATCCATCTTAGCGCTCCATCTAATAACCCCTGGAATGTGGCAGGAACATTCTTAAGCCCAAACAGAGTCTGCCAATATTGGTAGTGTCCCTACAGAATGGTAAATATGGTCTTTGGCCAGTCTTTTGGAGCCAGTTTTAAGTGATCAAACCCACTCTCTAAATCCATCATGAAGAAATATTTACTTTGAGCCAGGGTGTCCAACTTTTCCATCATATTTGGTATAGGATATGCAACCATTTTTTTTCCACCATGATGATGACTGGTGCTCCTCATGCAATACCACTCTCCTCAGTAGTGCCATCCTTCAGCTGTTGAGTGATAGTCATTCATTATCTGTTACAGAGATGTTCTCTCTGATTTCTTATATACTAGAGAGTTATACCCTGTTGGGGTTTTATTCTGTGTCATGGGTGTAGCTGGTAGCGGTCAACTAGGATCGAAAAATCCATGAATTGCATTAATAAAGTTTCCGTAGCTGATCTATCTTTCCCTTTTCCAAATACTGTAATTTTTTTTTTTTTTTTTTTTCATAATGCATGCATTGATAGTTTGCCTGCAGCAACATTCTCCACTCAGCCTGTCTAAATTGTCCTCATCTAAGATGTCCAAATCAGCAGTCGGTAATACTTTCAGCAGATCTACTTTATTAGAGCCAAAATTATTACCAGAACTGTGTAATCTCTATTTAGGTGTTGCACTAATGCTATCTCTCTACACACAAAACAATCTGAAATATTCAGTTCATCACTGGGTTTCAAAAGCTCTATAACACACAACATAATGTCCGATAGGTCGGTACCACAGTCACACGAAGTAATTTTCCCATGCCTGTTCTTAACTTACCATGCAAATTGATCATTGACCATGTGTGACCTTATTCAGTTCCATCTTCATTATCGCTGAACCTTACAACCCTGTATCCTTATTTTTGAGTGGTTGTTCTCTGCCAACACAATGTTCTACTGAGTTCGATAGTGTTCTGCAAAAGATCAGTTTTTGCGTGCTGCTTATTCAGAAAATCCAGCCCTTGAATTGTGCGGTACCACACACCAAAATGGGGCAATACTTCCACTTATTCCCGAAAAGTTATTGCTCCAGTATGTTACCCCCAATGAAGCCACATCATTGTCCTCTCCTACACATAATCTATATCCTGAAGAATTCAATCTCTTTTGCCCAAGTGGTCAAGACTAGTCACCAACACATTGACCCCTGTGTCCAGTAAAAACTTGGGTTCCATTTACCACATTCACGAAGCAACAGTCTGCTTCTGCACACATCTTTGTATCACTGTGCTTTACTGAGAATGCCTTCTGGTGGTTGAGGAATTCCTGCTGACATTTATCGAACCCATAACGTGAAGTCATCCTCTTTTCTTTTTTTCGTGTGTGTTTTTATGTTTAAGAGGTTTAATCTCACAATTTTCTAAGTGTAAATTCATTCAGTCTGTAGTGCAGTATTTGCTCATTTGTTTAGTTTTGAAGACAAGCATCTGCTTGTTTAGTGATTCGGTCAGTAAGGCTCCAGCTCCCAGCTGATACAGATCTACAGAGTGGCAAGTTAAGTGTTTATCTTTTCCTTCCTTTTCCTCATAGTATATTTATTAAATTTCATGCATGTGTCTCTTTAAGAGGTATAAGCTCGCATTTTGTAAATGTAAATTCGGGCAGTGTGTAGCACAGTTTTCATTTCTTCTAACAGCCAGCTACATAGCTCATTGAGGCATCAGCGTACAGTCCTTAGGTGACACAGTTGCATGTCTAAGATTCTGTCTGCTTTTATAGTTTACTTCTTTAGTTAGTCTTGCTAGGCTGAATAGGAGAGTGTTCATGCTGTGTGCAGACAAAGAAGAGCTGGGTGCAGTTCACGAACAGCTGAATCCACTTTTGGCTTCAGTCAATCACGATCAGGTCTCTGCCACTGAGTGTAGCAGTGGTGAAGAATCTGGCACATCGCATGGGGCACATCAGGTGCCACTTGTTTTGTGCACAGGCCCTGCTACTCCTCCTAGTGTACCCTATGCAGTGGATATGTTCTCACAGCAGAGTGAGTGGCAGGTGATAATGTGTTTGTGTCACTCGAGGCAGAGGGCCAATGTGGAGACTGGTCATCTGGCCTCGTCCATTCACCCTGTGGGTGGACAGGTGGCCACTCCTTCAGCAGTGTCCGAGCTAGTAATCAGGAGCTCCAGTGTTATGAAGCCTCTTAGCCAGATAGCGTTCAGAGCTGGAAAGAAAGCCAGTATGCACTCAGATTGTCTGCCAGGAGGCCTCATCAGGGATGTGGAGATAGCCTTGCCTGCGGCTATCAAATGTGCAGGGTACAGTTGTTTTCAAGTTGTGGCTCAAGTCAGCACCAACAGAACCTGTCACGTGGGTTCTGGAGCTATCCTAGTTGATACAGGTGGCTGGCAGAACTGATGAAAGCTTCTGGCCTTACACAAGGGGTGCAAGCAGAGCTTGCAATATGCAGCATTGTTTCCAGAGTTTGTTGGAGGGTCTCCACCAAAAGTTTTGTCGACACTGATGGTATTGGTTGCTTATTTCTAGACCTGCGTTAAAGGTTGTAGATTTGTAAGACTTCCCTTGACAGGTCAGGGATGCACTACGCAAAGGAGGCAGCTGCTCGGGTTGCAGAGTACTTGTGAAGTGCACAAGAGGTTTTTTTAGGCTAGGCGGTAGTTTGAGGTAATCTGATGAACACTCGTCAGTTGATAAAAAAGCAAGGAAAGTCAGACAGCCTTCAGAGTAAAGATATGTAGACTGTCAAAAATTTATCAGTAATCAAAGTATCTGTAAAAAAGATCGCAAATTTACTGCCCTCCATGGAGGTACTCGCACTCAAATTATTCTCAGGACCAAGAGCTGGCTGGAACCCAGAGCTCAGAGATATTTAGCGAGTCGCGTAACATATATCGGAAAGACAGATTAGAGGCCATAGGATGGGAAGTGTTCATTGCAGTTGACATAAATATTGTCTCTATTGAGGTCAAAGTTGAGTGTGACAGTGAAGTTATATAGTCATGTATAACAGGTCTAGGTGAAACCAAGCTAATTGTTGGATGTTTATACCGGCCACCCTATTCTGCTGTGATAGTTCTAGTGATTCAAAGTTTATGGTCAGTAGCCTGTAAAAACCCAGATCATGCATTACTGGTTGGAGACAACCTACTGAGTATATACTGGGATGTCTATGAATTCATTGCAGGGATACAGACAAACAGTTGCGCGAAGTAATTTCAAATACCATTTTCAGAAAACTTGTCTTGAGAACCTAGTTCGGCATCGGACACACAATGGAAATATCTGTAGACCTTGTAGGTACAGATAGGCTGCACCCTATCAGCAACGTCGGCATGGAATCAGGGATTAGCAATCATGATATTATTATAACAACTATGGTTACGAAATTGGTTGAGAAGGCTATGAGAGTGTTTGTGCTAGAAAGAGCAGATAAGCAGTAGTTCCAGTAAGATGGACATAGAAGGAGTATGGGCAAAGTTTAAGCAGACAGTAAGTCATGATCTGGAGATTTACGTGCCTAGGAAGTGGATTAAGAAGGCGAAAGACTCTTCATGGTTTAATAACAAGATTCAGAAAATGCTGAGGAAGTGGAGGCTGTTGCACTCTCAGTGCAAAAGAGAATGCGCAAATGATGACAAACAAAGGTTGCTATAAATTCATGCGTCTGTGAAAAGATCTGTGCGCGATGCCTACAGATACTACCACCATCATACCATAGCAAAATATCTGCCAGGAAAGCCAAGAAAATTCTGGTCCTATGTAAAATCAGTGAGTGGATCTGCAGCTTCCATCCTGTCACTTGTTGACCTGTCTCGTGTGGCAGTTGAAGATAACAGAATGAAAGCCAAAGTTTTAAATTTTATGTTCAAGAAATCGTTCATGCTGGAGAATCGTACAAACATACCACTGTTTAATAGCAGACAGACTCTTGTATGGACAACGTGGTGATAAGTGTCCCTGGCATAGAGAAACAACTGAAGGAGTTGAAAGCAAATAAGCCCATATGGAATCGCAGTTCAGTTTTTCAAACAGAACTCCACAGCATGAGGCCCTTACTTATCTTGCTTTAATCGTGAATCTCTAGCCCCAGTGCAAAGTCTCAAGTGACTGGAAAAAAATCGCATGCGACTCCTATGTATAAGAAAGACAAAAGAACAGACCCGCAAAGTTACAGACTAAAACTGGTTTGGTGCAGAATCCTTGAGCGTATTCTCCGTTCAAACCTAATAAATTTTCTTGGGACTGAGAAGCTTGTCTATGATCATAATTGTTTTAGAAAGCATCACTCATGTGAAACAGGGCTTACCCTTTCCTCACATGGTAGACTGCGAACTGTGGATAAAGGCCAACAGGCAGATTCGGTATTTCCAGATTTCTGGAATGTGTTTGACACGGTGAGTCACTGCAGGATGTTGAAGTAGGTACAAGCGTATAGAATAGGTTTACAGATATGCGAGTGGCTGGAAGACTTATTAAGTAATAGAAGCCAACATGTCGTCCTCAACAGCAAATGTTCATCAGAGACAAAGGTATCGTCATGAGTGCCCAAGAAAGTGTGATAGGACCACTGTTATCCTGTATATACATGAATGATCTAGTGGACAGGGTAGGCAGCAATTTGCAGTTGTTTGCTGATGATGCTGTGGTTTACAGTAAGGTATCAAAGTTGAGTGACTGTAGGAGATTATAAGATGACTTAGACAAAATTTCTAGTTGGTGTGATGAATGGCAGCTAGCTCTAAATGTAGAAAAATGTAAGTTAATGTGGGTAAGTAGGAAAAACAATCCCTTAACACCCGGATACAGCATTAGCAGTGTCCGGCTTCACACAGTCAAGTCATTTAAATGTCTGGGCATAACATTGCAAAGTGATGAAATGGAATGAGCACGTGAAGATTGTGGTAGGAAAGGTGAACATTCACACTGAGTTTAGTGGGAGAATCTAGGAAAGTGTTGTTAGTGTGTGAAGAAAATTGCATGTACGACACTAGTGTGACCTATTCTTGAGTGCTGCTTGAGTGTTTGGCATCCGTACCAGGTTGAATTAAAGGAAGACAGGTAAGCAATTCAGAGGCGGGCTGCTAGATTTGTTACCATTAAGTTCAAACAACACACTAGTGTTAGGGAGGTGCTTTGAGAACTCAAATGGGAATCCCTGGAAGGAAGGCAACATTCTTTTTGAGGAACAATATTGAGAAAACCTTAGAGAATCAACATTTGAAGCTGGCTGCAGAACTATCCTACTGCTGCCAAAATACATTTCGTTTAAGGACCACAAAGATAAGATTTGAGAAATTAGGGCTCATAATAAGGCATGTAGACAGTCACTTTCCCCTCATTCTATTTGTGAGTGGAACAGGAAAGGCAATGACTTGTAGTGGTATCGGTTACCCTCTATCACCCACCATAAAGTTGATTGCGGAGTATCAGTGTAGTTGTAGATCTACTTTGACAATCCTGTGCACAATCCCCACCGCTTCGCACCTGTAACTTTGGATTCCTGGCATTGTTTCTGAATAAGATCCAAATGTCCTCATCTGCAGCACTTTACTTCTAAGGAAAAAGTGCTCCATTCATATTGCAGCCAAGTATTCTTGACTACTTCCTCTTGTTACTTGGCAACCTGGCAGCAGCCAAATCCTTTGGATTATTCATCTATACTTTCTTCTACATATTGAGTGGAAGTCCTATAAAACATATCTACTGCTCTGTTTTCTGCCTCTTGCAGATTAATTTTATCTGCTTACAAAGTAATTAAATACATTAGCTGCCAGTGTGCATTGATTTATATCAATGGGGCAAGTTGAAAATATGCTCTGGTCTAGGATTCAAACTCGAGTCTCCTGCTTACTGGGCAGATGTGCTCACCACTACACCATCTGGTTGCAGTTTTCACCACAACCACATGGGCTGTCCTAGCACACCTCCCGTCAGACCCATATTCACTACTTATATCACACACTACTGACAGTGTCCCTACTTGTTAGCCTCATTACTTGCAAATAATCGCCGTTCCCATAAGAATGCGAAAGAATGGACGCTACATATATAATTAAGGCAATGGCGGCCAGTGATCCCTTCGGTGCAAATGCAAACCAAGCTCAAACTCTTATGGGAATCAACAAGATGCTTCAAGTAAAGAGGCTAATGAGCAGGGGCATTACACCAGCAGTGTATGGTATATGTCGAGAATGTGGGTCTGACAGGAGGTGTGCTAGGGTAGTCCGTGCAGGTGTGGTGACCACTGTGTCTATATTGCACAGTGATTAGGGCATTTGCCTAGTAAACAGGAGATCTGGGTTCGAAACTCGTTCCACCACAAATTTTCAACATGCCTCATTTATATATGTCAGTGCCCGCTGGCAGCTAAGGTCTTTAATTCCTTTGTGTTTTGATTCATAGTGGTTGCAGGACCAACCTGGTTCCTTTTCTTTTGGACATGTCTGAAGTAACAGACAATTACATAAGTAATTTTATCTGCCTTCTCATTCAACATAAACTCACACCTTTGAACACTGATTTGCCTAATTGAATCTGAGAATGTCTCCACTGAATCATTTCGCTTCTGAGACATCCTGTTATTATGCTCCCTAAAGAATCTAGCATTATACTGCTTGCATTAGTTCTGATGGAGTCTTTTCTTGAGTTGTTCAAACATGTGTACCTTACTTGACTTGTCATGATATATGACATGTGTCTTGTTTACAGTTTAATCGCAGCTAGTTCACCGTGTCCACGCACATGTTCTGCCATTAACATGTCCACTTCTGCCATTAACATATCCACCTGTCTTTGTAACATGATATTACCCTCCAATAATCTGGACATCTGCTTCACCAGAGATTCAGCTGCTTCCTATGTTTTAATTCCTCATGTTTGTGGCATCTGTACAATCTCTGTCTACCAAAATGTAATATATCTAAAGTACATTAACAAAGCAAGAATAACTACCACAAACATAGCGCATCAAGAATCTGAGCATTGATGTTCTTCAAGCCCATAACGTAAGCAAGTACAATGGCATACATGTTAATTTGTGATCTACCAAATTATAATATTGGCACCACACCGGCTCTAAATAGTACTCCCTACAGTTTCCTGTAGATTGTGAAAAATCAACAGGTCCATCAGTTTCACAAATTGTACCCCCAAGTTCCTAGGCACATCAGTCTGTCCACCATAGCCATGTACAAAACAAAAAGGCAACAAAAATAAAAATTTCGCTCATTAAAACTTACTACTAAAGTGTACATTGCAACCTAATCCAGTTGCAGACAACAGTGACAACTTCTGATACCTCTTTCAGTAGAGGCCACATGGTAAATCTCTATGATAGGTGGTGGAACGAGGTTGGCAGAGGTCAGGAGGCCAGTAGTTCCCCATTCTGGGCAAGGCTGCAGTGGTGTGGTGAGGACTGCCTAGTAGTCATTTGACATTTTCATGAAAACATCATTGTTAAAACATTCATTTATTGCTCAGAAATCTACAATGTTTGTGACATTACCCAGAGAAGCCAGACTAGGGGATGCCTTGTTGCACAGGATGGAGTGTGGTGAGGCAAGGAGAATCACACTGTAGACCCATTTTTAATGAGGCAGCTGACAGCAGCAGTAAGGCAGCAAGGTTTTTCCCCCCACAAGCGATGACAGCTGAGCAGTTTCATAGCTCCAGGCTCCAGCTGCAGGCCACCATGTAGCCCACCAGTGCTAAGTTCACAGCTTTGTACTCGGCACAGACACCTAGACTGCAGCTGACAGTGACAGAGTCCAGAGGGGGTGACTTGTTTATCCATGTAGACTCACAGACCATCGTAGGCTCCCCCCTTGGAGCTGGGGACTGGCAGGAGTGAGGAGTATTTGTTTAAGCTTGGCTTGTTGAAAGATCAATTTCTAACATGTAAGAAACAACAGAGCCATGGCTCAGTCATACACTAACCAGGTCATCCTCACTACAGCAACTGTTGTCTTTCTGCTGAGTCAGTGCTATTATACTTCTGGTCCCTCGGCTTATCTGTAGCATGTGGTAGCTGTCTCACCATCTTGGATCCACTTCTTGCCATATCAGCAGGTAGTCATTGATGTAACGTCACCTAGCCAGCCCAATGTGAGCTGCTGCCACGAGGCACTTGCATTAGCTGTGGGCGGTGTCTCAGATTTAACCAGTGGTGCCAAGTAAATTATTTGTGTTACAACAGATGAAAGGAAGCTTTGTTCTTTTGAAACCCTGTTGAGTAAATTTCAAGTAGTAGTATCTGAGGTTAACAGTAATAGTTCTACCACCACCACTGTGTGTGTCAAATATGAATCATGAGAAAAACATAGGAGAGATAGTGTGTATTCAGAGGCATATGGTCAATTATATTTCCTTTCAAGCCATGCACAAATGGAATGGTGCAGTTTGTTGCTGGCATTGACATTAATTACCACCCACTTCAATCGACAATGGCTTCCTTTGAATAAGCACAGTCCAGTTACATTAATGTGACCACCACTTATGTTCAAAGTCAATGTGCAGAGTAGTCACTCACAGACAGAAATGTCAGCACTTAGCAGTGGAGGGTATATAAAGCATGTAAGAGGATGTGTATATGTTGAAAAATAGCTTGAAAATTGCTGTACCTGTTGCCAATAAAGTTTTTCATGTAACTGCGTTGTCTTATATATATATATATATATATATATATATATATATATATATATATATATATATTCCACGTGGGAAAAATATATCTAAAAAATATATCTATATCAGATACATAAAAAAATATATCTTACCAAACGAAAGTGCTGGCATGTCGATAGACACACAAACAAACACACAAAATTCAAGCTTTCGCAACCAATGGTTGCTTTGTCAGGAAAGAGGGAAGGAGAGGGAAAGACGAAAGGATGTGGGTTTTAAGGGAGAGGGTAAGGAGTCATTCCGATCCCAGGAGCGGAGAGACTTACCTTAGGGGGGGAAAAGGGCAGGTATACACTAGCTCGCTCGCTCGCTCGCGCGCACACATGCGCATGCACGCACACACACGCGCACACACACACACACACACACACACACACACACACACACACACACACACACACACACACACACACACAGCCATTTGTAAAGGCAAAGAGTTTGGGCAGAGACCTCAGTCGAGGCGGAAGTACAGAGGCAAAGATGTTGTTGAATGACAGATGAGGTATGAGCGGCGGCAACTTGAGGTATGAGCGGCGGCAACTTGAGGTATGAGCGGCGGCAACTTGAAATTAGCGGAGGTTGAGGCCTGGTGGGTAACGAGAAGAGAGGATATACTGAAGGGCAAGTTCCCATCTCCGGAGTTCTGACAGGTTGGTGTTAGTGGGAAGTATCCAGATAACCCGGACAGTGTAACACTGTGCCAAGATGTGCTGGCCATGCAGATCAACACCTTCAACCCATTACATGCAGTCTCCCATCCTTCATCAAAGACACCAACCACTTTCTCGAATGCCTGGAATCCTTACCCAATCTGTTACCCCCGGAAAGCGTCCTTGTAACCGTTGATGCCACTTCCTTATACACAAATATTCTGCACGTCCAGGGCCTCGCTGCGATGGAGCACTTCCTTTCACGCTGATCACCTGCCACCCTCCTTAAAACCTCTTTCCTCATTACCTGAGCCATCTTCATCCTGACTCACAACTTCTTCCCTTTTGAAGGCCAGACGTACCAACAATTAAAGGGAACAGCCATGGGTACCAGGATGGCCCCCTCGTATGCCAACCTATTTATGGGCCGCTTAGAGGAAGCCTTCTTGGTCACCCAGGCCTGCCAACCCAAAGTTTGGTACAGATTTATTGATGACATCTTCATGATCTGGACTCACAGTGAAGAAGAACTCCAGAATTTCCTCTCCAACCTCAACTCCTTTGGTTCCATCAGATTCACCTGGTCCTACTCCAAATCCCATGCCACTTTCCTTGACGTTGACCTCCATCTGTCCAATGGCCAGCTTCACATGTCCGTCCACATCAAGCCCACCAACAAGCAACAGTACCTCCATTATGACAGCTGCCACTCATTCCACATCAAACTGTCCCTTCCCTACAGCCTAGGTCTTCCACATCAAACGGTCCCTTCCCTACAGCCTAGGTCTTCGTGGCAAACGAATCTGCTCCAGTCCGGAATCCCTGAACCATTACACCAACAACCTGAAAACAGCTTTCGCATCCCACAACTACCCTCCCGACCTGGTACAGAAGCAAATTACCAGAGCCACTTCCTCATCCCCTCAAACCCAGGACCTCCCACAGAAGAACCACAAAAGTGCCCCACTTGTGACAGGATACTTTCTGGGACTGGATCAGACTCTGAATGTGGCTCTCCAGCGGGGATATGACTTCCTCAAATCCTGCCCTGAAATGAGATCCATCCTTCATGAAATCCTCCCCACCCCACTCCGCTGTCCACCTAACCTTCGTAACCTCTTGGTTCATCCCTATGAAATCCCCAAACCACCTTCCCTACCCTCTGGCTCCTACCCTTGTAACCACCCCCTGGTGTAAAACCTGTCCTATGCACCCTCCCACCACCACCTACTCCAGTCCTGTAACCCGGAAGATGCACACAATCAAAGGCAGAGCCACGTGTGAAAGCACCCACGTGATTTACCAACTGACCTGCCTACACTGTGAAGCTTTCTATGTGGGAATGACCAGCAACAAACTGTCCATTCGCATGAATGGACACAGGCAGACAGTGTTTGTTGGAAATGAGGATCATCCTGTGGCTAAACATGCCTTGGTACACAGCCAGCACATCTTGGCACAGTGTTACACCGTCCGGGTTATCTGGATACTTCCCACTAACACCAACCTTCAGAACTCCGGTGATGGGAACTTGCCCTTTAGTATATCCTCTCTTCTCGTTACCCACCAGGCCTCAACCTCCGCTAATTTCAAGTTGCCGCCGCTCATACCTCACCTGCCATTCAACATCTTTGCCTCTGTACTTCCGCCTCGACTGACATTTCTGCCCACTCTCTTTGCCTTTACAAATGTCTGCTTGTGTCTGTGTATGTGCGGATGGATGTGTGTGTGTGCGCGCGAGTGTATATCTGTCCTTTTTTCCCCCTAAGGTAAGTTTTTCCGCTCCCGGGATTGGAATGACTCCTTACCCTCTCCCTTAAAACCCACCCTTTCGTCTTTCCCTCTCCTTCCCTCTTTCCTGACGAAGCAACCATTGGTTGCAAAAGCTTGAAGTTTGTGTGTTTGTTTGTGTGTCTATCGACATGCCAGTGCTTTCATTTGGTAAGTCACATCATCTTTGTTTTTATATATCACAATTTAAATTAACAAAATTAAATTGTGTGCACTATATTTAGACCTACTGTTTGTAAAGGACGTGATTTCTGGATTCCTTACTTCTGAACTGAACTGCCATGAATTGGGAGATTAATAATAATGATAGTAATAATAAAACTTGGTACACATATTCCATAGTGTCAAGCACCAACTGCTATGGGGGTAAGAACCACCTACATACCATAGTTCACGAGTTATGATGCCATAAGTAAGAAAGATGGATGAAAAACTGCCGTATCATGCATGGCATTTAAATTTGTTACTTCTGTGCTACCACCTTATTCGCAATATATTCCGCAGAAAGTATCCACATATGCCGCTAAATGCACCTGCAAAACTATGTCATAGTATCACACACAATTCAGGAGATATGACGCCATAAATACTTAAATGTGTGAAAAGCTGCTGCATTGTTCATGAGTTTTAAATTCATTAGTTCTGTACAACTAACTCTGTTCGCAACGCATTTTGCAGACGGTATCCACATATTCTCCTGAATGGGCCTACAGAAAAATGTCATTGTATGACACACATTTCAAGAGGTATGAAATCATAAACACTGAGATGCATGAAGAAATGCCCCATAATGCATGAAGTTTTAACACACTCTTTTTTTTTTTGTGAATACTCCTACAGTCAAGTCAACTTAAGCTAAACTCCTGACACGTGGCAGAGCATTGGACAGCTTTCAAGTTTATATCACAAATAGCTGTAGGCGAAAACAGTAGCTGTCCATAGAACTACATTGAGGTGTTGTCATAGAGATGTTTACAAAATTGCATTAAGACTGTCATAGCATCTGCACCCAGCATACAGAAACTTTTCAAGATACTGTACTTACACATTTGTACATTATTGGTAGTACTTTTTATGACTGTTTCATAATTTCAAAGGTGTTTTCACCAATACATAGAAATGAAATTTTTTTCGATATTACGCAGCAAACAGTTCATTTTTTGTTTCCATTTCCGATAGAAAGATGGCAAAATAATATTATTATACAATAAAGGTTTTACAGCACTGCAGTAGCTGTTACATACTGTTGTGCTGTAAGTTAGTTCGTTTATTGTTGCAATGTGAGTTTCGAAGCAATTTGTGGTCTGTTGTGGCAACTATCTGAAACTCAAAGAAGACATTTTCGTGAGATGATTAAGGACATGTAATGTCCACATCTACATGGATACTCTGCAAATGACACTTAAATGCCTGGCAGAGGGTTCATCGATCCATCTTCACGATAATCCTCCATTATTCCCCTCTCAAAACAGTACGCGGAAAAATCGAAGACCTGTATCTTTCCCTGGGAGTTCTGATTTCCCTCATTTTATTATGATGATAATTTCTCCCTATTTAGGTCAGTGTAAACAAAATATTTCCACATTCAGGAGAAGTTTGTCATTGAAATTTTGTGAGAAGTTCCTGCCGCAACGAGAAACAACTTCAGTCTAATGATATCCACCCCAAATCCTGTATTATGTCCATGACACTCTCACCCATATTTCTCGATAATACAAACTGTGCTTCTCTTCCTTGAACTTTCTCGATGTACTCCATTGATGCTATCTGGTGAAGGTCCCACACCATGCAGCAGTACTCCAAAAGAGGATGGACAAATGTTCTGTAGGTAGCCTCTTTAATAGATACGTTACATCTTGTAAGTGTTCTGCCAGTAAATCACCTTCCCCACAACATTTTCTGTGCATTCTTTCCAATTCAAGTTGTTTGTAATTGTAATTCCTAGGTATGTAGTTAAGTGTATGGTCTTTAGATTTGACTGATTTATTGCATAAGTGAAGTTTAATAGATTCCTTTTAGCACTCATGTGGATGAAATCACACTTTTCATTATTTACAATCAATTGTCAATTTTCCAACCGTGTATCAACTTTACTGTCATAGATGCGTGCGAAATGTACAACATATGGTTCAAGTAGGTGGATTATGTGAAGATGATGTTCATACATACGTTTCACAAGCTGTAACCACAACAACATTTTGCACACATTAATGCTTCTAGGAAATACAGGGAAGCCATGGCTACGTGAGAAATCTGAAGAAATAAAATAAATAAATAAATAAATGATAGGACAGACTTAGTAGCACTGTGAAAAGTCAAAACAGCCTTCAGTGAAATTAAAAGCAAGGGTGGAACGTTAAGAGTGCAGAGGGAATTCCACTGTTAAATGCAGAGGACAGAGCAGATAGGTGGAAAAAGTACTTTGAAGGCCTCTATGAGGAGAAGGTCTTGTATGATGCCATGATAGGAGAAGAAACAGGAGTTAATAGGGAAGAGCTAGTGGATGCAGTATTAGATTCTGAATGTAAAAGAGCTTTGGAAGACTTCGAAGTACCAGCAGACTTTCAGAAAAACATCAGCCACACAACTGCAAAAATTGCAAGAACCGACAGGTGTGAGAATTATCACACTATCTGCTTAACAGCTCATGCATCCAAGTTTCTGAGAAAAATTATATACAGAAGAATGAAAAAGACAATTGAGGATCTGTTAGAAGACAATCAGTTTGGCTGTAGCAAAGGTAAATGCACCAGAGAGCAGCTCTAAGGTTGTGGTTGACAATGGAAGCAAGACTAAAGAATTAATAAGAGACATTCATTGGATTTGTTGACCTGAAAATACTGTTCAACAATGTCTAATTGTGCAAAAGGCTCAAAATTCTAAGAGAAATAGTGGTAAGCTACGGGGAAAGATGGGCAACATACAGTACAGTATGTACAAGAGCCAAGTAGAAATAATAATATTGGAAGACCAAGAAGTAGTGCTCAGATTTAAAAGGGTGTAAGAGAGGGATACAGTCTTTCACACATGATGTTCAATCTGTACGTAGAAGAAGCAAGGATGGAAATAAAAGAAAAGTTCAAGAGTGGGACTAAACTTCAAAGTTGAAAGATATCAGTGATGACATTACTATCCTCAGTGAAAGTGAAGAGGATTTACAAGATTTGTTGAATGGAATGAACAAGCTAACAAGTACAGAATATGGACTGAGAATAAATTGAAGAAAGATGAGGATAATGAGAAGCAGCGGAAATGAGAACAGTGAGAAACTCGTCAGAATTAGGGATCACGAAGTAGATTATGTTAAGGAATTCTGCTACCTAGACAGCAAAATAACCCTATGATGGACAGAGCAACGAGAATATAAAAGACAGAATAGCCCTGGCAAAAAGGGTGTTCCTGGCCGGGAGAAGTCTGCTAGTATCACACATAGGCCTTAATTTGAGGAAGAAATTTATGAGAATGTACATCTGGAGCACATCATTGTATAATAGTGGAACATAGGCTTTGAGAAAACTGGAACATTTGAGATGTGGTGTTGCAGAAGAATGTTGAAATTAGGTGCAGTGATCAAAGTAAGGAATGAGGAGTTTCTTCACAGAATCGGCAAGGAAAGGGATGTGTGGAAAACACTGACAAGAAGAAGGGACAGGATGATAGGAAATGTGTTAAGACATCTAGGAGTCATGTTCATATTACCAGAGGAAGCTGTAGAGGACAGAAACTCAAGAGGAAGATAGAGATGGGGATACATCTAAGAAATAATTAAGGACATAGGTTGCAACTGTTACTCTTGAGATGAAAGGTTTCCACAGAAGAGGAGTTGGTGGCAGGCTGCATCAAAGCAATCAGAAAGTTGATGACACACACACACAGAGAGAGAGAGAGAGAGAGAGAGAGAGAGAGAGAGAGAGAGAGAGAGAGAGAAGCCCTAACAATCTTTTAAAAATAATTTAGTTTCACGAACAAAACAGAATTGAACCCTTTTCTTTTTACCCCTCGGGGATAATCATCCCAAGATTGGGAACCACTGCTATAGAGGATTGGTGTGTGGCGCTCAGAAACACATTGTAGAAAACAGTTAACACTAACTTTTGAGCGCTTGCGCGCTCACACGCACACACGCACACACACACACACACACACACACACACACACACACACACACACACACCACTCAGACACCCACTCATGTGATAGCAGTGGGACTGATTATCAAATATCAAAAATAGTCGTCAGGGTAGATGGGGGTGGGGCTACGGAAAGACGCATTAGGTAGAGAGGGGATAGGAGAGTGGTGTGAGGGCTTTCTTTTGTCAGTTGGCACAGTGGCTACACATCAAGACGAAAGGAGTTCAGAGGGTAGAGCATATAAGTGATCAAGAGTGGGAGAGGGGGTGGGGAGAATATGCGAGGAAAGAGAGTAAGGGAGAGGGGTGGAAAAGAGGGCATGGGGGGGAGAGTCAGCATGTAGATGGAATAAGTGTGGTGAGAGAAGGCAACACATGATCTGGATGGGGAAGGAGTGGTTTGGACATAGGAGAGAAGGGAAAAGATTTGATGAGGCAGCAGAAAACAAGTTAGCAGAGGTTTAGGCTGAGGGAATTATGAGAGAGTGGGATGTGCAGAAGAGAGAATTGCCACCTGCGTAGTTCAGAAACATGTTTTGGAAGGGAGTATCCAAATGGTCATTGTAGTGAAACAGCTTTTAAGTCATTGGTCTGGTGGTGTGCAGCATGTTAAGCAACTGAGTGATCAAGTTTGCTGTTCACCACAGTTTGGCATGGCCATTCGTGTGAATGGACAATTGGTTAATTTTCTTGCCCACATGGAATGCTGTACAGCAATTGTAGCATATCTGTTACATGGCTGTTTCCATGTGTTGTCTTACCTTTTATTGGTAGGAGATTTCTGTGACTGGATTGTGGTAAGAGGTGGTTGGTGGATGTATGAGACAGTTCTTGACCCTGTGTTGACCACAAGAGAATGAGCCATGGAGTGCAGAATTGTTAGCATGGTTGGAGTAGGTGTGGACAAGGAGATTCTGTAGGTTGGGTCAGCAGTGGAACACTACTTTGGGTGATGTAGATACGATATCCCTCATCTCGAGGCATGACGAGAGGTAGTCAGAGCACTAGCGAAGGAAGTACTTGAGCTTTTCAAGGCCAGGGTGGCACTGGGCGATTAGAGGAGTTAACAGAGTTACTGTTGTCATAGGAGGAGATGGCACAGTATGTGTGTTTATGGATGACCTGGGTAGGATATTGTCGGTCAATAAAGGCTATGGCGCAGTTACCAGTATATTTCAGAAGCTCATGCTTTCTGCTGCAGATGCAGTGTCCATGGGAGGCGAGGCTGTATGGAGCAAACTCTTTAACACGGAACAGGTGACAGCAACAAAGTGGAGTTAACATTGGTGGTTGGTGCACTTAGTATGAACAGACATATTTGTGGAGCCGTCTGAGAGGTGGAGATCAGCATCTATAAAGATGAGCCACCTTTTGAGTTGAGAAAGACCAGATGAAGTTTATTTGGGAATGGGTGTTAAGGTGTGGAAGGAGGAGCACAGGTTGTCCTTTCCATGAGCCGAGATCATGAAAATGTTGTCATTGAATCTGAACTAGTCAATGGGCTTTAGGTGTTGACTGGGAAGGAAGGATTCCCCAAAACGGCCACCCTGCGGGTCCGGGGGATAGAATAAGCCTGAGGTATTCCTGCCTGTCATCAGAGGCAACTAAAAGGAGTCTCACACGTTTCGGTCTTTATCTGATGATCCCCTGTAGGGTTTGATCTCCATTTTCCAAAATTTTCCCAAAGAGCGAGCTGATTGGGGAAGGACGCCTTACATGGTGCATCGTATCCGTCATCCATTTTCTCGTCATTGCATTCCACCTTGCCTATGCAGTGTCACTTTCTGTGCCAACGATGACCATGGATTTCTTTGCACCTCATATCCAGCACAGTAGCCAGTCCGTTGTGGTGGGGCCGCCATGTACCCTGGTGGTTGTAGCCCCCCTTACAACACAGGGATCACTATGCTGATGCCTGCGCTGTTATCTCCACACATATGACAAGGAGTAGATGCCCATCACCCTGAGGCATCGGGACTCCCTGGAAATGGCCTATGCTGTGGCTGGGTTGCGCTCATTTGAAGAGCCCCTGGTCGGAGTGGGTGGCATCAAGGCGGATGACACATAGATGAAGCATAGTACGTCATCTCTTGCTGGTGGTCTGCCACCAGTAGTCTCTAAGCGGGCAAAGTCTAGCATCAGTGCCAAGAAATATGACCCCAAGTTGTTCCCCTCCTTGGCCATACCATGGCAGGAAGGCCAGGCTAAGGAGGCAGTGTAGCTTATTCACCCCGGTACCTCGTATGTACAAGAGTTGATGGGAAATCTTTCATGTCCATGAAGCCTCAGTTTTTTGTGGAGCATTAGGAGGCTGAGTTTGGGAGGTAGAGGGCATGTCCAAAATGTGCTCTTTGTGTTTTTGATAAAAACAGCATCCTCTGTCCAGTCATGGTCATTACTCACTTGGGGCAAGTTGGGGGCTGTTTCTGTCACCATCACGTCTCATAAGAGCTTAAAAATGGTCCAAGGTATTATGTTCCACAGGGACCTTCTTTTGCAGTCTGACGACGAGCTGCGCACCAATTTAGAGCAGCGAGGTGTTCATTTTGTCCGATGCGTCCATCGGGGTCCGAGGGATAACCAGGTAGCCACCGGTGCCTTCGGGGTGATGCATTGCCCGAGAAGGTCAAGGTGATGGTCTACCGCTGTGACATCAAGCCATATATCCCTCCCCCAATGCGCTGCTTTAAATGCTGGAAGTTCGGCCATATGTCTTCCTGCTGTACTTCCAGCCCCACCTGTCGAGATTGTGGACATCCATTGCATCCCAATACTCCATGTGTGCTGCTTCCCATCTCTGTGTCCACTGTACAGAAAGAGAGGAAAATCGTGGAATATAAGATACTGAACCAACAGACCTACACTGAGGCTAAGAGGAAATTTGAGCGCCTATATCCTGTGGCTGTGACCTCCTCATATGCCGTCGCTACGAGAACAGTTGTCGCCCCGTCAGTTCCTTGAATTCCTGTCACCTCTCAGAACCGGAAGATTACACCTGCCCCCTTGATGGTGGGGAACACTTCCCTTGCTGTTGCTCCCGCACCACCTACTTACGGAGCAACACCACCTCAACCATCGAGGACGTCAGCCCTCACTTCTCAGGTGGAGAAGCGTACTTATTCTTCAGCTCCTCTCGCTAGAAAGGGGTCCCTTGGTCACTCCCTTCCCAGGTTTCTGCTAGTGGGACAGATGACACCCGCCAGCAGCTGAAGAGCCCAAAAGCAGCTGGTCATAGGGCTTCACACTCATCCTCAGTGCCGGAGACTGATTCAGTGAAGTCCTCCCAGCTGGGCAACCCAAGGAACAGCATGAGAAACCGAAAAAGAAGACCCCAAGAACAAGTAATTTGTGGTGGCACCCACGCCACTGCTGCCTACAAGCTCTGTGTCTGAGGATGGGGTGGAGATTCTGGCATCCCCTGAGGACATAGATCTCGCTGGACCCTCAGACACAAATGATATAGACTTATCAGGCAAAAAGTCGGTGGCAGCAGGTGACCCTGAGGGGTAAACTGCCTCACTAAATGCTCCTTGCCTTTCCAGTCTCCCGATGATGTAATCCTCCAGTGGAATTTTGGCAATTTTTTTCTACTGCCTGGCTGAGCCACTGCAACTGTTAAGCTTTACACCTGCTTTCTGCATTGCCCTCCGGGAAATCTGGTTCCCAGCAATGCGAACCTCTGCTCTCCGCGGCTATAAGGGATATTACAGGAACCATAGTGACTATAATCGAGTATCAGATGGAGTTTGTGTTTATCTCCTAAACTCAGTCTGTAGTGAAACTGTGCCCCTTCAAACCCCAATTGAAGCTGTGGCTTTCAGAATATGGACGACACAGGAAACAACTGTCTGCAATGTATATCTTCCTCCAGATGGTGCAGTACCCCTGAATGTATTAGCTGCACTGATTGATCAACTCCGTAAAACTTTCCTGCTTTTGGGAGATTTTAACGCCCATAACCCCTTGTGAGGTGGCACCGTGCTTACTGGTCGAAGCAGAGATGTCGAAAATTTACTGTCACGAATTGACCTCTGCCATTTAAATACAGGGGCTGCCACACATTTCATTGTGGTTTGAGCCTAAAAGTTATCGACCAGTGCTACCCTTGCAAACCTTTGGTAGCATCCCTCCAGGTATCCAGGATTCCACCTATGCCCTGGACCGGTCCCATCGTTCAGTGGTTTTTGTGTGGATCCCAAGACACATCAGCATCCCAGGCAACGATCTTGCTGACAGGCTAAGCGGAAACTGCTTCTGGAGATGGGCACCTCTGAACCTGACCTGCATTCTTATTTATGCCGAAGAGTTTTTCAGCTTTGGGAGATGGAATGGCATAACAGTACATACAACAAACTGAGTGTAATTAAGGAGACTATGAATGTGTGGAAGACTTTCATGCAGGCCTCTCACAGGGAATCAGTTGTCCTCTGCCGGCTCTGCATTGGCCATGCTTGGGCGACCCACGTTTACCTCCTGTGCTGTGCGGACTTGCCTGAGTGTCGGTGCGGCGCCTGATTGACTTTGACTACCCAGCGACGAAATCTTGGGTTACCGGACTCATTGCCGCTAATTTCATCTGACTACATCTCATCGGCTGATTTTAGTTTTACGTTTTATTCGTGAGGATGAGTTTTATCACATGATCTAAGTTTTAGTGCACGTTCTTTGTGCCTCTGTGTCCTCCACCCTAGTGCTTCTAGTCTGGAGGTTTTAATGTGTTGCAGAGTGGCTGGCTTCTCCTATTTTATTCTCATGGTCAGCCAGCCATGGTAATCTGCTTCGTTGTTTTAATCTCTTCATCCTGTTTCTTGCATTTCTGTAGTTTTCTTGTCCCCTTTTGTTCATTTACATGTTTGTTGCCCTTCTTCATTCTTGTGATTTCTCCTTTCATTTTGTTTTGAGTTGTCATTTCATTTGTTTTATTCTAGCACTTGTGGCATTGTTTTATTCAGTTTGGTCCCTTTCCCCCTCTTTTAATCCAACTAACCTCCAGATGGCCCATCAATAAGTTGGCATAGCAAGGTGTCATGAGAGTATCCATGGCAGTACTGCAATATGTGTGTAGGTTTGGCCTTCGGAAGTGAAATAATTGTGGATCAAGATATGGTTGGCTTGGTCGATTAGGAAGGAGGTGTTTTGCTGACTTACTCCGCCTTCCATATCCCTAAAAACTTCCTCCACCTTCCATGAAATGGACTGTTCCTAAATACCCATCATGTATCACCATTGTCAACCTTTCTGCCGAAAGTTTGTACCCCAGCATAAGTCTCAGTACTTTATAAAGGCCACACCTTTATTCCAAAATCCAAATTCAGCCAAGCTGGATAAAAGACCGTCTTTCCTTTACCCATCCTCTGCAGTGGAAACTTTTCCTTGCTACTCATCCCACTGATGAGAGAGAACCAAAACTTCACATAGAGCCTTGTTTAAAACAGTTCCAACTTTCCTCCAACCGTGATCCTTCTCCTCTTCCACCCAATTATCTCCAGGTTGTCTTTCAGGAATTCCTAATTTCTTGCGTGGTCTCGCCTTCCTTTCCTAAATTTTTCCCCAGTGAAGCCAACATCACTCTTATGGGACACACAGCTATCCATAACCTTAAAACCAATCCAGACCTTGTCATTCTTCCCGCAGACAAAGGCTCTAACACTGTGGTCATGAATCACAGTTACTATGTGGTCAAGGCTCTCTGCTACCAACTTTCCAACACCTCTGCTTATAAACCTTGTGACCATGATCCCATCCCGGAAGTTCAAAAGGATCTCCAGCAACTTCTTAAGGCCGTTAGCCCATTCCAAAAATCATCTTCCTCCTCACAGCAGCAAACCCCCACCCCACCCCACCGCATTCCTACCTTCTACCTGCTCGCAAAACTCCACAAACCCAACCACGCAGGTCTCCCCCTTGGTGTCCAATTGTGGTTGGATACAATTCTCCCACTGAACAAACCTCTGCTTTTGTTGACCAACACCTACAAACCATGGACCATACTGCTCACTTGCTTCACCATATTTCCATTTCCTGTCCCATTATTGCCAGACTTCTTGTTGGTCACTGAGGATTTGCATCCTTATACACCAACATTCCTCATGCCCATGGCCTTGAAGCCATGGAACACAAACTTTCTCATTGTCTTTCTATCCCACAATTATTTCTCTTCCAAAGGCCAAGTCTATAAAGAAATTGTGGTAATGCTATGGGTACTCTTATGGCACCTTGCTATGCCAACTAATTGATGGGCCATCTGAAGAAATGTTTCCTTTCCAGTCAACATCTAAAATAATTGCCTGGTTTAGATTCTTAAATGACAGTTTCATGATCTCAGGACAAGGACAACTTGTGCTCCATCCTCCTTAGCCTTAACATCCATTCCCAAATCCACTTCACCTTCCTAGATGTTTATCTCCACCTCTCAGAAGGCTCCATAAATATTCCTATTCACACCAAGTGCACCAACCACCTACGCTACCTCCACTTTGATGCTGTCACCTGTTCCTTGTCAAAAAGTCTCTTCCATACAGCCTCACCACCTGTGGACACTGCATCTGCTGTAGAAAACAGGAGGTGTCAGAATACACCAATAAACTTACCAGAGCCTTTATTGACAAACAATATCCAATCCAGCTCATCAATAAACACACATACTGTGCCATCTTCTCCTCTAACACCAGTAACCCTGTTCACCAGTCACTGACCAGCACCGCTGTAAACCCAGTATTACCAGGGCTTTGACTACCTCTTGCCATGCCCTGAGATGAGGAATATCCCATCCACATAATCTAAAACAGTGTTCAGCCACCAACCCAACCTACAGAATATCTTCGTCCATCCGTACTCCAAGCCTGCTCCCAATCGTGCTCTCCAAGAGTTATTCTCTTGTGGTCAACACAAGTGCAAGACCTGTCACATACAGCTGGCCGGTGTTGCCGAGCAGTTCTAGGCGCTACAGTCTGGAACCACGCGACCGCTACGGTTGCAGGTCCGAATCCTGCCTCGGGCATGGGTGTGTGTGATGTCCTTAGGATAGTTAGATTTAAGTAGTTCTAAGTTCTAGGGGACTGATAACCTTGGAAGTTAAGTACCACAGTGCTCACAGTCTGTCACATACATCTGCCAACCATCTCTTACCATAGTTCAGTCACAGGAATCTCCTACCCAATAAAAGACAGCACCATGTACAGAAACAGGTGTGTGACATGTCGTGTGTGCTGCAATTGTGTACAGCATTCTGTGTGAACATGACAAATAACAAATTGTCCACTGACATAAATGGCAACACCAAAACACTAATGACCTCAACAGCTGCTTAACTACATGGGCATTTAGATACTCCCTTCAAACAGCACAAGTTTCTCTGAAAATCACAGGTGGGAATTACTTTCTCCCCTCCCCATCTCCATCTTCACCACCACCACTCCTCCCCCAACCCTACCTCTCTCTACCCCTTATATGTTCTACCCTCCAAATTCCTTTCATCTTGTTGTGCAGCCCCTAAGTAGTCTGGTGAAGGATCTGCCTGACACTTCCCTGCTACTGCTTCCATGTCTTGTGCATCGTTCTATACATTCTTCCCACCTCCATCTGCTTAGGAAACTGCTTTCAATAATTAATGTTCAGTAATCAATCCCACAGTTACTGTGTTCTGAGTGGATTGCGTATATGTGAATGTGTGTACTCTTTCTAGTAAGAGAACAAGAGCTAGAAAGCTAGGATTAAATTTTTTCCTCGATGTGTTTCTTTACTCAGTGCACCAACCCTTTCCCTTATTTTACATAATACTGAGTAATGCTGTTTTCAAACTTCCTTCTCAGACAAAAAATAATCACTGTGATACATTTTTTGTAAAATCCGCTGTAAGCATAACTAGAAACACTTTACATCTACGGTGGCACTAGTTGGTGTAGTTACTTCAAAGAAGTCGGTGTTGTTGTTCTAGAGTGCTGAGATAGTTTTAGAGACATCCACACGATCACTTTACCGTACGGAGACCAATTGGAAGATGTCGAAAACAAGTAAAAACCGTGTTTGCAATGGAGAAAGAGTGATGTATGAAAACGAGCATAGCTCAGGTGTGGGATGTTCACAGCTTTACTGGCACCCAAGATGAGCTCAAGCTTGGGTCTATAAATGTTAAAAGAGAATGAAAATTTCTTGACTTCACAAAGCAAATAATACAATGTTTTAGATATTGATAACAAAGAACTCAGTTATGTCACCTTGATATCCTCAAATGATGTACTTGTTTTTTCTCAAACCATTTTCTCTGCAGTGGCTACACTTCCCTTCATTATTATTTAGCCATATGTGCACTCTTCTCTGTGTCTTCATGATAAATTTCAAGGAAGACAGAAATACTGTCCCATGGTCAGGATAGTTGCATAGAAGTGCTCACCTAGTACTATATGCACTCAAACACTGATAACTTAAGTGAGTTGAACTTTTATTGATTGCTCATAAATGACACAATTGTTGCTGTGTTTCTAGGAAGCATAGTCATGGGTTGTGACACTTATCTGTCAAACTTTTGTTAGTGTCATCCCCCATCCCATATGATGATATTATGCAATTTCCATTTTGTTTGAGAATAATGTGCACCACTTGTTTCAAGGTGTTTTGAAGGGCAATAATTTAGTACCTACAAAAAAAATGTTGTTTACATAATGATAAAAAGTTTATAGAAATTGATTCTCCTGGAGAATAACCATTATAAAAAAATTAATTAACATGGAAATTTTTTCAAGGTTTTGAAACATCGTTTAGCAGCAGTGCCCATTCCGTCCTACATCTTACAAAGAAAATTCAGCAGATGAGCACAATGAACAACACAGGTAATTATATGGAGTGCTATAGGAACAATATTTTTTGTTTAAATAACCATTATGAAAAAATGAATAAAGATGACAACTTTTTCCAGGTTTTGAGACAACATGTAACAGCAGCACCCAGTCTGTCCTACGTTGTGCAAAGAAAATTCAGCACAAAAGCACATTGAACAGTGCAGGTAAACAAGAAGAGTGTTTTTAATTTTAAATATTACACTTATTAGAACCAACATCAGAAAATGGAGTTTTATAAGTGAAGGCTAGCAGAGTACTCGACATAATGCTTAGAAATAGCATTTCACAGGTATTTAACCTTTATATCCATGATGTTCCACAAACACTTCCCTTAACAGTGTGTTTTCTCAGTGTTGTTGCATAAATGATCTGCTTTTTTGGTATAATTTACAGATGGTTGATGACATTCAAAACTGATAATTTATGTTGAATTGTTATGATTTCGTACTAACCGATAATGTTATGAAAAGACAGTTTCATTTTATTATGTAATTGTTAAACTGATCAAGCAGTTTGAGAAAATAATAAAAAACAGTGATATTATGAATGATGCTGTGCTTAAATATTCGCACTATATCACCTATTTAGTTTTTTGTTGTTACACATCTGCAAAGAGAGATGAAGCAGTGGTTAAAATATTGGCCTAGTATTCGGGAAAACTGCATTTCAAATCTCCTTCCATTCATTCAGATTTAGGTTTCTGACACCTCTTTAAGAGATTGATTTCCTACCTATTGTCTTTTTGTCAGAATTCCTATTGGGCACATTCCACTTTCATACAAGGCTGCACTCCAGACAAATATCTTCATAAAAGACTTCCTTACAATTGAATATATGTTAGATCTCAATGGCATGCCTGCACTTTATATCATCCATTCCTCAGCCATTGTCAGTTATTGTGCTGCCCTTATAGCAAATTTTTTTATTTCTTTTAACGTTTTAATGTCTCTTTATCTAGTCTAATTACCTTAGCATTACCCTTGTTTCACTTTTATTAGTGTTCATCTTACAACCTCTTTTTCAAGACATTATCCACTCCATTCAGCTGCACTTTGCCCTTAGCTGTCTGTGACAAAATTACAGTGTCATTGGCAAACCTGTAATTCTGTTTCTTTTTCTTCTCCTCCTTGAACTTGAATTCACTTACCAAATTCCTCCTGGATTTTCTTCTGTGCTTGCTAGGTGTACATATTGAATAACATTGAAGATAGGGCTACAACCGTCTTACCTGCTTCGTAACTATAACTTCCCTTTCATTTCTATCATCTCTTATAACTTCCATCTGCTTTCTGTACAAGTTTTAAATAACCTTTCACTCCCTATACCTGCTACATGCAAAATTACAAACAGTGCGTTCTAGCCCACAGTGTCGAAAACTTTCTCTCCGTCTACAAATGATATAAATATAGGTTTACCTTACTTCTGCCTATCTTTCAGGATAAGTCAAAGGGTCAATATTGCCTTGTGCCTTCCTATATTTCTCCAGAACCCAAGTTCAACATCTGTGTCAGTCAAAAGG
This sequence comes from Schistocerca piceifrons, assembly GCF_021461385.2. NCBI lineage: Eukaryota > Metazoa > Arthropoda > Insecta > Orthoptera > Acrididae > Schistocerca > Schistocerca piceifrons. The sequence goes on from NC_060138.1 coordinate 279,227,479, forward strand.
CTGCATACGCGCTGCCTCTGATGACATCATGGCCAGATAGCTACCAAAAGCATTTTCGGTAAAAGTAGGACGTGAACTCTGAGGACTGTACACCTGTAATGTTGACAAAACTGCATGGCAATTGGCAAGATGATTTTCCACATTTAAGGTGAGCAATTAAATTTTGGTGATTAGAAGGCAGGGCGATAGTCCATTTTACATGGAACTTTCCTTACAGGTCACCGACGAATTGTTAATAGTGCGGTTCAGATAGAACATTGTTGTTGTTGTGGTCTTCAGTCCTGAGACTGGTTTGATGCAGCTCTCCATGCTATTCTATCCTGTGCAAGCTTCATCATCTCCCAGTACCTACTGCAGCCTACATCCTTCTGAATCTGCTTAGTGTACTCATCTCTTGGTCTCCCTCTACGATTTTTAACCTCCACACTGCCCTCCAGTACTAAATTGGTGATCCCTTGATGCCTCAGAACATGTCCTACCAACCGATCCCTTTTTCTAGTCAAGTTGTGCCACAAACTCCTCTTCTCCCCAATTCTATTCAATACCTCCTCATTAGTTATGTGATCTACCCATCTAAACTATATAACGTCCATGTTTCACTTCCATACATGGCTACACTCCATACAAATACTTTCAGAAACGACTTCCTGACACTTAAATCTATACTCGATGTTAACAAATTTCTCTTCTTGAGAAACGCTTTCCTTGCCATTGCCAGTCTACATTTTATATCCTCTCTGCTTCGACCATCATGAGTTATTTTGCTCCCCAAATAGCAAAACTCCGTTACTACTTTAAGTGGCTCATTTCCTAATCTAATTCCTTCAGCATCACCCATCTTAATTCGACTACATTCCATTATCCTTGTTTTGCTTTTGTTGATGTTATCTTATACCCTCCTTTCAAGACACTGTCCATTCCGTTCAACTGCTCTTCCAAGTCCTTTGCTGTTTCTGACAGAATTACAATGTCATCGGTGAACCTCAAAGTTTTTATTTCTTCTCCATGGATAGGAACATTATGATTCTGATTATTATTATTATTAGGAATATTATTATATTGTGTGTGTGTGTGTGTGTGTGTGTGTGTGTGTGTGTGTGTGTGTGTGTGTGTGTGTGAACTTTCACTGAATATATCAGTCAGTTTAAACTCAAAACTATTACTTATAGTCATTGTTACTGATCCCACCGAGTAAATTGCCAGTAGGAACATTTTCTTTCAGTGAGCACAATGAGTAATGTGGACTTGGGGACTGGAAATTACGATCAGTATGTTCTCCATTGCTTTCTGGCTAACCGCAGAAATAGATTTACGGCTCTTGTTAACGACGAAGATTATTTACCTGCCACCCCAAAGTAACAAGTTTGCTTTTACTTTAAAAGAAATACTTATACACTTTTAATTTGTATAACATGGTTGGTCTCTGCCCAAATTACACGCAGACACTACACAGCACTACATGTGGTTATAATTATCATCGCAGATCCTGGGCATAGGAATTTTGCAGTAATACTCCACAGCTCGTGGTCTTGCGGTAGCATTCTCACTTCTTGCGCACGGGATCCTAGGTTCGATTCCTGATGGGGTCATGGATTCTCCCTGCCTCGAGATGACTGGGTGTTGTTGTGTTGCCTTCATCATCGTCATTAATCCCTGTTATGGTCAGAGGAAGGCAATGGCAAACCAGCGCCACTACGACCATGCTTAGTCAGCGGTACGGGTCTCTTGCATTGTTCCCTACACTCCTCGGCGTATGGGACCTCATCACCACCACTCATTAAACTAAGACAGTTTACAATACAATGTAAGTTGTTAATTATTCAATTATGGTAATTTTTACCATTCCCTGCTCTATGTTACCTAAATAATCCTTGATTTTGTAGTATGAATTATTAAAGAGATATGCTTTAACTCCTCCTCCCATGAACCATGGACCTTGCCGTTGGTGGGGAGGCTTGTGTGCCTCAGCGATACAGATAGCCGTACAGTAGCTGCAAGTACAATGGTTGGGTATCTGTTGAGAAGCTAGACAAACGTGTTGTTCCTGAAGAGGGGCAGCAGCCTTTTAAGTAGTTGCAGGGACAACAGTCTGGATCGAAATTAGAATTATATCAATACCTTCAGCTGTTGACAGGCATTGATATATATCAACAGGGACAGGTGAAAATGTGTGCCCCAACCGGGACTCGAACCTGGGATCTCCTGTTTACATGGCAGACGCCCTATCCATCTGAGCCACCAAGGGCACAGAGGATAGTGCGACTGCAGGGACTATCTCACGCATGCCTCTCGTGAGACCCACATTCTCACCTTGTATGTCCACACACTACATTCGTACTGTCCCACCCCAACACAATCATTATTCGTGGAAGACATTGTTTCCAAGTCCCGTAAGATTTTAGGGAAATGTGTGTGCATCCGCACAGAAGGAGGTCATGGCCGGTATTGCCAGAACGATATACTTATATGGATATGGTGTCTGTTCTTTCAGACATATTTCCCGAACTCTTACGAGACTTTGTAAGAATGTCTTCCATGATTAATGAGTGTATTGGGGTGGGACACTACGAATGTAGTATGTGGACATAAAGGTGAGAAGTGGGTCTCGCGGGAGGTGTGCGCGAGATAGTCCCTGCAGTCGCGCTATCCTCTGTGCCCTCGGTGGCTCAGATGGATAGTGTGTCTGCCATATAATGAGGAGATCCCAGGTTCGAGTCCCGGTCGGGGCACACATTTTCACCTGTCCCCGTTTATATATATATGTATATATATATAATCAATGCTCGTCAACAGCTGAAGGTATTAATATAATTATAATTTCATTCTAGACACCATATCCATATAAGTATGACAGTCTGGATGGTTGGCTGATCTGGCCTTGTAACATTAACCAAAATGGCCTTCTGTACTGGTACTGCAAACAGCTGAAAGCAAGGGGAAACTACAGCCATAATTTTCCCCAAAGGCATGCAGCTTTACTGTATGGTTAAATGATGATGATGTCCTCTTGGGTAAAATATTTTTGAGGTAAAATAGTCCCCCATTCAGATCTCTGAGTGGGACTACTCAGGAGGACATTGTTATCAGGAGAAAGAAAACTGGGGTTCTACAGATTGGAGCATGGAATGTCAGATCCCGTAATCAGGCAGGTAGGTTAGAAAATTTAAAAAGGGAAATGGATAGGTTACAGCTAGATATAGTAGGAACTGGTGAAGTTTAGTGGCAGGAGGAACAAGACTTCTGGTCAGGTGAATACAGGGTTATAAATACAAAATCGAATAGGGGCAATGTAGGAGTAGGCTTAATAATGAATAAAAAATAGGAGCCCCTGTAAGCTACTACAAACAGCATGGTGAATGCATTATTGTAACAAAGATAGACACAAAGCCCATCCCTACCACATTAGTAAAAGTTTATATGCCAACTAGCTCCGCGGGTGACAAAGAGATTGGAGAAGTGTATGATGAGATAAAAGAAATTATTCAGGTAGTGAAGGTAGACAAAAACTTAATAGTCATTGGGGACTGGAATTCGGTAGTAGGGAAAGGAAGAGAAGGAAAAGTAGTAGGGAAATGTGGAATGGGGGTAATCAATGGAAAAGGAACCGCATGGTAGAATTTTCCACAGAATGTAATTTAACGCAGCTTTGAGAGAGGAAAGAGTGAAGGCTGCAGAGGATCAAGTAAGTAAACACGAAGCTAGTAGAAATCCTTTGGTAACAGCAGAGATATTGAATTTAATTGATGAAAGGAGAGAATATAAAAATGCAGTAAATGAAGCGCGCAAAAACGAATACAAATGTCTAAGAAATGAGACCAACAGGAAGTACAAAATGGTTAAGCAGGGATGGCTACAGGTCAAATGTAAGGATGTAGAGGCATATATCACTAGGGGGTAAGATAGATACTGCCTAAAGGAAAATTAAAGAGACCTTTGTAGAAAAGATAACCACATGTATGAATACCTAGAGCTCAGATGGAAAACCATTTCTAAGCAAAGATGGAAAGGGTCCATACAAGGGCGATGTACTTGAGGGCAATATTGTGGAAACGGAAGAGGACGTAGATGAAGATGAAATGAGAGATGTGATAGTGCGTGAAGAGTTTGACAGAGCACTTAAAGACCTCAGTCAAAACAAGGCCCAGGAGTAGATAACATTCCATTAGAACTACTGATAGCCTTCGGAGCGCCAGCCCTGACGTCGAACAGATGTGCAGCACTATAGACCTACATCTCTAACGTCGATCAGTTGTAGAATTTTGGAACACATATTATGTTCGAGTATAATGAATTTTCTGGAGACTAGAAATCTACTCTGTAGGAATCAGCATGGGTTTCGAAAAAGATGGTCGTGTGAAACCCAGCTCGCGCTATTCGTCCACAAGACTCAGAGGGCCATAGACACGGGTTCACAGGTAGATGCCGTGTTTCTTGACTTCCGCAAGGCATTCAATGCAGTTCCCCATAGTCGTTTAATGAACAAAGTAAGAGCATATGGACTATCAGACCAATTGTGTGATTCGATTGAAGAGTTCCTAGATAACAGATTGCAGCATGTCATTCTCAATGGAGAGAAGTCGTCCGAAGTAAGAGTGATTTCAGGTGTGCCGCAGGGGAGTGTCATAGGACCGTTGCTATTCACAATATACGTAAATGACCTTGTGGATGACATCGGAAGTTCACTGAGGCTTTTTGCGGATGATGCTGTGGTATATCGAGCGGTTGTAACATTGGAAAATTGTACTGAAATGCAGGAGGATCTGCAGCAAATTGATGCATGGTGCAGGGAATGGTAATTGAATCTCAATGTAGACAAGTGTAATGTGCTGTGAGTTCATAGAAAGATAGATCCCTTATCATTTAGCTACAACATAGCAGGTCAGCAGCTGGAAGCAGTTACTTCCATAAATTATCTGGGAGTACGCATTAGGAGTGATTTAAAATGGAATGATCATATAAAGTTGATCGTCGGTAAAGTAGATGCCAGACTAAGATTCATTGGAAGAATCCTAAGGAAATGCAATCCGAAAACAAAGGAAGTAGGTTACAGTACGCTTGTTGCCCACTGCTTGAATACTGCTCAGCAGTGTGGGATCCATACCAGATAGGGTTGATAGAAGAGATAGAGAAGATCCAACGGAGAGCAGCGCGCTTCGTTACAGGATCATTTAGTAATCGCGAAAGCGTTACGGAGATGATAGATAAACTCCAGTGGAAGACTCTGCAGGAGAGGCTCATTAGCTGGGTACGGGCTTTTGGTGAAGCTTCGAGAACATACCTTCACCAAAGAGTCAAGCAGTATATTGCTCCCTCCTACGTATATCTCGCGAAGAGACCATGAGGATAAAATCAGAGAGATTAGAGCCCACACAGAAGCATACCGACAATCCTTCTTTCCACGAACAATACGAGACTGGAATAGAAGGGAGAACCGATAGAGGTACTCAAGGTACCCTCCGCCACACACCGTTGGGTGGCTTGCGGAGTATGGATGTAGATGTAGATGTAGAAATCTACCATCTGGTGAGCAAAATGTATGAGACAGGTGAAATACCCTCAGACTTCAAGAAGAATATAATAATTCCAATCCCATTGGAAACTAGTGTTGACAGGTGTGAAAATTACCAAACTATCAGTTTAATAAGTCACGGCTTCAAAATACTAACATAAATTATTCACAGGCGAATGGAAAAACTAGTTGTTGGAACAGATCTTTACAGGGAATTCAGTTAGTATTTTTATTTATTATTCTCATGTCCTTATTCTGTAGCTTGAAGATTGTGTTCATGTTTTATAAATGGGTCATACAGAATGATTCCTTAACTAAGGAATTAATGCTGATAACAATTCAGGTGGGAGTCCATTCATAAAAGTTTCATGATTGCTATACAGCTTACAAAATTTTCATCCCCATTAAATTTTACAGACTTATTTCCTCTATAATTCATACTGTTTGTTTTCTTTGTGATCATGTAACTTTATTTCATGATGACCAATTATAAACATCCTTCACGGATAAAATGACACGGCCTGACGAGAAAAGTAAAGTGGCCAGAAGCAAGGAGGATACTAAATTAAACTTCACAGGATGAGAGAGTATGTAATATTATATTTTATACATCACACAACGCCAGGAGTGACACTCTTCTGTCTCTCAAAAAGTGCTAGAAGAATGGAATCTATCCTCATGTTGCCTCTGTACTCGCCAACAGTGGCCATCCTGGATAGTACAGAATCACGATTTTTCACTAAACACAGTGCAATGTCATTCACCAGCATTCCAGCCTTGTATCCTCTCGTGAGGCTAGCTGGTGCACAGTTGTTGTAACTGGTCCTTAAAATCCTGCATACTGGCACTGTGACAGAGTTGCAGTCCAAGCTGGTCCCACATTTGTTGTATCGGTCTCAGACCTCAGGATCTTGCTGGCCACAGCAGTACCTCAGCATCACACACATAGTACTTGGAAGCATGTGCTGTGTGTGAATGAGCACTATCCTGTTGAACAATGGCACCATGATACTGTCACATGGGAGGTAACATGTGAGGATGTAGGATACCTGTGACATACCATTAGCCTGCCATCAGAGTTCCCCCAATCACTACCATTTGTGACCTGGAGTCATACCCACACCACACCACATCACCAGGAGTGACTCTCTTCTGTCTCTCAAAAAGTGCTAGAAGAATGGAATCTATCCTCAGGTTGCCTCTGTATTCGCCGACAATGGTCATCCTGGGTAGTACAGAATCATGATTTTTCACTGAACGCAATGCAGTGTCATTCACCAGCAATTCCATGCTTCATAATCAGAACACCCTTCCAAAAATGCCATTTGCGTTGTGATGTTAATGGCAGCCTTCCCATGAGACAGTGATCACCTAAACTGGCCACTGCTAGTCTCTGACCAATGGGATGGGACGACATAGAAAGCTGAAGTGAGTTCATCACTTGTTTACAGGGGCCAGAGGCAGATATGAAGGGATTACAGTATGCTTAGTGCACAATACAGTAGTCCTCCCTTTTGGTGGTGAGGAGTGAGTGACTGATGAGGATGCCTGCCCTAACATTCCCAAGCAATCCAACATTGTGCCAGAGCCAGTGAATCCACAGTGCTTATGAAGGCTGATTGTTATGGATGGCATATGTTGGACCTAGAACAACATTTCCTACGGGAGCACAGACATGAAACGAGGGGGTTTCGGTTGAGCAGTTTGTCTGCTAACTGTATTTCCACAGCTTCCTTGACCCCTGAATCCCAGTAGGATGAGGCTGTGGCCAGTATCTTGACATTCCTGTATTCGATGATATGACCAGTGGAAATACAATATTCAGCCACTGGAAACTTGTTGGTCCATCGTAGGTGAGTGTATTGCTGGTGTAAAATGGATCATTCTTTTACAAGATATAGATAACTTGTCCTGTTTACCTTTTAATTCATAAGGAGTTTTGTACACGGGGTGTCACATTTATATTGACTACCCCAAATAACTGTTTGTCCAGATGCAAATTACAAAATGTTTCAAGCAAATGTTCTTCAGCTGTCAGGGGTACATCAATCAGCATGATCGCCTTTGTTGTAGCTTTGTTTTTTACAAAGATATGAACAGCATTATGACTTTATTAAATGCACCCTTTATTTTTTATTTGGTAATTCATTTCCTCTCCTAAAGACCTATTCAAAAATGTATCACAGTGAACCATTCACTGAAACACAATGTTATTAATTACATAACACAACACTGACTTTGAGCCCAGGATCACAAACTCATCCACTTGCTGAGTTGCCAGAAAACAAATGAAAACCAAGTCAAATCATAACACAAAATCGGTTTTGACTCTCCTATACCATTGCCCAGGAGTAGAACATTCAAAGGTGCTCAGAGTGGTGACCCTGGACACTGATACACTGGTGCCCTCATTGAATGAAAGAATTATTTTCTGCTTCCAGTGTTGCCTGCTAAAGAGAATTACAAGCAAGCATGATATGTTCCTGCATGTCCTCTGGAGTTGTTGAATATCGTGATAGACAACTTCTGACGGCTAAAGAACATTTGCTTGAAACATTTTGTAATTTGCATGTGGTCAAACAGTTATTTAGGGTGGTCAAGATAAATGGGAGGCCCTGTATACCACCTTTCATAAAAGTATCCTTCACAGATCTCAGAAGATTTAACGAGTAAGTATCTGGACAATTCAGCGATGGTTGCTTTAGGAAAGAGCTTGATTTTTGCTCTTACACTAAAACCATCTTTTGTGAACTGAAGAAGCCTTAGAAAACCACCTGATTATGCAGCTGAAGGAATAAGGAGTGAAGAAGCAACATATCTTTGTCTGAAAGAACTGCACCTCGCAAACTCCAGAACAATTCCCATATAGTAATTCTTCCAAGAGACAAGGGTAATACCACAGTTTAGCTGCTGAGAAATGTCTACATAGAGGAAGTGTACAACTTACTTGAGAACACAACATCTCATAAGACTGACAGGGAGCCCACTGCGTGTGTTCAAAGAAAAACTGCTTCACTTCTGAACTCATGCTCTCTGCCCAAGGAAGATATCAACAGATTGAAAGGATGCAGCTCTGTTTCTCCAAGATTATACGGCCTCTCCAGTATCCACAAAGTAATATGGAAACAAAGAAGTGGTTCAGAAGAAGATGGAAGTTAACCATTAACGTTTAAATCAATAGTGAGATGTAAATGTCCCTTCTTATTGGTTGACTAAATATTTAGCTTTGTTGTTAAGACCTTTTGCAGGTAAAAGTGAACATTATATCCATAAGTCAGCAGGTTTTATTAGTAGATTAAACACTTTGAAACACAACAGCTTTGATTTATTGGCCTACTTCCACATTGTTTCCATGTTCACTAAAGCACCCATTGTTATTCCTTGTCATTGATTAGCAGCAAGTTTGAAGCAGAAGTAATGACATTAATAAAGCATGTGTTAAGCTTCACTTACTTTTCATTTGATAGCCAATATTATGAACAATTTATGGTGTTACCATGGACAGTCATTTCTCACCCATGGTAACTAATTTATTTATGGAGGATTTTGAAGAAAAAGCACTCAGGTCTGCATTTTTAAAACTTGACAGTGTTCTCACAGGTGCCAACTCCATGGGGACTGAGGGGGCCTGAGAGACCTCTCAAAATTTTGTTTTTTGGGGGGGGGGGGGGGGGGGGGGGGGGGTGGAGAATATTATTACTTATATTATGCTTTGTAAAATCACAAAATTTTGTTGGACTTTTTTATTTTCCTTGTTTGACGATAGTTACCTTTTAAAATAGATTCAGTAATGAGTTAAAACAAATAATTATCACGACAGTAAGCAGCTTAACTGAAAAGGAGTGGTGTGAATCATGATAGTGTTACAATTATCACGACAGTAAGCAGCTTAATTGAAAAGGAGTGGTGTGAATCATGATAGTGTTACGGGTGCTGCAGGCATACTTAGAATTTATCCGAGTGGGCAAACCTTTGGGCAAAGTCTGGCGCCGGCACTGCAGCCGCAGCAATATCAAAAGGACTGGAGCAGAAGCGCCTGGAACGTTTTGCCTTTCATCGCCTTGACGCGTCAAGACATTATGACGCCGCGGCTATGTAAGGCCCTCCCTGCTGTCTCAGTCATTCAGTGTGGATAGTTTCGTTCAGTGCATGCTGCAGAAGTGTTTAGTATTCCGGCTTTAGTGTCTAGTGGACTATTTTGTATAACTATATTTTATTTCTTTACATTAGTCTCTTAGTTTATTGTGAATTAAGTATGCAATGGATAAATTTGTTACAAAAAAGGCAGGCTTAGAAGTTGATGGCACTGCAAGTCAACCTCCAACAATTATGTCGTCTCCAGGTGAGAACCGTTCACAGCCAAAACCTGGACAATCCGTTAAGGAAAGATCATTTCAGAAGTCTTGGTTGATCAAATATACATGGCTGTCTTGGTTGATCAAATATACATGGCTAGAATACGAATCATTTACTGATAAAGCTCTTTGCCAAACCTGCAAAGAGGCAGATACTAAAACTCTATTACAATTATCTTCAAAAAAAGAAGATGCATTTACTTCCATAGGGTTTTCTAACAGGAAGATATGTTTACGCATAAAGAAGGTGTACTGAAACTAAATTCTATCACTAACTGAAGTGTGGCCTCCCAATTGAATGAACAGTTTGTGATACGAAGAAAGGCCATTTAGCTATTGAAACAGTTTTTACTACTGTACAATTTCTATGTCAACAAGAACTAGCAATTAGAGGGCATGAAGATGTAAACTTCAATTTTTTTCAATTGTTGGAACATCAAAAGAATGACATACTTGAGTTTAAAGATTCATTAGTTGGTTAGGGTGTTCAGGGTTTAAGTGGACATCCCACAATATTCAAAACAAGATCATTGATCTACTAGGAAAGTCTGTGTTGAGAAAGGTATTGGCTTCAATCAAGAAGACTGAACATTTTTTATTATGGTTAGCGAAACAAGTGATTCTTTGATTCACGAACAAGTCATTTTGTATTCGTGCTGTCGATGATTCCTTAATCATCTACAGAGACTTTATTGGCTTATACAAGACCCCCCCTGCCAACACTGAATCACAAACTCTGTTTAGTATTTAAAAAGACGTTTTTGCTTGTCTTGATTTGTCAATGGATAACTTAAAGAGGACAGTGGTATGATGATGGTGCCTCAAATATGAGAGGTAAGTTCAAAGGACTAAAAAAGTTAATTTTGGATATAAAACCAAATGCACATTATGTGTACTGCACTGCTTGCAGTTTAGACTTGGCAGTTGTAGACAGTCTCCACCATCTTAAGTCTATGAGGAATATTATGGCTTTAGCCAAGGACTTAATAAACACCATAAGGGAATCCAACAAAAGGATGGTACTTTTCAGAAGCATATGCTGTGAGAACACCAACAGCCAAGCTGGTCTACGGCCCCTTTGCCTGACTCTTATCTACTATGTGAGCTTTTAGTATCTTGAGAATATTGAAAAACTTTGAAGAACTTCTAGAGCTTTTTGAAACATTTTCTGCAGAGGACAAAACAGAGCCAGGTTACAAATGTGCAGGCTACCTTGAGTCAATGTTACAATTCAAAATTTATTTCTTTTTACGTCTTTATTGCCATGCAGTGAACCCAGTGGAGGATGTCAATGAAAAAATTCAGTGCCCTCATCTAAGTGTTGCTGATCTGGAAAAAATATACGAGGGCATGATTTGTATGTTGAATGGAAGGCGTGATCTGAACACTTTTGGAAATTATTTTTAAAAGAAAAACCTTCACAAGTTGATGATCCTTTGCTTCCCCAGAATTGAAGTATACCAAATAAGTATGAAAACAACAAAGCCAGCTCACCGCACACTTTCAGAACTCCAAAGGAATACTACAAAGCTATTTACATTGAAGTTTGTGCAGTCTTGCTTTACTGAGTGGTTTGCTTCAACTAGACTCACACAGGTCATTGCAGTTTGCTTTTAGTAAAAAGAGGTGAAACAAATTTAGAAAAATCGAGTTTTTCAAAAATTACCTAGACATTGAGAGACCTAGGCATTGAGACACTTGAGTATGTTAGCCAATAGTGCTAATAATAAAGTACTGGTCATAAAAAACATTTGTGATGTAAGAAAGTACATTACACAGAAGCCTGCAGTTGGAGAATTGTTATGTGAAATAGTGAAGTGCATTAAGCTTCTCCAAGTAGTTTCAATCACAACACCAACAGCAGAACAGTCATTTAGTGCCCTTAGGTGTCAGAAGTCATATCTCCAATCAACAATTTCATATTCAGTAATCCAGTCAGATGGTCGACATTTGCGCCTTTCTAAAGACACTGTAGCCCTAATAATGGCATTTAGAGCAATAGTAAAAATCTTTAAACAAACAGAGAATGAAATACATACATAATGTTAAATTTTCGGTTTTGAAATATTAGTACTGGTTTAGTACTGTATTACTATAGTACTGTATTAGTTATTTTCAAATACTTAAATTTTTTAGGGTGTAAGACCCAATTAAAACCTGCTATTTACACACTTTCTGACTGAACATATTAGGCATACTGTATTAACTTCATTAATTGTATTAAAGCATTAACTTGTTTTTATTTAAATGAACTCTGACCCTTATTCAAAGTAAGCTTAAATTAGCTATTTCACTTATTAATGAAAGTGCTGTTACTGTGCGACAGCAATATTTTATGTTTTATTCCTTTAATGATAGTTCAGGATTTATTTAAATATACTTTCAGTCTTTTCAGATCTATATATTCACTACTCTGTAATAGTCATAAGCATCATTATTACTGTAAATTAAATTAGCTTTTTATGAAAATACTGTGCATGTTTATGTTTTGTTTCTTTTTTCAAATGTGTCACACTTGTCGAGTTTCCCAGAGTATCGAGTTATTGAGAGTCCAGTTGACTCTAAAATGCTTAAAAAAACTCACTCTTTTCCATCTAAAATTTAGATCCCCCGCCCGAGTGTTCTGGAGATATATCAAAGACACATTCATATTTTGACCCCATGGCAGGGGCAAATTGAGTCAGTTTTGTGAACATCTAAAACTTGAAAAAAATCTCATTATCTAAAACTCCATTCATAAAAATATAAAAATTTACCATGGAACAGGAAATGAGCATCTTTCTGCCATTGTCGGATGTATTAGTTCGACGATAGGAAAGTGGGATTTTATGACACTGTGTTTACCATTACCCCACCTATACTGGTTTATACTTGCAGGCCTCTAGCTGCCATCATTCTTCACAAACTATGAGTTACCTAAAACTTAAGTTTACTGTGCTTTTGCAGTATCCAATGCTGACAGCCTACTGAGGGAACTGGTACACCTGCAAGAAATTTTCCTTAAGAGTGGATATACAAAACATCAAATTAAGAGAGCTCTGCAGTAAAAATACCAGACCAACCAAACGCAGAGCAAGAAGAGAGATATATCAAGTCTACAGCCTTTCTGCAATATGTGGGAAATACTTTTTCACAAATTGCAAGAGTTATGAAGAAGAATAAAGTGGATGTGATCTTCCTTCCACCGACCAAGACAGCAGCTCTTCTGTGATCTGTGAAGGATGATGTGCTTTTATGAAAGGCAGATATATATGAAATTCCTTTTGAGTGTAGAAGGTACATAGGATGAGCTATAAGCACTGTAAAAGAATGTGTCATTGAACATCAGTTATACGCTTGCTGTAATGTAACAAGAGATTCTCCAGAATAGTCACACGTTCACTGACAGCCAATGAGTGCTCAATAGTGTTCTGAGTCATCTGCTGTGAATGTCATACCCAATAGCTGCATTAAATGTGATCGTAGAAAGTTATTTAGTGATTTTTTTATTCCATTTAATGTAACTTTCATGGCTGATGGTGGCGATAAGTCACAATTTCTACACAGGCAAGAGAGAAACATAATTTACAGGATAAACACTTACATCAAATACAAAGCATGTGTATGCATGTACCACAGCTGTCACTTGTGACCAATAACAATGCAGTCCCCATTCATTTCTTGACCTGCACAAACTGCTATTGTTTGTGGATTGTACTATAGTGATTGAGAACATGCAAGTGTGCACACTTTGTATTATTATATGTGCTGTGGTGATGAAATTAGCACAGACATACACTGTGATCAAAAGTATCTGGACATCTGGCTGAAAATGATGTACAAGTTCATGGCGCCCTCCATCGGTAATTCTGGAATTCAATATGGTGTTGGCCCACCCTTAGCCTTGATGACAGCGTCCAGTCTCACAGACATATGTTCAATCAGGTGCTGGAAGGTTTCTTGGGGAATGGCAGCCCATTCTTCACGGAGTGCTGCACTGAGAAGAAGTATCGATGTTGGTCAGTGAGGCTTGGCATGAAGTCGACATTCCAAAACATCCCAAAGGTGTTCTATAGGATTCAGGTTAGGACTCTGTGCAGGCCAGTCCATTACAGGGATGTTATTGTCGTGCAACCACTCTGCCACAGGCCATGCATTGTGAACAGGGGCTTGATCGTGTTGAAAGATGCAATCGCCATCCCCGAATTGATCTTCAACAGTGGGAAGCAAGAAGGTGCTTAAAACATCGATGTAGGCCTGTGCTGTGATAGTGTCATGCAAAACAACAATGGGTGCAAGCCCCTTCCATGAAAAACACCATAACACCAGTCTCCTAATTTTACTGTTGGCACTACACATGCTGGCAGGTGGTGCTCACCGGGCATTCACCATACCCACACCCTGCCATCAATCGCCATATTGTGTACCATGATTCGTCACTCCACACAACATTTTTCCACTGTTTAATCATCCAATGTTCACACTTGTTTGGTATTTACCGGCGTGATGTGTGACTTATGAGCAGCCGCTTGACCATGAAATCCTAGTTTTCTCACCTCCCGCCTAACTGTCATAGTACTTGCAGTGGATCCTGATGCAGTTTGGAATTCCTGTACGATGTTGTGGATAGATGTCTGCCTGTTACACATTATGACCCTCTTCAACTGTCGGCGGTCTCTGTCAGTCAACACATGAGATCAGCTTGTACGCTTTAGTGCTGCACATGTCCCTTTGTGTTTCCACTTCACTATCACATTGGAAACAGTGGACCTAGGTATGTTTAGGAGTGTGAAAATCTCGTGTACAGACTTACAACACAAGTGACACACAATCACCTGACCACGTTCGAAGTCCGTGATTTATGTGGAGCGCCCTGTTCTGCTCTCTCTCAATGTCTAATGACTACTGAGGCCGCAGATATGGAGTACCTGGCAGTAGGTGGCAGCAAAATGCTCCCAATATGAAAAACGGAAGGTTTTGGGGGTGTGCTGTGAAGGTGTCTCGCTTTGGCTTCACAGTGTTTTGGATGACAGAGAGGAGGTGGTGCTGTCTACAATATCAACATCCAAGAAAACAATATAAACGTTTTAATTGTGAAATGTATCTTGATTTGATGTACACTCTGAAGTGGTCATAAAATTCACTCCAGATATTTTGCTGTAGTTGATGTGAGATCTATTCACCCAGCTTTGTAATTGTTTATTGAGCAACAAAATACAGAAGAGTTCTTCAAAAGACAGTTACATCATTTCACAGTGAGTTGACATAGTTGTGAGCTCTTTTACAGCCCTTGACCCTCTGCAGACAGTGAAGAAGTCCACACTGTGTAATTAGTGGAGATGCCTAGTAGGTCCACAGCTTCAATAAAATGCAATAAGGTGACCAAAGATAAAAGTAAGATAAAAGTTGAGCATGTGGGTGACAGATCGTCATGAAAGGGAAATTCAATTACAGCCACCATCCGAATTTTTCATAATTTTTTTTATTTCACTTCAAAGCCTGCTGCAGCCCATCAAATTTGCAGTGGCTGAACAATGTGTTTCCACTGGCTATTCCATAGATCATGGGAATGTTAAGATAGTGGCCACAACATCATCCTACTGAAATTCAGTGGTCATGGAAGCTGTGGAAATAGACTTAGCAGACAACCTGCTTATCTGAAACGAGGGTTTCCAGCTCTACATATGAAAACTCCTCATTTTATGTCTGCTCTCAGAGGAAATACAGGCACTGTGGATTTGTTGACTCTGTGCTTGCTTTGTCTTATTCTTAGAGATGTAAAAAAAAGAAAAAGTTTCATCTGTGACTGATGCTCTTGTTACCCAACAGTGGTATTTTTAATGTGTGTGCATTTAATCCAGTGTAAAGCACTTTAAAGCAGCTCATCTTGTGAATGGCTGAAAGGTCAGCCGAATTATCAGTACAGGAGTTACGAATATTAGAATTTGAAGCCATGTTGACTATTTTTCGACTGTGATTGTCTGAATAAATATGTAAAGGTTTTTTTATAAATTACTGCTAAACTAAGTTTGTGACTGGTAGTGTAATTTATAAAAAAAAACCTTTACATAGTTAAGAATATCCCAGATGGCCTCCCAAAAAAGTTGGATCATCTAAAAAAAATGGGATTGACAGACAGTGCAAAGCAGGAATTGCTAAATAAGAAAATGCAAATCTGTAGAAGTATGTATTACTATGGGACAGATAGGTGCCATTTATTTAAAATAAAAGAAACTGTTGGAGAAAAAAAGACTGTGAATATCAAGAGCCCAAATGGCAAGCCACCACAAAGCAAAGAATGGAAGGCTCAAAGATAGAATGAATATATAGAGTGGCTATACAAAGAAAATTAACTGTAAGGCAATATTATGGAAAGAGAACAGGAAGTAGATGAAACTGAGATGAGAGATGACATGATGAAAGAAGAATGTGACAGTTGGAATGAGGCATGAGGAGTAAATGCCATTCGCTCAGAATTATTGAGCTACTTGGATGAACATATCATGCTAAAACTGTTCTGCTAAAACTGGCGAGGGCCAATATGCTGCCAATATGGTTGCACTATCAGTCGGAGGATGACATTCATGTATCGTACAGCTGTTAGGCGCATTCAATGATCACCAGCAGCGTACATCGGCCCCACATAATGCCACTCCAAAACAGCAGGGAACCTCTACCTCACTGCACTCGCTGGACGGTGTATCTAAGGTGTTAAGCCTAAACGGTTTGCCTCCAAACACATCTGCGACGGTTGTCTGGCTGAAGCCATAAGCGACACTCATTGGTGAAGAGAATGTGACGCCAATCCTGAGTAGTCCATTCAGCATGTTGTTGGGCCCATCTGTACCGCACTGATTGGTGTCAAAGTTGGACCTCGCACGGACGTCGGGAGTGAAGTTGCACATCATGCAGCCAATGGTGCACAGTTTGAGTCATAATACAATGTCCTGTGGCTGCACAAAAAAAATTATTCAACATGGTGGCATTGCTGTCAGGGTCCCTCCGATCCATAATCCGTAGGTAGCGGTCATCCACTGCAGTAGTAGCCTTTGGGTGGCCTGAGCGAGGCATCAACGACAGTTCCTGTCTCTCTGTATCTCCTCTATGTCCGAACAACGTCGCTTTGTCTCACTCTGAGATGCCTGGACACTTCCTTGGTGAGAGCCCTTCTTGGGACAAAGTAACACGCAGATGTGATCAAACTGCGGCATTGACCATCTAGGCATGGTTGAACTACAGACAACACGAGTCTCGTACCTCCTGATCGGATATCAGATCCCCTCCATCTAATAGGCGCTGCTCATGTATGGTTGTTTACATCTTTGGGCGGGTTTAGTGACATCTCTGAACAGTAAAAGGAACTATGTCTGTGATACAATATCCACAGTCAATGTCTTTGTGCAGGAGTTCTAGGAACCTGGGTGATGCAAAACTTTTTTTCATGCGTGTATATTACTATATATATGTTAATTTATTTTTTCGAATTCAAGAAATAATAAGATCAAATATTTCAGTAAAGTAACTTAACTCTACCACACTATGAATGCCTGGGAAGACGATGTCCAAGCGGTATTCACAAAAGCATTCACTTTGTAGCACGTACTTTAAAGGAAGATATATAGAATAATACAAATTGGCACATCTGTGACAGGAAAAAAAATTACATTTCTCATTTTTTTTCCACTAGTGTGGTAGTAAGAAGTGCTGTAAGTGTTGGTGGGCTATGTCACTATGCTTGATTGCGCCAATGTAGTGTTCTGAAACCAGTAACACAATAAATTAGGCCAACTCTTTTTTATTGGAAGTCTCAAATATCTTGATGATGAGAACTCTGAACACAAATATACAAAACTTCCAATAATACAGTCTCTGCCTGAGGCTAAGTCCAGATAGCAATATAATATTTGACTGTGCTGGTTACAATTACATATCAATCACTGTACAACATATTCCATACGGCATTCAAATTAACAAATGAGGACCAAAGAACTACTACTCAGGATCTTGTGATACCATTCCAGGATTTGTTTTTTTGATGAGACTCACCCTGTCACAGGTTGGTGACTGTGGATGAATACAGGAGAGTCAAGTGATTGGCTGCTGTTATCAGAGTTAGCAAGCTTCTTGCGGGGTGCTTTCCTGACTGGATGATGTCATCATAATCCTGGATTGGTGCCTGTGGGAGGTGTGGCAAAAGTAGTTTATCTGCCAAAGGTGACCTCTGCTGAGAATTCATCAGATTGGCATGGATCACTGCATTGGAGGCATGGCCAGCAACTTGGAACACAGCAATGTGGAAAGGGATGTATTCGGCAGGAGTAACTGGAGTATCCAACACCCCTCTCCCATACAGGAGGGTGGGCCTAAGCCTCGTCTTCGTTGGCCGCAACCTATAGTTGTGAACAATATTTATCTGTGTCATGGTCTCCCTGCTGATGCCGCAGGAATCTGCTCTTGGCAGCATCAGTCACGTGAAGGCATCAGTGATGGTAGGTCATCATTATGAAATCCCTCCCTTCCAACATGCAAAAAGAAGTGTGTGGAACCTGCAATCAGAAAAGAGGTACAGGACTGGCAAGCAGACATAACTGGTACCACATTCAGAGCATGGTGACAGGAGGTCAGTGTGTCTTGTTGTAATGTCCCAGCAAAGTCCCGTTTCTTTATGGCCATGGCCCCGATGGTGAGCTGCTGTTTCCCATACCGGAAGTCAGTAAGTCCTGCTGTGTCCTGGTGGTGATCTGCGGACTGGGACTGGAGAGTTTGCATCGGGTACCCGTGCAGGTTTTCTACTCCTGACAGATTGTGGTGGAAGGAATTTCTGTAAGCAGAGAGAAAGATGAGGAGGACTTTCTCATAATTTAAGTTAATCACTAGATGTTTCATCTGTGTTTTGAAAGTGTGGATGATCCAGGTGGTGGCTCTAAGCCACCATGTGGATATGCCGAATGCTGAGAGTCTGATTCTGATGCGGCTATTACAGATTTGTTAAGCTATAGCTGGTGAGTGTATTTTGGTGTTCAATGCATTGTGCTTTTATGGTGCATATACTTTGTCCTATGCATATTTTACTACACTCATAGGGAATGTTGTGTATACCTGCTTTTCCTGACACCCTTCACGAATCCCAGGGGATCTAGCAAATATGGATCTGGACATCATGCCTATGACTGTTTTAGGAGGGTGGGACTTTGGGAAGTGTTGGGCGACAGAGGAGCATTCCCCTTGTAACTCTTTACCACCCAGGACTGGAGTAACTGCATTACATTCTCTGCCGGAGTTTCGACTACATCTTGTTGTGCCCTGAAATGAGAAGTGTCCTGCCCACTATCCTTGCCACCCCTCTCACAGTGGTATTCCACCGTCCACCAAACCTGCACAATGTACTCATCCATCCCTACGCAACCCCTGCTTCCAACCCCTTACCTCATGGCTCACAACCGTATAATAGACATAGATGCAATACATGTCCCATAAATCCTCCCACCACCACCACCACCACCACCACCACCACCACCACCACCTACTTCACTCTGGTCACAAACATCGAAGGCAGGGCTACCTCTGAAATCAGTCATGTAATCTACAAGATAAGCTGCAATCACTGTGCTGCATTCTATGTGGGGATGACAACCAACAAGGTGTCTGTCTGCATGAATGGCCACCGACAAACTGCGGCCAAGAAACAAGTGAACCACCCTTTAGCTGAGCACGCTGCCAAACATGACATCCTTTATTTCAATGACTGCTTCACAGCCTGTGCCATATGGATACTTCCCACCAACACCAGCTTTTCTGAATTGCACATCTGGGAACTTTCTCTGCAGTACATCCTACGTTCCTATGACCCTCCTGGTCTCAGTCTTCGTTAGTTACTGTCCTCACCCATCCAGCCCCTTCCCTGTTCCCATTCCAGCACTACACAGCCATCTTTCCACCATCACACTAGTCTTTTTACTTCTCTCCTTCTCTGTTACTTTCTCCCCTGCCCACCGTCTAACCTGCAGTACTTCACTGTCCGCTACCCCCACTGTACTATACTTCCTCCTCCCCACCCAGCCTCCTCCTTACCCCCACCCTGTCGCCACTCCCATCGTGCACTGGCGCTGCTGCTCGCAGTGTGGTTTCAGTTGCTTGAGATTGCGGTTGTCTGTGTGAGTTGCGCACACCTGTGTGTGTGTGTGTGTGTCATCTATTGTTGATGAAGGCCTTACTGAAAGCTTTATTTGTGACAGTCTTTTCGTTGTATCTATCTGTGACTCAGCATCTCTGCAATATGGTGATTAGCAACTTTCCTTTTCATAGTATTGTTACGTCAGTGTAGTGTTGTACAACCACTACAAAATAAACATCGATTTATTATAACTCTCAAATACTGCAATGAGAACTCTGAACACAACTATATAATACTTCCAGTAGCACAATATCTGCCTTAGGCTAAATCCATGTAGACTGTGCTGGTTACAATAACAAGTCTGTCACTACTGTAATAGACTGCAGAAGGGGGCATCCGAATTATCTACAATGATCAAAGAATTGCTGGTCACAACTCCGTGATAGAGTTCCAGGATTTTGACTCTGTGATGAGATGCTGCTGAGATTCTCTCTACAGGTCTCAGTCGCAGGTTATAATACCGTGTGGATGAATACAGCGGAGTCACATGATTGGCCACCAGTATTGGAGATAGGGAGCCCGTCATGTATTTGCTTTCCTGATCGAATGATGTCATCGTAGTCTCAGAGTGGTCCATGCAGCAGTTGGGCAAAAGTAACTCCTCCACCAGGGGTGACCTCTGTTGAGCATGTGTCAGACTGCCACTTGCTCAATGCATTGCAGACATAGCCAGCAACACAGAACACAGCAGTGTGGGAAGGGAAGTATATGGCAGGGGTAGCTGGAGTATCCACGGTATGGCTGCATTTCTTGTCGGGAATGGGTACGGCTGGATTTCTTGTCTGAAATGATGCTCCAATAATAGTTACCCAACACTGTAGCTATCAACTTCCCTTCTTATTGTTTTTCCATGGTAGATATGTATTATGGATTCTTTCTCTATGTCAGTCCAATCCTCCACTGAAACTCTCTGGAAGAAGCCAGTGTGAGAGTCTTTCGAAGACATGTTGCAGCCAAAATCTTGAGAAGTGTTGATCATTTAAGTCGCTGTTTCCTTGTACCAGGTGCATTCAGAAAGGTCGAATGACCAATAGAGAAACAAAAGCTTCACTAAGTCAGAAATATTTAATGGAATATTTATATAGATTCATTGGCTACTTCTCAACAAATTCACCACCATTTATCATAAGAGTGTGTCATCGTTGTATACCCATGTCATAGGAGCCTGCCACCAATGTCCAGAGTCACGAAAGTCACTGCAGTGTGTACCTCAGAATCATTGTGGAAATGTTTTCCTGCCAGAAAACTCTTCATGGGACGAAAGGGGTGAAAGTCACTTGAGATGAGGTCAGCTGTGGGACAGATGATTGAAGATACAGCCAACACCACAAAAAATATGTTGAATCAGTTTGAATGCTCCCATTCAAACTGATTCAACATATTTTGTGTGGTGTTGGCTGTATTGCGTCCCGCATTGTCGTGCACAATTATAGTGTCTCTTGTCGACATCCCTTGTCTTTGCTCTTTCTTGCCCTCCTTAGATTTGTCAATGGCTGACAATACCAATCGGCGGTCACAGTTTCCCTTCATGGTAGAACTCATCAGGACACCACATCGATCCCAGAAGACAGTACCCATGATTTTTTGACAGAGGCTGTCTGCTTAACTTTGGTCTTCATAGGTGTAACTCTGTACTGCCAGTGCACGGATAGTAGTTTTATTTCTGGTGTGGCACATTACATCCCTGTTTCATCTCCAGTGACAACATGGTTGAGAAACTCATCACCTTTCTCTGTGTACTGCTGTAGGAATTTCAGTGCTGCAGTCAGACATTTGATTTTGTATTCATCTGTCAGTTGCCATGGCACCCATCTTGCACATACTTCATGAAAACCAAGCTGCTGGGAACTGACTAGAGAGGTCTGAAATTGGGTCTGCCAGTCCTGAAATGTTGCTTGTCAAACACTTTCCATTAGTTCTGGTGTTAACAGGGACAGTTGGCCACTATGGTCTTTATCGTGAACATTGGTTCGTTTGTCAGTGAATTACCTGTTCTAGCATCTGATATCATGTACATACATTTAGCACAGTTGGAAATGTATCACTGCTGGAGATTGCTTCTGAACATGCAAAAATTGAGTAACTGCAGGAACCTCGCAGTTGGCAAGAGACAAAATCACACCAGCCATTTCATCATAACATTATGCCGTAATCACAGCCATCACAAGAATGAAGCTGCATCGCATATTCCGACATACCTCCTCTGCACTCCTGCGCTTGCATGTTCCTGTCCGACTGCTTCTGCTATCTCTGAATATGATCAGAACTTACTTTCTGGATGCATCTCATAATTTGCAGCTCTCCTCCTCCTCCTCCTCTTCCTCCATCATCATCATCCAAAAAAGGTTTCTGATACTTTGTTGAAACATTGGCATGCTTGTGCTTCTACAAGAGTCAAGCATGTTTCGTAATTTTGATCCAGCTGAAGTTCACAGACCTGAGGCCCCATAAAAATACACCTTTCATTTTTGCAGCTGATAGACTAGTAAATTTTTCAGCAAGATATGCAAATTCTCTGCAGGTTTGATCCATCACTTTTACAAATTGTGTAATTGAAGCAAGTTTGTAGTGAAGAAGTGGAAGAAAGATATCTTCATGAGCTACCAGACTTCGGCATTTTTTGCATCCAGTTTCCAGTTTCATTCAGACCGGTTTCTCTTTTATGTAGTTGGATTTTCTATTACAAGTATCCCAGTTGCACAAGAAATTGACAGTGACTGTGAAATGGATGGCAATAAAGGTAGTCATGTTGCTTGCCCAAAAACAATTTGAGAATTTTTTCTACAATTTTGTAACTTTCTTTAACCACACTGGCATATGCAATTGGGGCAGAGCACTTTATTTCCATTGTGGAGCAAAACATTCTTGAGACCTACTTTTGATGGATCAGTAAAATGTCTCCACTCCATGAATATTATTTGAAGTCGAGGGCTTTCATTAAGCCAGCAATGTCAGAGCGCCCTCTCTTGCGAAGTAGGAAAAAAATATGTCTCTAAATTTGTTGGTGTTAGTACTTTGGTGGAATAAATTATATTCATGTAACTTCAAACCAAGCAGTTCTACCTTATGTTTACTCAGTCTTGCCAAGAGTTCAGCCTTCAAAATTCAGTAGTTTCTAGTGGACGTTTTTAGTATTGGCTCTAAAGACTGAGGTATTGATTATACCCCCATCTAGTTCACAGCAAATGTTTACAATCTTCTTCTTAGAACCACTAATACTTTGCACTTAACAAACAAATAGAAATGACTTACAGGTACCTGAATCAGAGATTAGCGTGCATATACATCCAGATGGTTAATAAACTGAAATGGCATCAGGACATGGAAAAAAAGTCAACTAAAACACTTACTTCTGCCTATTCTGCACTTATTTTCTAACACTGTATTGTGGGCATTCTTCGATTCAGGCTCAGGCTGAAATCAAAAATTTATGACAGAAAATGAAAATTCCTCAGCTATGGGATTCAGTAATGAAGTAAAAGAGTACCTCATTTAGCCATTCTTTCTTCAGTTTATTAGAATATTTGGATTCAGATAGATTAATTCCATGTTACTCTAATGTTGTATTAAACAGATTTTACCTTTGCCAGTGCATACATAGCTGATAATGGTCTATGTAAAGGAGATGAAAATAGCAACATGATAATACACACATCCAAAAAGGTTTTGATCATGTCAGTTCCGAGAGCTTTGGAACCTGTACAGGAGATTGGAATACAGATCAACATAAACATCATTTACGCCCATCTTATTGCTCATGATAACCACACATTGCATGTTGTACCACCATACAGCGAGACCTTCAGACGTGGTGGTCCAGAATGCTCTACACACCGATGCCTCTAATACCCAGTAGCACGTCCTCTTGCATTGATGCATGCCTGTATTCATTGTGGCATACTATCCACAAGTTTATCAAGGCACTGTTGGTCCAGATTGTCCCATTCCTCAATGGCGATTTGTTGTAGATCCCTCAGAGGGGTTGATGGGTCACGTTGTCCATAAACAGCCCTTTTCAATCTATCCCAGGCAAATTCAATAGGGTTCATGTTTGGAGAACATGCTGACCACTCTAGTCAAGCAATGTCATTATCCTGAAGGAAGTCATTCGCAAGATGTGCACAACGGGTGTGTGACTTTTCATCGATGAATATGAATGCCTTGCCAGTATGCTGCCAATATGGTTGCAGTATCGGTCTGAGGGTGGCATTCACGCATCATACAGCCGATACGGTGCCTTCGATGACCACCAGTGGCATACATTGACCCCCACATAATGCCAGCCCAAAACAGCAGGGAACCTCCACCTTGCTGCACTCGCTGGACAGTGTGTCTAGGGCGTTCAGCCTGAACGGGTTGCCTCCAAACATGTCTCTGACGATTGTCTGGTTTGAAGGCATACGCGACACTCATCACTGAAGAGAAAATGATGCCAACCCTGAGCGGTCCATTTGGCATGTTGTTGGGCGTATCTGTACCTTGCAGCATGGTGTCATGGTCGCAAAGATGGACCTTGCCATGGACGTTGGGACTGAAGTTGCGCATCATGCAACCTATTGCGCACAGTTTGAGTCATAACACAACATCCTGTGGTTGCACGAAAAGCATTATTCAATATGGTGGCATTGCTGTCAGGGTTCCTCCAAGCCATAAGCCATAGGTAGCAGCCTGTGAGGTATGTCATCAACAGCTCCTGTCTCTCTGTATCTCCTCTATGTCCGAACATCGCTTTGGTTCATTCTGAGACTTCTGGACGCTTTTCTAATTGAGAGCCCTTCCTGGCACAAGGTAACAATTCAGACGCGAATGAACCGCGGTATTGACTGTCTAGGCATGGTTCAACCACAGACAACACGAGCCGTGTACCTCCTTCCTGGTGGAATGACTGGCACTGATCGGCTGTCGGACCCCGTCTGTCTAATAGGTGCTGCTCATGCATGGTTGTTTACATCTTTGGGTGGGTTTAGTGACATCTCTGAACAGTCAAAGGGACTGTGTCTGCGATAGAATACCACAGTCAACATCTGCCTTCAGGAGTTGAACTGGGTTGACACAAAACTTTTTTTGATGTTTGTATAAGAGAAGGAGCAATCACTTTTCCAAAGTAGCTGTTGCTGTCCTAATATACATATTTAATCAAGAAGTAATTCCCATAATTAGCAGTGTTAGTAGATTACCACTTGTCAGAATTTATTTGTAGTATACTCCACAGAGATAGCGAATAGTGTTTTTACCAGTTTATGTATGACTTGACTCGTTTCACATCCCTGAAGGCTCTCCTCCAAGATGGTATTTACAGAATGTGGCAAATGAATGAATCTGCAAGACACCCTGCTCATTATTCAGTCACAACAAAGGTTGGCTTGTTAGTTGATACTAAGGGCCAGAGAAAATCTGCAGTTATGAGTTTTACAGGCTCTAGTTCAGATGTATGTAATAGACACTCTTTAAACCCACCTCCAATAGTGGTAGAAACTGTTCAGGTACTTAGCACTGTGACCTACACACACGCACACGCGTGCCCGAATTTTATTTAAGTGCTAAATTTATTTTTATTGGGAAATATGGTCCATTCATGTCTCATTTTTAACATCATTCATTCTTTTCTAGTTATATGAGCAAATTTTATGAAATTGTTTTTTCATTGTATCAACAAGCATGTGACATAAATTTGCTTTACAGCCCTACATGTAAGTTATATGGAGGACTCAATTGTTAAAAGGATACCAGTCATTACTGAAGCAACCATTTGCAAAACTTTGGATCAACATAAGGCAAGTATACAGAACAGCTGCTATTTCTTCCTATTTGACATATCTGATATTATGACATGGGATATTTCAGTGTTATGTCTTGGTTATCAGTTTTCAAAGCACATTGTTTTCCTTTAAACATTTCACTTGAAGTAGTGTGCTATAGAGTACTATAAGTGGTTGTCTTTTGTTTATCATACATTCTACATCACGCCTTTAAGTTAAAGGATGTGCCCAACACGGGGAAGGGATATCTTTCAAGTTGTCTAAAAACCATTCTTTCTTTTACAACTTCTTAGGAAACTTGTAAATTTGTCAGATTGCGAGTAATCATAGCGTGCTGGCAACATATAATTCAACTTGTAACGTGAGAGAGTGGGCATTTATTGTTGTGTGTTTCGATAGTGAAACAGCATAATTTGTAGTAATGTTATATCATCAAGTTTTGTGCTATACGTGGGTAGTCTGCGAATGTTACCTTTGAAAAGTTGAAACGAGCCTATAGGGAACATTCCTTATCAAGATCGCAAGTTTTTCATTTGCACACATCATTTTTGGAAGGCCGAAAACATGTTGAAGAAGAATCTCATTCAGGAAGACCTTCAACTTAAGAATCCAACAAAAATGTCAAATGCATGTGTGCATTTATGAGATTGTTCCTCCAGGACAAACTGTTTTACAAAGATGTCCTTGAAAGGCTCTGGAAAAGGGTGAATCAAGTGAGACCGAACATTTCAGACAAGTGGATGCTGCATCATGATAATGCTCCATGTCATACGGCCACTTCTTTCATGGAATTTTTTATCTGAAAAGGCATTTGTGCGTTCCACACCCCCTCCCCTCCTAATTGACCTGATCTGAGTCCTTGTGAATTGTTTCTTTTCTTGAAAGTGAAAAAAAGGTGTTAAAAGGATGTCATTTCAGGACTTTAGAGAACATTCAAAAGAATGTCATGAACAAAGGAAGTAGGTTACAGTACGCTTGTTCGCCCGCTTCTTGAATACTGCTCAGCAGTGTGGGATCCGTACCAGATCGGGTTGATAGAAGAGGTAGAGAAGATCCAACGGAGAGCAGCGCGATTCATTACAGAATCATTTAGTAATCGCGAAAGCGTTACGGAGGTGATAGATAAACTCCAGTGGAAGACTCTGCAGGAGAGACGCTCAGTAGCTCGGTACCGGCTTTTGTTGAAGTTTCGAGAACATACCTTCACTGAAAAGTCAAGCAGTATATCGCTCCCTCCTACGTATATCTTACGAAGAGACCATGAGGATAAAATCAGAGAGATTAGAGCCCA
Source organism: Schistocerca piceifrons (assembly GCF_021461385.2). Taxonomy (NCBI): domain Eukaryota; kingdom Metazoa; phylum Arthropoda; class Insecta; order Orthoptera; family Acrididae; genus Schistocerca; species Schistocerca piceifrons. The sequence goes on from NC_060138.1 coordinate 279,254,546, forward strand.
CACAGAGGCATACTGACAATCCTACTTTCCATGAACAATACGAGACTGGAATAGAAGGGGGAACCAATAGAGATACTCAAGGTACCCTCCGCCACACACCATCAGGTGGCTTGCGGAATATGGATGTAGATGTAGAACATTGAAGCCTGTCAGCACTGCTGCCAAGACTGGGAACATTCTGCCAGTGTATTGCTGCCAAAGGGAACTAACTTTGAATGGAAAATAGTGTTGTCTCAAAACAAATAACCACTTTGGTAGATAAAAAAATCAGTGTCATTACTTTTCTCATGCATCTTGTATAACGCAGCTGTACAAATTTTCTTCTTTGTAATTATGGCATGAACTATTATAAGGTACAGACAGTACTGAATCCTCGCTTTCAGGGGTGAAAGTCTGCAGCCACTCCATTTGAAAAATTATAACTTTCTTACTTTTAGGTGAAGAAGATTCTAATTAATATCATCATCTACTATGCAAAAATTTGATAATCACTTAGACTCCCAATTACAAGAACTATTTACATGCTTCAATGGGATGTGCTGGGAATGTGTAAAAGTCTGAAGTGATACATGATCTGTTCTTTTCTGATCACCGTGTGACACAGAGATAGAGAAGTCAAATGTCAGGGATTACAGACTGGCTTTATTTTCCTGCATAGTTAACATAAAAAAAGAAGGGAAACAAAGTGAAAAATTTTGAAACAAGCAGTTATTGTATAGATCTGAACCTAGAGACATGTGCTTGTGAAATGTTACTGCAGAATACTTACCTTGTACTCGTAACAATCTGCAGATCCCCTCTATGAAACTTTCAGCTATGAAGTGTAGATGCATTATTGAGCTACCTGTCGGACAAGAAGAAACTGTTTGTAGTTTATGGAGATTTCAGTGCAGATTTATTGAAAAATTATGACAGGAAAAATGAACTGTAATCTTTATTTGGCTGTTTAAACCAGATTTCAGTAACGAATTTTCTAACTCTTTTACAGCAAGATAGCAGGACACTAACTCATAAAATTTTTATACACGGTCTTCTGGCTGAAATAGTGTGTACACAATTGTTATGGACCATCTTATGATTATGCAGACATAATGGAAAGAAGGAATTCAACACTTACAGTTCTGAGGCGTATTCATACAAAGCAATGAGGTTTTTTTAATGAGGCAAAGTTACAGTGCTTCAAGAATAAGTTAAAAGATGTTGCATGGGATAAAATTGAGCAGTGGAAAGTTCATGTTGGAATGACAGCAATATAGAAATTATAGTTTGCTACTCCCCATGTAGACGTGTTAAGCTGTAGCAGGCACATTGAAAAACAGTAATCTTATTTTTTTGTTGTGTATGTCTCCAACTCAACATGTCCTTTATGTAGTGAGTAGCAATTTATACTTTCCTTATTATTGTAGTGTGGAATGAGGTACATACAGAAAGAGATGCTAATGTGAAATTAAATATATACTATAATAAATTTCTTTCAGTATTCAAAAGTAGCATGCTAAAGAGTTATTCAGAAAATCCATTCAAAAATCTAGAAGCCTTGGCTAACTAATAGGATTAAAATCTCTTGTAAATGGGAAATTCTTATAAACGTTGTAACATTTAAATATCCAACATTACTGGCATTCTACCAAAAAAAATTCTATTTTAAGGAAAGTCATTAAAATGTTGAGAAATGAGCATGTCATGACAAAAAGATAGCGTAGCTGCAGGACAGATTCAAAATGGTGTCTGTAGGTGATGTACATTACAAGCAATGTGTTGTCATTGAATTTCTCACTGCAGAGAAGGAAACTGTGGGGAATAATCACAAAATTGTGTGAAATCTATGGAGCACCTGCTGTCAACAAAAGTACAGTTAGTCGCTGGGCACAGAGAGTGAGGTCATCAGAAGGCGGTTTGGGAGAGATCCACGATTTGCAGCAGTCAGAGAGACCATCCACAGCTGTCACATCTGACATGTTGCAGCGAGTTGATGTTGTCATTTGCAAGGACAGATTAAAAAATGGAATACATTTTGAGGATGATGATGAAGTGATTCACACAGTGAAGCACTGACTCCGCCACCTTGTTAGACTCCGCCACCTTGTTTCACACTGGAGGAAGGCCACAGAATGGGATAGAGATTACATGAAAAAATAGTATGTGTAAGTAAAACACCATTCTTCTTTGTGTGTAATTCTCATTATGTTCAATAAAGAATTGTCATACTTTCTGGGCAACCATCATAAGTGACAAATGTTGTGACCAATACTTCACGAGTTGCTAATATTTTTAACAGTTACCTATGAAATGTAATAGCAAAAATAGGATTAAATAATTCAGTCCTTTGGAAAACTGTTGCAAAATCTCAAGGTTGGTGCTTGGTATGCAATGTCTGGTATCCACATCATAACGTGATTCTTTCACCAAACTGATATGTCCAAAAACTGTTTAATCTACATGTATCAACTCACAGAAGAATAACTGTATGGATATTTTCAGCAAGGTGGAGCAACAGATACACTCTCGGGAGAACTTCGTCATGAGTGCATAAGGTATTTGGTGGGGAGAGCAAAGTCAGCAGAGGTAGTGCAATCTCTTGGTTGTCTCAACTGCCTTATCTCTCTCCCTGTGATTTTTATCTTTGGGGCACATTGGAGGGTCATATGTACTCAAATAATTGTTACACACTGGGAAGAGCTGTAGCAGAACATTGAAAATGCTATTGCTGCCATCCTTCAGGCAGAGTTGCTATGCATGTCTCACAGTTTGATAAGTTGAGCACAGTGCTGCAGCGATGTCAGTGGTGGCCATTTCCATTATCTTCTGTGATATTCATTAAGAATGTTTGTAAATATTTTTCAGGGCAGTTTCATTTTGCTCACTCTGAATATGTGAATCGTCTTCACTTAACATTCATTTAGCAGAATAGGCACTTTTTGCAGGTGATACCAGTGTTACAATAAATCACATTAGAGAGAAAGCAACAGAAGAGATTGATAATGATGTTTTTCAAAGAATTAGCAAATGGTTATCTGAAAATGAACTACCCTAAAATTTGAGAAAATGCTCTATGTTCACTTCTGCACAACAGATAGTGCTATACGAGCAGTTGATGTAGCACATGAACAGGAGTCTCGGAAACAGGGTAGAATGCTCCGGACTTTTCGGTATACATTTTTAAGAGAACTTGAACTGCAAGAAGCACATTGCTGAGCTGCTCAAACAATTAAGTTCAGCCACTATTGCTATTGGTATAATTGCTAATCTTGGGGACAAACAAATCAACCTCCTAACATATTTTATGTATTTCCATGCAACAATGTCTTCTGGAATAATTATCTGGGGTATCTCCTCAGTTAGATTATTGTATTTATTGCAGAAAAGCAAGCAGTAAGAATAATATGTCATGTTCATGGTTTTGTGTTCACCCATCTTGTTGGTACGTCTTCAAGGAGTTAGGCGTTTTAACTGCTCCATCACAATATATATATTCTGTAACAAAATTTGTCTTGAATAATCTGTCACAATTTGAGAATATTAGTCATGTTCATACCTACAACCATAGGAGTAAAAATGACCTTCATTACCAGTTTTTAAACCAGTTATTGTCTGAGAAAGGAGTTTAGTATGCAGCAATAACGACACAGTCATCACCTGTCCCCACAGGAAGGACTGATTCCTTGTCTTCCTTGCACATCTGAACTCCACACAGTCCAACATCAAATTTATTATGAAGACCTGAAAAGAAAGTAGATAACCAATCCTAGATGTCATGGACAAGAGAGAAGCTGATGGCATGCCGGGCCACAGAGTGTATCAGAAGAAAATTTACCCTTATCTGTATTTGCACACAGTCAACCACCACCATCCTGTGCAGAAGAATGGAGTATTAAAAATACTAGTACACAGAATGTGCACCATCTCAGACGCAGAGTGTCTGCCCCAGGGGCTGGACCACCTCACAGTTGTGTTCTGAAAAAATGTTTACTCAGATAGGCAGATTAAGTGCATTACTCACCCCACAGCTACAGTACAACTAAAGTCATGTAAGAAGAGGTAGCCACAGCCTTCATACTGTCCACCTGCATGCTCTCTGTGGAAGTTGGGCACATATGTTAAAGCATCGAGTAAGAACTGTCTTTTGTCTGCCAGATAAAACACAGGTATCATTGGGGAGTCTCGAAGATGACTTTGGTTCGTGGAAGGCCAGGGTGTATCAGATTCCGTGTCAGTGTAGCAAAATGTGTATTGGACAAACTGTGCACTCTGTAGAAGACTGATGCCGAGAATACCAGCAGCACAATCGACTAATGAATCCCAAAAAACCGGCTGTCGTAGAGCACTGTTTCTCAGACAATCATACGATGGAGTAAGAATGTACCAGGATTTTAGCCCAAGCTTTGAAAAACTGGGACCTTGTTGTTAGAGGAGTGATCATAAGTCATACTAGGGGCAAGGGCTCTAATTAGGAAAACACTCAGCAAACAAAATTCTCTGGCAGCCAAGGCAAACAGAGCAACTACAAAAATGCTATGACAGACGCTGATGCACCAATGTTGAATTTGTATCTGTCCTGAGACGCCATGACCGGCCTCATTTGAACTCTTCTGTTGGGAGAGTTAATTTGGAGTTGGAACGGCTGCTTGGGTCGGGTGCGGGGGCTCATATTGGTGTGGTTCCTGTTGATTATCTCAGTAGGTGGGACTATACCAGGCACGGCCTACATCTCAACAGGAAAGGGAAGGGGAAACTGGCTGGGGTAACAGCAGGAAATTTAAGGGGGGGAGGCACTGCCATGAATGGTAAAATACCAGTGGTTACAGGTGTTGGAGCAGCACCTTTTTTAGGATAGGTAACACAGAAAGATGTCAAGTTCTACGAGAGGTCAGGATTGAAACAAATCTTCAGTTTAGGAAAGAAATTAAACAGCACAATTCTAGCACATTTGATCACCAATCACAGCTATCAATTATAAATTTTCACCAATCACCAGAAATTTTATCTCCACCAAGTTGTATCTCAGTCATAGGTAATTGCATTGATGAATTAAAGTCACCCAACCCAGTTGACATAATCTGCCTCTCTGAACACCATGTGACCACTGGTATAGGAACTAGGCCTAAGCACAATGAGAAACTCGGACAGGAGAGTACTGTAAATGTTAGAATAAGGAAAGGTTCTCATAAAAGTATAATTAAAAATAATGTAAGTATATTTCATCAAAATATTGGGAGTTTAAAGAATAAAGTAGATGAGCTTCTGGTTTGTTTAGAAGATTTAGAAGCTGAGAATGAAATAGATATACTATGCCTGTCTGAGCATCACATTGTTACTGATATGGATAAGGTAAATGTAAGTGGATATAAGCTCTCTGCACATGTAATGAGAGAAAATATGGAGAAAGGAGGAGTTGCCATATATGTCAAAAGTTATCATTGTGCAAAAAGTATAGAAACAAAAAAGTTTTGTGTAGAGAAACATATAGAAGCATGTGCCTGTGAGCTTAAATTAAATAAAGGCACATTTATAATTGTAACTGTATATAGGTCCCCATCAGGAAATTTTCATCTATTTCTGAAAAATTTGGACTCCTTGTTGTGCTATCTGTCAGACAGGGGGAAGCAAATTATTATTTGTGGGGACTTCAATGTAGATTCTCTGAAAGAGGGTAATAGGAAAAATGACCTTGAAGTATTGCTCGGTTCTTTCAATTTGACACCCGTTATTGATTTTCCTAATCGGGTGGTAAAGGATAGCAGCTCACTGATAGATAACTTCTTTATAGACCAAGATAAGTTTAACCAGATAAATGCTCAGCCTGTTGAGAATGGTCTTTCTGATCATGGTGCACAGCTAGTTACAATATATGACATAGCTCCATTCAGCAATACTAAACAGTCCTCCAAAGTAGTATGTTCAGTCAACGATTTAACAATTGCAAATTTCAGGGAAAGCCTACAGCAGTTAGACTGGGATGAGGTGTACCGTGAACCTGATGCCAATTTAAAATATAATTTATTTCATGACATTTTTGTAAATGCATTTGAAAACTGCTTCCCCTAGAAAATAGTTAAATATACTCGTAAGAAACCTTGTAACAAACCATGGCTTACTAAGGGTATAAAAATATCTTGTAACCGGAAAAGGGAAATGTATCTGACAGCAAGAAAGAGTAGTGACCCAGAAACTATCAAAAATTATAAAAACTACTGTGTTATATTAAGAAAAGTTATTAAAAAATCCAGGAGTATGTGTATCATGTCTGAAATCAGCAATTCTGATAATAAAATTAAAACAATTTGGAATATTATTAAAAGAGAAACAGGTCAACCAAGAGCAGAGGAAGACAGTATTACCATCAAATTGAATGAAAACTTTACGAACAAAAAGTCAGAAGTTGAAAATATTTTTAATAATCATTTTCTAAATGTTGTGGATATAGTAGGATCCAGGTGTTCATTAGAAGATGCTAGGCTGTTAATGGAAGAGGCCATACCTATGCAATTTGATACAATTGAAATCTCACCCACTTCTCCCTCTGAAATTAGGAAAATAATAAACTTGCTTAAAAGCAAAAACTCACATGGAATTGATGGCATTTCCAGCAAAATACTAAAAGCTTGTTCTCAACAGATAAGTAAGCTTCTCAGCCACCTGTGTAATAGCTCTCTGGAACAGGGCATTTTCCCTGATAATGAAATATGCTATTGTTATACCTGTGCATAAAAAGGGGGATAGATCTGATGTCAACAATTACCGTCCAATCTCCCTTCTAACAACTTTATCCAAATTTTTTGAGAAAGTAATGTATTCAAGAGTAGCTTCACATATCTGTAAAAATGAAGTACTAACAAAATGTCAGTTTGGTTTCCAGAAAGGTTTTTCAACAGAAAATACCATATATGCTTTCACCAGTCAAATTTTGAATGATCTGAATAACCGAACACCACCCATTGGGATTTTTTGTGATCTCTCAAAGGCTTTTGATTGTGTAAATCATGAAATTCTGCTAGACAAGCTCAAGTATTGTGGCATGAGTGGGACAGTGCACAAATGGTTTAATTCGTACCTAACTGGAAGAGTGCAGAAAGTTGAAATAAGTAGTTCTCGTAACATGCAAAGATCAGCACATTCCTCAAACTGGGGAACTATCAAGAATAGGGTTCCACAAGGGTCAGTCTTGGGTCCTTTGTTGTTCTTATTATATATTAATGACTTGCCATTCTATATTCATGAAGAGGCAAAGTTAGTTCTCTTTGCTGATGATACAAGTATAGTAATCACACCTGACAAACAAGAATTAACTGATGGAATTGTCAATACTGTCTTTCAGAAAATTACTGAGTGGTTCCTTGTAAACGGACTCTCACTGAATTTTGATAAGACACAGTACATACAGTTCCGTACAGGGAATGGTATGACGCCATTAATAAATATAGACCTTAATCAGAAGCATATAGCTAAGGTAGAATATTCCAAATTTTTAGGTGTGTCCATTGATGAGAGATTAAATTGGAAGAAACACATTGATGATCTGCTGAAACGTTTGAGTTCAGCTACTTATGCAATAAGGGTCATTGCAAATTTTGGTGATAAACATCTTAGTAAATTAGCTTACTACGCCTATTTTCACTCATTGCTTTCATATGGCATCATATTTTGGGGGAATTCATCACTGAGGAATAAAGTATTTATTGCACAAAAGAGTGTAATCAGAATAATAGCTGGAGTCCACCCAAGATCCCTGCAGACATTTATTTAAGGATCTAGGGATATTCACAGTAGCTTCTCAGTATATATACTCTCTTATGAAATTTGTTATTAACAACCAAACCCAATTCAAAAGTAATAGCAGTGTGCATAACTACAATACTAGGAGAAAGGATGATCTTCACTATTCAAGATTAAATCTAACTTTGGCACAGAAAGGGGTGAATTATACTGGCACTAAAGTCTTTGGTCACTTACCAAATAGTATCAAAAGTCTGACAGATAACCAACAAGTATTTAAGAAGAAATTAAAAGAATTTCTGAATGACAACTCCTCCTACTCCATAGAGGAATTTTTAGATATAAATTAAGAAAAAAAAGAAAAAAATATTTAAAAAATAAAAAAATAAAAATAAAAAATAAAGAAAAACAAGAAACACAAAAAAATAAAGTTGTTATATTAACTTAAGTATGTTGTTAAATTAACCTAATTATGTCATGTATTAGAAAATTCGACTCGTTCCACATCATTACGAAATATCGTATTCATGATCCATGGAACTAGTATTAATCTAATCTAATCTACTCGCCTCTGTGGCTCCAACTTGTGCCTTCAGGCATGGACGGTGGAGGGAACGGCTTGCAGTGGGAGTGATATAACTAGTTTATGTGCCCCCAAGAGCTGAGTTCATCAGCACACCTGGCAACAGTGACTGACAAGTCTGATTGCCGAAATATTGTGCCTGTTGGCCACTATGAACAGAGATTACTTCCATGGACTGTTCGATCAACAAATGTGCCAGGAGAAATTGAAGAATCAGATGTTGAAATCATTCTGGTGACATCAATCAGTCTTACTCAAATGGTGTGTGTGGTCAGTCAATGCCAAGCAGTCTTTTTGGTGAATCCGTGCTACCTTGTATGAAGCTGTTATTACGGAATTTATATATGCATGTTTCAGATGGCAGTTTTTGGTCATGAATGTCGTTTGTGGGAAAGTGTTCTGTGTCACTTTACTGATGAAGCACAATTTACAGTGTGTCTCGTATAACCCTGTGCAACCACATACCTGAATATAGGTTCTGCAGAACAAATATGATGTTGCATGTATAAATACTGTCTATCGTTAAAATACGTCTGCCTTACTACATTATCAAAAAGATTCCCTAGTTCTTAAGCAAATGCTCATACGTATTCGTGAATTTGAAGATTAAGGGTACTAGTGTACAGAACTAATCTTACATAGCTGGTGTTTTACAAAAAAATGCCTTTATTAGTTTGATAATATAGTCTCTTCTTTGATATAATTTATTGTATTGAAGTATAAAACTTCAATGACTGTAAAACTTAAATGACTGTTGATCACACTGCACGAGTTGTCTGTCGCATCCCGGCTAATCCCATATTGAAAATAAAGCCAAATGTATACTGAAAATAAAACCATTCACTCTGTAGTAGGATGTTAAATTCATTAGCAAAACTACTTACGGAAACTTTTACTTATCATAAATTAAATCCAGTGAAAATTACTCTTTTCTTTTGTCAGTTTGAAACAGTAACAGAGATTAAGTTACAAGCCAGGTCAGGAATATCATTTGCTACCTGTAATGGCTTTATTTTATTTTGCTTTTCTGAAGATAAAATCTAATTTTCTCAGCTTTTTATATTTTTGCCTTAAACTGTTTGTAATATTAATAATTTGAATAGGATGTTTGAAGCTGTGCTTTTTGGTTAATTTCTTTTCATAATAATAATAATAATTATTATTATTATTATTATTATTATTATTATTATTATTAATATTATTATTATTATTATTATTATTATTATCATCATCATCATCATCTTTCCAGCTAGCAAGTTTTCAATATCTTTGCTTCACTGGATAGGACTTTATCAAGTTGTTATTTTCTTAGCACTTTGTTAGACTTTGTTTTAAATACAGGTCATAGAAGGGTTATTTGTGTGAATTTATTGGTCGGAAACTAATTTTTCCTTTTTAACTTTCATGGCTTTATTATTTTTTTTCTTTTATTTCAGAATCAGTACAGCCAATTTGCTTTAGGTGTAAAAGTGCCAGCAAAAACTTTAACTTCCATTAACAGGCGTCAATAATAAAAAAAGAAATCAACAACCTAGATGCTACCACCACTTTAATCCACAAAATGCAGCAACTTCTCTCTCTCAAGGAAATTCATTATATTCGAACTGAGAATATGTTCGAGAATCCTGCAACAAACCGATGTTAAGGATATTGGTCTGTAATTATGAGGATCCGTCCTTCTACCCTTCTTATATACAGGCATCACCTGCACTTTTTTCCAGTCACTCGGGACTTTAGGGTAGGTAAGAGATTCGTGATAAATGCAAGCTAAGTAAGGAGCCAATGCAGTAGAGTACTCTTTGTAAAACCGAATTGGAATCCCATCAGGACCTGGCGATTTATTTATTTTCAACCCATTCAGCTGCTTCACAACTGCAGGGATGTCTATCACTATGTCCTCCATACGGTAATCTGTACGAGACTCAAATGGCGGTATGTTTGTACGATCCTCCTGCGTGAAAGATTTCTCAAATGCTAAATTTAAAATTTCATATTTTGTTTTGCTGTCTTCCGTTGCCAGGCCAGACTGATCAGTGAATGACTGGGTGGAAGCCTTCGACCGGCTTACCGATTTTATGTAAGACCAGAATTTCCTTGGGTTTTCAGCAAGATCTTTTGCTAAGGTATGACGGTGGTAGTGGTTGTATGCTTCACGCATCGCTCTTTTTACAGCAGCACGAATCTCTACTAACTTTTGCCTGTCCTCATTCTCCCGATCTTTCTTGTACTGCGAGTGCAACTGTCTTTGCTTCCTGAGCATTTTCCAAATTGCGCTGTTAAACCACAGTGGGTCTTTTCTGTCTGTAACCCACTTTTTTGGCACATACTTCTCCAATGCATGATTTACAATGTGTTTAAAATTTGCCCATAATTCTTCCACATCCATTGTACCGGAAGTAAATGAAGTCAATTCATTTACTAAGTGGGATGCTAACAACTGCTTATCTGCTCTTTCTAGTAAGAATACTCTCCTAGCCCTCTTGACCGACTTTTTAACTTTCGAGACCATAGTCGTAATGACAACATCATGATCACTAATCCCTGTCTCAACACTGACACGGTCAATGAGGTCTGGTCAGTTCGTGGCTACCAGATCTAAAATATTTCCATTATGCGTTGGCTGTTGATTTAGCTGCTCAAGACAGTTTTCGGATAATGTGTTCAAAAGTAATTCACACGACGGCTTGTCTGTACCACCCGTAACGAATCCATAGACATCCCAGTCTATACTAGGTTCGCCTCCAACTAATATAGCACGATCCGGGTACTTCTGCGATACAGAGTGTAGATTCTCTTTGAATGATTCTACAACTGTCACGGTGGAACCTGGTGGCCGGTAATAACACCCAACAATTAACTTTATTTCTCCTAGCCCTGTTAAACGTATCCAGATAACTTCACAATCACACTCTACTTTGACCTCAGTAGACACAATATTTAATCAACTGCAATGAAGACACCACCTCCTACAGTGTCTAATCTGTCTTTCTGATAGACGTTCCAACCCTCACTAAATATTGCATAACTTTCTATCTCAGGGTTCAGCCAGGTCTCATTCCCGAGAATAATTGCGCGCCACACTCTTCCTGTACACTGAGCACATCCTGATTTCCCTGCCTGCATGTCGACTGGTGAGTGTTCGTCAGGACACCTCGCACTACTGCCTAGCCTAAAAAAAAAACCCATGTGCATGCCACAAGTACTCTGCTACCCGAGTAGCCGCTTCCTTTGTGTAGTGCACCCCTGACCTATCTAGGGGCGTCCTACAATTCCCCACCCAATAGCGCAAGTCTAGAAATCTGCAGCCAAGACCATCACAGAGTCGACGAAGCCTCTGGTTGAGACCCTCCACTCGGCTCGAAACCAAAGGACCCCGATCCACTCTGGGAATGATGCTGCAAATAGAGAGCTCTGCTTGCACCCTGCATGCGAGGCCAGCTGTCTTCACCAAATCCGCCAGCCACCTGTACAAACTGAGGATCGCCTCAGAACCCAAGCGACAGGCATCATTGGTGCCGACGTGAGCAACTACTTGCAGATGACTGCACCCCATACGGTCGATAGCCGCTGGCAAGACCGCCTGCACATCTTGGATGAGGCCCCCCATCAGACAAACAGAGTGCACGCTGGAATTCTTTCCAGCCCTGTACACTATTTCCCTAAGGGGCTCCATCACCTGCCTAACGTTGGAACTCCCAATAACCAGCAAGCCTTTGCCCCCATGTGCCTGCTTAGGCCCTGCAGAAGAAGCGGCCACCTGCCCACTGACAGGATGAACGGGCGAGGCCAGCCTCCACATTGACCCTCCGAATTAGACAATTGTTACAAACAATCAGACAATGTAAAATCCGGGATGGAACGGTATTAACAATATTTTGAAAGGGAAAGTTGCCACTCACCATATAGTGGAGATGCTAAGTCGCAGATAGACATAACAAAAAGACTGTCACGAATAGAGCTTTCGGGCCTATGAGGCACACTTACATATGCGCACACAAAACTCACAACTCACACGCACGACTCCAGTATCGGGCAACTGTCCAGTACAATTTTCATAATTGTTACAAACATTTGTTTGAATGTGTCCCGGCTATTAACACATTTCCAGATGCTCTTTTCAATAAGGAAAGGCAATAAAAATCTCTCTTTCATCTGGCAAAAAAGTTCTTTTCATTGGAACATTCGCTCAGTGATCATCTGGCTGGATTAATCTTTTTTGTTTTGGTCAGCCTTGTCATTAGTGTAGTGTGTCCAGATGTCATTTGTGTTTAACAAGAACAATATGAGATCAACAATTGGGTATTGTTGTACGCATGTCAGTTGAGTAAACAGTGCATTCTTGGGTACAGTCAGTATGGAAGATTTGATTCTGACCATTCAGTTGTAGTGCCTCTCACTCCATTTTAATTCTTTGATATATGGTTTTATGAAGTGTATCAAAAGCTCATGAAAGATCTAAAAGACTGCTACATTAATTTCTTACAACTTAATGATATTAGGCATGATTTGATATATTCATATATTGCTGTGACTAGTATTTTTGTTTTTCTATAATCGTACAATTGGCTTGATATTAAAGAAGTTATTATATGAAGCTTTCTAGTGTGCTGTGAAATAATTTCTCATTATTTCATAAAATGATCTTAATTGGGATGGTTTTTGATTGGTTATTGGTGATCTGTCTGCTTTGATGCAGCCCACCATAACTTTCTTTCATATGACAATCTATTCAGTTCAAAGTAGCACCTGCGCCGAACATTCTCAATTACTGGTCATACATATATTCAAACCTATGTCTACTGCTACAATTTTTGGCCTCTTTAGATTCCTCTAGTAACATAGAAGCTGCTCCATTATAGTTTTGTCTTTATTTTGGTTTACTCTCAGTTCATATTTTTTGTGCTCAGTAGAGTGTTCATCTCATTCTTCACATTTTCACAGATGATTGCAGTGGCATCAGTAAGTCTTATCATTGATATCCTTTCACTCAGAATCCTAGTTCTGAACATTTCGCTGTCTTTAACTTTTTTTTTATCTGAGCATACCCTTCTTCTTCTCTACTTTTCTGAGCTGTCACTGTAATTCTCCTAAAGCTCTGTCAAATTCTGACTTACTTCCTTAGATTCCTTATCTCAAAATCGACATCTATTTCATCTGTCGTAATAGCAAATAGTTCCTGCCTGTAGTAGCCACCCTCAGTGTTGTCTTTCCACATATTTTCTCTTTCCTCTGTGTTTAACATTGGAACTCCTTTTGTTCTTTAATTATGGATGCTTTGCTTTTAAATTCTCTTCAAATTATTGTGTTTCACTGTTTTTTGTACTTCCTAAGACCATGTCCTTTTCAACTTATTCACATTTCTCCTGTGGCCACTTTTCTTTAGCTTCCTTACATTTCTTATTGATTTCATTCCCAAGTTACTCAGATTGCTGTATTTCTGTCTTTTCCTGAACATCTTTTTTATTTCCTACTTTCGTCCATCTGTTAAAGCACTTCTATTGTGATTACTGTTTTTTAATATCCAGTCCTTGTCAACTGAACTACCTACTGTACATACTCATCATTGCTGTACCTACAGCCTCAGAGAACTTCAAACATCATTTCTCAGTAATTTGTATCCCACTTCTATATACATTGATTCTTCCTAATGATCCTCTTAAACTTCAGTATGCGCCCCTGCGTATGTCTTGCAATCCAATATCTGGTCTTGTAGGCTCTGTCTCATCATTATTCAAGCTAACCGGCATCTTCCGGTGTCTCATGGCCTATTCCAATTATACCAACTCCTTTGTGATTGCTGAAAAGTGTACTCGCTGTTAATAGTTCAAACTTCTTGTTAAACTCGAGCAGCCTATGTCTTTTTCTCATTCCTATTGCTGATGTTCAGTTTTTGCATAACTCTGCCTTCTATTCTTTCCCCTACTATTGTCTTCCAGTCCCCCAGAATATTAAGTTGCATATCACTTTACATATTGAGTCATCCTTCCAGTTCCCACGCATACTCTCTGGGTCATCATCATATGCTTGTGACATCAGTATGTGTAATTGACATACAATCGTTGGCTTTAGTTTGATTTCAGTTCTGATGAGAAAGAAACCTGTCACTGAACATTTAACACTAACTTATTATTTGTGCCACCTTCCTATTCATAACAAATTCTACTCGTGTTGTACTGTTGTCTGCTGCTGTCGATATTACCCAACATTTGACTGATGAACAGTGGCAAGCGGGACTAAAATGTAATATATATTGGAAAACTGATTAAAAATTGCTGCTTAAATAATTAAAAGGTAAATTTTGAAAGAATAATTGAAAGAAATTGGAAGGTACACATATCCTGAGTGAACTTTAACTGGCACTAATACCAACAGATCTTTAATATTCAATACATTTAAGATCAACATTCACAATTTAAATTTATGTACTTCTTGCTATCACCATTGCGCACAGAGTTGGTTATGACGATCGCCCCTCCTCTGCTCATGCAAATTTCTCATTTGCTTCAATTCTCTTGATGCAGGATTCTTGGTGCGTCGCAGAATGATGAACAAATGGTTGTTTAATAAACTTCGTCTGTCAAATAACTTTTATAACACTTCTTTAATGCCCGTTTAGAATATACATTTTCCCTACGTCCCCCCGCTACCACTTACAGAGACAGATTTTTTTAACAATGTTAACTCGGTGGAGCTTGTAATATGTCGGCCCACTATCACTTCTAGAGACGAACAGATTTTTTAACAATATTAACTCGGTGGGACTTGAATTAGTCCACCCACTATCACTTACAGAGAGGAACAGAGTGTTTTATCAATATTAACTCAGCGGAACTCTTAATATGTCCACCTGCAATAATGAATACAGATGAATATAGAGAAATTAAAAAATTGAACATATATCTACTTGTTTTGTTTCCATTCCATTGTTATCTATGGTACAAAATTATTATTATTTTATATACACACATCAAAAAAAGTTTTGCATCACCCCGGTTCCCAGAACTCCTGAAGATAGACGTTGACTGTGGATATTGTATCACAAACACAGTCCCTTTGACTGTTCAGGGATGTCACTAAACCTGCCCAAAGATGTAAACAACCATGCACGAGCAGAGCCTATTAGACAGAAGGGCTCCAACAGCTGATCAGTTCCAGTCGTTCCACCAGGAAGGAGATACACGGCTCATGTTGTCTCTAGTTCAACTATGCCTATACGGTCAATACCATGGTTCAATCGTGTCCGCATTGTTACTTTGTGCCAGGAAGGGCTCTCAACTAGAGAAGTATCCAGAAGTCTCAGAGTGAACCAAAGCGATGTTGTTCAGACATGGAGAAGATATAGACAGACAGGAACTGTCGATGACATGACTCACTCAGGCCACCCAAGGGCTGCTACTGCAGTGGATGACTGCTACCTACGGATTATGGCTCAGAGGAACCCTGACGGGAATGCTACCATGTTGAATAATGGTTTTTGTGCAGCCACAGGACATCATGTTACGACTCAAACTGTGAGCAATAGGTTGCATGATGCGTAACTTAATGCCTGAATTCCATGGCGAAGTCCATCTTCGCAACCACGACACCATGCAGCGCAGTACAGATGGGCTCCAAAACATTCCCAATGGACTGCTCAGGATTGGCCTCACGTTCTCTCCACCGATGAGTGTCGCATATGCCTTCAGCCAGACAATTGTCGGAGATGTGTTTGTAGGCAACCCAGCTAAGCTGAACACCTTCGACATACTGTCCAGAGTGTGCAGCAAGGCGGAAGTTCGCTGCTGTTTTGGGGTGGCATTATGCAGGGCCGATGTATGCCGCTGGTGGTCATGGAAGGAGCCAAAATGGCTGTATGGTGCGTGAATGCCATCATCTGACCGATAGTGCAATCATATCAGCAGCATATTCGCGAGGCATTCGTTTTCATCGTTGAAAATTCGCACCCCCATCATGCACATCTTGTGAATGACTTCCTTCAGGATAACAACATCGCTCAACTAGAGTGGCTAGCATGTTCTTCAGACATGAATCCTATTGAACATGCCTGGCATAGATTGAAAAGGGCTGTTTATGGACGACGTGACCTACCAACTGCTCTGAGGGATCAGCACCTAATCACCGTTGAGGAATGGGACAGTCTGGACTAACAGTGCCCTGATGAACTTGTGGATAGTATGCCACGCCGAATACACACATATATCGATGCAAGAAGACATGCAACTGGGTATTAGAGGTACTGGTGTGTACAGCAATCTGGACCACCACCTCTGAAGGTCTCACTGTATGGTGGTACAACAAGTAATGTGTGGTGTGTGGTTTCATGAGCAATAAGAAGGGTGGAAATGATGTTTGTATTCAAAAAGATTTCGGGCTTGCAGTCGGTCGTCATTAGCTTCCATCCACGATATTTTGACTGGACAACTGCCAGCCATCCTCAGGTGAGTCATCGAAGACTGACGAAGACACCCTCCGTTCCGCAATATATAGCGTGCAGCGAGTAATCAGCGCATGTGTCAAAATCGTATTGACACACCACCCGCCGGCAGCGCCCTCGCTGGTGGAACTGCAGAACTCAGCTGTCTTCGGTGTTGTCAATTGCCGCGGCCATTGGAGTACTCTGATGACTTCGTCTGCAGCAGATCTTAGAGATGACAGGGTTCCACACATTATCTACCTGGTAGCCATTGTCACGGTTCATAAGATTGTCTGTCATGCGAGTTTCCACCGATTCTTTTATGGCAGAGTCCCAAAAGGATGTTGCTGTGGCCAAAATTGTTGTCTTGTCATACTCCATTGAGTGTCCAGTGGAAATGCAATGCTCAGCAATTGCAGACTTGCTAGGTTGCAAAAGGCGAGTACAGCGTTGATGTTCAGCGCAACGTTGTTCCACTGTTCGCAATGCTTGTCCTATATATGACATGCCACACTGACAAGGTATTTTATAAATTCCCGCCTTCCACAATACCAGATCGTTTTTCACTGATCCCAGCAGGTCGGAAGTCTTCGATGGTGGACAGAAAATCACTTTCACTTCGAAACCGTGGAGGATTCTTGCAATTTTGAAGGAAATGTTGCCAACAAAGGGAAGAAAACCTAAAGATTTAGTAGACGTGCTCTCTTCTTTCTCTGCTCCCTGATTCTTTGGCTTAATTGCAAGTGCCTTGCTAATTTTCCATGTAGAATATCCATTCTCTTTGAAAACCCTCTTCAGGTGGGCAAGCTCTTCAGGCAAACTATCTGCTTCTGACACTACATGAGCTCTGTGTACAAGTGTTTTAAGTACACTCATTGTTTGCAATGGGTGATGGCAGCTGGACGAATTTAAATACAAATCAGTATGTGTGGGCTTCCGGAAACTGAATGCCCCAGAGAGCCATCACTCTTCCGTCTAACTAGCACATCCAAGAAAGGGAGGCAACCATTTTTCTCTAATTCCATGGTAAACCGAATGTTCTCATAAATGGAGTTGAGGTGATCTAAAAACTCCATTAATTTGTCTTCTCCATGAGGCCACACTACGAAAGTATCATCCACGTACCTCCACAAAACAGTTGGGTTGAGGGCTGCTGATTGAAGTGCTCTCTCCTCAAAATCCTCCATATTATCCAATGCTTCATCAGCTATCCATACAAAGTTGTTTCACTGTTAATGTACAGCTAACACTGTTGGGAAAACAAACCCAAGACAGAGTCGAGCAGTACTGAATGTAAGCATGAAGGTGAAGAGTAAAATGGGTACTACGGTTGTCAACAGCCAGTACCATGAGTGAGTGAAAACAATGCACACAGCACATATCATTGACATTTTCATTGTTGTGCACTGCTTTTGATGCAATGCAGATGCCAAGGTAATGGGGGCAAGAAACCAAACAAGATGCAATAACTCTGTAACAAGCCACTGGAAACCTAATATCAAAATACTCTGGTAGTATACCCAAACAACTTCTGAAAGTTTGTCAGTGGATTCTGGTTCGCCCTGTATAGTGGTAAGACTTAGATTCAGAAGACAGATTTGAAACTGCAAAACATTTTCAGTTGTAAAGTGTAGACAGAAGATGAGGAAATTGCAGAAAGTAGAGCAGTTAGGAGATGCAACCTGGATAAGTGGAAACAAGCAGAAATCATTGAAAGTTTTGGAGAGAGCATTAAGCAACAGCTCACTGAAGTGGAAGAAATGAATACATTAGATAATGATTGGGTAGGCTTGATAGATAAAATAGTAAAGGCAGCAGAGGGACTCTTTGAATAAAAGTAAAGACTCGGGGTAGAAATCCATGGATAACATATGAAATACTAAATTTAAAAGTGATGAAAGCAGAAAATACAGAAATAGAGCAACTGAATAAGGTGAAAGGAATGCAGACACATAGAAAATGAGGCTGACAAAAGGTATAAATTGTCAAAGCAAGAACTTCTAGAAAATAAATACAAATCTGTAGAAGCATGAATGATTATAGGGAACATAGATGCTGCATGTAAAAATATTAAAGACTGTGTTGGAGAAAAGAGAAGCAGCTATATGAATGCCATGAGCTTAGATGCCTAGTCTGTAATCCAAGCAGGGAAGGCTATAAGGCAGAAGGAGAATGTAGAAGGGCTATATAAAGGAAAGGAACTCGAAGACTATACACTGATCAGCCAAAACATTATTACCACCTTACTTAAAAGCATGTTGGTACACATCTCAAACGCAATTCAGCAGTGAGTCTGAGTGTTATGAATTCGACAAGTTCTTTATAGGTTTCCAGAGGTATGTGGCACCAGACACCTATGCACAGGTCACACACTTCCTGTAATTTATAGGCAGTTGGTTTGTGGGCGCAGAGCTGGCACCTGATACCGACCGAAATGGGTTTATCGGATTCAGATAAGCTGAATTTTCTGGCCAAGGTATCATGCGAGTTCACTATCACACTCCTCAAACCATTACTGCACAGTTCTGTCCTTGTGACATGGCCAGCTATCCTGCTGGAAGATGCCGTCACTGTTGGGGAGAACATAAAGTATAAGGAGTAACAGATAGCCCCTAATAATGTTCTTGTTGTCTACAGCTGTCAGAGTGCCTTTGTTTATTACCATGGAAGCTCAGGTGAATGCCTCCCATAACATAACACTGCTCCCACTGGCCTGCATCCGTGGTGCTCTGCATGTTTTGAGCAGCCGCTCGCCTGGACGACGGCCTATCTGGACATGACCTGGTTTAGCAATAAACAAAATTCAGTTGACCAGGCGACACAATTCCACTGATTGACAGTTCAACCTCAATGATCCCACGCCCACTATAATCATAACTGATGTTATTCTTGGGTCAATATGGGAACACTTAGGGGTCCCCTGCTGCAGAACACCACATTCAACACTGTGTACTGAACAGTGGGCTCTAAGGCACTTGTGCCTGCACCAGCACTGTATTCTGTCATCTGATCTGCCACAGATTGCCATCCATGCTGCTTTAGAGGGCAGGCATGCCTATGTTCTGTGATGAGGTATGGACGTCCAACTTCTTGTCGTACTTGTGGTTTCAGCATTCTTCAACCACTTTCCATCGATTCTTACAACAATGTAGCACGAAAACAGCCAACCAGCTTTGCTGTTTCTGAACTGCTCGCTCCCAGGCACTGGGCCATAACAATGTGGCTTTTGTCAAACTTGCTTAAATGGGTGGATTTCTTCATTTGCGCCACTTATCATCACTGGAATGATTCCCCATTCATCTCTTCTCCACTCATATACTTGTCTTATTGCTTCACATGTCCTCAGTGCCACCAGGTAGCATACCACCTCACGGTGGGCAGTGGTTATAATGTTTTTGCCAAGAGTAGTTATATTCCCTCAGAATTATTAAAATTATGCGAGAATCCACCATGACAAAACTGTTGTCCCTACTATGTGGTGCATGTGAGACAGGTGTCAGATTACAAGGAGACTAATTATTTATGAGACAGAAATGCTCCTCAGTACTTACTTTCAGGAGGCTAATATATATCCCTGTCAGTACACACGTAATAGTTAATCTAAAGACACTATACTAACTTTAGGAACTATTAGTTGCTTTCAGAGGGACCCACATGTAGGGTGAGATCTTTAGTGAGCAAGCCCTTCCTCCTCCTCAGTTTTATTTTTATATCTGTGTACTGGCAGTACTAAACATTTCGCTATTTGTGCCTCATAATTAATTAGTTTCTTTGATTGAATTTTCATTTGATACAAGATTACAAGAAGAATGTAATAACTGGAATGCAACAGAAGGCAGGTGTTGACAGATGTGAGTACTGCTAAACCTTCAGTTTGTGTCATGGTTGCAAAACTTCAACTCGAACAAAGGGTGGAAGTTAACCTGGGATGGATCATTTTGGATTCTGATGAAATAGAGGAACACGCTTGATAATACTGAACCAGTGACTTATCTTAAGAGATATAGTGAATAAAGACAGACCTACTTTTTTAAATTTAGGAAAATATTGTTACAATGTTGTCTCAGATTCACTTTTTGAAATTTTGAAATTATCAGGGTTCAGATATGGCAACAGAAGATTATCTGCAGCTTGTGCAGAATCCAAAGTGCAGTTCACTTGGAAGATGAATTGAATGATATATATATAATACATTGAAAAGTGGTCATAAGATGAAACAAAGGTAATATACACTGAAGCACCAAAGAAACTGCTATAGGCATGCATATTCAAATACAGAGATATGTAAACAGGCAGAATACAGCACTGCAGTCAGCAGACAACAAGGGTCCGGCGCAGCTGTCAGATTGTTTACTGCTGCTACAATGTCACATTATCCAGACTTAAGTGAGTTTCAACATTGTGTTATAGTCTGCGCACAAGCGATGGGACACAACATCTCTCAGGTAGTGATCAAATGGGGATTTTCCCATACAATCATTTCATGGGTGTACCCTGAATATCAGGAATCTGGTAAAACATCAATTTCCGACATCGCTGTGGCCAGGAAAAGATCCTGCAAGAATAGGACCAACGACGACTGAAGAGAATTGTTCAGTTTGACAGAAGTGCAACCATTCCACAAATTGCTGCAGATTTTAGTGCTAGGCGATCAACAAGATGTCAGTGTGCAAATGAAACATCATTGTTTATTGCTTTCGAAGCCGAAACCCCACTTGTGTACCCTTGATGACTGCACGACACAAAGCTTTATGCCTTGCCTGGGCTTGGCAACACCGACATTGGACTGTTGATGACAGGAAACATGTTGCCTGTTTGGATGAGTCTCATTTCAAATTGTATCGAGTGGATGGGTATGAGTATGGAAACAACCTCATGTATCCTAGCACCCTGCATGTCAGCAGGGGACTGTTGAATCTGGTGGAGGATGTGTAATGGTGTGGACATGTTCAGTCGGAGTGATATGGGATCCCTGATATGTCTAGATGAGATTCTGACAGGTGACATGAACCTAAGCATCCAGTCTGATCACCTGCATCCATTCATGTCTGTTGTGCGTTCCAATTGACTTTAGCAATTCCAGCAGATCAATGTGACCCCCCGAAATCACTACAGAGTGGCTCCAGAAACCCTCTTCTGAGTGTAAACACTTCTGCTGGTCACCAAACTCTCCAGACATGAACATTATTGAGCATATCTGAGATGCCTTGCAACATGCTGTTCAGAAGAGATCTCCACCCCCTCATGCTCTTATGGATTTATGGACAGCCCTGTGGGATTCATGGTGTCAATTTCCTCCAGCACTACTTCAGACATTAGCCGAGTCCAAGCCACATCTTGTTGTGGCACTTCTGCATGCTCGCAGGGGCCTTACACGATATTCGGCAGGTTTACCAGTTTCTTTGGCTCCTCAGTATAGTATAGTCTGATTAAATTGGGTATTGCTTATGGAATTGGATTAGGAAATAGCACACAAAAAGTAGCAGATGAGTCTTGCTGTTTGGGCAGCTAAACATACAATGATGTCAGAAGTAAAGAGACTGTTAAAATGCA
This sequence comes from Schistocerca piceifrons, assembly GCF_021461385.2. NCBI lineage: Eukaryota > Metazoa > Arthropoda > Insecta > Orthoptera > Acrididae > Schistocerca > Schistocerca piceifrons. The sequence goes on from NC_060138.1 coordinate 279,276,808, forward strand.
GACTGGAAGTAACAAGAAAAGCATTTCTGAAAAGGAGAAATTCTTTTAATACCAAATATAAATGTAAGTTTTAGGAACTCTTTTCTGAAGGTATTTGTCTGGTGTGGATCCTTATATGGAACTGAAAAGTGGACACTAAACAACACACACACAAAAAGAATAGATGCTTGTGAAATGTGATGTTACAAAAGAATGCTGAACATTGTGTGAAGATTGGCTATCTAATGAAGACATAATTAGTTGAATTAGGGGAAAAGAAATATAAGGTGCAACTTGTCTAAAGAAAGAGTTGTGTATAAGATACATTCCGATGGATCTGAGAATAGTTAATTTTGTATTGGAAGGAACTGTAGATGGTAAAAATTGTAGAAGGCGACCAATGCAATGCCTAACTGGAGTAAGCAGGTTCAAGTACACAGGTTGCAATAATTATGCAAGATGAAGACACCTGCACAGGTTAGATTAACGTGGAGAGTTGCAGCAAACCAGTTGCCAGAATGAGGACCACAACAACAAAATACATCCCCATTCTCCTTTACAAGTATTTTTGTGTGTTGTCATTTCTCCTGTTCATGGGATTATTTCTGAAAATTCTTAATTGTTTGTTGCATTGTAGAGAAACATTTATTCATTTGCAGCTCTGATAGTACTATTAGTTCTGTCATTTCTTTTTTATTAGAATCCTCAACTGTTTTGTTGAAATAGTTGTTAAAACCATTTTCTTGGGGTCTGATATGACCTCAACATTTTAATTCACTTTCAAATGTTTTGTTATTTACAATGAAATGAACACCCTTAGTTGCTTAAAGGCGTTGACATAAGTCAACGGGGACAGATGAAAATGTGTGCCCCGACCGGGACTCGAACGCGGGATCTCCTGCTTACATGGCAGACGCTCTATCCATCTGAACCACAGAGGATAGCGCGACTGCAGGGATTTATCTCTGGCACGCCTCCCGCGAAACCCACATTCTCAACGTATTGTCCCGCACTACATTCGTAGTGCCCCCGCGCATTATACTCATTACTCGCGGTGCGTTGCCGATTCCCGTAAGAGTTCGGGCACTGTTTGTGCATTCGCACAGAAGAAGAAAATGGTCAAGTCGCCGGTGAGCCTTAACTCTGTGTCCTCGGTGGCTCAGATGGATAGAGCGTCTGCCATGTAAGCAGGAGATCCCGGGTTCGAGTCCCGGTCGGGGCACACATTTTCATCTGTCCCCGTTGACGTATGTCAACGCCTGTAAGCAGCTAAGGGTGTTCATTTCATTGTAATTTCATTCTAACGAGCTGCTTGGTCACCGATGGTTTCTGTTCTTTCGGGCATGTCCTATAGAACAGATACCATCTTAGTAAATATATAGTTATTCTCTGTGTCCTCAGTGGCTCAGATGGATAGAGCATCTGCCATGTAAACAGGAGATCCCGGGTTCGAGTCCCGGTCGGGGCACACATTTTCATCTGTCCCCATTGACGTATGTGAACGCCTGTAAGCAGCTAAGAGTGTTCATTTCATTCTAATGAGCTACTTGGTCACTGATGGTATCTGTTCTTTTGGGCATCTCCTAAAGAACAGATACCATCTTAGTAAATGTTTTGTTATTAGCGTGCTGGTCCTTATTTGTTTAATTTTTTTATAATTTTCCTAATGCCGTCTATTTTATTATTAATTACGTGTGTTAACATGACACTATATAGCGTCTTCACATGTTGATTGCACTGTAGGACTTACAATACATTGTAAAGTTGTTATCTACTTCATATTGTCTTATGTACACAGCTGACTGGTAAAACTGCAACATCAGGAATGAAATTTTACTTACTGTGCATATACAGTGTAATACGGAGAAAATGCTATTAAATATGTTTGTATATTTGAGGCTATACTGGTTGCAAAATATAGTTGATTGGTTGGATGATTAACGGGACCAATTTGAAATGCAATACACAGAACTGCCATCTCTGACAGCAAAAATGGTTCGAATCCAGCTGGAAATTGAGCTGAACTGAGCTGGGATGAAAGATATAGGTACATCATTCCATGCTGCTTCAACTCTGTCCTAGAATTCATCTGTCATAGTGGCTGGCAAGTGGTAGTATGCCAGTCTCTTGGCAAACCATGAGCAGATGTTTTCAGAGAGTGAGATATCTGGAGTATGCGATGGCCAGGGTAACAGTTGAGCACCCTCAGTATCAGGTAGGTCATGACAGGACAGTGTAGACAACATGTTGAAAGGTCATGAAGGCCTCGAAGGTAGATTGCAGTCACCAAACTTAAAGCATTATAAATGTAATTGTGACTGCTCAAATTATTGGCAGTGTGAATCATAGATGATTATGTTGAACACCGAATGGCGCCCAACAGCATCAGATCAGGTGTTGGGTCTTTATGACAATGGTGAATGCTATATGCTGATGTTCTTTTTTTTTTTCCTTTGGGGCTCCAAACATGAATATGTCTTTTGTGATACTGTACACATAATCAGGATGTCTGTGAAGATAGTAAGGCATGCTCCAATCTCTAATGTTTTCTTTGGGTGCACCACTGTCAGTTCACCTCTCTCTGCTGCCTTGCCAAAGCGGACTGCAACAATGGTTGCTGCACTGACTGTCCATGGTGCTCCAGGCATCCTTTCACTGTCCATGTGGACAGTTTTCTTGCTGCATGTGACCTCATTTCCTCACTCAGTCTTTGTGCAATGGATATATAATCGTGCACGGCCAACTGAAAACATGGTGAATTTTGTTTTATTCATCTCATCATGCACATTTGCAATCCATTTGGCTTGCATACAGGAGACATGTTAAAAATTTATAATACAGTTACAATAATTTTTACATTAATAAATAATAGCACTACAATAGATAATAACACTATAAGGATATTTCTTGGATTATGTAACACATTGTATCCATCTCAAATTTCCAGTTTGTCCTGCATGAATTCATCCACTGGGTAATAACACCTCACTGTCACTACCTCATATAGCTTTGTTTTAAGTGAACCTAAATTCATCTGGATCAACTTGTTCCCTTTAAATTTATTACAAATTTTCATTCCCATGTATTGAGTTCTCTGGGCATACAGTCTGAGGCAGCGGGTGGGGAGCATAAAATTTTCTTTGTTTCTAGTACTATGTGAATGGACAAAATGGTTTCCGTCAAATAATTCATGTCTGATATACAAAAATATAATAATCTCACATATGTATAAGAATGGCAGAGTTAATATTTAAAGTTTTCTAAATGATGGTCGACATGGTTCTTTGTGATTTGCAGTGCACATGTTTCAAATGGTTTTTTTCTGTATTTTTAGTATCTGCACTGAGTTTGTCTACCCCAAAAAACAATACCATACCTAATGGATTCGAAGTAGCTTATATATGCTACTTTTCGTGTGTCCATCAGAGTTGCAGTTTATAATATTTGCATTGCAAATGCAAAGCTGCTCAGTTTGTTTTTTGGGTATTCAATGTGTACTTGTCAGCTCAAATTTTTATCTACATTTAAACCGAAGAATTTGACTGAGTCAACTTCTATATTTTGGTTGTTGTGTACAATCTTAATCTGCTCACATTTTGACTGTTTGGTTTTGAACTGCATCCCATGAGTCTTAGATATGTTTAGATTCAACCCATTTAGCTGAAACCAAGTTTCTAAGGCACTCATCTAAGATTTGGGGATGTTTTCCAAATCCTGATCTTCAACTAAGACAGAAATATCATCTGTAAACAGAACTGATGGGGAGCTGATATTTAATGGTAAGTCATTAACATAGAAGAGAAATAGGACCGGGCCTAATATGGAGATTTGTGGAACACATTGAGAATAATTCCCCCCCACCCCCACCCTCCAGTCAGGAAAATAATATGCGCAATTTGAAGAGATGCTAACTCTTTACTTTCTGTTGGATCAGTAGGGTTTAAATCATTTTAGGGCACCACCACTAGTGCCATATTTTTCAAGTTTGTAAACAAGCAATGCAGGATTTACAGAATCAAACGCCTTTGTGAGGTCGCAGAAAATTCCTGCCACCTTATTTCTCTTGTCTAATGATGTACTTATTTTCTCAAACGTGTATTTTCGCCCGGGAAAAAGTATATTTTTTAAATGGGGTATCCAGGAATTTTTTTCCCTTGTCTGCGTACATACATTAAGACTCACAGGAATTACAGACATTGATTGTGAGCAGGCATTGATCCAAATCAATTGGGAAATTTGAAAACTTGTGCTGGATCAGGATTCAAATCTAGGTCTCTTGCTTTCTAGGCAGATACACTGACCACTGCACCATCCAGACATAGTGATTATCATATCTGGACGGACTACCCTAGCATGCCTTGCGTGAGACCTAAATTTTCAACTTACCCGTGCAGTACTAATGTTGTGCTCCCTTGCCCATTATCTTCATTACTCCATGGCATTTTGCTGACCCCTGCAAGAGATTGAGCTAGGTGTGCATCTGAACTGAAGAGATCGTTGGCCATCCTTGTCTGATTTATATATATGTGGTGTCTGTACTTTTGGACATGTCCAAAAGGACAAAAACACCATTTTGATCCAGCGGCCACTATGAATTAAAGCATAAAGGAATTGCAGGCATTGGCTGCGAGAGGGCACCGATTCAAATCAGTGGGGAAAGTTGAATCTTTGTGCTGGACCAGGATGAGGATAATGGGCAAAGGGCACTACATTAGTAGTGTGTGGGTAAGTTGAGAATTTGAGTCTGACAGGAGGCATACTGTGGTAGTCTGTGCAGTTTCGATGACCACTATGTCCAAACGGTGCAATGGTCAGCATATCTGCGTAGTAAGCAGGGGACCTGGCTTTGGATCCCAGTGTGGCACAAATTTTCAACTTGCTCATGGATTTTAATCATTATCTGTTCACAGCCACTGTTGTTTCACAGCAACTGTCTATAATTCCTTTGTGTTTTAATTCTTAGTGGCTGATGGATCAGAATGATGTCTGATCTTTCTGACAGGACAGGCACCACATATATTCTATGTACATGTTATCTTTCAACTTTGTTCATTAAGGCTTGCATCTAATTTCCAGTCCACAAAACATCTCGTCTCATTCCCTCTCGGTCACCGAAGCTAAGCGACATTGTACCCACCTAATACTTGGATGTGTGGCAGCTCAGGGGAAACCGGGTGCCGCTGGTTTTAAGAACATGCAAGTTGCCGTAGTGGTGTCCAATTAAAAGACTTCCACCTGCCCTTTGTGCTACATGAGTTCTTTTTGTAAACTCTCCATTTTGATAGCTCCCTCCACCCCCACCTTACAAATATGCACACATGCTTACATGTACACATACATATGTACGTATGTATGTACAACTGCACCCCCCCCCCTCCCCACACACACACACACACACACACACACACACACACACACACACACACACACACAAATACACAGCTAATGTAATTCTGTTCCGTACAGCTTAAGTATCCAAGGAGGATATATCTGTTCTAACATCAAAACCATCAACTTTCCCAGGTTTTTCTCATTTGCAACTACTCAAGAAACCATGTCCTCTAGTAAATCTCCGAGGTGGTCTTTCTGCCCATCCTTCTGATTAACCCACTTCCAAGAAATTGTGGAGTATCTGCTCATAACTCACTTAAGTCAAATCAAACTTTGAAATTCATTGACACGTCACCAAGGTTTCATTCAAATGATTGTATATGACATGTCATGTGACAATAAAGATTCTATTTTATTCCATTCTAAGTGAACTCTCCTTGAGGTCCTCTCCACACAATGGAGAGTCAGCTTCCATCACCTTCCTAATCCTTACATCATCACTGTCAAACCCTAAGACATCCCCAGGTCGCGGTTGCTACCAAGTCATTCTCTCTGTAAAACTTGCTCCATCCTCCCATTGACTGCCACATCCTCCAGCTCAACTGCTCACAAATTGTATAATATTAAAGGCATGGAAAAATATGTAAGTACTCATATGGTGTACCAACTGAAATTTGTTTACTGCATCTGTGTCCATATGAGGTGATCACCAACGCACTGTCAAAACGCATGAATGTTCAGAGAAGGAACTGCCACCTTGGGAACAGCAAGTATCCAGTTACTGAGCAAGTTTTACAAAATGACTCAAGAGACCTGAGTGCCTGCTATACCACACAGAAAATTTGGTTTTCCCACCTAACACTAAACTCCTTGAACTCAAGGACGGGAACTGGCTTTCCAGCATATCATGCCATCACTCTACCTTCCTGGACTTAATCTCTGTAACTGAAAATCCTCCTCCCTCCCTTTTTACTACATGATACTCACCAGAGACTGGCTTTATTTTATGAATTCATTATTTATTCTACCACATCCCAACCCTCAAACAGATTCCTTTCCCCCAACTCTTTCTTTTTCTTGCTCTCTTTCTTTCCTTACACCCCCTTTTCCCCTCTACACTATTTTTAATTTCTATTCCTCAGCTGGACTATTCCTTTCACATTTACATTTCCCTTCTTCTTGTGATCCAACTCTACTTCTCACCCCGTTGCCTAAATCATCTTTGAACTGCAAGAAACAGCATTCACAATTGTTTTCGAGCAACTGCTGTTTTTCCAACAGTAGTATAACTACATCCATTCACAAACATAAACACCCAAATGCCCACTTCCATGGCAAGACTATCTTGGTGACCTTCGCAACATGTGGGCAGATCCACATGTTGCCAAACTTGTTTCAGCTATGCTGCAGAAGTTTCTTTGGGGAGCCCTTACATATCTTCCATACAGTCCAATCTCTCCCTAAGCAGATTCCTTATATTTTGAACCATGAAGAAAGACATTTGGTGGGCATCGATTTGCTTCGGATGAAGAGGCGCACACTTTCATACCACCATGGTTCCTTAAGCAACCACAAACATTTTTTCCACAAAGACAGTGGCTGTCTTGTCTCAGTGGGATAAATGTGCAAACAGTTATGGTGATTACTTTTGAAATAATAAAGAGTTTACTTACTTTTTTCCATCTGTCTCATTTTAATTGGACTACCCCTTATATGTAAAGTAAGTATTTGGTTTGTGTTGTTATAAATAAATGTGTTATGTACAACCATCTTGTTCTTCTCAGAAAATTGTACGTATGGTCTTTCTCATTTCGGTTTTATTACCTAAGAGCTGGAACTGTAGAATCAGTACCAATTGCTTGCCTACTTTTGCATTAATATTTCCCATTACTATCTTGTCATTCATCAATTTTCGTACTTCTTATTAGGGATCTGAGATATGCTATTTCCTCATCTGATTGTGAGCTAGTTGATTTTTACAGAATATCTTTTTCTTGTTTTTAAAAAAAGGCTTGCTGGCTTGAGGATTCTTCAACACTTATTGTTTTTAAGTTTCTTACTCACAAGAAACAACCCAGATTTTGCAAATTAAACAACATGCAGCATATAAGGTCACTATTAATATTGTCTACCAGGTCATTAATGTGCAGCATGAACAGCGAGATTAGCAACATGGTTCCTTGGGGGCGCAAGTGAAGTTACATCTACATATGTTGTCTCCCCATCCAAGATAACATGCTATGCCCTCCTTACCAAGAAATTCTCAAACCAGTCACAAATTTCATTCACTGTTTGGACTTTCATAAATAAGTGTTGGTGTGGTACTGAGTCAAATACCTTTCAGGAATCAGAACATGCTGTATCAACCAGACTGCTTTGATCCATGGCTTTCAGAAGTTCATATGAAAAAGGCATGGATTGGGTTTCACATAACCATTGTTTCCGTAATCCATTCTGGCTGGCATGGAGGAGGTCTTTATTTTCAACGTCCATTTCAGCTCAGACTATGTTCTATGATTCTGCAGCAGATGAGTGTCAATGATATTTGATGATAGTTTTGTGGGCTATTAGATAAGATATTTTGTTCAAGTGAACGATGTTATATTATGGTTAAAAGACTGACTAAATCAGAAAAAAAATATTTGTACAATTTATTAAATTTTAGTAATTGTAGCTTTTCCTCAATGCTGCTGACACTAATATGTATATATCAGTTGTCTTTGTAGTGGTGCAAAGATTAAAGTGGACAGTACTCTTGGATTTTCCTTCACAAAAGAAGATTTGAAAGCGGAATTCAGCATTACTGCTTTTACTTAACGGCCGTCAGCGGCATACAAGTTAACAGGTTCAGAATGTATTTCAGTCTTGTGAGAGGTCTTTTGATAATATTCTGCTATGTATTCATTGAATGCTTCATACATTGCCCTGTTGACAGCCAGAACATTTTTTTCATTAGAATCTCTCTATCCATAACTGTATGCTTTGTTTTGTACCTATAATGTGTTAGTCATTGTTCTTTAGAAGTCTCTTTACAGAGACTGCATACTACAGATGTCCCTGGCATTACAAAATGTTTAGATGCATGTGTATCCAACACTACTCAGTTATTATTCTAAACTTGAGCCACATTTCTCCTGCCCAGAGTTTGTTGTTTCAACTTCCTCCATGGGTATGACACTACAGAATCTGTATATAGTTTACTGAATATGTAAATCATTCTCAATGTTGAACAATCTTCACATTAGGTGAAGATCTACAGTTGGTTGATAATTTATAGACCAATTTCATTTTGACCAGCCAGTATTAGTGTATTGCTTCATTCTCCAATTAGGAAATGAGGGTACACTAGACATGATCCACAACAAAATAGGAAACAATCTCTACTTATAAAATTTTCCCATCTATATTTGAAATTACTTTTATTTTGGAGATAATTTTTGTTGTGGAAATTGCTATTCTGCTGTTTTTCTTCTTTATAATACACCAGACGTGTGGAAATTAAAACACATGTATACCTAATATGAAGCATGACTAAGTGAAATTGCAAGTGTGAAGCAAGTGACTGTACGAATGTATATAGTGTATACTAATGCTGGAAAAAGAGCTAATCCTTGAAAGCATGTGTGAATGCTGTTTCTTGTTATGACTAATCGTGCTCCACACATTGATCCACTTTAGGTGAGAGATTGCCTTTCCTGTATTAAAGTCCGGGAACATTTTCAATTATTTATTGCACAAGAACGAAATATTGTACAGGTGTCATACATATTGCATTTTGAAGAGAAACTCTGAAAGTTTTTTTTTACAGACATTCGATATGCGAACCTTGAGTGACCCGGCAGACGTCAATACGGTAATTGAATTCTTGCCATACCCATCCCAGCGTGGCATCGTCGACTGTGGCATTCGCTTCTCGTATTCTCTCCCAGAGCTCTGCTACATCACGTGGTAGAGGTGGTACATACACCAGATCTTTAATGTGTCCCCACAGAAAAAAGTCACTCGGAGTGAGATCTGGTGATCGGGGAACTCCAACACTCGGAAAGCCCACTTCGCACCTGAACTCACCATGTTTGCGACTAGCGCTGACCAAACTACGCTGTGGTGGTATACATGAGAAAAAAAAAGAACTTTCAGGGTTTCTCTTCAAAATAACTTATGTATGATATCTGTACATTGTTTGGTTCTTGTGCAGTAAATAATTAAAAGTGTTCCTGGACTTTATGTACATCCTGCATTACTACAGCCAGTCATTTCCATTATTATTATATATTATGACGAGTACGTGGGCAAGTGCACTTATGACTTGTCCATTGAGGGTTACATGCAAACTTAATTATCTATATAGGTAGTTCATTTACAGGTTTTGATGAGTAATTTTGCATGTATCAAAATGTGTGACATAAATGGCTATGTCATTTGATTTGATTGACTTCAAAATTTAAATTTTTTACACCATCAGGGTACCATAGGCCATAGCATTTGACATAAATTTCAACTTAATACCTGTACCCATTCCTGAGAAAATAAAAGAGGTCTTAACACATGGACAGACAGACAAACAATGAGCAGCAAAAAAGTATTTTTTTGTGATATAATTACAAATTAACAATTTTTGGATTTTTTTCCTTTATTTGTACTGTGAATTCTTGCTTCTTGTCAAATTTCATGGTTCTTGGCCAACAGAAAATATACTATAGATTTTGATGAGTGAGTTTGTGACTGTCAAAATATGTGACACAAATTACTGTAAGCTTTGATTACATTGATTTAGAAGGTTAAATTTTTTGACACTACCAAGGAACCATAGGTCTTAGTATTCCATATAAAATTCGACCTGATATTATGCATGCTTGCATCTGTTTTTTGGTGTGGTAGTAATGAGTATTTGTGATAAAAATACCATTTTTAAAATCTCTACCTACAAATTTTGTCCACCTCACTGTTTTACAACATAGTGTGTGCTTTTCAGCTACCTACTTTCTTGCAGGTGTCACATCCAGAGAGTCTTGGTACACTGTATAACAGGATTGGACGTCCAAGGAGAAAGTGTACTGTTGGTGTAAATTATTTCATATCACCATAAAATAACTATTCAGGTACAGCATGTTATTACATGCAGTATTATTTTATGTTATAGTATACTACATTATTGTGTACATTTAAAGATATAGTTATGTCATTCTGTGCAATTTTCTATGAGATGTATGTTGGGGAATACTGTTTTGTTTTAAAATATGTTAAAGTTTTTTCATTCGTAGATAGAGCAGGGAAACAATGATTGCTTAGGTACCTACTGCTACTAGTCAAATTTCATCTTTTCATTGTTTATGAGAGCCGATGTTTGGGGAGGGAGGTGTATAATTATTTTTGTATATTGCATTCTGAAAACAGATTTTATGTTTTTTGGTGTAGGTTTTAATGAGACACAAGGTTTTCTATGATACGTCAGTTGAGGTTTACCAGTGCTTATGTTACAGTTTCTCACAAAAAAGTCTTGTGTGGCATTACTGGCTTGTATATCTCCTAGGTTTTCAACTGGCTAAAGTAGAAAGGCTTTCTTTATTTACGCCCCATAGTTGCTTTTCCTTTTTAAAGTGTGGACGTTGTTTCTTTGATTCCATTGTTTGGAGTAGGTGACTGAAAGGAGTGCATGTTTAATGTAGTCGTGCATTTGTAGCTTTGATGATTATAGTAAAGTAAGAGAGTGAAACTGGGCTTGATATGCCAACCTGGTGTACAAATCACCATCAACAGTGTCTCATGCCCTCACTCCAGTATACACGATTGAGAGGTTCGGAGTTTTTTATTTTCACAGTGGCACAAATTCTGGTGATTAAGAACTTTATGCTAGCAGGCATCATTCCCTTGCTGGCCAAATACTCATGTTTTGAGCTAGCTATATTGAGGCAAGATTCACTGCACAAGTGAGCATTGGCAACTTCAGCTGTAGAGAAGGCCTAACTCAACTGTGCGACAGAAGCACTGGCGCTTGTATACTCTTATAACGTTCTCTGTTAGTCTTACCTGATACATATCTCCCACACTGTAGTGCTGTTGGTTGATACTACTGTTGGCCATACTAATGTATCTCTTTTAGTAGACAAATACACAGTTTGATAATGGGCGACATGATCACTTTGAAGAATGCAGTGATCCAATGTTTAAGAATTTGTAGAAATTAAAAAGTCTTTAATTGCAACTTTCTTGATTTAATTCAGTCACCAGTTTGGATTATTATTATTATCATTAGATTTTGCAACTTTCTCGATTTAATTCAGTTACCAGTTTGGATTATTATGATTATCATTAGACTGCTCCAGAAAAAGAAGGGATGTGCATATTTATGATTAATAGTGATCTAAAAAAAGAAAGGATGTGCGTATTTATGATTAATAGCTTCGTGATAATTTACAACAATATAAGCAGTAGTGTTGATTCACATTACCTGATAATCATTTGAGTAGTAAAATATGTGTCTTCTTAAAGTTAGTAAAAGAAGCAAATAAAAATTTTTGCCACAATTGGTATCATCACAAGAGATGAAAAACACAATAATACTATGGTGAAATCTCAGGGTTGCTGTTCGCACACTACCAATCACCTGCAATACAAACAGCTGAAGGGGCTTTGGTACTAGGTGCCATTGACAGTAAGCGCAGTTTACAATGGCATGTTACAAAGCTAGAGATAGGAAGTGTAAGACTCTACATAAGCCAAAATAGGGATGACTTAAAAATGTAATTAAAATACAGCTGGAGCAGAAGTTGTGTCCACAGTAAGGTATTAGTTAACATTACAAATTCCAGCTCTCAAGTAGGTACCTACAACATACATAGTACATTATGAAATTAGTTGATAGGATTAGAAAATATTTATGTACTAAAACAACAACACATGGAAAGTAGGCGTTTGGTATGAATTCATTCTGTTCTTTCAGAATTTTTTGCAGTGTCCCAGCACCCTACCAATAAATTCTCCGATTTGCTTGCATTTGAACCTATGTGATGAATCGCCTCATATCCCCACAAATTTTTACCTCCTGGTATTTGTGTGACGTGGTTGATTCCAGCTGTGGCTCATTAATCCTGTAGTTCAAGACCAACACATTTTTATGGCCCACAACTTTACATTCCTCTACATTAACTGCTAAGCATATCTGACAAAAAAAAATTAATCATTGTCCAGGAGACGACACACTGATACCATATAGCATTGCTCATAGCCTTGATAATTACCTGAAAACAGTCCACAAGTTTCTTCCCGTATGTCACTGCCAGCTGAAACCACTCATTGATGATTAGATTCCATAGATCTCCTCATGGCTACACTCTTCTAAAGTGTACAATTTCCCTTTCACTAATATTAATAAAAGAGGTTCTATTGTAACAAATTATATTTTAAAGAAATATTAATTCCTATATTTCATTTCTAAGAAAACTTTTATGAATTCAGTGACTTTTGTGGGCTTGACAAGAATTACAAATCTATCTTATATTAGCTTGGATGTAGGACAAATTCATATGCATTTCCTCATCTGACACCCTCATACTTCCATGTTTAACTTTTTTATATTAGTCATAATATAATATGGACTTTCACACAGATGCATAGTAGAAAATTGCAGCAGAACAATGTGTGCTCTTTTGCTTAGGTGGTGTAACTTGCCAGATAGAAATCCTAATGTTGCATAAATCTGATTCTTGTTACTTAAACTTTTATAGTGTGATTGTTCTTCATATCTGCCAGTTCCTTGTCTTCCACAAGTTGAAGTTCACAAGTACTGGGATTGATTGATTTCTTTATTAATCCGTGTAACAATTTACATTGTGTGGATTTTGTCAGCAAAATCATATACAATACAATATACCTACAATTTATACACATAAAATTAATATTTACACACATTTTTAAGGTATCTTACATTAGTTTTATATCCTTATGTAATTTTCATATAGTACTGAACAATTCTGGATTTCATATAATAATTTTTTCCTTGTCTATTACAATGCAGGCTACTTTAATTACACTACGTGTTTTAATTCAGATAGTCCATTACTGTGTAATAACTTTTATTTAATATTTTTTTTTTTAGTTTTGAACTTTCCAGTTGTTCCAATATCTTTTATATTTTGGGGTAATTTAATGGCATTGTACAACAAGCTCTGCTGAGTTTTAACTTTATTTTTCCTCTCTAGGTGCAGATTGTATCGGTTTCTAGTTTCATAGCTGTGTACTGAAGAATTTTTAATATAGCAATCAATATTTTTTTTACATACATAATACTTCGAAAAATGTATTCAAAGGGGACAGTTAGGATTTCCAGCATTTGGAAATGTTCAAGGCAGTGAGCCTTACTGCCACTCTTGGTTATTATACGAATTGCTCTTTTCTGTAATTTGAAAACTATTTGAATATTTTTACAGTTTACTCCCCAAAATATTATTCCATAAGTAATAACAGAGTGAATATAAGAAAAATATACAGATATGACACATGTAGTATCACACAATGCAGTCAGAATTCTAAGAGCATAGCATGCAGTAGCGATTCCGTTACTAAGTATTTTAATATGTTCTTCCCACTTTAACTGACAGTTAACATGTGTACCAATAAATTTTGTGTAGTCTGCACATTCTATAGTTTCATCATTCAACTTAAAGTTGTTATAGTGTGGTTTTTTGCAGACATAGAAGTTAACAGCATTTGGTGTTTTTTTTAATTAATTAGTCTTAGTTTATTATTGGATGCCCACTCACGTACACCGTTTAGTGTTTGTTCAGCTTTTTCTTTCAGTGCATCTGGTGATTTGTCACTGATTAGAACATTTGAGTCATCTGCAAACAATATTGTTTGTCCATGCTTGATGCTCTGTGGGAAGTCATTTATGTAAATGAGGAATTGTATTGGGCCAAGGACACTACCCTGTGGGACACCTATGTTTACATACTTTGGGTCTGAAGTATACTTTACAATATAGAAATATGTGAGATTTCAGTTATCTGTCTTGTATTTTTTAGATATGACTGGAACCACTTTTTCACAAGTCCCCTTATGCCCAGTTCATCTAACTTATTTAACAATATGTTGTGGTCTACTGTATCAAAGGCTTTAGTTAGATCAAGAAATATACCTGTTGTGTAGTTCCCTTTATCTAATGCTTCTAGAATGTGTTTTGTGAGGTGTGCTGTTGCTGATTCTGTGCTTTTCCCTTATCTAAATCCAAACAGGGCAACAGACAGTAAGTTGTATGTATTTAAATAATTCAATAGCCTATCTTTCATAATAGTTTCTAATATTTTTGCAAAGCATGAGAGTAGAGAAATTGGCCTATTATTTTCAATTTTTCCTGCATCACCTTTTTTGAAGAGAGGTAGTAATTTAGCATATTTTAAATAGTCTGGAAAGGAGCCCTGCTTGAAAAGGATTTGTTATCCAGTCATACTGGTTTATATGTAGTGTTGTGAATTATGCATCCAACCCCCCTTCAGTTGCACTAAGTGGTTATGAATCAGTAGCTGTATTTTGTTCAAAAATGGCTCTGAGCACTATGGGACTCAACTTCTGAGGTCATTAGTCCCCTAGAACTTAGAACTAGTTAAACCTAACTAACCTAAGGACAGCACACACATCCATGCCCGAGGCAGGATTCGAACCTGCGACCGCAGTGGTCTCGCAGTTCCAGACCGCAGCGCCTAGAACCGCACGGCCACTTCGGCCGGCGTGTATTTTGTTACTAACTGCACTTTCAGATATCAATGGAAAAATTTCAGAATTGCTTCTTCTGTTTTTTTTTCTTTTCCCAGTGTTGTACCTTGACTTTATCCATTAAGGTCTTAAGGTTGCAATTTTTTCAGTGGCAATCAGGAAATTTGTACCCTTATCTTATAGACTAACATTTCTCTTGTTCAGTATTTCAAATAAATTATAAAACAGATCTAGTGTTTACTCCAGAAATCATCTTGAAATTCATCCACAAACTGTGTTTTGTTTTCTTGTTCAAATAACTGTAGCATTGCATCCTTAGGTTCATACACACAACTGAGTAGTCTCCCTGTGTATAGCCACCGGACTTCTGAATGGAAGAGAAGATTACAATGCTGTGTTCCTAGCCCATCATATATTTGAGCAAAATGTCTTAACTTGAGAGGAACAGTACTGCACAAATGCTGAATAGATCATTCAGAGAAAAGTCATCACTCAAAGAGTTTATCACATCTCCATTTCACTGAAGAGGCCTGCTGTTAATGTAATTATTCATTTCAGTAGTTTTGCCCAAAACTGATTTCAAATCCTTTCTGATGTTGTTGTTGTTGTTTTGCTATAAGAGATTCTCTCTGTAGGTAGGAGCATAATAATAAAGTTTTAATTTCATTGTTTTACCAGTCTGATTAATCCTTTCATGGAACCTGCCATTGAAGGAACTGTGCATAGGCTGACGCACTTCTTCCATGAGGAATTCGTTGTCGCTCTGTATCCATTTATAACTTCAAAAATTTCTTTACTTTTGATAGTTAAGGAAATTCTTTGTGTTGGAAATCTCAGTCCTGCCAGACATATACATTAGAAAATTTGAGAATTGTTCCACTGACGCACCATAGCACAGTAAGCTGGTGTGATGTCCTTGTCTGCAGCTACAAGAGGTAACATATGTTTTGCAACAATCTCAGCTACAAAATAACTATTCTTGGGCTTTATCAGAGATCTTAAATTTCTGAGAGTCGGAAGTTTAGTCACAGAGCAGTGGTAGAGGGCTAAACAGAGCACATTTTGGGTATGTCATTAAAACAGTAGGACACTCTGTATCACCACATGTGAACAAGGAAGTTTAAATGCTAAATTTATATTTTTCCCCTATTGCAGGTATATTCTCTGTCACCATGCGAACCTCTTCATTGATAAATATAACAACAATGTAATAGTATGTAAAAATTATTTTTACCAACTTCGTGCACCAGAAACTTATGTGGTTGTTTTTTTTATGTAAGTTCAGACTTTTATACAGTTTAGTTGTATGTAAAATGTTATACAGTATCCATGTTCTGATATAATCAACCACTATGCTAAGTGAGTGCATAGTGGACTGTACTAGATGTTTTTGTTACATGATATTTATTTACGAGCTTCTTTAAATGCTTTGAAAATTTATTTGTACCTTAGAAAGGGATATTGTAAAAATTATAAAATTTAATATATGTGGAATTTGTATTTATCATTGTAAACAAATATTTTAATGAATGATCAAAAGCGATGTATGTGTACAAGCTGAAGAGGTATAAATTAAATTTTATTCATTGAAACAATATTCGTACTTTTTATGAATGGTCAAAAGAAATATATGCACCAAGTGCATATATGCTCAAATGGTATAAAATAAATTTTATTCATTGAAACAATCTTAGTCAAGAGCAGTGTACAGTTGTGATCATACATACATTTGAGATGTTGACTGGAATACACTGCATATAACTAATTCCTGGTAACAAAAAGTTAACTGCAGTTATATGAGTCACAGAGCACGTAATTGAAAAGGGAGTGTGACAGTGTTGTAGCTTATTCCCAATGCTATTTAATCTTTATACAGAACAAGCAATACAAGAAACAAAGGAGAAATTTGGAGGAAGAATTAAAATTCAGGCTGAAGAAATAGGAACTGTAAGATTTACCAACACCATTGTAACTTATCTAGTTGCATTTTTTGCATGGAATCATTGTCAGAGATAACAAAGTCCTTGAGAGATTAGTTATAATGTGACATGGTGCAGGTTACACAAGTACATGGTGCAGGTTACACAAGTACAACTCCAATACACAGAACTAAATCCAGGCTTAGTCATTGGTAAACAGCAACCAAGAATCTGGCCTATACAAATAATCTGTAGAGAGTCTGTGGAATATGCAAAAGTTATCTTGGGAGATGCACCCGGAGTGTAGTGAAGTAACATTGAACAATCTTACTAACCTTGTAATCTACATCTCTATCACTATCATTGGCATACGCAACAGTCCTCCCTGCCAGAAAATATCACATATGGATGGAAGCAACCCAAATTGTGCTGTCTCTGATATAAAGAACGGAATACTACACCAGATGCCATGGTTCAGGATTCCCCCAGCTCAATGTGTGTGTGTGTGTGTGTGTGTGTGTGTGTGTGTGTGTGTGTGTGTGTGTGTGTGTGTTTCATAAGAAGGCCTTTTGGCAAAAAACTTGCTTGTTTAGCAGTCTTACACTCTGTTTCAACATTGTTCAAATCAAAGGTATTTACTTCAAAAATGTTATTCTCGTAGTCTTATTTTCTCCTCATTTTCAACATTTTTTCCGGCAAAAAAATTATTTTTCATACAAATCTTTATTGACAAATAAAAGTGCATCTCTTAAATGCAGTGTAAATAATATTTGCCGGTAAATTGATGAGCCTGTGCAGCACAAAATGGCAGCCAAAATACGTCTGCACAGATTGTGCAACTAAATGATTCACATGGTTTAGGATAAAGTAAAGATCTGTAATCAAAATTAAATGTATGTATGAGGGCCATTTAATAAGTGATGCAACACTTGTTCCTCAGCCAATTTCAGTTGGAAAAATGCGGAATTTATTGTGGAACAATGTGGAGTATTTCTGCTTCAGCAGCTACAGTTTCACAAAGTCCTGGTGGTGTTACACATTGCCTTCAAAATGGCATCTGTAATAAATGTGCATTCCAGGCAGAGAGCTGTTATTGAGTTCAGTTTGATGGAAAACAAGAGAATTGCAAATATTCTTAGGCGCTTGAAGAATATCTATGGATACCTGACATTGAACAAAAGCACAGTGAGTCATCATCACAACAAGGTTGCACACACCTGTCCAATCTCCTGCGTGCCAGCCGGCAACAACAGCTGTCACTCCTGCAGTGTTGGGATGTGCAACAGATGCCTCTCTTGGTAGTGCAGACACACTCGCTGACCAGTTGGGGTATGCAAACCTGTGTGCCCGCTTATTCTTCACCATCTAACAGAAGACCACAAAGAGCAAACAATTGCTTGCACTTTATGAGGCTGTTCATGATAGTTTTTTGTCGAAAATTATCACAGCCAATGAAACATATTTTCATCACTTCGAATCAGAAACAAAACTGCAATCCATGGTGCCACACCAGCTCTTTTCCAAAGAAAAGTTCAAAGCCGCACCTCAACTGGTAAAGTCATGGCGAAGATCTTCTGGGTCCCTGAAAGGGTTATTCTGTTTGGTGTCCTCCCTCATGGTGCAATGATCAGCTCTGAAGTGTGTTATGCTGCCCTCAGGACATTGAAGAAACGACTTTAGCTTGTTCATCGACACAAAAATGCAAATGAACATCACCTTCTCCATGACAATGCAAAGCCTCACACAAGTTTGGTCACCAGACAGGAGCTCACAAAACTTAATTGGACTGTTCTTCTTCATCCACCTTACAGCCAGATATTGCACCTTTTGATTTCCATCTGTTTGGCCCAATGAAGGATGCACTCCACAGGAAGTGGTATGTGGAAGATGGGAAGTCATAAGGCCATCCTATTGAACTGAGATTATACTGAAAAATAGTGTTTTATAGCCATAAGAGTGGGGAATAATATGCTGTATTGTAACACTGAATAAAACTGACCTGCTTTCAGAAAAAAATTGTGTTGCATTACTTATTGAATGCCCATCATACATTATCAGAATTAAATTCTTTATAGTGTGAACTTGTAAAATAAATCTCCTAAAGAGCATTTTAAAACAGTGGCCATTTGAAAATGTAGATTATTTACCTTTAAATGTAAATGAAAAACAGCATCCATTTGTACCGAGTAATTCTTTTTTAAATCGTGTAAAGCAGTTTACAAAACATTGCCTCGGGAAATATGCATTTAAAGTTTTGAGTTCGATTTTTCTTCATAAAACTTCAGAATTTTTATTTTACCATTGATATCCTATTCCTGGACTATGCAGTAAACTATCCTCTTCTTTGAAGATCCTATTTTTTAAAGCACGAGTCTCTCTAGCTACAATTCTAGTGTTGACATTGCTCTGGAACAAGTGCTGGTCTTAACACTTCATGCATTTCTAGTGCCTTTTTGTGGCAAAGGAGAAAGCCATGGTGCCACTAATGTCTCCCATGACTTTCACATTATTCAAGACACTCTTAAATCCATGATTAATGTCTCGTGGCAGTGGTGCATATGACTCTACTAAATATTTTCCTATGTATTCAAATTTCAAGGTAGGGCGGTGGGAAACATTCCCTTCAATGCAGAGAGAAATGTGGAACTCAGCAATATGGTCATCGTTCTTTTCCGACTATCTCTTGTGCCGTTATCGGTGTAACAAGACTGTTGATATATGCTACAAGAAACATGAAATTGGGCTTCAATTAAGTTTATTATTGAAAATGTATAATTGTTTTATTGAATATATATATATTGTCCTTTGTCCTTAAATATGTCTGCTTGTGTCTGTATGTGCGGATGGATGTGTGTGTGTGTGCGAGTGTATACCTTTCCTTTTTTCCCCCTAAGGTAAGTCTTTCTGCTCCTGGGATTGGAATGACTCCTTACCCTCTCCCTTAAAACCCACATCCTTTCGTCTTTCCCTCTCCTTCCCTCTTTCCTGATGAGGCAACAGTTTGTTGTGAAAGCTTGAATTTTGATAATCAGCATATTTAACGTGAACATTGCTCTTGCCGTATGGCAAAACTAGGCGTCTGCAGTATCTATATTATTTTTCGTGTTCTTTTTATATTTTAGGCCATGATTTTCACTTACTGAAGCCTTACACATATTACTAGATCCAGATATGACTGGAGATATTTTCATGGAGCCTCCAGATGTCATTGTAGAAACAGATGAGGATTGAGGAGAGGAAAACGAGGGTGGGTAAATATCTTATTTCACGTACAATTCACAATTTTGAGATTAATGTGTTAAATATCACTTATCAGTGTTGAATATATGATTACAGGTTGCTTGATAATTTTATCATCTCAGCAACTAAGGGCTAATGCAGAAGTCAGACCTCCCAATAATGAAAGAATGGGCATCGATTATGATAAAGCCACTTTGCCTGATCCAGCATCACATTCTGTTCGGCTTTCAACCAGACCCTTCACTGTCAAAGATACTGAAATGGAGCAGTGAAAGAGCAGCAGGTCTGCTATAGTGAATAAACGATTGGAGATTTTTGAAAGGTTTATAGACAAGGAGATAATTCAGGATTAAGTTGATCAAACAAGACATTATGCATTATTTGTCAACTGTCCAGATTCAAATATAACAGCTGACAGAGATTAAAATGCTTCATTGGGATTTGCTTTGTTACTGGATGTAATATTCTGCCATCTAAAAGAGATTACTAGGACAGTAAGGATGACATGATGAACCAAGCTGTGTGTAAATTGATGAGGAGCTGTAGATTTGTACAAATCTGTCTAGCTTTGCGCTGTCCTGTTAACACCAAAATTTACCCTAACAATAAGGCTTGGAAAATTTGCCCAGTTAAGGAAACACTAAAAAAGTGGTGTAGAGATAATTTTGCATGTGAAGAGCATATGGTGTATGACAAACGGATGGTTAAATATTTTGGCTGTCACAGTTGCAAGCAATTTATTAGGTGTACATCAGTATGTTTTGGGTACAAAATATGGAGCCCCACCATTACGAATGGCTATTTAGTCAACTTTGAACTTTACAGGAGAGAAAATCCAAAAGCAAACACAGAGTATGTGAAAGTCTTTGGCAAAACAGTGAGCCTTGTATGATGTTACTTGATGAAATTCCAGCAGAGAAGTTATATTATACATTTTTCATGGATAATCTGTTTTTTAGTTCTGCACTTTTCTCATTTTTAAAATTCTCTGAGTGTTCAGCCATTGGAAGTATAAGAGAAAATTGAAATTCCAAAAAACTTTCCACTTTGGCTATCTTTCCCAGAAAGATTGTGGGTACTATGAAACAGTACTTGAGAGAAATGATGTCTGTTGGATGGACAATGCAATAGTGACAATGATCTTCTCCTCATGTGGCACCCAACCTGTTGGTATGGTTAAGAGGTTATCTCAGAAAACAAAGCAGAATGTGGCAATGCTGAGGCCGGGAGTAATTGAAAATTATAACATGTACATGGGAGGACTAGATCAATTGAACCAAAATCTGGGATGCTACTGAATTGGAATTCATAGCAAGAAATAATATTGTCCCCTGTTGATATGGATCTTGATGTAGCCATGCAGAACAGGTGGATTCTGTATAATAAAGCACGTACATCAAAAATTTCTCAACTACAGGTCAAGTGGGAAATAGCAAACATGCTGTTATATAAGTCCCAGATCCCTCCCAAAGCAGCTGGATGACCATCTGCATCAAAGGCCTCAACAAATAACGAAAATGTGTACTGGACTTGGATTTGAACCCAGGATCTCCTGCTTACTAGGCAGGTGCAGTAACCACTGCACAACCCGGGACGCAGTGTTATCACAATTGATAACTGTGATCCCCCTTCAATTTATGTATACTGTTTCACAGCTGCTGAATGTGCATGGTGTCTGTTCTCTCGAAGGAACAGACACCCTGCATTCAAATAAAAAATAAATAAATAAATGAATAATTATAAGGGACATTCAAATGAAACCTGGCCACTAGAGTAAAGTAACGGTAACAATTTTATTAATTCAAAAATGTAGTTATACACAGTACACATACTGAAAAATAGTCACCAAAACTGTTGACACGTTTATCCCATTGCGACACTAGCTAGTTGATTCCATCCTTGAAGAAGCTAGTTGGCTACCGTCGGATCCAGGCCTAGCCCCATTATGGTGTAGACGGTGCCCATGCTAATACCCAGTAACCTATGGATCTCGTCCACAGTGATTCTGCAGTTGTCCAAGAGTAAAGCCTCCACTTCCACAACCATTTCCGGTGTGATGATGTGATGAGCCTGTCCAGGATGAGTATCGTCTTCCAGTGACTCGTGTCCCTCAAGGAATCGTTTGCGCCAATCCACAACACTTGAAGAACTTGGACTGTACTCACCGTGCACAGCCTTCATCTGTCAATACATTTCACGGCCTCCAACTCCCTCCACTGCCAAAAATCAAATTACTCCTCGTTTACTCGCCTGCATGTTCAGTAGTGGATGATAACATGTGTGACCACCTTCTCTTCAGTGTGAAACCACACTGGCGCTATGCAACATCAAACAGTGCGCACGTATCAGTTTCTCTACCAATAAATGGCACCACCATACACACAGTTACATGGTACCACCTTACATGTAAGGCGAAGGTAGACGCACTGATCCTCATATATATCTTAATATGGTCAAACCCTACCTGCATTGTGTGCTTATGTAAAGGCGGAATATCAGCTCCTGTAAGCACCTAGTGTTGTCATATGACATGCAATGGAAACATCTTAGACCTTGTAGCTACAATTAGGCCAGACCTTATCGACAATGTCAGTATAGAAATGGGGATTAGCAATCATAATGCCATTATAGCAACTATGAGTATGAGTATGGAAGTTAATAAATGAGTCAAGAAAGCTAGGAGAGTATTTCTGCTAGCTACATCAAATAAGCGGTTATTAGCATCTCACTTAGACAGTGAATGGCATCACTCAGTTCCAGTAAGGTGGATGTAGAGGAAGTTTAAGCAGATTGTAAATCATGGTCTGGAAAGTTACATGCTTAGTACATGGATAAAGCATGGAAAAGACCCACCATGGTTTAATAATGAAATTTGAAGGATACTGAGGAAGCAGAGGCTGTTGCACACACTGTTAAAAGGAAACACACAAATGGCAACAAGCGAAGGTTAGGAGAGGTTAGGGCGCCTGTGAAAAACAGCTATTCGTAAAGCGTGCAGCTACTACTACCGTCACACCTTGGCAAAAGACGTGGCAGAGAAACAGAGGACATTCTGGTCTTATGTAAAGTCACTAAGCGGGTCTAAGGCTTCCATTCAGTCACTTGTTGACCAGTCTGGTGTGGCAGTTAAAGATAGCAGAATGGAAGCCGAAGTTTAAAATTTAATGTTCAGGAATTCACACAGGAGAATTGTACAAACATACCATTGGACAGACTCATGTATGGACGACAATAGTATTAAGCATCCCTGACATAAAGAAACAACTTAAACATTTGAAAGTAAATAAATCACCAGGTCCTGGTGGAATTCCAGTTATATTTTACAAAGAGTACTTTACGACATTGACTCTTTGCCTAGCTTGCATTTTTCGCAAATCTCTCACTCAGCACAAAGTCCAAGCAACTGAAAAAGGCACAGGGGACTCAGATATATAAGAATGATACAAGAACAGACCCGCATATTTACAGACTTAAATCCCTAACCTCTGTTCACTGCAGAGTCCTTGAACATATTCTCAGTTCGAATATAATAAACTTTCTTAAGCTTTTTAGTCTCATGTTTATGAATCAGCATGGTTTTAGAAAGCATTGCTCCTGCGAAACTCAGCTTGCCCATTTCTCACATGATATTCTGTGAACTACAGATGAAGGGCAATAGGCAGATTGCATGTTTATAGAGTTCCAGAAAGCATTTGACACAGTACCCCATTGCAAGCTGTTAATGAACATACAAGCATATGGAATAAGTTCACAGATATGTGAGCAGCTCGAAAGTTTCTTAAATGATAGAGCCAAGTATGTTGTCCTCGATGGCGAGTGTTCATCAGAGACGAGGATATCGTCAGGAGTGCCACAGGGAAGTGTGATAGGACCACTGTTGTTCTCTGTGTACGAGGGCAGTTCAATAAGTAATGCAACACATTTTTTTTCTGAAACAGGGGTTGTTTTATTCAGCATTGAAATACACCAGGTTATTCCCCAATCTTTTAGCTACACAACACTATTTTTCAACGTAATCTCCATTCAATGCTACGGCCTTACGCCACCTTGAAATGAGGGCCTGTATGCCTGCACGGTACCATTCCACTGGTCGATGTCGGAGCCAACGTCGTACTGCATCAATAACTTCTTCATCATCCGCGTAGTGCCTCCCACGGATTGCGTCCTTCATTGGGCCAAACATATGGAAATCCGACGGTGCGAGATCGGGGCTGTAGGGTGCATGAGGAAGAACAGTCCACTGAAGTTTTGTGAGCTCCTCTCGGGTGCGAAGACTTGTGTGAGGTCTTGCGTTGTCATGAAGAAGGAGAAATTCGTTCAGATTTTTGTGCCTACGAACACGCTGAAGTCGTTTCATCAATTTCTGAAGAGTAGCACAATACACTTCAGAGTTGATCGTTTGACCATGGGGAAGGACATCGAACAGAATAACCCCTTCAGCGTCCCAGAAGACTGTAACCATGACTTTACCGGCTGAGGGTATGGCTTTAAACTTTTTCTTGGTAGGGGAGTGGGTGTGGCGCCACTCCATTGATTGCCGTTTTGTTTCAGGTTCGAAGTGATGAACCCATGTTTCATCGCCTGTAACAATCTTTGACAAGAAATTGTCACCCTCAGCCACATGACGAGCAAGCAATTCCGCACAGATGGTTCTCCTTTGCTCTTTATGGTGTTCGGTTAGACAACGAGGGACCCAGCGGGAACAAACCTTTGAATATCCCAACTGGTGAACAATTGTGACAGCACTACCAACAGAGATGTCAAGTTGAGCACTGAGTTGTTTGATGGTGATCCGTCGATAATCTCGAACGAGTGTGTTCGCACGCTCTGCCATTGCAGGAGTCACAGCTGTGCCCGGCCGGCCCGCACGCGGGAGATCAGACAGTCTTGCTTGACCTTGCGGCGATGATGACACACGCTTTGCCCAACGACTCACCGTGCTTTTGTCCACTGCCAGACCACCGTAGACATTCTGCAAGCGCCTATGAATATCAGAGATGCCCTGGTTTTCCGCCAAAAGAAACTCGATCACTGCCCGTTGTTTGCAACGCACATCCGTTACAGACACCATTTTAACAGCTCCGTACAGCGCTGCCACCTGTCGGAAGTCAATGAAACTATACGAGACGAAGCAGGAATGTTTGAAAATATTCCACAAGAAATTTCCGGTTTTTTTCAACCAAAATTGGCCGAGAAAAAAAAATGTGTTGCATTACTTATTGAACTGCCCTCGTACATAAATGATTTGGTGGTTAAAGTGAGCAACAATCTGTAGTTGTTTGCTGATGATGCCATGGTGTATGGTAAGGTGTTGAAGTTGAATGACTGTAGAGAGATACAAGATGACGTGGACAAAACTTCCAGTTAGTGTGATGAATGGCAGCTAGCCCTAAATGTGGAAAAATATAAGTTATTGCAGATGAGTAGGAAGATCAAACCTGTAATGTTCTGATCAGTATTAATAGTCTCCTGTTTGATGCAGTCAAGTCATTTAAAAATCAGGGCGTAACATTGAAAAGTGATACGAGATGGAACGAGCATGTGAGAACTGTGATAGGGAATGTGAATGGTCGACTTTGGTTTAGTGGCAGAATTTTAGGAAAGAGTAGTTCACCTGTAAAAGAGATCACATATAGGACTCTGGTGCGACCTATTTTTGTGCATTGCTCAAGTGTTTGGGATCCGTACCAGGTTGGATTGAGGAAGACATCGAAGCAGTTCATTGGTGGGCTGCTAGATTTGTTATCGGTAGGCTCAAACGACACAAGTTATGGAGATGTTTCATGAACTCAATTGATTTGCTTGGCGGGAAGGCGACGTTCTTTTCAAGAAACACTATAGAGAACATTTAGAGAACCAGCATTTGAAGCTGACTGCTGAATGATTCTACTGCCACCAACATGCATTGCGCATAAGGACCATGAGGATATGAGAAACTAGGGCTCATATGACAGCATAAAGACAGTCATTTTTCCCTTGCTCTATTTGTGAGTTGGACAGGAAAGGTAATTACAAGTAGTGGTACAAGGTCCCCTCAGTCACACACTGTATGGTGGCTTGTGGAGTATCTATATAGCTGTAGATGTACATGTAGATATGGCAATGGCATTTATTTTGAAAATTAAAAATTTGATAATTATTCTTACACAGCATTTGACGTATTTAATTAGCCTTGAGCCATAATGAATCAAAAATACATAAAACAATGTTATGAAAAGGGTAGCAGCTGTTCACTGTATAGCAGAGTTGCTGAGTTGCAACTATCCTTTTTGTAATATTGTTACATTACATCTTGGATTTTTCATTGTTTAAATATATGTAAAAAGCTGAAAAAATTGTGGCACTAGTGGGTTAAAAATGATGCAGGACCAATTGTTGGCAATTTGGATGCTTACACTCGAAAACATGTCCAAATAACAGAATTCAGTGCTACGTTTTTGTTCTGAATATAGACACCAAAGAGATCTCTCCATCAAACTGTCATCAGTCAGGTATGTATACACATCAGCAACAACTTAAGTAACTTCACTCCTCATTTGTGGCCTGTAATTAAAAGGTCCCATTCATCTCAGCTTGTTCTGTCAAAAGCCAGATAACACAGCTCAGAAGACCCTGAATTACAAGTAAGGAAACACTACCCACAAATTAGCTTATTAAAATGCTATTCTAGTGATCAACTGCCAAAGAATTTGCAGCAAAACTCTAAAGTTTGAAACATTCCTAGCAAACATTGGGGCTCACACAATATAGATGCAGATAAAGATACTATATCACTGGCAGAGACTTTAATCATCCAAAAAATTGATAAGAATTATTACAGCTTTGTAAATGATGGGCATGACAAGACATCCTAAGGAATAATATATGTTTTCTCTGCAAACTAATTAAAACAGGTATTTCAGAACTATGATAGAACTATAAAATTATGAACCAAACATTTTGACCAACTGCTTAATAGCATATTTCTCCACCTTTGGAATGCCCCAGGGACACTTGCCGCTCTTTGTTGGGTTTGTTCTTGGCTACTATGGGGCCCTAACCTTTGCAGCACCTTTTCTGTTCTGTGCTGCATGTCTATCCTCTTGCTATTCCTTTTCCCCACCCTTGGTGAACATGTCTGGGGTGTTTTTTGGAATGTGTTCCGCATTTTCAGTGGCTGACATCAGAACAGTCTCACCATTGTTTTTTCATTCCTTTTTCTTTCTTTGTTCACCTTCTCCTGTCCTTCCTCCGCTTCAGCGTTTTTGACAGGTAGGGTTCACACATACCCCTGGTACAGGCCAGGCCCAGGGAGGGTGATTGTCTGAGCTGCTATCTTCCCAAATTGCCGATTGGTCCCTCTATCAGGTGTTTGGGAGGTATGGCCTGAAGTATGAACAATGACTTAAGGCAGGTGTGCTTCCTTCTGAAGGGGGCCGTCAGTTGGAAGGAGCACACCATCAGAGACACTGGCAATCATGGGGGATTTTCTTGCAGTGAGCTAATCGTCTTTACAGTCAACGGCAATGAAACGTAAATGAGTCTAACAATTCAAAGATACCCTCTCAGCTGCACCTTGTAGTTTCCTGTACTGAAGACAGTCAGCCCTTCACAATGGTCAATACATTTCTTATTCAGAAAGGTGTTGATGCAATTGCTGGCCCTGTGAAATCCTGCTCTTGTTTATGCAATGGTACTTTACTTTTGGAAACTACTTCTGATCCTCAAGCACAATAACTGCTTGCACTTTGTTCCTCCATAGCTATCCTGTTTGTGTCAAGGCCCATCAAGCACTGAATTCTTCCTGTCGTGTTATTTACACTAGGCTGCTAAATGGTCTGACAGAGGTAGAAATCCAAATGTACTTCTCTAATTAGGGTGTCATTGCCATCCGTCAGGCGATGAAAAAACGTAGATGCCTCTTTAGTGCGCGCGCGCACACACACACACACACACACACACACACACACACACACACACTCTTTTGATACAGTGGTTCTTCTGTCAAAGATCGATCAGGTTATGATGTTATCACAGCCAGACCATATATTCAGAACCCAATGTACTGCTATCAGTGACATCGTTACAACCACACTCGAGAGTCCTGTCAACACCCAGTCAAATGAGTGACCTGTGGCACAGATGCTCACGAGGGTGGTTGTCCGCCGCCTCCTCCCTGCTGCATCGACTGCAGTGGTGACCATGCCACCTCCTCCCGGGACTGTCCCTTGTACCTCAATGAGTGGGCTGTCCAGGAGGTCCTAGTGAAGGAAATCGTACCTTACCCAGTTGCTCACAAGTTGTTGGCTAGTCAGAAACCCTGTGTTCACCCTCTGGTAACTACAATACTGTTCTTGCTACCTCTCACTCCATGAAGGATGAGACATGCAACCTTAGATTTAGCACCATGGTTGTGAAATTGCCTGGGGTCATGGTAGCATCCCCATTTCCTCCTCCAGTTGTGCAACCTGCCACCAGACTTTTGCCTCATGGGACGAAGTCACCAGCTACACAACCGGCAGCCTGGAAAGAACAGAAGGAATACTCTCGTGAAGATCTACATCCCTCCAGTTACCTAATATCTGAGTCTTCCTGTGCTAACCAGAAAGGCACAAAGAAGTCAAACAAAGGCAAGTGGTCTTCTCCTTTGCTGACTTGAAGATCCTCTTTGACAATGTCGCCAGGCTAACCTGGCTAACCTCCGTGTTGCTGGTGCGCACCACCGACCATTTTGCTGCACTGGACTCTGCAGCCTGACAGCAGAAGAATGCCAGTGCTCCTGTAGACCTCACGGAGCAGGGTTCTCCTACCTCTGTGCCCTGTAGCAATGAGTCTTTGGAGGCTGGCACTCAGCAGCCACTGAGGTGACACCCTATCATATTTTCCTCGTCATGACTCTCCTCCAACACGTGAGGTGCCCTCTTGGCCAATCTTCCCAAACAACTTAACCTCATTTGTCTTAACACAGGAGCATCCACATTCCTTTCAGGCTCCACGCACACCTATTACCATTTGGACCTATCCTTTTGCACTGCCCTGCTTGCCCATTGTCTCAAGTGGTCTGTTGTCTGTGACACATACTTGAGCAACCGTTTCCCATGTGCTATCCCTTTGCTGACTCCCATCCCACCTATGTATACACTCAAATGGCAGCTTACTCATGCCGACTGGAAGCTGTATTCCTCCTTGGCGACCTTTGATGAACAACATTTTCCCAGTTGTGTGACCAGATGGAATATCTTACGAACTTTATCCTTACCACCGCAGATCGTTCCATTCCTCACACTTCCTCTTTACCACACCGTGTTACAGTCCCCCACTCGACTGAGGCATGCCACAACGTATTTTATGCCCAGAGATGTGCTCTCCACATTTTTAACCATCATCCTACAATAGCAAACTGCATGCACAGTGCCATCGCGTTCTTCAGGACAGCAAAAACCTAGCTGGGCTTCATTCACTAGTTCTATTAAAAGTTCCACTCCCTCTTCTGTCATGTGGGACAACCTCTGACGACTCCATGGGACCAAGATCCATTCCCCAATTTCCGCCCTGACTAGCAAATGTCATCAGGGAGCCTATTGCTATCTTCAACAACTGGGGTCGCCATTTTGCGGAGATTTCGAGCTCCTCTCACTATCACCCTGCCTTCCTCCATCAGCAACGAGTGGAGGAGGCTCAGGTGATACTCTTCTCAGAATCGTAAGAGTTTCAATGCCATCTTCACTGTAAGGGAGCTAGATCATGCTCTCACTTCATCGCAATCCTCTGCCCCAGGGTCAGACGCTGCTCACAGTCACATGTTTCAGCACCTTTCTCTTGCAGAAAAGCACTTCCTGCTTCATGTGTACAACTGCATCTGGGCAGAGGGCATGTTTCTCAGATGCTGGAAGTGAAGCCGCTGTCATACTCATACCTAAGCCTGGTAATGACAAACACCTTCCTCCTAGCTACTGCCCCATTTCTCTTACCAGCTGTGTTTGCTAGGTGATGTAACTAATCATTCATACTCAGCTAGTATGGTGGCTCGAGTCTCACAATTTACTAACCACTGCACAGTGTGGATTTCGAGCATGCCGTACTGCAGTTGACCATCTTGTGACTTTGTCCACCACTGTCGTGAATGGTTTTCAGCAGAATTCCCAGACAGTGGCTGTGTTTTTCGATTTGGAGAAAGTCTACATCACCTGCTGGAGGACTGATATCCTCTGTACTCTGTACACATTGGTCTTCCATGGCTGCCTGCCCTGTTTCCTTGAGGATTTTTTTAAAAGACTGAGTTTTCAAGTTACGTGTGGGTTCTGCCTTGTCGGACCCCTTTATCCAGGAAAACGGTGTGCCTCAGGGTTCTGTCCTGAGTGTCACCCTCTTTGCTATGCCATTAACTCTATAATGGCCTATCTCCCGCCGAGCATCTCCGGCTCCCTTTTCGTTCATGATTTTGCCATCTGTTGTAGTTCTCCACAGACCTGTCTCATTGAGGAGCATCTTCAGTGATGACTTGATCATCTTTACTAATGGGGCATCAACAGTGGCTTTCATTTTTCCATTGACAAAACCATTTATATAAATTTTTGGCAGCGCAATTGGTTTCTCCCTCCGTCTTTACATCTCGGGCCTGTTGCTCTTCCATTTGTTGAAACTACGAAATTCCTGGTGCTCCTGCTCGATAGGAAACACTCTTGGTCATCCCACGTGTCTTATCTGGCAGCCCGCTGTGTGTGGTCCCTCAATGTCCTACATGTCCTCAATGATACTTCGTGGGGTGCAGATTGAACCACCGTCCTCCATTTGTACCTGTCCTTTGTCTGTTCTAAACTAGAATATGCATGCTACATTTATGCATCTGCATGTCCATCACTCTTATGCCGTCTCAACATTACGCAACATTGTGGCATCCGTTTGGCCACAGGTGCCTTTTACACTATCCCAGTTGAGAGCCTGTATGCAGAAGTTGCCAAACTACGATTGTCCTACCACCTTGACTTTCTCCTCAGCAGATATGCATGCATTTGTCTGCCATGCGTGGCCATCCATCCTATGCCTCCTGTTTCGATGACTCCTTTGATCGCCAGTATGGGGTGTGACCTCCTGGAGTTCATTTTCGGTCCTTGCTCTGGCAACTTAACTTCATGCTACCTGCAACTTTCCCTATGGGTGTGAACCTTTCACCATCATGGCTTCATGTGGCTGCCCTCATTCACTTTGGCCTTCCTTCATTTCCTAAGGACACTATTCCAGCATCACTCCATCACCATCAGTTTCACTACCTTTGCATAGTATCTTTGTGTACACTGCTGGCTCTCGGACTGACTGTGGTGTCAGGTATGCATCCGTCATTGGCACAGACGTTTTTCAGTATCGGCTTCTGGAACACTGCTCAGTATTTACAGCAGAGTTCTTCACTCTGTATCAGGCCACACAGTACATCCAGCCACACAGGCTTTTCAATTGCATCACCTGCTCAGACTCTCTCAGCACCCTTCAAGGCTTGTGTTTGCTGCACACTGTCCATCCCTTAGTGCAAAGGGTGCAGGAAAACTGTCACTTGCTCACTCGTGATGGAGCCGCTGTGATGTTTATGTGGGTTCCTGGTCACGTTGGTCTGACAGGAAACGGGCACCTATGCTGCTGCCAAGGCTGCAGTCCTCGTACCTCAGCCCACTAGTTCTTATATTCCCTCTGATAATCTCTTGTGTTGCCGTCTGTCAGCAGGTGGTGTCACTTTGACATCACCACTGGCCCTCCCTTCATAGGAACAAGCTCCGGGCTACTAAGCCTCTCCCAGCACCTTGGACGAGCTCCTCTCAGTCCTTTCGCTGCAAGGAGATCATTTTAACTAGTTTGCATATTGGGCACTGTTTCTTTAGCCATCGCCATTTGTTAAGTGGTGCTCCCCCACCACTTTGTGCCCATTGCACATAATTTGTGGCTGTCCATCATATCCTGGTGGAATGCCCTCTTCTGATAATCTCTTGTGTTGCCGTCTGTCAGCAGGTGATGTCACTTTGACATCACCACTGGCCCTCCCTTCATAGGAACAAGCTCCGGGCTACTAAGCCTCTCCCAGCAGCTTGGACAAGCTCCTCTCAGCCCTTTCGCTGCGAGGAGATCATTTTAACTAGTTTGGATATTGGGCAGTTTCTTTAGTCATTGCCATTTGTTATGTGGTGCACCCCCACCACTTTGTGCCCATTGCACGTAATTTGTGGCTGTCCATCATTTCCTGGTGGAATGCCCTTTTCTTAACTGATTATGTTGTCATTTGTGTTTGCCGTCAGTTTAGCAAATGACACGCAGGCTGTCAACCACGTTTTACTTTTTATCCTCATAGCAATATGGCAAAGACCATTTAATTTTTAGTTCTGGACCTCCGTTTCTCTATGGTGTATTTTATAGACCTTTCTGCACATCCCTGTCTTTAGCTGTCTTGTCTTTAATTCTTTGGAACTGACATGTAGTCGTTTTTAACTCCTCTCTTTGTCTTTATGTTCTACAGTTTTTATCTTTATTTTCTACAGTTTTTGTCTTTGTGTTCTACAGTTTTGACATGGATGTGATGACCCTAGTTGTTTTTGTGCACTAAAACAAAACAAAACAGACAAACCTTTGGAATTCAATACAGCAGCGATTCTACACTAAATGGATTCAACAAGTTTCTGGAGCAGGGTGTATACGACCCGGGAGATCCGGGAAAAATCTGGGAATTTTTTCGTCCGGGAGAAAACCGGGAAAAACCCGGGAATTTTTTAGAACTCCGGGAGTTTTTCATTGTTTTAGTTACCAGTTGAATTTTTGTGATTTTGACTGCTAAGAACCAATCCTCTAATGAAGGATATTACTGTATCCCACTTCTGCAGAATAATGCTGCTGCAACAAAACTTGAACGAGAGAAAAAAAAAAAAACGAAAATAAAACTTAAGTCGCAAAGGAAATGCGCCACATACAACAACAAAACACAGTGCTCATACAGGCGTCTGCCAACCAAAGTGTGTCAAAGCCTTTAGGAAGAACATGCAGTGCTTCCTAACAACAAATTGCTTCCGATGAGCGTGACGTGACAGCTGTTTACATTAGATTCATTTGAGCAGTTGCGGGCGGGCTCTTGCGCATGCGCAGTTGAGTCGCGTATGAGTAGTACTGTACCTTCTCCCGCTTCTGGCTACAGACGTGTGGCTGGGCGCCACTATCTAAATTTCTCCGGTTCGGAAATATATCGTAGATCTGGGGCTGATGCACAGAGCACTCTGAGTTGTAGTGGGGCGGTGGATAGTCTCCACGTGACCTGTGCTTACGTTTAGTGATTTTGCTCTTTCCTCTTCGTTTATTGCTCTCACATTAAATGAAAACAAAACGGATTTCTGTGGCCGGGAGCTACCAAATGAATTAAAATACGTTCGCATAATTACGGAAGGCTAAAATATGTTGTTACGTTCTGACAGTCAAGCATTAACCACCTTGCAGAACAATTAACTTATTTTTGTCTGTTTGCTAAAACGATTCGGCTTTTATTAATCTTTTGCAGTCAATTTATTTGAAACGAAGTGTTTAATTTCACACTGTTGGCTAGTTTCAACTTGCATTTCAAGTGCACGTTTTCCATCTTCTAGCTCGTATGGCATTATGCCATAATAAAGAACCAAACATTAGATAATACAGCGCTGGTACTCAAGAAAATTTACATCCGAATCTGGACATAACGATTGTGCACTTTAAGCCGAATTATGCATTTTAGTATGGTTCACGAAATTCCGACGCTCTTGAAGTATCCTTTGATGTCTTGTTTCTTTTATGACATAATGCAAGATCTTTTAACGTTTTACACGTACGAAGATGGCGGGCTTCCTGCGTCATCGTAGCTGCGCAGGCTCAGTGACGCCTGTTATCTGGCGCTCTCTGGCAACTGCTTAAACGAACAGGTCACGGGAAAATATTGCGAATGGTGGCTTGAAAAGTGTTACTTTCAAAGTAAACTTCCTTTTACGCAAGATGAACTATGTGCGAGAATGTACGATGAATTTCGTAAATCACAGAGCGTTTGACTCTCATTTAAAAATCAACTCTTTGAGGACAACCATCTAGAAGAATTTCGAGCCCAGAAGATCAGACATTTACGTCGTTATTAAAAATTTTACTGGTACATTTGTGTGATGTATATTAAAGTGTAACACACACAAAAAGATCAGCATTATATGTGGAAGCTTAGCTTCTCTTGCAGCTTATTAATCTTCAAGACCAATATTATTTATGAAAGCTTTGTTTTTGTTGTAGCAATACTATGTGTATTAATTTAAACCATTAACTTTTCTTTTTTGTGTGTTCGCGCTACTTAAGAGTGATCTTGCTATTGGTTGACTACATCACGTGTCCTGTGATCAGCTGGTGAGATCACGTGACATCAGCCATGACTGGCATACAAAAGCGCATCGCAATCTCGATTTCATTGCTTCGGAGAGTAACATGCACTGTTTGGTGGAATTCGAATTATCTAAAGTGCCGGCAAATTCTACGCCTATGTAGAAAACCATAAACATTCTAAGGATTGAGAAGTTTTACAGTGCCGAGGAAAAGTATACTGTCACTTAAAACGGAAAAAGTGTATTTTCACCCGGGAGAAAGTGTATTTTCAACCGGGAAATCTGGGAATTTTTTTTTCCTTGTCCATGTATACACCCTGTGGAGATGTTTATCACCAGATATCTATGCATGGCTCACATAACTTCCTTAAATTATTGGCCAGTGGTTAATGGGAAGAGTGCTGTGACCTTTTAACTTCACAGAAGTGTTCCATCAGGTTCACATCACACAAATTTAATGGCCAAAATATCATCATATTCTTGAAATCATTGTAGCACGATTCTGGCTTTGAGATATGGACAATTGTCATGCAGGAATATGCAATCACCAACACCATCAGGGAAGACATCAGACATGAAGGGTTGGAGATGGTCTACATTATTATTCACATAGTCCACAACTGTGCTGTTACCTTCGATTACCAACACAGGTCCCATGGAAGGCCAAATGAATTTTTCCTGTTGTTTATACTGCTCCCACTTGCCTGCATCCATGGCACTTTGCATTTTTCGAGCAGCCATTTTCCTGAAAGACATTGTATCTGGATACAACCATCAATCTAGTGTTGCAAGAATTGTGATTCATTCGACAAGGTGTCACTTTGCTATTGATACGCAAGTCCAATCTCCATGATCCCATGTCCACTACAATTTCAATTGATGATGTCATCAGGTCAACATGGAAACACATAGGTGTCTTCTGTGGCAAAACCCCAAGCTCAATGTGTGCTGATTGGTGAGGTCCAAAACACTTGTGCTTGCACCAGCATTATAATTGGATACCAGGTCTGCCTAGACTGCCTCTCATCCTGCTTTGTGGAGTGGACAATTCCCTGACTCCTATGGTTTGAGATGAGGCATGGATGTCCGACACGTTGTTGTCTATTTATGGTTTCACAGAGCTTCACCCACATTCTGTAGTACCATGCTAACAACTAACCACTTTGCAGTTTCTGAGATGCTTGTTCCTAGGTGCTGGGCCATACTAATCTGCCCACTGTTGAAGTCACTTATGTCAGTGGATGAAAGGCCAATTGTAGCAACAGTGATAGCTGAAGTACAAAGGACAAATAAAGCAAGTAGAAAGATTTACATGTTCATCAATCTAAGGACAGTAGCCTGATATTTCAAGGAGAGACTTGAATCTTTTAAGAGTTGAAACAAGTAGAGGAACTGTGGCTCAAGTTTAGAACATTTGACCAAGAATGTGATAATTTGTACCTTGTACAACAGTTCATCATAGGAAGTTCCCTCCATAGAAAAAATGTCTAGTGCACACGGTAGATTGAGAAGTGCTGAGTGAAACCTAATTGGCTGCCTCATGTATTGATAATGTAAAGGTTGTCAGTGACATCTAGGTTAATGTTTATACATGCATGGACTGTTTAGAATATGCCCACCTTATGTGAAAAGATGTGTACTGTGTTTTTGTGATGTAACAAGCATCTGTGAGCTCGTTTTATAGCTAAAAGATTTTTAAGCCCTGAAGATGACAGCAAAATGTGTTGAAACCGGTAGTCTTAAATAAAGAAATATTTATATGATCGAGGTTGACGAATGTTTTTAGCAAGTAAAACAGAGCACTCCTTCAGTCTTCCCAAAATGGGAAAATTCAATCCAGTTTCATCATTAATCGGTCTCATTGTATTCTTACTGTTTCCAAACTGTCCTTACAGCTAAGATACACACTGTGACTAATGGTGCGTCATGATCGGACAATCCATTATCTCCAGATAGGCGTGTGTGTCTCAACTTCTGCTGGTCGAATGAAAACATTGCCAATAAGGCTCAAATAGGAAAATTTATGGCTGATATCACATAATTGGCCGATTCAATTTTCCTGTCAGATTCCTTCAAGAAATCTACAATAAAATCACTACAAATTAATAATTCTTTTCTTGTGTACACTGAAATGTAACTATCTTATTACCACCTGTGTAATAGCTTGCTTGTGCATCTTTAGAATGAAATACATCACTGATTCTGCATCTTGGGGATCCGGCAGTTTGTTGGTAGGTTTGTGGAGTTATGTGGCTTTAAATGTCTATGCACAGGTCATGTAATTTATATAAATAAAGGGCTGCTGATTTGCATATGCGGTGATGGCGCCTGATAGTGACCCAGATGGGTTCCATAGGATTTACATCAGGTGAATTTGGCCACTGAGACAAACATGAGTTCATTATAATGCTCCTCAAACCACTGCAGTGTAATTCTGGCTCCAAGACATGGATAATTATACTGCTGAAAGATGACCTCATCTTGGGGAAGACATAAAGCATGGAGGGGTGCTGTCAGCTTGTCTTCAATTATTACCACAGGTTCCATGCAAGTGTAGAAAACCGTCTCCTGTAGCATTACACTCCTCCCACCAGCTTGCACGTGTGACATGCTGTAAGTTTTGAGCCATCGTTCACCTTGATGATGGTGTTTGTGGAGACAACCATCGACCTAGTATAGCAAAAATGTGATTTACCTGAAAACTGACACGTTTCCATTGAATGATGGTTGGATCCTGATGGTCCCGTGACCACTGGCATTGTAACTGCTGATAATGTTTGGTCAACATGCAAACACATACGGGTTGTCTGCTGCAGAACTCCATGTTCTCTGAAAAGTCATGGATGTCCCACCACTTAGCACTTTGTGGTAGTTTCACTATCCTTCCACCTCTTTCCATAGACACCCAAGCCAGCAGCATGTGAACATTCAGCCAGCTTTGCCATTTTTGAGATACTCATTTACAGGCTCTGCCTAATAATAATCTGTCCTTTGTTAAAATCACCTAAATCAATGGATTTTCCCATTTGCAGCCCATGTCTTTGCTATGGTGATCCGTCCGTGTCTACTCCACTTACATACTTCTGCTAACACGTCACATGCCAGCAGCACACCAGGTGGCATCCAATGTTGTGGTCATAATGTTTTTGATTATCATGGTATTTCCCAATCCTGTAGCGTGTCTCTTCAGATTTTTAGCATTAACGTGTAATTTTGAGTGAACAATTGAAACTTCTGGTAACTAATTCAAGAATTGTTTACTCATTTAATAATTATTTGTCAGATAATATGTATTTCCTGGATATTTCCTTGTTCCAAACAATATGAAAGTACAATTTCTCATATGTAAGTAGTTATAATACTCACATATTAATATCTGAGAATGCACACAATAGGTAAGATACTTTATGAAAGAAATATAATATGTAACTCATATTAAAAAACTCATATCTGTATTGGAATCCAAATTTGTGAAATACTTGTCAGTAATTTTGGACAAAAAGCTGTATTAAATAAGTTGTCATGAGAGGTCCCTTATAAAACTGTGTGACATGGAGACCAAACGGCAATCGGATTTCAGCTGTCAAATACACCCCTCCCAAAGCAATTTGATGCATCTCTCAAAAATACTTGAGAAACTTGACTTTGAAGTTTTCCAACCATTTTTTAATATGCTAAACTAAGGTGGTGGTATTTTGACAAGCAGCATGGCTATGTGATGCTCACTTAACAAGTGGGGAGCCCGGGTTCAGATTGTGGCAGAGTCAAATTTTTAAACAAAGGTGCATATTCTCTGAGAATTTTTGTGAAGTGTGAAACACAAAAAGATAGGGACAAAATTTAGTTTGTTAATCAAGATTGTATAATTAAAAAAATTACAATTTTTTACAAAAAATCAGCAACTAAGGACCTTAATTTGCAATGAGAACTGAATTTTTGTGTGCAATATATAGGGTGTTACAGCTGTTGAGTGCATATACTTTTGTTAGTGACTGAGGACAGTGCACTGACGAATGTTACAGCAGTATTTACTTCATTTGCACAATAATAATCATAGCTATTAGAAGTAGTATGTTTTTAGGTTGTTTAGTATCTCCAAGTGCATGTGACAAGAGCAAGCCATTAATGCTTATTTTCCCCTGGGCAGCAGGTCAAGTGTTGAAATGTGGACACAAAACTTTTAATCTATTCTGACAGGTGTAGCCCACTTAATGGTGCAGTTACTATCTTTCAGAAAACTTGAGGTAGTAAATTATGAGATGTGCTAGTGGGAAGACTGTTAGATACAGAGAAAAAACAACTAACACAGAGAGGTGGGTACATATTAAGGTACCAAAAGAAAAAAAAAATAAGCTGCAAGACAGAAGGGCTGCCTGTGGAACAGAACATGACATCTAGTGGTAGCTGAGCTCTGCATGGCTGGTTTATTGCTGACAGGACACAGACAAGGATAAGACCAAAGCAATCTATGTAAATAACAAAGTGTGCAGAGGGGGAGCCTTCGCCACAATGATGCCAAGAGCGAAGAAAGAGACGATCTGAATCGCAACCAGAGGCGATGATAGTAAATGACAATATCAGACTGACTGATTGATGGGCACCCATATTTATATCAGCTGTAAGCAACACTATTGGCCAGTGTATTCACATAGTGGCACTAGTGTGCTCCCTAATGGCCACCCAGGTCCATTACCTCCAGCGGGCATGCAACTTCCGTAAATGCCGATAGAACATGCGCCGTTGTTTAAAAATTTGATTCCACCTGGAATGTGAGGCCACCCACACACAGCAAGCAAGCACTCCACCACAGGAGCACACTGCTCATTCAAAAATATGAACATTATTTTCGGATATTAAATGTGGCTGGAAAACTTCAAAGTCAATTTTCTCAATAATTTTTGAGAGATGCTTTGGGCGAATTGTAATTAAATTCTGACTTCTTATACCATAAATACAGAAGTCCAATTGCTATGTGGTTGCCTTGTGAATATGATAAAACTAACTGTAACTGAATTTTAAATTAAATAAAACTGTGATAATTGTTTAAAGAGTATATAATGGCAGTGACTATAATAGCTCAGTATCCATTATGTCTTATTTTGGCCCACTGTCAAATAACGGTTCTATAGAGATGTAATACGTGACTGGGTATTGTCAAAAAATCAGATGTCAAGAAGAGAGTCTGGTTTCACATTGTAGATAGCTGTGGAATAACAAACACTTTAAACAACTATATACGTATTCACTGTCAACTATTCATGCATTGTAACATAACTTTTTGCAGTCACAGTGTAACAAACATACTAAACAAAATAAGATGATAAATCTTTCTGTTTAAATGCTGTGTGATTTAATTACACTGTGTGATCAAAAGTATCCAGACACCACCCAAAACATATGTTTTTCATATTATGTGCATTGTGCTGCCACCTAGTGCCAAGTACTCAGTAGTCATTATACATTGTGTGAGAGCAGAATGGGGCACTCTGCGGAACTCACGGTCTTCGAACATTGGCAGGTAATTGGGTGTCACTTGCGTCATATGTCTGTATGCGAGATTTACATACTCCTAAACATCCCTAGGTCCACTGTTTCTGATGTAGTAGTGAAGTGTAAATGTGAAGGGACACGTACAGCACAAAAGCGTACAGGCCGACCTCATCTGTTGACTGATTGAGACCGCCGACAGTTGAAGGAGGTCGTAGTTTGTAATAGGCAGACATCTATCTGGACCATGATATAGGAATTCCGAACTGTATCAGGATCCACTACAAGTACTATGACAGTTAGGTGAGAAAACTTAGATTTCATGGTCAAGCAACTGATCATAAGCCACACATCATGCCGGTAAATGCCAAACGATGCCTCACTTAGTGTAAGGAGCGTACACATTGAACAGTGGAAAAATGTTGTATGGAGTGACGAATCACGGTACACAATGTGACGATCGTGGCAGGGTGTGGGTATGGCGAATGCCCAGTGAACGCCATCTGCTAGCGTGTGTAGTGCCAACAGTAAAATTCGGAGGCGGTGGTGTTATGGTGTGGTCGTGTTTTTCATGGAGGGGGCTTGCACCCCTTGTTGTTTTGATTGGCACGATTACAGCACAGGCCTACATTGATGTTAAAAGCACCTTCTTGCTTCCCACTGTTGAAGAGCAATTCAGGGATGGCAACTGCCTCTTTCAGCACGATTGAGTACCTGTTCATAATGCACGGCCTGTGGGGGAGTGGTTATACGACAATAACATCCCTGTAACGGACCAGCCTGCACAGTCTTGACCTGAATCCTATAGAACACCTTTGGGATGTTTTGGAATACTGACTTCGTGGCAGGCCTCACCATTCGACATCCTCAGTGCAGCACTCCGTGAAGAATAGACTGCCATTCCCCATGAAACCTTCCAGCACCTGATTGAATATATACATGTGAGAGTGGAAGCTGTCATCAAGGCTAAGGGTGGGTGAACACCATTTTGAATTCCACCATTACCGATGGAGGGCGCCATGTACTTGGAAGTCATTTTCAGTCAGATGTCTGGATACTTTTGATCACATAGTGTATGGTAGCAATAGGGATGAATATTTTATCACACACAAGGACACTGCTCAATTGTGTGCCTCCCATAAGCAAATAGGACTAAAAATGATACTGAATGTGTATGTAATGAATGGCAACAGGTATGATCACAGGTTTATTGACCCAGAAGAGAATGTCACAAAAATACTGGAAGATGCTTGATGACAAACTATCTCATGAAAATCTACTTACAAAGTTTCAAGAACCAGTATTATGTGAGTAATCTAGGAATATACAAGGGCTGTTCAATAAAGAATTATAATTTTTTTTTTTTTTTTTTTTTTTTTTTTTAACATACCTTTACTCATCCTTATAATTTTGATGGCCCTTCTCAAAGTAGTCTCCCATGAATGCGATGCACTTGTCCCAGTGTTTCTGCCAGTCTTCAAATACATGTTGGAAACAATTTTTTTGAGAGGTCCTTCAAAATCGCCTCCACAGCCTTTACCATTGCTTCTGATGATTGATAATGCCTCCCACGAGGGTGTTTCTTCATGTTAGGGAAAAGCAAAAAGCCACGGCTAAAGCTGGACTATAGGGAGGGTGAGGGGTGCACTTCATGTTGGTTTTTGCAAGATATTCAGCAGCAACATTGGCAATATGTGACATTATTGTGGTGCAGCATCCAGCCTGCTCTCACGGAAATATGGTCTTTTGCACCTCATATGGACTTGCAATGTTTTCAGGACATCCCTGTAGTATTGTCCTGTTACTGATGTATGTGCAGGTACAACATGCTGATAAACCATTCCATGAATATCAAAGACTTAGATGACCATAACTTTCCCAGCAAAAGCAATCGCTTTTGTTTTTTGGGGGGTTGGTGATGAAGGAGATTTCCACACTAAGCTTTGCTATTTTTTCTCAGGATCAAAATTATGTAGCCAAGTTTCATCAGCAGTGATTACATTTGAAAGAAACTCCAGATTTCACTTTAACATCAACTTTAACTGTATGCAGATCTGCACGTGAATGTCCTTTTGTTCAGGAATCAACAGTCTTGGAACCCATCGCGCACAAACACATGTCGTGTGTAATTTTTCTGTCACCAGGGTGTGGGTGGCACCCAATGAAATGTTTAGTATTTCAGAAGTGATCTTAAGGTAATTCATCAATCTTCTCTCACAGTGACAGCAGCAGTGTTGATGTTTTGTTCCGTAAGAGCAGTAACTGGAGCACCGGGTCCACCTCCCTTTGAAATAGATTGTCTCCCCTCTTTAAACATTTTAAACCACCTTTGAGCTGTGCTGTAGGGAAGAACAGACTCTCCATAGGATTGTGTAACATTGTATAACCATCAGCTGAAGATTTGTTGAGTTGAAAGCAGAATTTCAAAGCCATATATTGTTCCTCACATGTTACCTCCACTGCAGCGGTAGGCAATACTGAACATGTCTCACCTTGTGTGCCTCTCACTGGTGGGAACCAGGAGTCCCAACAATGAAACTACTACAGTGTGTTTGTTGCACATTAAGCTAACAGAATATCATAAGATTAAATTTTAGGGCAAGAAATGATGACCATAAAAAATTGTGATCATTCTTTATTGAACAGCCCTCATATTAAAGCTCATAGTTGAAAGTACTCTCCCATGTATTTCACAGCAGTTTGCAGAGTATGGATAAATGTACATGTGTGTGAACGGTTCCACATGCAGTGGCCACTTGCTTTCTTTAATGGAATTAGTAGTAATGCTGAAAATTTGTCTTAGTGGTGATGTTTTCAATTAGCAGGATGTTGGCAATGTTCAGTCTGATGAGAATCATTCTCACAAGATAATTAATTGGTGATGGCATCTGATGAAGTGAGGAAATAAATCTTAATATCATATAAGTTAACTATTTAATACATAATCTGCAAATTCACAATACGAATAGCAAGGTTATCCAAAATGCTAGATCAGTCAAAATTATATTGGTATGAAATTTTTAGCATTAAAAAGTTAAAAAGAGGGAATAAAAATGTACAAAAATGAGTCCTTCTGGTCCTGTACAGCACATAATTTACATATACATCAGCCTTATAATACACACACTTACACCATAGTGCTCCTAAATGTTCTAATATCACATAATTTACAGACTATGCACAAAATTCATTGTCATTAAGATAAATACAGTACATATCTACAAATGTTGATCAAAAAACAACTCTTTTATAGTATCATGTCATTAACTTTAAAAGATTTGTATACAAAGTGAAAATAAGGCACCTTTATATAGAAAGGTGTACTCTGCATTATTTCTAATCAAGAAAATCCTTTATTATGTTCCAGTATACTTATAAAAATTTTACCCATGGCTAAAATGTTGTGTGTTATTTCATTGATTAACTTTCTGTTGACTCTACAAAACCTGTATAAAGTAACGTATTATGAGACTGGAAATTTAACCCAAGAGACTTTACAATAAGAGATCTACTAGTAAAAGTCAGTCACTTTACTTTAAATAAAGTGGTACCCATTGCCACAACCTTCACTTCAAACACTTACAACTAATTGTGACTGCTGACTTGGTAGCTGCAACATTGTGTGCCAAGTAGTTATTCTGTACATTCATATGAAGGTGCATTTATTTGGAAAATATAGTACATTAACCTATATTTTGGCAGTGCATTAAAATTGTTTACATTCAATTAAAATAAAAGTCCTTCAGAAGGCAGAAAATTAAAGAATAAGTAATTTTGTTTTATGTCATGTTTCAGTGTGAAAGCATGAGTTATAACTAATAAAACTTATTTCTATGAAAACATATGATTTCTGAATAACACAAGTTGTTTTTTTAATGTTCTAGTAAAAAAATAGTTTACTCAGTATTTCCCCACATGTTATTTTTTAGTCTACTGCTTTATAAAACAGAGAAGTATCTCTGAAACAAATTATGTGACTGAAAAAATTAGCTGCTGCATAGAATTCATTATTTTAATTCAAAATAAAGTTTCCCACGAAAGCTAAATATAACAAGCAATACTAATATTACTAACTGGACGACGTTACCAATATAACCTCCTTTCGGAGAAATAGACTTTTTCACAACAATGCAGCACCATAATTACTTGCTTCCAGTAACCTAGACAATGAATTCTGCAATACAGTTTACTAAATCAATTCACAATGGTAGTTACATAAAAACTAGGTAAAGTAGAATCTTGGAGAAAGTGTAACAGTTGAAGATAGCAACATTTGTACAAATATTCCGTTAACACAAAACAATAAAATGGTAAGCAATCCTTAAACAGTGGCCTGTTTGAAAACTACTTTATTGGCATTATAGACAATATGCTAAACATAAATTTAATGATGAAACTTGCATCTACCAAGTATAAAGTTGAACAGAACTATGTTTTTTAGCTTTGTTATTAATGATGAAGTTGTGAAATATGTAAGAGAACTAGAAGACAAATTAAGCTGATATTGATGTCACCTCTTCAGTAATTTTGGACATGTGTGTCCAAAGCATAACTCAAGAGCACATGTATGTAATTATTCTTTATAAACAGGCCATTTTTTAGAGTAACTGAAAACATCAAAAGTAAAGGCTGTGTATAAGAATAGTGAGAAACCATAGTGTGAATAACTTATGGGCTGATTGGTATTTCCTCTTACATATTTAAAGAGGATTATGTACATGGATGTCATATCTTTTACGGATTAAAAATTATATATATCAAAGATCGCAATGTGGATTCAGAAGGCAAAATCAATACAGAAAACACACGATTGCATCAACTGCATATTAAGTCTGATGGACCATAAACAGTGAACAGC
This sequence comes from Schistocerca piceifrons, assembly GCF_021461385.2. Taxonomy (NCBI): domain Eukaryota; kingdom Metazoa; phylum Arthropoda; class Insecta; order Orthoptera; family Acrididae; genus Schistocerca; species Schistocerca piceifrons. The sequence continues at coordinate 279,321,666 of NC_060138.1, forward strand.
TGGGTTATTTTTTAGATTTGTGTAAAGCTTTTGATGTGATGTGGTTGGTGAAAACAGAATACTAAGTTAAAATGTTATAGTATGCAGGGACTTATTAACAAGTGGATCAACTCATTCTTCAGCAATCAAAAATCAGTTGGTGTTTGTGAGATACTAAGTAGCAATCTGTATACTATTAGATGAAGGTATAATCAAATACGGCATAGTCAGAAGCTTGGTTATGTTATAGGACTGCATCTAGAGGGTTGCATCTCAAGAGCTTTGAATCCCTTACCACTATCATCACAGTTATTAGTACAGTACTTACTATGTTCATATTGAGTCTCATTTAAATTATGAAATTATATTCTGAAGAAATTCTTTGGTTTCACTCAAAATCTAAAACAGAGCCCCTTAAGTAATGAGCTGAAGTAAAATAAGAGGTTCAAGTGAACCTGCCCTCGCAGCATATAATATATGCTCCCTATCATGTACATACCTTAGGTAAACATTTATGCTACTTAAAATAAGTGTAACAGAGAAAGATAACAAAGGCTGCAAAGAAACTGGTATTCACAAACATAATACGTGATTTAACAAAAAGTTTCATGTGACCCACACTAATACTGAGTTCTTCCAGAAGAGATTTCACATGGGCTTAAAACTTCTTAACAGTATTCCAAAGTCTATAAATGCAATCAAAGATTTAAAGCTCTTTAAAAACAAAACAGGGGGAAAAAAGGAAAAAAAGTAGTAATGTCTTGCTCAGTGACAGAATATTCCTACTTATAAAGTAGTGCATTCAGGTCCAGTTTATAAATCTGTATTTTCAGATATATAAGCTAAGTTTTATATTTGGTTTAGATTTACACCAGAAGTTTGGCTGAAGTAATTATTGAAGGAAATTCTTACATCAATCCAGTACATTAACACAGTATCATGAATAATCCAATGTCTATAGTATACAATGCTATTGTAGATTCAAAGGGCAAATAAATATAGTGTTCATTGAGGTTATATGTGTCAAAGGGGGAATTTAATTCATTAAATTACTGAAACCACAAATGGACAAAAAGGCTGACCCCCTACTTACCTTCACGAGACAGAACCCCAGGATTGACAGCAGGAACTCTTTAAGTGGAACACAGCATTAGTTTTCAGAACAATAGGTTTCTTAATCAAGAGGAAAAGAAGAACAGCTTAAAGGCCAAAACTTACTGTGATCATGATTTGTACTATCATTAAATGACTGCAGCATATTGAGGAAGATTGTAGTGAAAACTTTGCTATAATCAGGAGTAGGTACAAGAACTCATTATTCCTGGTGGTGATACCTCATTCTTGCATTTTCATATCAGCTATTCATCACTTACTTTTGTTTTTGTTTGTTTGTTTGTAAGTACTCTCCTAAGTGAAATCAGTATAAAATACACATCATTTTGCTGTTAAAAATCTCATTTTCATACTTCATAGTGCTTACTAATATTATGTAATGCCCTTCTTTCCTTCGTCAGCCTCTGTTTGAATCACGGTTCATTTCTTGGAATTATTTTTGAAATGAAATCTTGCCACTTCTCTTTTTTGTCGTATTCGTGCTTCCTTCCTCACACCTTCTTTCTTTTTTATTGTCATACTCCTAGATATGGTGTGACATTGTTAAGTATTCTACATTATTCTTTTGTACTGTAATTAGGTAGCTGCTGATAAACATAAGCTGGACTGCATAATTAGGAAACCATTCATGTCTCTTAATTGCATAAACCAGTAATTTGTACCATTTTAAGTTCTGAGTAGGATGCAGCAAGTTCCTATGGTAGCTACCGTAATATGTTGCTTTTAAGTTACAGTTAGTGTATACTACAGAATTATTAGTTCAGAGCTACATCCCTGTGGCAATGTAGAATTTTATCTCATTCTGTGTCACTGAGGATTGTCCCTCTTGATGGGATTGGGAGCACATACCTTTTTAATAAATATAAATCACACCACCATCAAAACAAGCATTATCTCTAAAAGTTCCATAAGTAAATATGCACAGTGTGAAAGTAACGGTATTTGACACAGGAGGGTAATATCAAACAAGAACAACTTTGAGCATAATTAATCAACACACTGTAAGTCATTTAGTTGTGTCATGAAAACAGTGAAAAGCAAGAGAAGAAAGAAAGAGAGAGAGCAGAGGAAAGAAAAAAAATGAAATATGTTTCATTCATGACTTATTTTCTCAGCAACTATGGTTTATATTTCAAAATAAAATCCAGTTGTCCGTTGCACAACTAACAACTGGATTTTATTCTGAAATTCAAGGAGAAGAACGAATGAAATTTGTGGAAAGAAAGGTTCACCAAAATCCAAACTGAGACAAGCTGGTTGCAGGTGAGCATTAACTGTGGTGGAATAGTTGAGATTCAGATTCTTGAATATTGATGATGTGCTGCTAACAAGAGAAGCTTAGAGCATGCAAATGAAAACAAAATACAAACAACATGGAACAGTTATTTTGACAGATTTTTATCAGATAATCCGCTGATCAACGAACTTTCAACTTTAAGAAATATAATGTTCTTACTTATAGGCCTTATCTCTGATCCTGAGATCATAAGAAAGTCAGTCTAATGGAAGCGGCAAAAAATATTCAGAAACTTTTGTCTTTTCTTAAATTAACTGAACTTTACTAGTGCTTGGCTTAACATGATATAATCACCAAAAAAGGAAATACTTCGTTGTTGTTCTCGTTTTTTTCATCGACAACAGGGCTTGTTTCCATATAAATACAATCTTCATTACATAAGCTGAATGAGAAAAAATTGGAATATGAGACTGGATAAAATGCAAAATAAAGCTTCCTCCATCGAAGCTTTCTTAAATAAGACTGCCGAGAGTCTTATCACAGCACTTTCCACAGGATTGTGCACAGGCAGTTTTCAAGTGCATGCGTGCGTGCACACACTGAGGGAGGTGGGGATGTATTTGATCTTGTAGGCAATTTCTGAAAGTTGAAATATATACTTTCTGTCTTGTTTAAGAGAGAGAGTATTTGCTAACTGAAGGAGAGATATTTGTGATCTGTATTATTCTATTGTTAAATTGAGCTTTTCTGCATTTGACTGAACACTTTCCTTTCCTGTTTACAAGTCGCAACAGTTTCCTTTCCTATTTACAAGTCGCAATGTTTTATCCCAACAAATCTTTCAGTGTGCCATTTTAAAGATTATAACATTAATTAAAAATGAAGTGAAAGGTGAAAAGGGAGGAGGAAGACAGGACGTTTCATCGTATTATAGATTTTCAGTTATTTGAGGTCTCTGCTTGCTGTGTACCACTTCCAGTCAAAGAACACTGACACAATATGTATACTTGCTATTTGAATTAACTAACTATACTCTTCTCATCCATTGGCAATTGGTCAACTGATAGCCTCTTATTACAAGTAACATAAAAGGAAATAAAAAATTATAAATATTTCTTTACATAACAACTGAGTACAATCCATTCAAAGCTGACATGTATACATATAAAACAGTCGAACAATTCTACATACAAAATCTTCAACACAAAATATTTGATTATTTAAATACACAAATTATCATCTTCAGTTTCAGACATTAACAACACTGTCTTGTGGTTCTTGAGACGACTGCCGACCTGGACTCATTTGACGAAACATCGGGCTTGCACCTGTGGCCTTTAGCCTCTCTTGCATTTGTGTTAGCATGTCCTGCATGCGCCGAATCTGTCGAGAGAAAATTGTGAAATTAATTGCTTTTGTTTTTGCCTTTCCCCAAGGGGTATGAAATGATTGTGTTTCACAGTTATGTAACACTTGTATACATTACGGAACAGTGCTGGAGTAGTGGTCTACACAATCACAAGTCACAGAAAATACCAGTGAAATAATTTCTTTCTTTTAGCTCTGCAAGATCTTTATTTTGCAGGAGTCAGACTGAGAGGCAATTGACAACTTATGTTCTCCTAAGAAAAAATGTGTCAGTATTCAGTTGCAGTCTTTCACAAACAAATGTGAAGATTTGAGGGAATAAAATAGGTCTGTCATTAGTATCTCCACTTTTGTAGGTAGTGGTAAGTACTACATATTTAAGTGACTTGGGGAAGACATACTTTCAGTCACTGACTGATCAAGAAGCAAACTAGAAGAGGGAGTCTTTTTTATCACCAAAATGTGTTACTACTTCGTTAGAAACGCTATAGTGCCACCAAAATAACATATTTCCTTTGCTTCTTTTTCTTTTTTTTATAGTTTAAGCTGTATTAGTAACAGAAAGTTTTCTTCTTGCAAAACTCTCATGTATGCTACAGAGCTTTAGCCTATCGTGTTTCTATTGAAAATTGCAAACCATCTCTGATCTTAACACAGTTTCAGTATTCTATGAACATTATGTTTCTAATATACAACAGATCCAAAGGTTGGATAATTCTGTCATTGTCTTATAAATAAGTGTTGTTTGCCCATGAAACACTGCATTCACCAGTTGTTAAAAAATGTTGTCAAGAGCCTACAAAGTCACTACACCTCTAAGGGAGCTTCATATTTAACTGTCTTTCAGAGGGTTAAGAGGCACCATACAATCAGAAGCATTTCCATGAAAGAAACTGATACAAATAAAAACAAACAAAGATGGATCCAGCTTTTAACTGAGTATAAGTGATTATGCAGTTACGCATGTCCATATTTTCTCTCTCTCTCTCTCTCTCTCTCTCTCTCTCTCTCTCTCTCTCTCATATGTGAAGTTTTCTATAAATCACTTCCTCATTTTACATTTCCAAATTGCTGTAGAAAAATATCCCAATATTACCAACCATTGTTTAACAAACCTAAGCTCTACACGGAACTCACCTCTTCATCCTTTTGTAAAAGGAGACGATCAGTGTCGCTGATGGTTACCGGTTCATATGCGGGACCAGAATCTCTCTTCAGTTTGCTGAAACCAGATACAGATGAATAAACGTTAATGCCTTGGAGGGCATATAAAAAATCAGATACTTCACAGACTGCATCCTACAGTATGGACTCAAACTGTTCCTTGCATGTATCCACATAGAATTAGTAACACAAGTGCCACAGCACATAATTACTAATTGTGAAAACATTATCTTAGTAGATACTCCAAATGGTCATATCTCAGACAGCTTACACCAGATATTAGAAATAGATTGCAATGATGGATGTAAGAAAATTTAGGGGTATTCTGTTGTACAGACTCAAACTGTTCCTCGTATGTATCCACCTAGAATAAGTAATACAAGTGCCACAGCAATAAATCACATAATTACTAATTGTGAAAACATTATCTTAGTAGATACTACAAATGGTCATATCTCTGACAGCTCAAGCCAAATATTAGAAATAGGGTGCAATGATGGATGTAAGAAAGTACGGAGGTACAAGAAAATACTCTCCGAGACTAACATTGACTTAGACACAGCTTGTGGTAGGAAACCTGGCAAGCAGTGTATCAGACTAAAGAAGTAGACAGTAAACTGGACACACTGACAGCACATTTCCTTTAATGGAAGTAAATCTAAACAAAACATCAATGTTGTACATGAAACATGTAACATTAGATATTAATACTAAACAGCTGAAAGGGAAAAATGGAAGAATGTATGGGCTACATAGATATACAAATTTAAATATGCATAAAGAGCTGTTACAGGCAGTATAAACACCAGAAAAAACAAACACAAAAATAGAGGAACTAAAAACTCTCAGAGACAAAGGTCAGATTGTTTTGTAAAATCTTGCCGATCTATAGTCAAAGGACTGAAGAACAACCCATCTAGAAATAAAATCAATGATATAAAAATAACTTAAAAAGTTAACATGTAAGTGATCCAGTTACAGTAAATAATTTTTTTGAATGATTATTTTATAGATGTCGTGGAAAGTGACTTTTTTTAAAAAAAACAGTGCACCCCCAACTCATCGATTATAACTGTGACAGATTCCTGAGGTTCCTAGGAACTTCAGGAATATTGTACCATGCTAAGACCTCTGTGCAACAGAACTAGGACTTTGTCAGAAGAGAGTACATGTTCGTAGCTTCTTGCAGAGACAGTTCTGCTGCAGTATGGACAATCACAATGTTCAAATGAAATGGCACAATCCACTGGAAACTTATTTCAAAGTTGAAATACCCTGGACAGTACCATTCTAAATTGTGCACAGATTCACTGTGAATTTCTGGCAGTATATGGATCAAATGCAATTTTGTGACCAGCCATAGAGAAATGGTACCAACAATTTGATTAAGGCTGCACAGACATGGGTGATGGTGATTGGGAAGGAAGGCCATTGACATTGACCACAGATGACAATATTCGTGGAATCAAGGAGAAACATCTGGGAGAAAAAGATTTTCCAACAATGAGGACATTCATGCAGCATTTCTCAAATGGCAGAATTTTCTGACTTGTTAACGGAGCCTTGGTGACTATGTTGGAAAAAAGTGTCATGTATCTGTAGCACTTTGACGTTTAGTGCAGCATTTAGTACAACTAACTTGGCCTACCGTAGTAATGTGTAACCTATTTTTTGAAGTACCCTCATAGATACAAAGCCTGTTCTCCAGCTGATAAAAAAGGTGAAGAAAAAAAGTTCTGAGGGTGAGACAGAGTTTCTCTATTCCTATTTTAAAAAGTAAGCTACACAAATAAAGATCACTTAATTACTATTTACAGAAACATTATTTTATCAGATGTTGTAAATGGTTATATCACAGATCATCACTGGTTCATTTAATTGTCTATTGGCCAGGAAAGGTGTATTTCCCAGTAATGCGAAATTGATAATTGTCAAGCCACTGTTTAAATGTGGAAATGACAAACTTATCTGAAACTGCAGACCTATTTCCTCAGTTTCCACCTTAAATTAATATGTCAAAAAGAATTATAATAAAATACGTGCTAGATGGTAAGGATACATTAGGGGATTTCCAACATGGTTTCAGGGAAATTGGAACAATATCATTATCAATGTACTTTATATACAATACTCTTCAAAAAATTGACTGAATCAAGTGCATAGCTGGAAGCTTTTAGTCTTCATCTTGAGGAAGTATTTTGACATTTCTAGTCATATATGACAAATAGACAACAAAACACTGAAATATTGTGAATAAAGGTAACATCACTGACAGGAAAAGATCCAGAATGAGCCCTAAAATTTGGTTTAGCACACAGCTCAACATTGGGACCATTGACATTGAAGTGGCCTCCCAAGTCCTAAAAAATGAACTGTTCGTCACCATGTACATCTGGTCCTTGGTAATCTTCAAAAGAAGTTCAGAACTTCATAGTGAAAACATCATCTTTTGAAAGTGAAAATTTAATTATTAACCTATTGAAAACCAAAGTAATGTACTTTCAGCCTGTTGGACAAAATGAACAAAATGTGAAGAATAAAAGTCTGATGGCAACTCAAGCCCAATTCGCAAGTTTTTAGGCACATTTTATAGATAATAAACTGACCTAGAAACATCAATTTTATCATGAAAGTAATACACTGATAAGCCACAACATTATGACAACTACCCATTGCAACACTGGACGCCGTGTGGTGGAGTTGCAGGCACATGATGCAGTAACAAAAGTATTTAAGCAGAGCTGACATGGATGGGAGATCACCATAGCAACGACATGGGCTGCAAATGAGAAATTCCATTGAGATAAATGACTTTGACAAAGAGCAGATTATTATTACGCAGAGCCTGTGAATGAATATCTCAATAATGTTGAAGCTGGTCGAATGTTCACATGCTACTTTCTTGAGTATCTATGGAAAGAGGTAGGGGACAGCACACTACCACTAGGAGCTAAATAGTTGGACATCCATGACTTTTCACAGAATGTGGGATTTAGTCTCTCGTCTGCTCATAAGTAGACTAGATGATCTGTGGCATCTTTGCCAAAAGAGCACAATGTGGGTGCACCTAATAACATCATCAATTATGACTGCAGTAGGCACAGAACCATCGTTGATCAGTGGAAACATGTCAACTCTTCAGGTGAATTTCATTTTTGCTACACTAGGTCAATTGTCATCCAGACACAAGCTGGTGGGAGCAGTATTATGCCATTGGAGACATTCTCCTGCACTTGCATGGGACCTGTGGCAGTAATCCCTTCTTCCTTGATGTCTTCCCTCAAGCCTATGTTGTCTTATAACTGTCCATATCTCAGAGGCAGAACTGCACTACAGTGGTTTTTGAGGGGCATTATAGAGAACTCATGTTGATGTCTCAGTGACCAAATTGGCACAATGTGATCATCTGGTAGAGACTAAACATACAATTGTACAGCTCACAGCACAAATATCCTTTTTTGAAATCAGTATTGCATTGTGATTAAGTTGAACAGTCTCCAGGAATAAGCTGGCAATGACAGAAATGGCAATTTTGTACATCATTTTCGCAGCCTTTAAGCAGACCATACCTACAGGAACTGAGAGTATCTTCTGTTGTTGAGCAAACACTTTAAGTACCTGCATACAGTGCTTCTTGTAATTGGGTTGTTATCTAACATGAAAGTTGGATTCCTGTTTAGGGAGATTTTGCCCTCAAGCAGCATGTATGTAGTTTTATTTGCACCTATTGTTAATGCATTGCTTCTACACCATCCATGCTTCCTCGAGAGCATGTGGTTTGCATTTTCTACAAGCTTGCATGTCTATAATCTCCAGAGATCACTACCAAGATATAATCAACATAAGCCATAACTCCATTTGCTTCATCAGCCCCAACTAGCAGTCCCAGCAGCAGCTCAATCGTTAGGTCCCAAAATATAATGTCCATATATTGAGCCTTGTGGACAGCCCTTTGTTTTTTATTTATTTTTTGTTTACCTTTTGCTGTGCAGCAAGCCACTCAACTGTGTGACCCTTATAGAAGGGATTTTGGGATCTGAAGACTTCTTAGGCAAAATAGCAGGCCACTGTAAGTTATCGAATGTGCCTGTGATGTTGATCACAACTATGCACAATATTTCCTGTTTGCCCTGTCTACAATTTTAAGAGCCTGATTAATGGTATAATCTACTGATTTACCTTTGCAAAAGCCAAACTGGCATGCGCTGAGACCCTGGAGCACTCAGTGTTCTTAAAGACACATGCATAGAAGACACTCGTGAACTTGTGCTAATGTATTAAACATATTTGTCTATAGCTCTTCAGCTCTGTGGGATCCTTATCGAGTGTGGGATCCTTATCGAGGCCTTTTGTCACACTAATTGCAAATGCAGGTTTCCAGGTGTCTGGTGCCCTGCTGTATCTCAGTATCTTGTTCAACACATGTATTAAGAATGGCACAATCATTCAAACTACTTTCTGTATCACTTCCAAACAGATACCATCTGGACCCAGTGCCTTGCCATGTTTAAGAATGGCAATCAAAACCACTACTTCATCCTGAGGAAATAGGAACAGAACATCATTGTTACTATATTCAGAACTTATCTGCTCATGGAGCTTTGGTTGACGGTTGTTACCTGTATTTTCAGATTCATCTGGCAAAAGAGTGTTTAGCAAATATTCAGTGAAGTTCCTCGAGCCTTTTGTCATTTTTACATCAGTCTTGCGAAGGATGGACAGGAAGTAATGGTATGAACAAGATAACTTAACTATTAGTAGATTCAATAAGTCAGCTTTGTGGTGTTTTGAAGAATTTGTACAGAGTGGTTATAATACAGGCACAAAAATACCTTGTTTTCATAGTGGTTTTAAAGATAGGTCATTTTTGGAGAGTATGGTAAACAAATAGGATGTCAGGAGCTGTTATAAGTGAAGACTGATGAGTAAATATCTACAATGGATGCTGCAGACCTAATTTACAAGAGGACATTACAATGAGATCAAATTGGTTAAAATTAAGTTAAAGTTCCACATTCTGGACCTAGATAGGCCAATCACACCTGAACAACTTTTGTCTCTCTCTCTCTCTCTCTCTCTCTCTCTCTCTCTCTCTCTCTGCCAATAGCATCACTTGATGTGTTGTAGAGGGGAACGTGTACAGGAAACTGCTCTTCCAGTTGTCGCCGTGTTTATTGACCTCGGAAACCCTACTAATCGGTCACGTAGCTCCTCAGCTGTCATTGCAAGACTGAATGCACTTCAAATCAGTCCTCCCACCAAGGGAAAATCTTTGGCAGCCATGATGACTGTCAGCTATGGAGGCAGGGATTGATGAATGATTAACACTGAAATGATTACAGGAGAAACGGGATTTTATGACACGAATATAATAAGATGGATCCTCATTCACTTTTGGTATCTGATTTTCCACAAAACTGAACTGCCAGGCTGTGGTTAAAGGAGAAGACTAATATAAGAAAGTATGAATAATCACTAATCAGAATGAATATTACATACCAACACAAAAAGAAGAAAGTGATTTGTCACAAGAAATAAAATGGGAGATAGTTGTGGAAAAGAAATGGAGTAGGTGCATCAAGCGAGTTCACCATATTCTTTTGCAGGTGTAAGACCTACTAATGAGACTGCCTACAATACGCTTGTCCGTCCTCGTTTAGAATACTGCTGCGCAGTTTGGGATCCTTACCAGATAGGACTCAGGGTGTACATAGAAAAAGTTCAAAGAAAGGCAGCACGTTTTGTATTATCGTGAAATATGGGAGAGAGTGTCACAGAAACGATACAGGATTTGGACTGGACATCATTAAAAGAAAGGTATTTTTCGTTGCGACGGAATGTTCTCACGAAATTCCATTCACCAACTTTCTCCTCCGAATGTGAAAATATTTTGTTTTTCATAGGGAGGAACGATCACCACGATAAAATAAGGGAAATCAGAACTCGTATGGAAAGATATAGGTGTTCATTCTTTCCACGCGCTATACGAGATTGGAATAATAGAGAATTGTGACAGTGGTTCAATGAACCCTCTACCAGGCACATAAATGTGATTTGCAGAATATCCATGTAGATGTAGATGTAGATGTAGATGTAAGTAACCTTTCTCACAGGAAACCATAGTTGTAGCAGCAGCACCTTGTAAGATGAAGATAAAGCCACATATTTCATATCTCAGGCAAAGAAAGCTGCAATAGAAAAAGAATTACAAAAATAGTAGTGTCTGGAATAACAGCCTATTATTCACAATAAATGAAAATGATGAAGACATGAGATTAGTGCTTTATGCACAGAAAGATACCCGAATTAGCAATGGTTGAGAGAGAGAGAGAGAGAAAAGAGGAGGGTGAGGGTGAGGGTGAGAGAGAGAGAGAGAGAGAGAGAGAGAGAGAGAGAGAGAGAGAGAGAGAGAGAAATACCCAGAAGAGTTTTCTGCCTTTACTTTATAATCAGAAATTGGTGAGCATGAGGCTAAGAATGCATTTATTGAAGAGGCTTTTTCACAAGTAGAATTCGGAGAACTTGCAATATATTATGCACAGACAGTGGGACAGTAAAAAAAAATTATTACTGAAATTTATTGTTATTTATCCAACAAAGAAAACCCTCCACTGAAAATAAATGGTAAAACATAATGAAGACATGGTGGTGATGGTGGTGGTCGTGGTCATGGTGGTCTTGGTGTTATTCAACAAGGTAATAACAAAATGTTGAGTTTACGGCAGAAAAAATCTCCCGATTCAGAAAGAGACTGCAAAAGAAAAGTGCATTGTCATCACATGCGACCAATGCAAATTTTCATTTTAATTTTATGTCATTGAGGGCACACTTAGTAGACTGAGCGAGGCAGCACAGTGCTTAGCACACTGGACTCGTATTTGACAGGATGATGGTTCAAATCCGTGTCCAGCAATCCTGATTTAGATTTTCCTTGATTTCCTTAAATTGCTTCAGGCAAAAACGGTGATGGTTCCTTTGAAAGGGCATGGCAGATTTCCCTCCCTAATCCGGTGGGACCAATGACCTTGCTGTTTGGTCCTCTCCTCTATATCAACCAACCAACTTAAGTCAGTCAGTGGCAGCAATGGACACCCAGTTGCTCTATTGAAACTGAGAATATTAACACTGACAAAGGTATTTAGGTTGTTTTTAAGACACTGGGAATGATATTCTTGACCAAGCTGAAGTTTTAATGAACATAGAGGAAGTTATTATTAGGAAGCCCAGAAGCTCCTCATGTATATATTCATATAGCACACAACCAAAGTTAAAAGATATAAAAGCTCTGTTATATATAAAAACAAAGATGAGGTGACTTACCGAACGAAAGCGCAGGCAGGTCGATAGACACACAAACAAACACAAACATACACACAAAATTCAAGCTTTCGCAACAAACTGTTGCCTCATCAGGAAAGAGGGAAGGAGAGGGGAAGACGAAAGGAAGTGGAAAGGACAGGTATACACTCGCACACACGCACATATCCATCCACACATACAGACACAAGCAGACATATTTAAAGACCAATATGTCTGCTTGTGTCTGTATGTGTGGATGGATATGTGCGTGTGTGCGAGTGTATACCTGTCCTTTTTTCCCCCTAAGGTAAGTCTTTCCGCTCCCGGGATTGGAATGACTCCTTACCCTCTCCCTTAAAACCCACTTCCTTTCGTCTTCCCCTCTCCTTCCCTCTTTCCTGATGAGGCAACAGTTTGTTGCGAAAGCTTGAATTTTGTGTGTATGTTTGTGTTTGTTTGTGTGTCTATCGACCTGCCAGCGCTTTCGTTCGGTAAGTCACCTCATCTTTGTTTTTATATATAATTTTTCCCACGTGGAATGTTTCCTTCTATTTTAATGATATCATTAATTTGAATCCAACAATTACGTTTGTTATTGTCACTGTTGCATTTCGAAAGCTCTGTTAGTGACACATAAAGTAATCTATTGAAGATTTAATGACTGGTTGGATTTCAACAAAGGAATAGTCCACCAATGTCAGAATGTAGATAATTAAAAAAAAAATATCATAAAACAGATTTATAAGAAAGTTATTAGGAGAAAGAATATTGTCAACAACAACTTTTAGTGCAACACGTTTTATTCGCGAGACCCCTCATGAAAAGATGGTTCATATTTATAAGAAACATTTTATGTATTGGATAAATATCCGCTCTGTGCAACCCAATTTGTGATCTGTGGAGACAGTGCACACGCAGTGACAGGGCGTAATGTAGTGGGTGCAGTAGCACTTGCTGGACATGGACGTTTTCGCCTTGGTGATGCTCCTTGAAGGTGTCATGAATGCCTCACGGAAAACTGACGTACAGTAATGTAAATGCTCAAGACAAATGAAGATTGTAAATCTTAGATATTAGGTTGAGTTCAATGTGATTGGATATATTGATTGATGCATTTAAGTTTATAAGTTACTAATATTTGGATGTGTCTTCACAACTGATATAAATAGTACGAACAATACAGATGATTACAGCTGAAGAAAGATTCATCATTCAGTAGTTAGAAGTGGTGTGGCACACTCTTACAGCATCACACTGCCTGGATACAAAGTCAAGAGGAATAAATTTGTGCACAGTCATGGTATGGAGTAGCCAGACCACGAGAATGAAACTAAAAAAGTGACCGTATTGGAAGAAGAACAGTCAACAGTAACGTTAACCACATCACACTGAAAGATATGGAAGCAGAGTAGGACATAACCTTAACACAGCACAAAATTCATTGCCTTAGTTGGAGAATTTATTGGCTTGGTCAGGGGAAAATTATTGATGTTTTCTTTGCCATTTCTGAGGAAATAGAAGTCTTCCTTGAAATGAAAGGGGAATAAATTCAGTTTCAGTTCCTAGCTAAGCATCTCAGTAACATAAATCTGTCATTGCAAGGTGAAGAGATGCTAATAGTTGAAAAGCACAACTAAATCATAGTATCCATGGAAAGGTCATGTTTACTTGAGAGGAAGGAAGATCCGAGTGTATCATCCCATCAACAGTACAGCCATTAGAGATGGGGAACAAGTTAGGATTATGGAAGGATGAGAAAGGAAATTGGCCATGCTTTTTTCATAGTAACCATCCTGGAATTTGCTTCGAGTAATTTGCAGAAAAATGGAAAACCTAAATCTGGATGGGGATTTGAACTGTCATCCTGAATGCAAATCCAGTGTGCTAACTACTATCCCGCCTCACTTGCTGGGTATGAGAGGCAAATAAGTAATGGAATTTTAAGATTTTGTAATTTTATGGCTTCTTCAAGACTACCTGAAGGTACCAGTACTGTTAAGTACAGCACAAAACATTTCCCAAGCCGCACAGATCATGTGCGTATTTTGGTCTACATATTCGTATGAGCATGTTATGGAACAGGCAAACTATTACTCCCATATAGCGGAGATGCCGAGTCACAGACAGGCCAACAAAAATGTTGTCAAATAAGAAGCTTTTGGCCAAAAAGACCTTCATTGGAATTAGCCAACACACAACTCACACACACACGACCACAGTTGGCTGCCAAGGCCAGAGGCCAGACTGCGAGCAATTGTGCACGATAGGAGTAGCAAGTTGAGTGGTGGGGGTAGCTGGGGCAGGGAGGGGGAGGGAGAGCAGCGTATGCATGGGGAATGGTAAAGTGGTGGTAATTCAAGAAAGTTGGTGTTGGTAGCCAGGTGTCACAGGCTGTGAAGCAGTCATTAAAATGAAGAATGTTGTGTTGGGCAGCATGCTCAGCAACTGGATGGTCCAGCTTTTTTCTTGGCCACGGTTTGTCAGTGGCCATTCATGTGGACAGACGGCTTGTTAGTCTTTCCTTCTCATCCCGTATGGTAAGTCTCTCCTGACCTGGGGTTGTGGGTGACTTTTCTGAACTGTACCCCTTTCTCTAAACCTCTCCAGTCCTTTTGCTTCACCCTCTTTCTTCCCATTCAACTCTTCTTTAAAAGTTAAGTATCTTTGTGTGTGTGTGTGTGTGTGTGTGTGTGTGTGTGTGTGTGTGTGTGTGTGTGTGTTTTCCTCTGCCGCTGCCCGGTGAGTAGACTTTCTATCCATCCATGTACATTATATTATCAATAATTGATTATTTTCGTTCCTTCATGTGCTGCAGGATAATACAACATGCTACAATGCTCGTTGTGTGTGCACATGGTTTTGAAGAGCACCAGGATGAGTTTTATGTACTCCCTTGGCCACTAAACACCCAGGATTTAAACCTAACTGAGAATCTGTGGCCACCTCGATCAGGCTGTTTGAGCTATGGATTTTCAACTGAGAAACCGAGCACAGCTGGCCATGGTACTGGAATCAGCATGGTTTCACATTCCTGATGGTACCTTCCAGAACCTCTCTGACCCCCTTCCTGCACATCTCACAGCAGTCTGCAATGCTAAAGGCGATTATTTAGGCTTTTGACAGATGGTCACATTAATGTGACTGGACCAACGTAAGTCACTGAATTATATCACAAATGAAGTGTATCATACCAAGTAGGGTCAAAGTGAATAATTGCTGGGAGTATCACATTCAGACACACTGTTTACAAGATAATTATCAAATCATTTGAACTTGATTTCCAGTGGCAATAATTATCAAGCAGATTTAAAGAACAGAGGTTTATTTTGACACCTATGAGCTTATTAAACTAATTTATCAGACTATTAAGCAATGGCGAATTCTAACATGGTTGTGTAATTAAAGCAGATGGTTCAAATGGCTCTGAGCACTATGGGACTCAACTGCTGTGGTCATCAGTCCCCTAGAACTTAGAACTACTTAAACCTAACTAACCTAAGGACATCACACACACCCATGCCCGAGGCAGGATTCGAACCTGCGACCGTAGCAGCAGCGCGGCTCCGTACTGGAATGCCTAGAACCGCACGGCCACTGCGGCCGGCAATTAAAGTAGACATGAACCATGTGTGGATACACCTCAGCTTTGTTAGGGAGATCATGGAACATTCTGGGTTTTTTTATAGACTACTTGGTCATAAATCTTATAGAACATGGTTTCTCTCTTAACATTTCTGTGCAACTATGTCCTAAAGCCATTAAAATTTTTATTGTAGCCAAAATAAGTAAGGATCTAATACACAGTGATGTAACATCAATAAGTACAGAAGCATCAAATACTATTTCATCCTGAACTCTTCCAAATTTTCTTTGTTTGTTTGTTTGTTTCTTTCTTTCTTTGAAAAAAGCTGTTGCCTCCTCTAGTTATATAGCTGCTGTTCACCTGCCATTAATAGCTTATATTTACTTGATTGCAGTGGTATTTTTCAAAGAAGATATGTTTTACATTTATAGGTACTAAATACTATTTGTGCTACATTAGCAACCTGTCTTGCCTTTGCTTGTGTATCACTAAGTATGTACAGCTGGCAAATTCTTTAAATATGTACAGAAACACAAAACCTTTCCTCCTGAATCAGTCTGTCAATTAGCAAAAATCATATAAAAATCCCTATAGTAGTTACTGGGATCAGCCATAACACATGAACAGAAAAATTCGGTAGGAGACATTAAAATATAATGTGTATAGATTACTATTTCTCATACAGCTTTTTAACAAATGTTTCTACTTGCCATGTAGCTAACAGAACCTTTTGATTCTTGAATCTAGGTTTTCAGATAATTTGTAGAAAGAGTGATTAATGAGGCCTTTTTTTTTATTTTCTACCTTGATGTAATGGGAAGGCTTTCCAAAGATACTTAATAATTATCCCAATATTGCACAAAATGAAATATAATATAGAGGAAAAGGTTCCAATAACTCTGCTTATAAAAAGGGCAACTCTGGAAATTGTAAATAGACAGTTGTTACTAAAAATGGAGAGAACATAGTCTGTAAGATTATCTTCCACAGTCTCTCTCTCTCTCTCTCTCTCTCTCTCTCTCTCTCTCTCTCTCTCTCTCTCTCTCTCACACACACACACACACACACACACACACACACAAGATGTAGCAATGTTTGCTACTTCTGTTTTCTAGACACTCAACTATCTTAAATTCATCCACATGTACACAACTTTTAACCAGAGAATTCACAGGGCAATGTCTGGATGCAATACTTTAATCACAGAGCAGTATATACTGACATTCGCTTATTTAGCAATATTTACAACAAAGATAATACTGTCACACACTGGTTGATTTACGAAGGGAGCAAATGTGAAATACTACAGTATACACATATTGAAATTTGCTGTAATACCTCCGCTCTCTGATTGCCTGCTGCGATATCTGAGAAATGCATTGTGCACGAAAGTTCTCATAGTGAACATCTTGTGTCACATCTTTCAGATCCTGCATGTGGGTAGAAATAAGCATTGTTCGTAGTTTAATGAAGTCACTATGTTTTGGATTTTCAACTGAAAAAGGAGAAATATTTGAATATTAACAAAAATAAAAAAAATAATGCAATTTCACTAGCATAATACTACTTAAGGAAGTTTAGTAAGCTGTAAGAATACCCTTAACACAAAGCATGGGGACAAAATAATTGTAGTACAAGACAAAAAAGTTAATATCTTAGTCCATCTCATCTTCACAACATTTCACCAATGGTTGGTTGGTTGACTGATTCATACATTCATTCAGTCTTCTTGTTCCATAAATACAAAGGCTCTGCTTAGCACAGGTGAGCACAGGATTAAATTATATTACTAACTATACCATAAGATTCCAGACTAAGTGATCTGACTGAAAATGTTGGTAACTCCAAGAAGAAAATAAATTGCTTCAGCAACAAGATAAGAACTACTCTGAACATACAGTGAAATGAGGAGGCAAGACTGACCAGGAAAAATGAAGAAATTTCTTTAAAGGTGGATTTCAATGTTATCTATTCTCTTAAAAATAAATGTTGAAGTAGTTCTGATGAAATCAGAAACGAATTAATCGACTGTTGTTCAACTGAACTTAGTACTATACAAGACAATTGCTTAGGTAATACGTCTTCCCAGACAAACTTTAACTTACTACTGTCAAACCACATCACATAAAAGGAGATCCCATTATTACCAGTATTTTAATTTTCTTTTGAGAAATCCATGCACAATAGACCTGATAAATGCAAATAATATAATTTGAAAAAGTGTTGTCAACTGAACAGATTATATTAATTTTGGATGGATGATATAGCAGATTCAGTAAAAAGGAAAATATGACCATTGGGAATATTTTGTAGCTTGGCTAAAGCTTTTGATTGTGTGAACCATATTCTCACGCAAAAATTTAGTAGCTGCAGCAGGTTTAAGGGTTTAACCTATTTGCTTCATTCAAAGCGCATACCATCAGTTCCATCTCAATCAAACAGCAATAGGCACTCAGAATTTGAAAAATTTCAACATGGTGTGCGGTAGGATCCCATGTTGGGTTCTGAGTTCCATTGATGACAGCCCACTTGCAATGTTGGAAAATGCGAATTTCATGCATTTTGCAAACACAAATACAGGAATAAAAATTATTTAAATAAAAAACTTGTTAATACAATACATTTTTTAAATGAACAAAAAGTGTAAAATAATTTCTTCTAGCCCCATACATATTTCTAACCTAAGAAGTTTCAGCATTGCAGCACATCAGCAATCATAAGTATCGATATAATTATGAAATATCCGCCTCAATTGCACAAACTACCTGGTGTTTACCTGGGTAACCATGCCTTCTTCAGAACAAATGTAAAACAGCTTTCCTAAATAGGCAGATTCAAAGGCTAAAATCAACACCTACAGCGGTAAGACCCCATAAAAGATTTTTACAAATACACATATGTACCAAATCAATAATATTGCTTATCTCAACCCTGTGTGTACCGTGTATTTGTAAAAAAATTTTATGGGGTCTTACCACTGTAGGTGTTGATTTTAGCATTTGACTATGCCTATTTAGGCAAGCTGTTTTATATTTGTTCTGAAGAAGGCGTGGTTAACCACACAGAAACCTAGGTAAACACCACATAGATTGTGCAATTGAGGCGGATATTTCATAATTATTTCATAATTATATTTCTAACCCCTTACAGATAGTCCAGAAAATGTGTGTGTGTGCTTTTTTATAGCTATAAAAATACTTGTAGAATTTAAAACAAAAAATTTGGGGCTCGTGCAAGAGACAATAGTAAGGAAGTGAACTATTCATGCATCAAATATATACTTCATGTGTCCCATGTTTTTAGTTTCAAATTCTGCAAATATTTTCACAGATATTAGAAATACAAAAGCACAAATTTTCAGGACTACCTGTGTGGAGTTAGGAATCTGTATATGGCTAGTTGTTGTTGTTGTTGTGGTCTTCAGTCCTGAGACTGGTTTGATGCAGCTCTCCATGCTACTCTATCCTGTGCAAGCTTCTTCATCTCCCAGTACCTACTGCAATCTACATCCTTCTGAATCTGCTTAGTGTATTCATCTCTTGGTCTCCCCCTACGATTTTTACCCTCCACGCTGCCCTCCAATACTAAATTGGTGATCCCTTGATGTCTCAGAACATGTCCTACCAACCGATCCCTTCTTCTGGTCAAGTTGTGCCACAAACTTCTCTTCTCCCCAATCCTATTCCATACTTCCTCATTAGTTATGTGATCTACTCATCTAATCTTCAGCATTCTTCTGTAGCACCACATTTCGAAAGCTTCTATTCTCTTCTTGTCCAAACTATTTACCGCTTTCCTTGCCATTGTCAGTCTACATTTGATATCCTCTCTACTTCGACCATCATCAGTTATTTTGCTCCCCAAATAGCAAAACTCCTTTACTACTTTAAGTGTCTCATTTCCTAATCTAATACCCTCAACATCACCCGACTTAACTCGACTACATTCCATTATCCTCGTTTTGCTTTTGTTGATGTTCATCTTATATCCTCCCTTCAAGACACCATCCATTCCGTTCAACTGCTCTTCCAAGTCCTTTGCTGTCTCTGACAGAATTACAATGTCATCGGCGAACCTCAACATTTTTATTTCTTCTCCATGGATTTTAATACCTACTCTGAATTTTTCTTTTGTTTCCTTTACTGCTTGCTCAATATACAGATTGAATAACATCGGGGAGAGGCTACAATCCTGTCTTACTCCCTTTCCAACCACTGCTTCCCTTTCTTGTCCCTCGACTCTTATAACTGCCATCTGGTTTCTGTACAAATTGTAAATAGCCTTTCACTCCCTGTATTTTACCCCTACCACCTTTAGAATTTGAAAGAGAGTATTCCAGTCAACTTTGTCAAAAGCTTTCTCTAAGTCTACAAATGCTAGAAACGTAGGTTTGCCTTTCCTTAATCTTTCTTCTAAGATAAGTCGTAAGGTCAGTATTGCCTCACGTGTTCCAATATTTCCACGGAATCCAAACTGATCTTCCCCAAGGTCAGCTTCTACTAGTTTTTCCATTCGTCTGTAAAGAATTCGAGTTAGTATTTTGCAGCTGTGACTTATTAAACTGATTGTTCGGTAATTTTCACATCTGTCAACACCTGCTTTCTTTGGGATTGGAATTATTATATTCTTCTTGAAGTCTGAGGGTATTTCGCCTGTCTCATACATTTTGTTCACCCGATGGTAGAGTTTTGTCAGGACTGGCTCTCCCAAGGCTGTCAGTAGTTCTAATGCAATGTTGTCTACTCTCGGGGCCTTGTTTCGACTTAGGTCTTTCAGTGCTCTATCAAACTCTTCACGCAGTATCGTATCTCCCATTTCATCTTCATCTACATCTTCTTCCCTTTCTATAACATTGCCCTCAAGTACATCGCCCTTGTATAGTCCCTCTATATACTCCTTCCACCTTTCTGCTTTCCCTTCTTTGCTTAGAACTGGGTTTCCATCTGAGCTCTTGATGTTCATACAAGTGGTTCTCTTATCTCCAAAGGTCTCTTTAATTTTCCTGTAGGCAGCATCTATCTTACCCCTAGTGAGATAAGCCTCTACATCCTTACATTTGTCCTCTAGCCATCGCTGCTTAGGCATTTTGCACTTCCTGTTGACCTCATTTTTGAGACGTTTGTACTCCTTTTTGCCTGCTTCATTTACTGCATTTTTATATTTTCTCCTTTCATCAATTAAATTCAATATTTCTTCTGTTACCCAAGGATTTCTACTAGCCCTCGTCTTTTTACCTACTTGATCCTCTGCTGCCTTCACTACTTCATCCCTCAAAGCTACCCATTCTTCTTCAACTGTATTTCTTTCCCTCATTCTTGTCAATTGTTCCCTTATGCTCTCCCTGAAACTCTGTACAACCTCTGGTTCTTTCAGTTTATCCAGGTCCCATCTCCTTAAATTCCCACCTTTTTGCAGTTTCTTCAGTTTTAATCTACAGGTCATAACCAATAGATTGTGGTCAGAGTCCACATCTGCCGCTGGAAATGTCTTACAATTTAAAACCTGGTTCCTAAATCTCTGTCTTACCATTATATAATCTACCTGATACCTTTTAGTATCTCCAGGGTTCTTCCATGTATACAACCTTCTATCATGATTCTTAAACCAAGTGTTAGCTATGATTAAGTTGTGCTCTGTGCAAAATTCTAACAGACGGCTTCCTCTTTCATTTCTTAGCCCCAATCCATATTCACCTACTACGTTTCCTTCTCTCCCTTTTCCTACACTCGAATTCCAGTCACCCATGACTATTAAATTTTCGTCTCCCTTCACTATCTGAATAATTTCTTTTATTTCATCATACATTTCTTCAATTTCTTCGTCATCTGCAGAGCTAGTTGGCATATAAACTTGTACTACTGTAGTAGGCATGGGCTTCGTGTCTATCTTGGCCACAATAATGCGTTCACTATGCTGTTTGTAGTAGCTTACCCGCATTCCTATTTTCCTATTCATTATGAAACCTACTCCTGCATTACCCCTATTTGACTTTGTGTTTATAACCCTGTATTCACCTGACCAGAAGTCTTGTTCCTCCTGCCACCGAACTTCATTAATTCCCACTATATCTAACTTTAACCTATCCATTTCCCTTTTTAAATTTTCTAACCTACCTGCCCGATTAAGGGATCTGACATTCCACGCTCCGATCCGTAGAACGCCAGTTTTCTTTCTCCTGATAACGACATCCTCTTGAGTAGTCCCCTCCCGGAGATCCAAATGGGGGACTATTTTACCTCTGGAATATTTTACCCAAGAGGACGCCATCATCGTTTAATCATACAGTAAAAGCTGCATGCCCTCGGGAAAAATTACGGCCGTAGTTTCCCCTTGCTTTCAGCCGTTCGCAGTACCAGCACAGCAAGGCCATTTTGGTTATTGTTACAAGGCCAGATCAGTCAATCATCCAGACTGTTGCCCTTGCAACTACTGAAAAGGCTGCTGCCCCTCTTCAGGAACCACACGTTTGTCTGGCCTCTCAACAGGTACCCCTCCGTTGTGGTTGTACCTACGGTACAGCTATCTGTATCGCTGAGGCACGCAAGCCTCCCCACCAACGGCAAGGTCCATGGTTCATGGGGGGAGGTATATGGCTAGAAGAAGTTATTTTACACTTTTTAATCCATTTTCATAACATGTTATATTGAAAAGTTTATTATTTAAACAATTATTTTTTGCTTTTAGCCACATGTGTCAAATTTTTCAGTTGATTTCAAAATTTTTGATGATATTATATCAAACACTTGTAAATTTCAGGACTGCTTCATTTTCTCTTCATCTGAATCAACCAATACACTGCTTCCTTCCACAATTGTCTTATGAAACGACCTCAAAGATAAAAATCAGAGAGAATTTAGTTCACACAGGGACTTACCAGCAACCATTCTATAGCTGTTAAAGTTAGAAGCTACCAAAGTAAGCGGGTGTTTTTGGAATTTACTTTAATAGCAATACAAGAAGGGAGTGCAGTAAATCAGTTTAGGGCAGAAGTGTTTTGGATTACTTCATCTTGGGCCATTAATATTCTACAAACAAAGGAGAAATGGAGCAGTTAATGACAATACAAAGAGTGCCTTCACATTAGACTTTACTTTCTCGGGTGGAGTGTATAGGCATGTGCAATTATAACAAACAGGTGGCACACTGAAGATGAGAGTTTATTTCTGAAGGGCAAATATATCAAAACAAACGTTGATGAATGATGACAATGCTGCATCCAAAGATCGTACTACAGTATTTTGTGTGAAAATTGCAACATTAGGAAGGATAGATGTGACAAACGAATTTCTGCTTCCTGCAGAGTGCATCCTTTATTGGGCCAAACAGATGGATGTCAGAAGGTGAGGCACCCACTTGGCGCACACCTTTGAGTACTCCAACTAGTGGGCGAGAGTGTCAACACTAGCAACCAAGACGTCCAGTTGAGCAGTGAGATGTTTGATTGTGGTCCATCCATTGCCTCAAATGAGAGTGTCTACACAATTGAATATTACTGGAGTCACAGCTGTGAGTAGCCTGTCAAGCACACAGATCAGACATGTTTACAATGATGACAGACACCTCGCCCAATGCCTCATCTTACTTTTGTTCACTGCCAGGTCTCTGAAGACACTCTGCAAGCCCCTTTGAATACCTGCAATGCTCTGATTTTCTGCCAAAAGAAACTCAATGATCGCTTTTTGCTTGGAACACAACTCCATTACAAATGCTATTTTGGAGACTATGTCTAGCGCCGCCACCTACTGGAGCTTCATGAAACCATAGGCACCAAGGCGTTAATATTTCACTATGCCCCACAACAAATTCCGCATGTTTTCAACCAAAATTAGCTCCCAAAAAAGTCTTTCATTACTTACTGAATGCCCATCATAAATGACTATGATTACAAAACATAACACCATTTCTGGCTGAGAATTCTGTATGATGTGAAAACTCTGTATCCAGCGATCAGGCTGAGGTTATCCTCCATACACGCGAGTTGAGATAACATGTTTTATCTGGCGGCACCCTAAATCATCACACTTGATGTTTGCAATACTTTACAAAACAGGATGCCACGTTGTGTTCACCATGGTACTATATACCCTGTATGCGACCATCACTGGCAGAGGTTGAGGTGCGGTGCGTCCTGTCTGAAAATATATTTTTTCATTCTGAATTCCCATAATGGTGTTTACATGTTTTTAGCCTGAAGGGTTTGTGGTTTTTGGGTGACAAACTCCTTCAATGCTGTTTATGCCACTAGTCTAGCCTACAGCATATGGCATGGCATCACTGATGCAGGCTCCTATTTAAGCCTATATGGTTAGTGAAGATGCATGGTCAATTACGGCCATGCAGATAGAATAGCAGAAATCCCATGCTTTGGTAACATTATGGTCTTGTACCCATTCATCATATTGCACAGTTGCTTCTGTCCAGTAGTTCCATATATGTATCACTTCACTGCAGCATGCTATGTATCAACCAACGCATAAGGGAAACTCCAGGTTGGAATTTCAACAACATAAGGAAAAGGTGTGATTGATACTCACCGTAAAGATGACATGTTGAGCTGCAGACAGGCACAATGAAAATACTGTTACACATTTAGTTTACAGCCAAAGTCTTCTTCAGAAAAGAAACACACACACACACACACACTCACTCACACCAAAGACTGATCGTACTGTCCTGTTTGTCCTTTAGTGTCTGTCAGCATGAGAGTTCACATTCACTATCACATTTCCACTCTGTTTGATGACTCTTTGTTGTCAAAGTTGGTGTAACAATGAACATTCCAGTCCTACTGAAGAGAGTGCTACTAAGCTTATACACGGTCCAGTCACATTACTGTGACCATCAGTTAGGTTTGATCTCAATGTACAATAACCGCTCACAAATAGCAGGTGAGGTCGCTGCACTAGCAGTGGAGAGCATATACTGTGCGTCAGGAGGGGAGGGGGGGAGGGGCCTCGACACAGAAAACCGTCATTCATTGTCGTGATGCAGAAACAGAGTTTTATCTGACACCCAAAAGGGTATGATCATTGGCTTTCAGGCGAAGGGTGGAAGCACTTCCAAAACACCTAAATTTGTTAACTGTTCATGTGCTGCCATGGTTAACGTACACCTAGCATGACAAAATGGTGCTATCCAAAACCGGTGCCAAAGCAACGTACACCTAGCATGACAAAATGGTGCTATCCAAAACCGGTGCCAAAGCAACTGTGGTGCACCAAGGGCTGTAGATGACAGGGCTGCACGACAACTACGGAGACATGTACAGGCAAACAGATACGCAACTGTTGAGCAACTGACTGCCCAAATGAACTAAGGGCTACCGATAGTGTCTTCTCAATGACCATTCAGCAGAACTGGTACATATGGACCTCCACAGCAGTTAGCTGGTTCATGCACCAATGCTGACTGCCATTCATTGGCAACGAACACTGGAATTTGCATGCCAATATTGCAACTTGACATCTACTGAGTGGCAACAGGTGGCCTTTCCAGATGAATTACATTTTACGCTCCATCGGACAGATGACCTTGCCATGTACAGCGTGAAATGTCAGACAGTAAAAACCCTGCAACAGTTGTGGTCTCTGGAATGTTTTTGTGGCATTCCCTGGGTGATGCCATCGTTCTGGAAGGCACAATTGATCAACACAAGGAAGTGCTCCATCGCAGCGAGGCCCTGGACGTGCGGAATATTTGTGTATAAGGAAGTGGCATCAATGGTTACAAGGATGGTTTCCGGGGGTAACAGATTGGGTAAGGATTCCAGGCGTTCAAGAAAGTGGTTGGTGTCTTTGATGAAGGATGGGAGACTGCATGTAATGGGTTGAAGGTGTTGATCTACGTAGGCAGAGTACTTCCTTTCACGCCGATCAACTGCCACCCTACCTAAAACCTCTTTCCTCATTACCTTAGCCAGCTTCATCCTGACCCACAACTTCTTCACTTTTGAAGGCCAGACATACCAACAATTAAAGGGAACAGCCATGGGTACCAGGATGGCCCCCTCATACGCCAACCTATTCATGGGTCGCTTAGAGGAAGCCTTCTTGGTTACCCATTCCTGCAAACCCAAAGTTTGGTACAGATTTATTGATGACATCTTCATGATCGGGACTCACAGTGAAGAAGAACTCCAGAATTTCCTCTCCAACCTCAACTCCTTTGGTTCTATCAGATTCACCTGGTCCTACTCCAAATCCCATGCCACTTTCCTTGACGTTGACCTCCATCTGTCCAATGGCCAGCTTCACACATCCGTCCACATCAAACCCACCAACAAGCAACAGTACCTCCATTATGACAGCTGCCACCCATTCCACATCAAACGGTCCTTTCCCTACAGCCTAGGTCTTCGTGGCAAATGAATCTGTTCCAGTCCGAAATCCCTGAACCATTACACCAACAACCTGAAATCAGCTTTCGCATCCCGCAACTACCCTCCCGACCTGGTACAGAAGCAAATAACCAGAGCCACTTCCTCATCCCCTCAAACCCAGAACCTCCCACAGAAGAACCACAAAAGTGCCCCACTTGTGACAGGATACTTTCCGGGACTGGATCAGACTCTGAATGTGGCTCTCCAGCAGGGATACGACTTCCTCAAATCCTGCCCCAAAATGAGATCCATCCTTCATGAAATCCTCCCCACTCCACCAAGAGTGTCTTTCTGTCATCCACCTAACCTTCCTAACCTCTTAGTTCATCCCTATGAAATCCCCAAACCACCTTCCCTACCGTCTGGCTCCTACCCGTGCAACCGCCCCCGGTGTAAAACCTGTCCCATGCACCCTCTCACCACCACCTACTCCAGTCCTGTGACCCGGAAGGTGTACACGATCAAAGGCAGAGCCACTTGTGAAAGCACCCACATGATTTACCAACTGACCTGCCTACACTGTGAAGCTTTCTATGTGGGAATGACCAGCAACAAACTGTCCATTCGCAAGAATGGACACAGGCAGACAGTGTTTGTTGGTAATGAGGATCACCCTGTGGCTAAACATGCCTTGGTGCACGGCCAGCACATCTTGGCACAGTGTTACACCGTCCGGGTTATCTGGATACTTCCCACCAACACCAACCTGTCAGAACTCCGGAGATGGGAACTTGCCCTTCAGTATATCCTCTCCTCTCGTTATCCGCCAGGCCTCAACCTATGCTAATTTCAAGTTGCCGCCACTCATACCTCACTTGTCTTTCAACATCTTTGCCTCTGTACTTCCGCCTCGACTGACATCTCTGCCCGAACTCTTTGCCTTTACAAATGTCTGCTTGTGTGTGTGTGTCTGCCGATGGATGTGCGTCCTTTTTTCCCCCAAGGTAAGTCTTTCCACTCCCGGGATTGGAATGACGCCTTACCCTCTCCCTTAAAGCCCACATCCTTTCATCTTTCCCTCTCCTTCCCTCTTTCCTGACGAAGCAACCGTTGGTTGCAAAAGCTTGAATTTTGTGTGTATGTTTGTGTGTCTATCGACCTGCCAGCACTTTCGTTTGGTAAGTCACATCATCTTTGTTTTTAGGTATATTAGTATATAATTATTATTTCTTCCAATTAGTCTTACACACTTTTTCAAAGTCAACCAACAAAAGAACCTTTTGTCACACATTTCTGTGGACAATTAGGTTTGCACATTTTTTTTTATTTTTTTTTACTCTGGATCATCACTGATGGATACACACAAGCAACTACATAATTTTTGTGGCTTGTAAACTTTACAGGCATGTTTCATCTTCTCAATATTAATGTAATGGTGTCACTTTACATTGAGAACAGTTTGTCCTCTTGTTCCGTTTTAGGGCACAAAAATCCACTAGGGTCATATGCACCCATTTTAGAAATGTAGAACACCAAGACAAAGAGAGGAGTTAAAAACGACTACATGTCAAACAGGGACATGGGATAAGGTCTATAAAATACATCATAGACAAAAAGAGGTCCAGAACTAAAAATTAAACGGCCTTCGCCATACTGCTACGATGGGTAAAAAGTAAAGCGCAGTTGACAGCCCATGCGTCATTTGTTAAAACAACCGATAATAAGACGGCAAAACACAAATGAGAACATAAGCGGTTAAAAAATGGGCATTCCATCAGGAAATGGCAAATCATCAAAAGTTGAGCACAATGTGCACAAAATGGTGGCGGAGCACCACTTAACAAATGGTGATGGCTAAAAAGACAGTGCTCAATATGCAATCTAGTTAAAATGACCTCAGATCATCCAAACCGCCGGGAGAGGCTTAATAACCTGGAGCTTGTTGCCATTAAGAGAAGACCAGTGATAATGCCAAAGTGACTCCACCTGCTGACAGATGGTACACAGAGATCATTGGAGGAAATTTAAGAACTAGCAGGGTGAGGTACGATGACTCCAGCCTTGACAGCAGCCTCATTTCTTCTCAGACTGATGTGACCAGGAACCCACATAAACATCACAGTGGCTCCATCAAGAGTGAGCAAGTGACAGCTTTCCTTAACCTGTTGCAGTAAGAGATGGATTGTGTACAGCACACAGAGGCTTTGAAGGGCACTAAGAGTGTCTGAGAAGATGACGCAGTTGAAAAGCCTGTGTTGCCGGATGTATTGCATGGCCTGATAGAGGGTGAAGAGCTCTGCTGTAAATACTGAGCAGTGTTCCGGAAGTCGATAACAAAAAATATCAGGCGCCGATGATGAAGGCACACCCAGCCCTACGGTCAGTCCAAATTGAGAGCAGTGATCAGCTGTGATGACATCATGCAAAATAACAATTCAAGGCCATTTCTTTCAATCCTTTTGCCCAAAACAAGTGAAGATATTTTCTGTCATTCATTAATGAGCACAGCCAGCATTGTTTCTCACTATCGTGTTCTTATAAATCTGGCAATTCAGTCCACCACATAAATACAAGAATTTTCAAGCAATATTACTGTAGCACACCATAATCTGGAACTTACCTTCCACCACACCCCAGGGATATTGTCTTCCCCGGACCCTCTTTCCTGCTACTTCTAGCACAGTGTTGCTTCCAACTACAGCAAATGGAACACAGGCTTTCAGTTCTCTATCCTGTTGCTTAAAATCTTCATCTTCATCAGTGTCACAATCAGGAAACTGATAAATCTGGAATACATGCACAGTGATGTCAAACACTCCTCAGCAAATTGTATACGATGGTGAATTTTTTTTACTGCAACCAAATCAGTTGACTGTTGACTCAGTGTTGAAATTGTCACCTTATAAAATAACTGTTTAGTTTTACAACTTTTATGTGTACATACACATAGAATAACAAAAAGGAAGATTGAGGAATTAAAGCATATTATGTAGAGGAGGTTGTCTGTAGTTGCTTTGCACATACAGCTACAAACAACAATCAAACAGGACAGTGTGCACAGAAAGGTTCTGATACTTCTTGCATGCTACAAACACAGTCTGTGAATGTAAACACTTGCAGACGGTCATGAGAACATCATGCAAAATAACAGATCAAGGCTATTTATTCCTGTCCTTTTACCCAACAAAACCCAGTTGAAGTCTATCTTCTGTCACAGCACAGAAAAAAAAGTGGAAGCCTGTACAACGGATTATGTATATTCGTCTTAAATGTCCTAGGTGACTGACAGCAGTTGAGTTTTCCTTGGATAGACAAGTATGGAGTTAATAGGCATACAATGGAACAATGCTCAAGGCATTAGAAGATATATATACTTAATTTTGCCTGGACTTCTTGTTGTACATCTGTATCTACAATGAGCAGCCAGAATAATAAAAGCCCACCTAACAAATCTTGGCCCACATATTGGATGTGAAACGTTACATTATTGTAGTATGGATTTCACAGGGCAATGATTTGTGACCAGAGGTGAGTGAAACAGTATGTCCATCAAACGACGTATCAATTCTGCAGAAGGAGTTTTCAGTCTTCAGTAACATGTGATTTTTCCACACTCCAGTCCTGGCATGGCGACTGCCAAGAATTTTGAAGTGTATTTTACTGCGAAGTCCCAGTGCAAGACTGGCAAAAAAAACAGTGTGATGGAAAAACACTTGTCACTTCCCCCACACCACCACCACCACCACCACCACCACCGTACTCCACCGCAAATTGTGTCACAAACTTGATACTTGCTTTGCACATTGCGAAAGTCTGATGAAAATTAACTAATATCAATGTTTACTTAATTTTCATTGTCAGACATCAGACCATCTCAAAACTGTCTTTTGTCAAATTAAAACAATGATTTCCCAACTTTCAGTACGCAGAGTCAACCAAATGATTTCTCTTTACACAATTTATTCACTATTTGACTTATGGTTATGCCATGTGGATACATAAGACCATGTGCTCAAAACTTATGAAATAGGGTCATAGTTTATTATATAATTTTCCACAAAATGTTTTGAGGAAGTGCATTCACTTCATTAACATTTATTTGATCCCTTCTCACAAAAGATCAGAGACTGTAAAGGACAATACACAAATTAATGGTTTATTTATTGATTATTAAAGAGATTATTAATTATAGAAACATTAATATTCAATAAATGAAACAGTCTCATTGCATATCCTCTACATAGACGGTCCTTTGAACTTTAATAATGACATATTCCAATTCTTTATAATTATCTATTATCAAGAAAAAAGCTATGAAAATTATTGTTTAGCCTTAAAAAAATATATACAGTTTTGCTATGAAAGAAAATAGAGGACTGGTGATTTGAGGAGGACATTTTACAAGATTGCCATACTCTGTTGGTACCCTAGTTTTCTCATTCTTTAATATCAATTTAATCTAGTGGTACTGATCAATAGTCTCCCATCTCTTTCATGCGGATAATGTTCTCTCTCTCTCTCTCTCTCTCTCTCTCTCTCTCTCTCTCTCTCTCTGTGTGTGTGTGTGTGTGTGTGTGTGTGTGTGTGTGTGTGTGTGTGTGTGTGTGTGTGTGCGTGTGTATTCTTTTTTAATGATAGGTCTTTCTATGACTCTAACACAGATTTCTATCACCGAAATATATATGCTTAATGTTTTCCTTTAAAGAATAGTTTGGAAATTTGATAGTGGAACAGCCTCTCAGTACTTCTGTAACTACTGGTATGTCATTACTTTTATATCTCTGTCCTTACATGGTAGCAAGGACAGCATGAAAGCAAGTTGGCTCCCAGGGTGCAAGGAAAGAAACACATTTACTGGTAAACGTAAATGAACAGTTCAAGTTTTGACTTAAGAATGGAAATAATAGGCATTTGGGTACAATGCCAAAATTCTCTTAACTAGAGTCTAGCTTGGTGTCCTTGACTGGTGCCTGGTAGGTGTCCTGGTAGGTGTCCTGGTTGGTGCCCAGTTTGAGTCCCAGGGTAGTGGAGGTGATGCCCCTTCTAGGATCCACCGAGAGAGGGGACCTCACAAATGATGGAGGTTGCTGCTGGTTGGGTTCTCCTGAGACATGAGTCCTCAGGTTTGGTGGAAATCAGTACTTGGCAGGATCCTGGTCTGTGCTGAGTTGATGTCCAGTCGGTGTCCTGGGCTGCACTGGAACTGCTGCTGATGAGTAGCACCAACAGCTGGGCAGCTGGACTCTGCCAGCACTGAGCCTGGTGCTTGAGCCAATGCTGTCTGCTAGTGGTCACACAGTATCTTAAATAATCTGACAAAAGGATTTCCATGAGGGGTTCATCTGACAGGCAGTGCCGTGGTCAGATGCACACACTGTTGGCAGGCAGTGCTTTAGTCTCTCATGGAACCCCTGGAGTCTGACCACAAAGAGCAATGTTTCACTGTTGTCACCCCATGTATATATAGAGCAACAGGTTGCTGTTGTCGTTCACAAATATTATTAAGCATGTGGTGTGTTTGACCACATGTGGCTGGCTTTGGCAAACAACACTTAGTCTAGAAACCCCCCCTCCCCCTCCCCCTCCCAGCCAGAGCATATGTCCACCTGGCGACAGTGTCCAAGCATCTGGCCTGGCTGCAGTACTTACTGCTTGGTATTTCTCTTGGTCTTTTGTCAGTGGGTTCAAATCGCATATTAGTCTTGGTAGCCTCTTAGCATCCATGCATTGCATATGTCCATGCCTTATCAGCTACTGTGATGTTTCTTGTAGTCTTACAATCTGAACCTCTTTTCGGATTTCCTTATTTTGAATTCTATCCTTCCATGTCTTTCTGACCATGCTATGATGAAACCTCATTTCAGCTGCCTGAGTTCTGCAGATGTCTTTACTTCTCACGGTCTATATATAAAAATGGGCATGTAATAGGTTTCATAAATTACGCTGACATTTTAATTGTACTTTCTGGTTCTATATTAGGTCTTCAATTATTTGATAGAAGTACTGCCCATTTGAATACTGTGAGTGACTTCTTTGTCTATAGAATCAATAACTGAAACAACATTGGCAACATATCTGATATGATGTGTCATCTGAAGCTGTTTTACCTCAGTTTCAATGTATCCCACTGGTTGCCCATATCTTTTAACAGCTTTTACCCCACTTTCTCCTGACTGAAGATGATACCGCACACTGAGAAACTTATGCTAAGGTGTTTATCTGATCTTAGTAGTCATTTTTAGAGTCACCTCACTGTTTGGTGTACTTTTTTCTGGATCTTGTTCATTACAGCACTGAAAAGAAGAGGACAAAGAACTCAACTTCGCATTAATGAAAATTTCATACCAAAGCATTCCAATTTTCTTCAGTGTTTACCACACATTTTCCCATTCAAAATATCAAATACTTCCTTTATGTATGTGATAATGGTATTTTTCCATTAATTTACAGAGAGCAACAATTATATCAGTTTTTTTTATTTTCCTTCCTTGAATGCTTGTGGTTCTTCCAAGAGGTTTTCTTCAGAGAGAAGTCTCTAATAAAGTTCACTCACTTGAGACTTTAGTGATACTGCTACACTTAATAACATTTCTTTCTGTCACCTTTCCTGAAAATTGGGATTGTTTATGCCAGTTTTCCAATCAGCATGTATCTTCCCATTTTTCTGTACCTTACAAAAGGGTCTGTAGATCTATCATTTTCCAGCAACTTCCTTGGGTTTGAACATTTCTGTAATTATTTCATGAACTCCAGCAAATTTTCCAGTTTTATGTACTCCAGGCATATTGCACATCATCCCCAGTTAAACTTGTCTCATTGTCCAAGTGAAACAGATGTGATGCAGTACTGTCTTTTTGTATATTCTGTACATGATGTACTTATAACAACTCATCAAAGTAAGCTTTCCAAGTTTATTTAATCTTATCACCATCCATGATGAGGTTTCCATTGTCATCTGTTATATACTTGGACTGTTCTTCATCTCTTTTTGTTTTTTCATCATCCCATATAGAATTTTCAGTGAACAAGAATCACTCAAGAGGAGGAGTAGGGTAGGTGGACCCTCCTCCCTTGAGCCAAATTAATGGTTGTGTTTGACACCACAACCAAAGGCTGTTTCTTCAACATTGCTAGGTAATACAGTTGAGAAACTAGGTCAACCAACCACAATAGAAACAGGTGGCAATGTATCTATTACAGCTTGTGAGTTTCTGGATTAGCTGACAGCCTTCCCCAAAACATTCACACATTCTTTTTAAAAAATGCACTGCTTTAACTGAAAAAAGCAAAGTTCTGAACTTGAAGGTTACAGTATAAAACATTGTTCTTTAATAGCTGATTACACTAGTTTAAAATGTTACCATGGCAGTTATTCACCTGTATTTTGTTGTCCTCAATATCGGCCATTACCCTCTCCTTGAGCCTGCGAACCTCATTTGCAGTAAGAGTGTCAGCTTTGGCAATAACAGGCACAATATTCACTTTTCTGTGAAGTCTCCTCAGAAACTCCAGATCCAGCTGCCGCAGGCTGAAATTTGTGAACTTTGATAAATTTTTAAGCTTACAATTTAAATCAGCTGAGGTTTTCTAGATTCTTTGCCTCTACAAATCATAAATCAAGTTTTCCCAGAAACATAAATTTGAAAGCATTAGAAATGTTGAGCAGTGAGACACCAAGCGCACAACTTGTAACCTATTTCTAGGTATATTTAAACAATGGAGACTGCAGGTGGGAATACCAACAGTGTAAGAAAAGAAAGATTGCTAACACACGAAGTTTCAGACCAGCACAATTAAAAGACACTTACATGTAAACTTTTGCCCACAGCTTTCTACTAAAAAAAGAGAAATGCACAACATTCATTCACACAAAAAAGCACACCTCAAGCACACGACTCCCAACAGCAGCAGCTCATGCCAAAATGCAGCAGTCACATGGGATGGAAACAGCAATCTTGTAAAGGGGAAGAAATAGCAGTGTACAGGTGGAAGGGACAGAGGAGCACTGTCTGGGGAAGTGTGCAGGACTAGAATGCAAACAGGTGTAGCATCAGGAGGTTGTGAGTCAGGGAGTTGGGGAAAATGGAGCAAAAATGGAGAGGAGTGGGGAAAGATGGGCTGGTGTGTTGGTATAGAGCAGCAAACAAAGAGGATAGGAGACAAGAATGGGAAGGAGGTGATAGGACAGAATAGGTGGAAGCTGTTGAGTGGAGGTTGTGGGGACAGTATGTTACCATAGGTTAAGGCTGAGATCATTACGGGGTTCGAGAATGTGTTATAAGGATAATTCCTATCTGTGCCTTTCAGAAACACTAGTGATGGAGGGGAAGATCCAGATGGCTCAGCTAGCGAAGCAGCCACTGAAATCTCAGCTGCATATTGGCCACATGGTGGTCTACTTTGCTCTTGGCCACAGTTTGGCAATGGCTGTTCATCCTGGTGGGCAGATGGTTCGTAGTCATATCAATATAAAAAGCTGTGCAATGGTTGCAGTAGAGCCAGTAAATGGCATGGCTGCTTTCATAGATTGCCTGGTCCCTGATGGGGTAGGACAAACCTGTGACAATCCTGGAATAGGAAGTGCTGGCAAATGCAACTCAAACAGTCCTGTTTGTATAACCATGTGCAAAGGAAGAGTATGGAATGGCCAAGAGCGACTGAAGAGTGTGTTGAATGAGTGAGAGCCTTTCATGCTTAACACCAAAAAATCAGTTCAGAACGCTAGTTGTGAATTTGTAGTTCCAGTTACATCTGTGTGGAGAATTAAGGAGATGCTTACAACGATGTCCTTATTGTCAGCGGTTTACATGCTCTACAGCCTACAGACTATGGTTTATGTGCAAAATTTGCAAACACAATGTTGCTTCATGATGAAGATTTTCTGGATCATGTCATCTTCAGTGATGAATCGACATTTCACCTAAATGGAAATCAGAACACACACAATGTGTGAATCTGGAGGTCAAAATATCCCCAAAAGATGGTACAGTTGCAACAACACTCCCCTAAATTGACTGTTTTTAGTGCTATATCCTGGTGGAAAGTTTACGGGCCTTTCTTTTTTGGTGAAGTAACAATAACTGCTGTTTCTTAATTCCTCCAGACACTCTGATCAAAGTTTGGGAAGGACTCTCTCATCAACTCGTATGTGCGACAAATGGTGCTCACAATAAATACTTATAAGAAAAGCTGTTTGAGTTGTTCTTTCATTTTATGTATTGTTCATAATTGTAAACTGAATGTAATAAATGCTACAAAGCCTTAAAGCCCATATATTTATTATGGAACACCCTTAGAACAAGTACCTGGTTGGCATAGTTACAGAGTACAACACACTACGAGGCTATTACAGTTTCAGATTTCCATCTCTCCAAGTACACAATTTACACTGCAAATGGTATAAATAAAACATTTTTTACAGCATTATAAACAAGTTTCAATTCTTTTACAAAAATCATTCCTGCATCAGTTTTTTATTTCTTATCACAGATATGGATGAAAAATTCAGATATAGTGTGAAAGCGATGAGGAAGCAAGCAGATTTTCAGATTCCTACTGGAACACAGATTTTGTTTTTTTAAAAGACACAGGTACAGATGCTTTGAACACATAGTTTCATTTTCTGTCATGTACTATGATCATGGACATTCTTATTTTTGCTGAATTTTGCAATGCTGTTTTTTACAAAGTAACATATTTCTATTATGTAGAGATTCCCAAGAGGTAAAATGAGTGATTCTTGGGAGGTCTACAGCTGTCAGGTCTGAAGGTGTCAGTTGACTGTGCACTGTTCGTTACTGTCCAAGCCCTCTTCTGAGTGAGGAAAGGGTCTGAGTTATGTGGGGAGACTCCCCAGAATATGTTATCACACTGAATTACACTATGAAATTGTGCAGAGAAAACACTGCATCCAGTCTCTGAGCTTAAGCAATAAGCAAGGATGCATTAGGCATAGCGTACTTTATTCAGCTTACTATTAGTTTGCTGATATGTGATTGCCATTTTAAGGTGTCCTCGATCCACAAGCTTAAGAATCTTGTTTCTGATGCAGAGGATATTTCAGAATAGTCAGTGTAAATTGTGTGCTTAAAAAGACATATATTCATGGTTTATTCTGTTAATACTATGCCAGACACTGTCTAAAATTTATGTTTCTGTGATTCTACTCTAACCTTGCCTACTGAGCCTTGACTTGTGTATTTAATTCTCTTCTTCTTTTTCTTTTTCTTCTTCTTCTTCTTCTTCTTCTTCTTCTTCTTCCTGTTCTACTACTACTACTACTATTAATACTACTACTACTACTACTACTACTACTACTACTAACCCGTGGCCATAAGGTGGTACAAAGTAGAGACAACAGTGAACCCTGTTGTCTTGTATGTTTTTCCTGTTCAAACCACTTTCATCCCTGAAGTATTGTTGGAACTGTTCATCCACATAGTTGCAGCATGCACGCCAGCTGTCTTCACAGTTCACTGCATCTCCAAATCCTGAATAAAGAAAATACTTATGCTATTTTCCATATAGTTAATTTATAGTAAGCAGCTGCCTCTAACTTTCCAATGCATTATGTGCAGAAGAATGTAAAAATGACAAACAATCAAACACATTTCACCAACAGGGATAATAATTTGAGACATAGCTTGAGATGTTTCAGCGAAAATCCGATAAAGCAAAAACTATTTTGAGATGTCTGTAAGAGAGCGTAAAGATATTTTAGTTTGTAGACTTTATAATGCAGTTGCCTTTAAGCTAAAGAGACTGAATTTGAAAATATATTCAAATAATCAGCCTTATCTGTAATAAATGGGCCTTCAAGTCTCTGTATGTCCATCTTTTAAGGAGATGGTTGTGGGACTCTGCTGTTTGGTACAGGATGTCAAATCAAACACCTTTCAGCCATCTAATTTCCAAACTGTTATTTTATTTGGTTACAAGTTGCAGGAATTTAATACATCATTTTCAGGCCCCCTGACCAATGAGTAGGAAGATTCCAACATAGGTTCCAGTCAAAATAGGGACCAGCATTCAAATACTGGTATCTGTAGACTTCTGCTTGATACAGTGATCACTTCAACCATCATCTGCTGATAGTCAGCTGCCATTTATCAGATATTCTACAGAAATGGAGGCTACAAAATGGAAGTACACAAAACATCAGTGCAAAATAAGATGTATATTAGTTGTTGCGTAACCCAAATAAGCACACTAAAACACAATGAAAATCAAGGTGTGATAAAGGACGCTGCACTATATACTTTGTGCTACTTTTTTGCACATAAGCCATTATACTGTGGGAACTGTTATTTTTACAATTTTGCAGTAAAAGCTATGATGTTCTGGCAAGTTGTCCATGGGAGGGATAGTTTTTTATCTCAACAAAGAGGTTAGTTACTAATAACAACTGAGATATGTTAACACAGGGCAAAGTGAAAGGAAGCACCAAATTTGGTAGACTAAAGTACTTGAGTAGTAACAGCAATGAAAACATGGTAGATGAAAAAAAATTGTAATTTGAACATTCGTATGCTCTCAGGGGACACTATGGTTGGAGAAGAAAAAAAAAAAGAAAAAGAAAAAAAGGCTTAATGTCAATAGAGATCTTACAAAATGCAGGGAAAGAGCACAAATACAATAAAAAAAGAAAATATAGATATTTCACCCTTTTCAGCAATCATTAAAATATCTGGGAATGCATAAACATGTGTCATCATTTTTACTTACCTCTGGTTTTCCCATTTTATATATGTAGCCAGTTGCATTTGACAAATTAGATTGAAACCTAAATGAAGAACAGCACATTTCAGATAGAGTCACCATGAACAGACAAAACAATTAATAATTAGCATATTTAATAATTCTTTCCTTGCTACTGGAAGATGATTAAATTTTAGCCAAATTCCTGACTCCAATAAAATGAGGTATGTGAGAGAAAATGCTACAAGCATCTATTTTCAGTGAATCTAGTACCATTCTCTTCTAACTTCATGCTCTTAGGCCCGTTTCACACTGGAACACTGGTGATAGTCACCAGCAACCGTCACCGACAGATATACATTCGTTTGACCTGGAGCATTCACACCGGGACCCTACAAGGCCTCACCGAGCCACTGTGACGCAGCATTGACTCACTCTTGCCACATGTGACAGACAAGGTCACTGTGTTCACAGCAGTCACCGCTAGACATGCATTAGTTTGAACTGGAGTGTTTGCACTGGGACACTGATCACAGAACAGCACTGCAGATTTGCCAATCAACAGGCAGTCATTTCTGAGACAGTGACGCGAAATATTTATTGTATATTATACTGTACATACTGTAGCCAGTTTAGATTTCATTAACATGGAAGATTTTGTTAGTGAAATAGAAAGCCATCCTGGTGTTTGGAATGGAAAAGCAATGACTACAGCAGCAAAGTGATGAAAACGAATGCGTGGCAAGAAATTATAACAAAGTTTGTGCTTGATTTCAATGAGAAGAGCTTAGAAAAGAAAAACAAAATTGGTGAGTTTTATGTTCTTTTTTCAAATTTAGTACCTTATTTTTCAGGCCATTAAAGGCTAGCGAAATTTAGTTGCTATCCCTGTACAAGTCCATTTCACTAACCAATCAGTTGGCAATACCTGCAATGCTGGACACCAGTGATCCAAGAGTGTTCACCACAGTCACCGGTGACCATCACTGGCAACCATCACAAGTGTCCCAGTGTGAAATGGGCCTTAATTTGTACTTGGATGAAATTTATTGACAACATGTTGGATGCCACAAGACTGCTGCTTGCCACAGCAGACCTCACTTGCAGCCGACACTTGCCTGGCGGTGAAACAACCTTCATTGTGTAAATTATACAATTTTTCATAAAATGAGAGAACGGTAACCACTAACCTATATGAGGGTGATGTGTGCTGCATAGATACATATAACAGGAAGCAGTGTTCACTAACTTTTGAGATCTCTGACTCTTCTTGTCATATAAAGTACGCAATTTCAAATGCTAAACTGGGTCAGTGTGTGTGTGTGGGGGGGGGGGGGGGGGGGGCTTTATTGCATCAAAATATTAGAGGACTGAGAAATAAAATTAATGAATTAACTATCTGCATAGATGAATTGAGTCTTCAAACCTAGCTGACATAATCTGCCTCTCTGAGCATCATGTGACCACTGGTATAGAACTTTGAAGTGTAACAGGGTTTAGGTTAGCATTTCACTTTTGTAGATCAGAAATGGAGAAAAGAGGAGTTGCCACATTCATAAGGAACTGTCATAAATTTAAGAACATAGACATTCATAAATTTTGCCTAGAACAGCATATGGAAGCATGTGCAACAGAATTAGATTTAAAAAAAAAAAATCCTTCATAATATTAAGTGAATATCGAGCACCTGCAGGTAACTTTAATCTGTTTGTAAACCACCTTGAAGCTGTACTGGCCCATTTAACAACCAACAACAAAGAAATAGTGGTTTCTGGTGATTTCAATGTAGATTTCCTTAAAGACTCTCCCAATAAGAACTTATTTGAGTTAGTAACACTATCATTCAACTTATTTCCCACTGTAAAGTTCCCCACTAGGGTAGCCACTTGCTCACAAACAGCCATTGATAATATTTTTATAGAAAAGTCCAATGAACAAAATTATATTACAAAACCAATAGTCAATGGCCTCTCAGACCATGACATGCAATGAAAAATATAACACTTTTGCTAATAAAGTGCTTACCTTATTCGAACACTGTTTTCCCCCAAAACTTACCAAGGTTAGGGCAAAGTCTACAAAAAATCCATGGATTACTCGAGGAATAGGGGTATCTTGTAAAACAAAAAGAAAACTGTATCTGTCAATCCGAAACAGTTCCGATGTTGATGCTATAGCACATTACAAGAAATACTGCAAAATATTAAACACTGTAATACGGATGTCAAAGCAAATATATTACAAGGAAAAGATAGTCATATCAGATAACAAAATAAAGACAATATGGGATATAGTGAAGGAGGAGACCGGTAGAACCAGACATGAAGAGGAACAAATAGCATTAAGAGTAAATGATACATTGGTGACAGACGTGTATAATGTTGCAGAACTTTTTAACAAACATTTTATAACTGTTACTGAAAAGATGGGGTTGTCAGGTTCGGTAAATGCTGCTATGGAATACCTCAGACCAGAAATTTCAAGCATCTTTCATAATATGAATTTGACCCTCACTATCCCAACAGAAATAATGTCCAACATAAAATCTTTAAAATCAAAAACATATAGTGGGTATGATGAAATATCAACAAAGTTAATTAAAGAATGTGATTCTGAGCTAAGTAACATATTAAGCTATCTGTGTAACCAGTCATTTATCCGTGGAATATTTCCTGAATGGCTGAAATATGCTGAAGTTAAGCCACTGTTTAAGAAGGGAGATAAAGAAATAGCATCAGATTTCCATCCAATTTCACTGTTGCCAGCATTCTCAAAAATTTTCGAAAAAGTAATGTACAGTCGGCTTTATAACCATCTTATCTCAAATAACATACTGTCAAAGTCACAGTTTGGATTTCTAAAAGGTTCTGATATTGAGAAGGCCATCTACACTTACAGTGAAAATGTGCTTAATTCATTAGACAAAAAATTGCAGGCAACTGGTATATTTTGTGATCTGTCAAAGGCATTTGACTGTGTAAATCACAATATCCTTTTAAGTAAATTAGAGTATTATAGTGTAACAGGAAATGCTGCAAAATGGTTCAAATCTTATATCTCTGGCAGGAAACAAAGGGTGTTATTAGGAAAGTGACATGTATCAAGCTATCAGGCATCATCCAACTGGGAACTAATTACATGTGGGGTCCCACAAGGTTCCATTTTGGGGCCCTTACTTTTTCTTGTGTATAACAATGACCTTTCATCAGTAACGTTACCAGATGCCAAGTTCGTTTTGTTTGCCGATGATACAAATATTGCAATAAATAGCAAATCAAGCATAGTCTTGGAAAGATCAGCTAATAAAATATTTGTGGACATTAATCACAGGTTCCTAGCCAATTCTTTGTCACTAAACTTTGAAAAAACACACTACATGCAGTTCAGAACTTGTAAGGGGTGTCCCACGAGTATATGTCTAACATACGATGACAAGAAGATAGAAGAAGTGGACAGTGTTAAATTCTTGGGATTACAGCTTGATAATAAATTCAACTAGGATGAGCACACCACAGAACTGCTGAAGTGTCTTAACAAATCTCTGTTTGCAATGCGAATTTTGTCAGACATAGGGGACATAAAAATGAAAAAGCTGGCATACTATGCTTACTTTCATTCCATAATGTCATATGGGATTATTTTTTGGGGTAATTCATCAAGCCAAGCTAAAGTTTTCCAGGCACAAAAACGTGCAGTAAGAGTTATATGTGGTGTGAACTCAAGAACATCCTGCAGAAGCCTGTTTAGGGAACCAGGGATACTAACTACTGCTTCCCAATATATTTATTCCTTAATGAAATTTGTCATTAAAAATATATCACTTTTTCAAACCAACAGCTCAATTCATGGAATCAATACTAGAAATAAGAATAATCTTCACAAGGATTTAAAGTCACTTAGTCTTGTACAAAAAGGTGTGCATTATTCAGGAACACACATTTTCAATAACTTGCCAGCAGCCATAAAAAGCTTAACAACCAATGAAAT
Source organism: Schistocerca piceifrons (assembly GCF_021461385.2). NCBI lineage: Eukaryota > Metazoa > Arthropoda > Insecta > Orthoptera > Acrididae > Schistocerca > Schistocerca piceifrons. The sequence continues at coordinate 279,363,411 of NC_060138.1, forward strand.
TCAGTTTAAGAGAAGCCTAAAGGATTTATTGGTGGCCAATTCCTTCTACTCCATTGATGAATTTCTCAGTAAAACCAACTGATTTATATATATATATATATATATATATATATATAAAACAAAGATGATGTGACTTTCGTATGGAAAGTCACATCATCTTTGTTTTTAAATATATTTTTCCCGCGTGGAATGTTTCCCTCTACTTACCGAACAAAAGCGCTGGCAGGTCGATAGACACACAAACAAACACAAACATACACACAAAATTCAAGCTTTCGCAACAGACTGTTGCCTCATCAGGAAAGAGGGAAGGAGAGGGGAAGACGAAAGGAAGTGGGTTTTAAGGGAGAGGGTAAGGAGTCATTCCAATCCCGGGAGCGGAAAGACTTACCTTAGGGGGAAAAAAGGACAGGTATACACTCGCACACACGCACATATCCATCCACACATACAGACACAAGCAGACATATTTAAAGACAAAGAGTTTCGGCAGAGATGTCAGTCGAGGCAGAAGTGTAGAGGCAAAGAAGTTGTTGAAAGACAGGTGAGGTATGAGTGGCGGCAACTTGAAATTAGCGGAGATTGAGGCCTGGCGGATGACGAGAAGAGAGGATATACTGAAGGGCAAGTTCCCATCTCCGGAGTTCGGATAGGTTGGTGTTGGTGGGAAGTATCCAGATAACCCGGACGGTGTAACACTGTGCCAAGATGTGCTGGCTGTGCACCAAGGCATGTTTAGCCACAGGGTGATCCTCATTACCAACAAACACTGTCTGCCTGTGTCCATTCATGCGAATGGACAGTTTGTTGCTGGTCATTCCCACATAGAATGCATCACAGTGTAGGCAGGTCAGTTGGTAAATCACGTGGGTGCTTTCACACGTGGCTCTGCCTCTGATCGTGTACACCTTCCGGGTTACAGGACTGGAGTAGGTGGTGGTGGGAGGGTGCATGGGACAGGTTTTGCATCGGGGGCGGTTACAAGGATAGGAGCCACAGGGTAGGGAAGGTGGTTTGGGGATTTCATAGGGATGAACTAACAGGTTACGAAGGTTAGGTGGACGGCGGAAAGACACTCTTGGCGGAGTGGGGAGGATTTCATGAAGGATGGATCTCATTTCAGGGCAGGATTTGAGGAAGTCGTATCCCTGCTGGAGAGCCACATTCAGAGTCTGGTCCAGTCCCGGAAAGTATCCTGTCACAAGTGGGGCACTTTTGTGGTTCTTCTGTGGGGGATTCTGGGTTTGAGGGGACGGGGAAGTGGCTCTGGTTATTTGCTTCTGTACCAGGTCGGGAGGGTAGTTGCGGGATGCGAAAGCTGTTTTCAGGTTGTTGGTGTAATGATTCAGGGATTCCGGACTGGAGCAGATTCATTTGCCACGAAGACCTAGGCTGTAGGGAAAGGACCATTTGATGTGGAATGGGTGGCAGCTGTCATAACGGAGGTACTGTTGCTTGTTGGTGGGTTTGATGTGGACGGACGTGTGAAGTTGGCCATTGGACAGGTGGAGGTCAACGTCAAGGAAAGTGGCATGGGATTTGGAGTAGGACCAGGTGAAACTGATGGAACCAAAGGAGTTGAGGTTGGAGAGGAAATTCTGGAGTTCTTCTTCACTGTGAGTCCAGATCATGAAGATGTCATCAATAAATCTGTACCAAACTTTGGGTTGGCAGACTTGGGTAACCAAGAAGGCTTCCTCTAAGCGACCCATGAATAGGTTGGCGTACGAGGGGGCCATCCTGGTGCCCATGGCTGTTCCCTTTAATTGTTGGTATGTCTGGCCCTCAAAAGTGAAGAAGTTGTGGGTCAGGATGAAGCTGGCTAAGGTGATGAGGAAAGAGGTTTTAGGTAGGGTGGCAGGTGATCGGCGTGAAAGGAAATGCTCCATCGCAGCGAGGCCCTGGACGTGCGGAATATTTGTGTATAAGGACGTGGCATCAATGGTTACAAGGATGGTTTCCGGGGGTAACAGATTGGGTAAGGATTCCAGGCGTTCAAGGAAGTGGTTGGTGTCCTTGATGAAGGATGGGAGACTGCATGTAATGGGTTGAAGGTGTTGATCTACGTAGGCAGAGATACGTTCTGTGGGGGCTTGGTAACCAGCTACAATGGGGCAGCCGGGATGATTGGGTTTGTGGATTTTAGGAAGAAGGTAGAAGGTAGGGGTGCGGGGTGTTGGTGGGGTCAGGAGGTTGATGGAGTCAGGTGAAAGGTTTTGCAGGGGGCCTAAGGTTCTGAGGATTCCTTGAAGCTCCGCTTGGACATCGGGAATGGGGTTACCTTGGCAAACTTTGTATGTGGTGTTGTCTGAAAGCTGACGCAGTCCCTCAGCCACATACTCCCGACGATCAAGTACCACGGTCGTGGAACCCTTGTCCGCCGGAAGAATGATGATGGATCGGTCAGCCTTCAGATCACGGATAGCCTGGGCTTCAGCAGTGGTGATGTTGGGTGTAGGATTAAGGTTTTTTAAGAAGGATTGAGATGCAAGGCTGGAAGTCAGAAATTCCTGGAAGGTTTGGAGAGGGTGATTTTGAGGAAGAGGAGGTGGGTCCCGCTGTGACGGAGGACGGAACTGTTCCAGGCAGGGTTCAATTTGGATGGTGTCTTGAGGAGTCGGATCATTAGGAGTAGGATTAGGATCATTTTTCTTCATGGCAAAGTGATACTTCCAGCAGAGAGTACGAGTGTAGGACAGTAAATCTTTGACGAGGGCTGTTTGGTTGAATCTGGGAGTGGGGCTGAAGGTGAGGCCTTTGGATAGGACAGAGGTTTCGGATTGGGAGAGAGGTTTGGAGGAAAGGTTAACTACTGAATTAGGGTGTTGTGGTTCCAGATTGTGTTGATTGGAATTTTGAGGTTTTGGAGGGAGTGGAGCTGGAAGTGGGAGATTGAGTAGATGGGAGAGACTGGGTTTGTGTGCAATGAGAGGAGGTTGAGGTTTGCTGGAAAGGTTGTGAAGGGTGAGTGAGTTGCCTTTCCGGAGGTGGGAAACCAGGAGATTGGATAGTTTTTTGAGGTGGAGGGTGGCATGCTGTTCTAATTTACGGTTGGCCTGTAGGAGGATGCTCTGAACAGCCGGTGTGGATGTGGGGGAGGAAATATTAAGGACTTTTATTAAGGATAGGAGTTGACGGGTGTGTTCATTGGCTGAGTTGATGTGTAGGTGAAGGATTAGGTGGGTGAGGGCAATGGATTGTTCAGTTTGGAACTGGTATAGGGACTGATGGAATATATATAACTTCTGCGCAATTTCAGTGCAGTAATGTGTTCATTGTAAATAAGTATTATAGTAGTTTTACTACATGTTTATTACTTTATAAATAAATAAAAAAACTTTTTTATTTTAAATTCAGTGCATTAGTATTTGTAAAATGACTTTCATATAGTGTTCATTAAAAAATGATGATCATTCCACTTGGGACCTGTGGAATGGTACATTAGCTTATTTGTTTTAGTTGTGAGTATTTGTCATGTATTGTTGTTTTTCTGACATGTTCCACATCCTGGAGGGCCTCCTCACTACGGATCAATTGGAATGAAAGTAAATCTAATCTAATCTAATCTAGATTACAGAGAGGGAGGGGATTACAAAAGAGAAATGTGAAGATGGAGAGGAGGGTGAGTGGGGGGAGGTGAGTGAGTGAGAGAGAGAGAGAGAGAGAGAGAGAGAGAGAGAGAGAGAGAGAGAGAATGCTGCAATGTGGAGAGTAGGAGGATTTTGATGGCGTGTGTGTTACTAGTAAACTACACATCTGCCCCTGTAGTAATCATTGTACTCCCAACTATATGAAATCTCCTTACATCTTGACTTGATGCTAATATCTACTAAATCAGTATTCAAATCCAATTTTATTACACATTGATTACACATCAGGCTACAATTTAGCATGTATTTTTATATTAAGACTGATATCCAGTTCAGACTATAACATTAACCAATTAAACAAAATACTATTACAAAAAGATACAGTATATGTTTATATTATTGATGTATACTATGTTGAAATTGTTAATATTCATTGGAGCCGCACACAGCACAGTAATCTCTTCGCTACATTTGTGATGACGTCAAGCACCATGCTACAGTTCTAGTCACCACAGAAAGTCCATAAGGATCCTCTCATGCAAATAAATAGAACAGCCACTACAGAATGCACTCCATTATAAAACATCGTACATTATAAAGACAGAACTAATTTTCAAAATGACTTTTCTATTCAACCTTACAAAAATGCCTAACTTCATGTACCTGTTTGTTTTTATATCAAGCTGGTATGGAATTTTCCTGTTACACAGATGGGTTCCTATTTTGAAATTTTTACCAACAAAATAGTGGAAAATTTGTATCCTCCCAGGGAGGGGTGAGGGTAGGCAGTACATGATATGACAGAAGAGAAAAAGGGGAAAGGTTGGAGGAGGCAGTGGGAAACAAGTTCGTGCAGGCTATGCCCGAGGATTGAGAGAATGTAGGATATGGTGGCGAGACAATTTCCACCTGGACAGATTATAGAAACTTGTGCTTGAAGGGAGTATCCAAATGGTACTTGTAACGTAGCAGCTGTTGAAGTAATCAAGTAATGTGTGTTGTAGTTTACAGCATACTTGGCAACTGCATGGTTAAGTTTGCCAGTTTGGCAATGGCCATTCATGCAAATGGACAGTTTTTACGTGCTATGCCCTCACAGAATGCTGCACAATATTCACAGTATAGATTATATACTACATGATTGCTTTCACATGTGACCTGCCTTTTATGGGGTCTAAAATGCCTGTTATTGGACTGCATTAGGAGTTGGTGGGTGGATGCAAGGGACAGGTCTGGTATCTGGTTTGTCCACAGGGGAATGAACCATGAACTGCAGGACTGGGAAGGGCTTTTCATGTCCAGGGCGTTATTGGGGCGATTTCATGCCAAATCATACAGGTCAAGAGTGAACATGTCACAACAATTCAAAGTTAGCTGAAAAAAAAATATATCTTGAAGTTCCAGAAGATACCTCTCCAAAACTACTAAATTTTAATTTTCTGATGATTTGTTAAAAATGCTACAGACCTTTATAAACGAGAGTATTTGTGAAAATGTCATTACAAATGGGACACTTGAAAAATGTATTGTTCCATTCAGTAATCTCCAGAACTGATCAATGTAGCTGAGAGAACAATTATGCCCACGCCCTTGTGTGAGTGAGTGAGTTAGTCTTGAGGATGTCCACTGTCTAAAAGCATAGCAAATGTGTTAGATTTTACCTAATATGCAACAATTTTGAAGTTATTTAAATTTAAAGATTGTTCTGGTCACAGAAAAGTTTATTAATAAGACTGGTTAAAGTTTGCTACAAATCTATAGGGTCTCATTGATTTATATTTAAAATGACATATTAATTTCTGAAGTATGTACAGTACTTTGAGTTAATTATGTTATGAACTAAAGTTACAGAAACAAACTGTGTGAAACAATATTGGTTAATATATTTATGATATATTAGTATAAATGTACTCAACCTATACTATATACAGAACTATGAAACAAGGTGGTGGTTATTGCTAGAGGTAAGTAGAATTGTATTGTTTGTAGTGGTAAGTCATGTTCAGCATGTAACTGATATGTACCTTGTTTGGACTGTAAATAACACTTGTGACTCAGTGAACTAATTCGTTACCATTTGGTAAAAGACTTTGTTATGTTGCTGGGCAGAATTTTGGTAATAAATTAATATTTTCACATAAACTACAGCATTTTTATGTGTCATGTGTCAGACAATCATCCACTGATGCACTCTTTATTGAGTAAATGCCAGTAATGGGCGAACTTCATTGAAAATCTTTACCATTAAGAGCACACTTGAGAATAACCAAACACTGGAACATTACAAACTATATGGTGTATGGTTAATCTAGAATTCTGACTTCCTGTCTGATTAGTTTGTTTCTAGCTTTGTTACAGTGCTATAACCAAAATCATATAAATTGGTCATCAATCAGAATAACATCTGACTCTTAGTCATAATCTGTCCTTGTCATTACAAATTTAATTACAGAAGAATTATGGTAGTAAGAACCATTGAAAACTCTCTCAGATGGTGGAGCTCAATCCATAGAGACTAACACAAACCACAAAATGCCCCCACATAGTGATTTACACACGTATGTAAGAAAAATTTACTATACTGAGCTGGTCCACTTATTGATAGGTGAAGATCTGTGGCTGTGCTCAAGACTGCACTACCCCAGCACCTACCTAGGAGGAGACTGAGTCACATGGGTCGGGATGAAGGATCGCATGTAGCCCAGCTGTGGGAGTAGTCTTCGAGTCTCCTGCTTGCCAGTGTCTTGTTTACAGGTGGCTTGGTTAACAGTGTCTTGTCTGGTGAGCCAGTAGCAGTTGTATCTGTTGGCGGGGCGAGGGGGGGGGGGGGGGGTGTGGAGAATTAGTATATGATGTGCAGCATTGCACTGGCAGATGGATGTGTAGTAGTTGTTTGATAGTTGATACAGTGCACCTTGGAGTGGAGCAGCTGTGGTAGTTGTAATATACTGTTAGCAAATACAGTCCATTAATTGAGGTGCTATTTGTGTTTGATTGGGCAGATGAGTTGGAGCTGCCATGCACTGCCTCTACTAGTTGCAGATTGTGTATGCTCCCCGATACATGGCTGATAAATTTTGATGGTGGAGAACAAGCATGAAATGGTCAGCATTATGTTTGCATTTAAACAGTTCTGAGTTGCATTTGGACAAGTGGCTCACTAATTTGTTTGATGTTGTTGCGCATGACTTTGCTTTCAAGTTTTATATGTTCGGTGGGCACACTTAGGAATTTTGACTGTTTTAAGAATGGCAGAAAAACTTCATGTTTCATATGTTGTTTGTTTCATGTAATGTTTTAAATTGTTTATTTGCTGGATCAATTATGCTGGTAGCATCAATTTTTCTATAATCTGCACTTAGGGTGATGAGAATTACATTGTTTCTTCACGATTGTGGTTTGAAGTAAGTCTTACCAAAAGATTGTAGAGTCTCACTAAAAGATTGCAGCTAGGATGTAAATTCTGAATGGTTTGGATCAGCTGATTATTGTAAACTGATAATAAGAGAAAATACGTTTTAAATTTGTCCAGCCTTAGGTTATTAAGATTTGTTTCAAAGACAGCTTACTTGGAGTTTCCTGTCTAAAGAATTTTAATTTCCTTTTAAAAGTCATGGCACTTTTTCCCACAGTTCTTTTAGTAAAGATTATATGGTTCATTTACGAACTGCTTTGTTTTACTAATTACAGCTTTTGACTAAGGTAGGATTGGCCAACTAAGTTTTGATAATTTTAAAACAGTTTTCTGGTTTTTGAGTTGCAAAGTTATTGAGCACTTCATCGGTTAATACTGTATTCTGTAATGATTTTAGGTGTTTTAGATTTCTCCTGAGCCTTTTATTTGTCAGTATATTTATGAAGGGAGCTTTCAGGAAGGCCTAAGTGATGTTTGATTTTGAAGGCTGTGCCGTCCAATGCATCTGCAAAGCCGATGTCATTTGAATTTGTTATAAATTGTGGAAGCTCTATGATATGGTACATTTGTGTGTAGTTAACTTCCAGATTTATGTGTAATTTACTGTTAAATAAATTTGAGCAATTTAATCGTGACTCCTCTGCGTATGTGTCCACAATCCTCCCACATCCAAACTGAACATAGTTGGCAATTTAGTTCAGCTCCATAATACGCTTTAGGAGAAGCTTTCAAACACAGACTGGCAGCAGGTATACAAACCAGATGATTTTAATGAAAACTGGGGCCATTTCTATGAAACATGTAACCATAGTTTCTATTGAGAATGGCCAATGGTAAAAAACTAAGGAAATCAAGTTATACAAAAGGTCTTAATATTCCTCCAGAAATCAACAAAGTAAAGAAATATATGAAAGGCCTATATATGTAGTTCATGCAAACTACATTGCTGTACTTGATGACAAAGTCAAAACGTGACAGGAAAACATACAAGAAATCCCCAAAGAAGTTAAAAGTGCATTATTATGTTGAACAGACAAACAAATCTAGTAATGATAGTAAAATAGCATGGAATATAATAAACAAAGAATGTGACACTACCTTCACAGTTTTAAGAAGTATTCTTAGGAAGCAAGTCTTGAGCCTCAGTCGCTAAAGAAGACAGTGTGGAAGGTTTTAAGAAAACATTTACACATGCATCCATACCAGTTACAGTTGGTACATGCTCTAAATCCAAATGACTATGAGATACATTATAACATTACAAGTGGAGTGTTGCAGCAGGAAGCTGACTTGATCATGTAGTGTTCAGTAATAAGGCAACTTCTCATCTTACAAGGGGAGGCCGCCAATTGTGAAATTCAGATTCGATTCATACTGCGCATAATAAAAGCTCATGGCCAGAGGTGTAATGTGGCAAAGCACCAAGATGCACTTCTCAGCTGTTGTCGAGAAAATCGACAGTTAAAAGAAACCATTGCGATGAAATACTCTACGATTAACAATTTTCTACAGCGTTGTGGTGCAGCGGTAAGCGCTCAGGTTCGTAATCCGAAGGTCGCCGGTTCGAATCTCGCGCCATGCAGACTTTTTTTTTTTTAGTGTTTGTTTTTTGTAAAATATATATATATATATAATTCCCAGCAATCAGTTGCAACAATTATGCATATAATAAGTTGTTGAAAGGCGTTTGTCGTGGAAAAACTGGCGACTTTGAACATCATTATGTTTTCCGCAAACAAAGTTGTATTTCACAAATGTTATTAATTGTCTTCATAATGTTAACCACGTATAGTTAACGGAAGACGTAGAAACGATATTCCGAAACGAATACGTATAGCGTAAGTCAAACGTTCGAATTAGAATAGAAACCCCACGAACACAAATTTGCTGTGGCAGGTATGATATATAAACTCCGTTACTTGCTCGTTACACTTGAAGGACAGATGTTGAATGGGCCGAAACGAGCCACCGCATAACAGCGTAGTTGCCTGCTAACTTCGAAAGAAGGTAGATGCGGTACCTAACGCAACTTATAACATCGTCGAAAATCAGTGCGGACGGGAGAGCTTTGGTACACCCTGCTAAACAAACGGAAAAATGGAGGCGGTACAATTGGAGAGCGATCCGCCTTCACCAACATGCATAAGCAATTTTTATATATATATATATATATGAATTACAAAAAACTAATAATAAAAAAAAAAGTTGCATGGCGCGGGATTCGATCCGGTGACCTTCAGATTACGAACCCGAGCGCTTACCGCTGCGCCAGGATGCTCTGGAAAGTCATTCATCGTAGAGAGTATTTCACCGCAACAGTTTCTTTTAACTGTCGATTTTCTCGACAACGGCTGAGAAGTGCATCTTGGTGCTTTGCCACATTACTCCTCTGGCCATGAGCTTTTATTATGCGCAGTATGAATCGAATCTGAATTTCACAATTGGCGGCCTCCCCTTGTTAGTCGGAAGCCGAAAGCCCAAAATTTTCGTACACTATGTGATCAAAAGTATCCGGATGCCCCCAAAAACTTACTTACTTCATATTAGGTGCATTGTGCTGCCACCTACTGCCAGGTACTCCATATCAGCAACCTCAGTAGTCATTAGACATCGTGAGAGAGCAGAATGGGGCACTACACACAACTCACGGACTTCTAACACGGTCAAGTTATTGGGTGTCACTTGTGTCACACATCTGTAGATGAGATTTCCACACTCCTAAACATCTCTAGGTCCACTGTTTCCAATGTAATAGTGAAGTTAAAATGTAAAGGGACAAGTACAGCACAAAAGCGTACAGGCCAATCTCGCCTGTTGACTGACAGAGATTGCCGACAGTTGAAGAGGATCATAATGTGTAATAGGCAGACATCTATCCAGAGCATCACAAAGCAATTCCAAACTGCATCAGGATCCACTGCAAGTACTATGTCAGTTAGGCAGGAGGTGAGAAAACTTGGATTTCATGGTCAAGCGGTAGATCATAAGTCACACATCACGCTGGAAAATGCCAAACAACATCTTGCTTGTTGTAATAAGGAGCATAAACATTGGACAATTGAACAGTGGAAAAACATTGTGTGGAGTGATGAATCATGGTACACAATTTAATGATCCGATGGCAGTGTGTGGGTATGGCAAATGCCCGGTGAACGTCACCTACCAGCATGTGTAGTGCCAACAGTAAAATTAGGAGGCAGTGGTTATCCCTTATCATTTAGCTACAATATAGCAGGTCAGCAACTGGAAGCAGTTAATTCCATAAAATATCTGGGAGTAGGCATTAGGAGTGATTTAAATTGGAATGATCATATAAAGTTGGTCGTCGGTAAAGCAGATGCCAGACTGAGAATCATTGGAAGAATCCTAAAGAAATGCAATCCAAAAACAAAGGAAGTAGGTTACAGATCACTTGTTCGCCCACTGCCTGAATATTGCTCACCAGTGTGGGATCCATATCAGATAGGGTTGATAGAAGAGATAGAGAAGATCCAACAGAGAGCAGCACACTTCGTTACAGGATCATTTAGTAATTGCGAACGCGTTACGGAGATGATAGATAAACTCCAGTGGAAGATTCTGTAGGAGAGACACTCAGTAGCTCGGTATGCGCTCTTGTTGAAGTTTCAAGAACATACCTTCACCGAGGAGTCAAGCAGTATATTGCTCCCTCCTATGTATATCACACGAAGACGCCATGAGGATAAAATCAGAAAGATTAGAGCCTACACAGAGGCATACCGACAATCTTTCTTTCCACGAACAATATGAGACTGGAATAGAAGAGAGAACCAATAGAGGTACTCAAGGCACCCTCCACCACACACCGTCAGGTGGCTTGCAGAATATGGATGTAGATGTAGATGGTTGGTTGGTTGGTTGGTTGGTTGGTTGGTCGGTGTTTAAGGGACCAAACAGCAAGGTCATCAGTCCCTTGTTTCAAATGTGGTCCATTCCGATAGTACGACATCTCAGAAATATCATAACAACAAACGGGAAAAGGCTAAAAAATGTAAAAGGTCAGTCATGTTGTCAATGGTAAAAACAAAATGAGGTAAGTCAGCAAGAGAGCGAACCCAACGTTATGCTGAAGCAGCAGAGGCAAGACCACCTGCGACTTAAAGGTGCAACCACTAGAACGTAGAAGTACATATGGGAAAAGGAAACTAACCAATCCTAAAAAAAAAAAAAAAAAAAAAATTGATAAAAACAGAGTAAAAGGGGAAGAAAAGAGGATCCCGGTCAGGGAAGGGAGTCGGGAATCAAGAGAGAGATTAAAAACTTTAAAACTGAGAATTAAAACCACTTTCCCAGAGGAAACCGAGAACCAGGGAGAGCATCCGGGAATCGTCAGCCAACATCAAATGTAAAGTGCGGGGGAGTCTGAACTTAGCACGCAGAGCCAAAAGAAGGGGGCATTGAACCAAAATGTGGGCTACTGACTGGAAGGCTCCACAACCACAAAGTGGGGGTGGCTCATCATACAAAAGAAAACCATGGGTCAGCCTGGTATGGCCAATGCAGAGACGACACAGTTCTTTTGGGAGAGGCGAAAGGAAGAACGCCACGGGCCTGGTGTCACCTTAATCGCACGAAGTTTATTAGACAGGGAAGTAGCCTCCCAAGAGTTGGCCCATGATTGTGCGAAGTGGGATTTGATGTGAAGCCGTAAATCCGCTGCAGGAGGGGTTACAGAAAATGGGGGGGTAAGTGACTGCTCCCCCAGCCAAACGATCAGCGAGCTCATTACCCGGGATACCCACATGGCCAGGGACCCAAAGGAAGTCAACAGAACAAGAAGCACGGTGAATATCAGCGAGATGGTCATGGATGGCAGAGACCAAGGGATGGCACTATAAACACCGGTCAATAGCCAGAAGGCCACTCATTGAGTCCGTACATAACAAAACGCGGTTGTGTTGGGACTGTTTAATAAAGGTAAGGGCCTGGGAAATTGCCATTAATTCCACAGTAAACACCTCACATGTAGGTGGCAGCAGATGATTTTCCATTCCAACAGAGGACATGAAGGCGTACCCCACATGATCAGCAGATTTAGAGCCATCAGTGTAAAAAACCAACGGCATCCCAAAACTCCCATACAATTCAGCGGAAAAAGGAACGGAACACCATTGGGGGGATGGAATCTTTCGGACCTCGGCAGAGATCCATCCGAATTCAAGGCCTAGGAATTAACCAAGGGGGGTGCAGGGGAGGGAGCGAGGAAGACAGGACAAAGAAGGAAGCTGAAAATCACGACAAAGAGACGCACGGTGGAGCCCAACCGGTAAACCTGCCCGAGGGCGGGAATCAGGTGGGCAACGTCCATGGTCTTGAAACAGGATAGAATAGGAAGGCTGAGTGGGAGAGGAATGGACGATGAGTGCATAAGACACCAGAAGCTGGGACCGCCGAACAGTAGGGGGGGGGGGGGGGGATCCCAGCTTCAACTAGGAGACTATCAACAGGGCTAGTAGGGAAGGCACCAATGGCCAAACAGATACCACGATGGTGGACTGGATCCAGTACGTGCAGTGTGGAAGGAGCAGCCAAACCATAAACTTGACAACCATAGTCCAAGCGAGACAGAACTAGAGCACGATAAAGATGGAGAAGGAGGGCCCTACCTTCAGAAGTCTGATATGGGGCAGCCAAGTGAGCTTGTTGTCGAAAAGAAGACCCAGGGAACGAAACTGTGGGACCATAGACAATCGTTGTGCATCGAGACGGAGCTCTGTATCAGGGTGGATCATAGTACGGTGACAGAAGTGGACCACCCGTGATTTTAAAGGAGAGAATTGAAACCCGTGTGAGAGGGTCCATGCAGAGGCACGCCGTATAGCTCCCTGGAGCTGCCGCTCTGCAGAGGCCATTGAAGAGGAATTAACCCACATACAGGGCAGGGGCAACCAAAGGACCGACAGAGGCCACTAGACCATCGATAGCAATGAGGAAAAGAAGTACACTCAAGACTGAACCCTGTGAGATGCCCGTCTCCTGGGTCCGTGGAGAACTAAAAACAGTACCAACCCGAACCCTGAATGACCGATGGAACAGGAACTGGAGGATAAAAATCGGGAGTGGGCCCCGAAGGCCCCACTGATGAAGTGTAAGTAAGATGTGATGGCGCCAGGCTGTGTCATAGGCCTTGCGAAGGTCAAAAATTACTGCAACCAAATGGCGGCGCTGGGAAAAATCCTGCCCAACTGCGGATTCCAAGTGAAGTAAATGATCGATCGGAGACCGTCCCTCTTGGAAGCCACACTGCTAAGGGGACAACAGATTCCGAGATTTGAGGATCCAATTGAGCCAACGGAATACCAACCATTCAAGTATCTTACAAACAACAATGGTCAGACTAATTGGCCGATAGCTGTCAACAAATAGGGGGCTCTTACCAGGCTTAAGGACAGGAACCACGATGCTATCCCTCCACTGAGAAGGGAAGTCACCCTGGAGCCAGATACAGTTAAACACCCAGAGGAGATGTTGCCGTTGTGGAGCACTGAGATGTTGAAGCAGTTGGTTATTATGAATGGAGTCTGGGCCAGGGGCCGTATCATGAGAAGAAGAAAGTGCGGAAAGAAATTCCCATTCAGTAAAAAGTTCATTGTAAGATTCTGACTGACGAGGGGTAAAACATAAGGTGGAATCTTTGGCCCGCTGTTTCCGGTGAAGGAAAGCAGCCGGATAGTAGGCTGATGCTGATGCCATTGCAAAATGGGTCGCAAGATGTTCCACAAGAATCAACGAGTCCGTACGAAGGCCATCTGGGATGTGAAGGCCTGGGAGGGTGGACTGCCGATGGCAACCTTGGAGAGAGCGAAGTGTAGCCCATACCCGTGACATAGGGACAGTAGAACCGAGGGAAGAAACAAATCGTTCCCAACATATCCGCTTGCTCTGTTTGATTAAATAACGGGCTTTAGCACGAAGGTGCTTAAAGGTAATAAGGCTGGCAACGGATGGGTGCCTCTTAAGGTGTTGCAAAGCTCGACGGCGATCACGGATGGCAATGGCAATGGCCGTACTCCACCACAGGACTTGCTGGTGACAAAATGGTCCAGATGAGTGCGGTACAGCAAGGCTAGCAGTGCAAACAATCGCGTCAGACATGTCACGTAGGATGTCATCAATACAACCTGACAAAGAGGGAGAAAACACGACCTGTGCAGTGTATAGAGGCCAATCGGCGTGTTGGAAAGACCAACGAGGTAACTTGTCCACTGGGGAGTGGGAAGGGGGAAGGGAGAGAGAGAATCAATGGGAAATGGTCACTATCACAAAGGTCATCGTGTGGCGACCAGTGTAATGAAGGGAAGAGAGAGGGAGAAGAAAGAGAAAGATCAATGGTAGAAAAGGTACCATGACCGGCACTGAAATGAGTAGGGGAGCCATCATTAAGAAGGCACAAGTCGTGGTCTGTAATAAACTGATCTAAGAGAAGACCTCGTCTAGATGGAAATGCACGGCCCCACAAGGGATGATGAGCATTAAAATCCCTGAGAAGGAGGAAGGAAGGAGGAAGTTGCTGAGGAAGGGCAGTTAAGGCAGCAGGTGTAAGAGTCCTGTCAGGAGGGAGATAAAGATTGCAAATCGTGACCTCAGAGTCCAGGCGGACCCTAACAGCAACTGCTTCCAATGTAGTTTGAAGAGGAATCCACGTGCTAGCAATGTCTGTACGGACCAACATACAAATGCCACCAGAGGCCCGCAGGGGTCCGACCCGATTTCGACAGAAAACACAGAACCCACAGAGGGTCGGTGAGTGATCATCAGTAAAATGAGATTGCTGTAGAACCACACAAGCTGCAGAGTAAGACGAAATAACGGATTTCAATTCCGGAAGGTGACGGTAGTATCCATTACAATTCCATTGGATAACCACAGAACGATGACTTAAATGAGGGTTGAACAGGCTAAAGCCAGTTATACTGCCGGGTCACCACCCGTTACCGACAAGGAGGGGGCGACATCCATGAACGAAAGGTCAGAATCTGGTGGTGAAGCCGGGGATGGGACCTCTGGTGACACTAGAGGCTCTTTGTCCCAGGATTTGAAAGTCTTCTTCTTTTCTGGTTGAGATCGAGGAGGGCTGTATGGCATAAAGGAACCAGCTGCAGCAAGATCAGGAACAGAAAGAGATCGAGCGACCTGGGGGCCGACAGACCGCCAGTTCTCTCGGTCATCGCGTGGCAGCAGACCTTTGGCCTGGAAGGTGCCGGGACGGGGCATCCTGGGAGGGGCATCGACTTCGCTTCGCACCGCATCTGGATGCAGTGTACAGGAAGTGTAATTAGTGTGTAAATTCCCAACTCTTGTGTGAATCATGCTTTTTGATAACTTTCCTCATCATCTCATACATCGACAATGCTACCGAGGCGCACATGTCATCCGTCGAAACCTGCTCAATGCATCGGTAATTTCACTTCCGGACAGTGCAGTGCTCCTTTGCCGATTAATTTCGACAATTTTGACTTGCTTTTGTGTAATGAATTAACTTCGTGCAGTGCTTCGACATCAGACAATCATGCCAAACAATGGACTGCAACAAACGGGGACTATGTTGCAAATCCCAGTTCGCACGAACTCTGAACTACAGCTAAATCGCATGCCTGGTCGAATTCACAAACGCCCGTCATGGCTACCAAATCTTCTGCGACACGTGCAAATTTGTTCAACCTGGTTTCCGCACCCGTCTTCCAGGGTTTGAATGTTCACGCCAAGTTTTCTGCCGCTTCTCCACGCTTGTCCCTCATTTTCAGCATTTAATTATCAACATTTCTCCCGGACCAACTTCCAATGTGGTTCATGGCTGCAGAGTGTATATTCTCCTCTTATGGCATCACCGACGAAAGTGAAAAATACCTCGTACTCTTCAGGCACCTAAAGGACTATCATTATATAATTGCAGACATTATCTATGACAATTTGAGTGACAAGTACACCAGAGCGAAAGCCACATTAATTCAGTGCCTGTCACCAACATCACAGGAACAGTTTCGTCAAGGGCATCCCACCAATCAATGACAATGCACCAATTACATCGACAACAATGCCGGCTGTTTCTCTGTGCAACACTGGACGTGCCACACCTCCCTCTACGCAGCACCTGAGCCACACCGACTCTGCTCAACTGCTACCAACAGCGACGTCACGACCGCCGCCTGCTGGCTCACTGACCTCGACCCAGTGAAAACAAACAGCTGCACGACATACAATCCTGCCACGACTACCGCACCCACATCTTGACAACATCTCACCGACACTACGCATGCTTACTGCCTGGCCGTTCACTACTCGATCGCGCCCACAACTTGTTCACCCACCCCAGAAGACGATTTCAGCTGTATCAATGCTTCATACAGCAGTGAACGTGTTCTGACTCTGCCGCCGCTGAGTACTGAGTTTCACATTCGCGATCACGTACATGATCTCTTCTACTCGAACTGTTACGTCACTACTGTGCCACCGAACTTGTCTTGTACGCCAGTTACCCATTGATAGAGACAGATTCTGATTTCGACCCCATCTTACTCAGTGATACACAGCATACTGCTTCACGACATACATTTTCGCCTGAACAACTGCGACAGCTACGTGAGCAAATTGTGACATACAACTTGTTGGTACAAGATCAGTTACGTATGCTGCAGCCGACACCAACTGAGAACGACATGCAATGACATGCTCCTGTCATTGTTCCGCCTCCGACTGCTGATGATCCTTCACCATTACTACCAGCTACAACTAATACCCTGACAATCACGCTACATGGATCTATGCCCCAGATGTCACAACTGCCATCATCACGCCGCCTCAAGTGGAAATTCTACGTTACTGATGTGATACAAGCAATTTATTTATGCCGCTGCCACCTTTCCTCGGTAGTTCCACACTCTTCGTTTCTGTACCACTGCATAACCAGCCACATTCCAGTGCCGCTTGCTTTGCTGCCCTCTTCAGTACCTCCACAATGTATGACCAACAGATCTGCCGTTTCTGCTTCGACAAGTGAGTATCTTTCCTCTTCGACACATGACTGTCCAGCAATTTCGCGTGAGCAGCTTGCAGCCTTATGACTCTACTGCAGCGCCGATAGTGACAGCACACACACAGCTCCAGTTCCATCGGACTGTGTCACCTCTCTGCCACGGACCAGTAGTTCATCTGCAGATTTGACTTCTTCACGTTCACATTATGTCTCATCGCCTTCCTGTTCTGACCATGGTTTCGCCGACCGCGTCCGCCTTCCGCGATCTCTCGCCGTCACCATGCCTCATGCACAGGGATCACGGCCATGCCCCCAACCTTCGATTACGGCTGTTTCGCACATCAAAACATCGACAGTGTCAACACTGCCATCTACCTCTGTAACACACTCACCGTCCACGTACTCTGAGGTGACGCTTCCATCTACACCGAAGTCATCCGCCGCCAAGGTCAGTCATGTGCAGCTTGCTGTTTTCTCCCCTGCTGCAACATCAAGCGCCTCTATAACTCCGTCATTACTGTGAGTGTTGCTCATCTGGCATCTCTTATGCAACCTGTTAAGCCACAGCATGCTTGCTCCTTTATGTCATACGGCCAATAATAAACTGTTATTGTAGTAAAAGAGTAACAGGCCCAATATGTAAAGACAGTGGAAGAAAGCCACTGCGCTGCCAGAAATTCATACAAACGGTTTTGTCAATGCAAATCAAAATCCATTGTCAATGCTTCATGAGTAAAGATGATTAAGATATCACTGAAGGTGTCACTCAAGAAGACAAGACCATGGAGAACTACAATAGACTGCAAAGTCATTGGCATAAAGAGGGGTCCTTTCTGCTCCCCAAGAAGTACCGCTTAGGACATGTAGGACATTGAGGAACCGGTTACGGTGGACAACCAGGTAAGACCTGTGGGAGGACCATGAAAGGGAGACAGGCCAAAATAGAGTTAATGGCTATAGCAAAGAGGATGATGCTCATGACGGAGCCCTGAGGCACATTGCTTCCCTGGATAAAGTTGTCTGACAAGGTCTGACCCCCACATACCTTAAAAACTTAGTCTTTTGAAAGTTCCTGGAGGAAACAGAGCAGGTGGCCTGAGAAGCCCCATGTGTATAGAGCAGGGGGATAAAAGTCTACCAGCAGGTGTCTCTCCAAATAAAAAAAAAAAACACTGCCACAGTCTGGTATTTCCACAGAAAATCATTCATGACATGGGTTGACAAAGTGACAAGATGGTCATCTGCAGAGCAGCGTGCTTGAAATCCAAATTGTGCAGGGTTAGGAAATTGCAAGACTCAAATCAGCATATCAGCCAGCCATGGATCATACATTCCATCACCTTGTATACATACCTGGTGAGAGAAATGGGACGGTAGCTAAATGGAAGATGTTTGTCCTTACTGAGCTTAGGTATGCGTATGACAGTGGCTTCAGGCCAGAATCTGGGAAACATGAACTCACAAAAGAGTGATGAGCCCCCCAGGGGGAGAAGACTGCTCTGCATCAGCCCATTTTGAGTGTCTTTTAAATGATCCTAATAATATGTTTGAAATTTACTGTAATGACAAATGTCCATTTGTAGGTACCTATTAGGTGCAGTTCTGGCAAAAGATAAGAATGTTGTTGTTGTAGTCTTCAGTCCAAAGACTGGTTTGGTGCTGCTCTCCATGCTACTCTACCCAGTACCAACCCTCTTCATCTACAAGTAACTACTGAAACCTACATGCTTCTGAATCTGGCTAGTGTAATCATCTACTGGTTTGCCTCTATTACTTTTACCCTCCACTCTTCCCTACAATACTAAATTGGTGATCCATCGATGCCTCAGAACGTGTTCTGCCAACCAATCCCTTCTTCTTATCAATTTGTACCACAAATTCCTCTTCTCCCCAATTCTATTCAATACCACCACATTATTTACATGATTTACCCATCTAATCTTCAGAATTCTTCTGTAGCACCACATTTCTAAAGCTTCTATTCTCTTCTTGTCTACACTGTTTGTCATCCATGTATCACTTCCATATATGGCTACACTCCATACAAATACTTTAGGGAAAGACTTCCTGACACTTAAATCTATACTCTATGTTAACAAATTTCTCTTCTTAAGAAACACTTTCTGTACCATCACCAATCTACCTTCTATATCCTCTCTACTTTTCCATCATCAGTTATTTTGCTGTCCAAATAGCAAATCTGATTTACTACTTTAAGTATCTCATTTCCTAATCTAATTCCTGCAGCATCACCTGACTTCATTCGACCACATTACATTATCTGCATTTTGCTTTTGTTGATGTTCATCTTACATCCTCTTTTCAAGACACAGTCCATTCTGTTCAACTGCTCTTCCAAGTCCTTTGCTGTCTCTGACAGGATTACAATGTCATCGGCAAAGATCAAGGTTTTTATATGTTTTTCTCCCTGGATTTCAATTCCTACTCCAAATTTTTCTTTTGTTTCCTGTACTGCTTGCTTAATATACAGACTGAATAACATTGGGGGCAGGCTACAACCATATCTCACTTCCTTCTTAACCACTGCTTCCCTTTTGTGCCTCTCAACTCTTATTACTGCCATCTGGTTTCTGTACAAGTTATAAATAATTTTTTTCTCCTTGTATTTTACTCCTGCCATGCCACCTTCAGAATTTGAAAGAGAGTATTTCAGTCAACATTGTCAAAAGCTGCTGCTAGAAATGTAGGTTTGCCCTTCGTTAAACTACCTCCTAAGGTAAGTTGTGAGATCAGTACTGCCTTTCATGTTCCTACATTCTACAGAATCCAAACTGATCTTCCCCGAGGTTGGCGTCTACCAGTTTTTCCATTCATAATTGTATGCACATAAAATAATTTATGGTTAATTTGCCAGTGCTCCACAAGCTTTTCTAATTCAGGTTGTATGCTAAGAGGTGCAGGTCATGGTAAACAACGCAGGTACCTAGTTGCATCTGTGTGGATATGTGTCCACATCACACTGCCTTGTATTCCTCCACTGATGGTTGTACCACTGTGATCAATTGCTGATTGCATGGAAGTCCTGGGCTGTCTGAAGGATTGCATGAAATATATGCTTGTAGGATGGCTTCCTGGTTAATTGGCAGTGATATGTGGCTGCATTTCATTTCTCTAGTTATTAAGAGAGGTTGTGTAGTGTTGTTCCATTCCATTGTGCAGTGCTGAGTAAGAACTTTAGGGCTCCAATTTTGCAGTGATTAGCATT
Source organism: Schistocerca piceifrons (assembly GCF_021461385.2). Lineage (NCBI taxonomy): Eukaryota > Metazoa > Arthropoda > Insecta > Orthoptera > Acrididae > Schistocerca > Schistocerca piceifrons. The sequence continues at coordinate 279,383,636 of NC_060138.1, forward strand.
TAGAAGCTTGTGCTTTAGAAGTAGAATTGAGGGACAGTTCATAGTAATAGTTGTAACTCAATGTCTCCATCCAATAATAGAGTTGTTTATGAAATAATTACAAGCACTATTAACGTTTTTAACTTCTAAACAGAATGACATACATATGGCAATGTTAAGAGTATATTTTAATATAAGTGTTCAAGGCGAATCTATTACACAGCTATATTAAATTCCTTTCTCATTTCATATAATCCAACTCTCCTTCATAAATTATGACAAAAGTTAAGGTAATCAGTAGCCCTGCTATTGACAATATCTCTGTAGACACATCAGGATTGAAAATAAATAATGTATATACTCACAGTTAAATTATTAAACTAATGAATGAAAAAGGAATTGAGGACTAACAAACAAAAAACTAATTGTATTAGCACACTGGAAAGATGTACACAAATCACTTGGTGTCAGGGAAAAATGTAATATATTCTGTTAAGTAACCTAAGTTGACAAGAAAAACATTTGAAAACAAGTTTAATAAATTATAATTCTCGTTTATTTGATTTTTTAAGTATTTGTTGAGATACTGAAATCAACCCCAAATCCTGCTAAATTGTGTTTCATTTTCCACTGCATGGCTTACTAACACAGTGATATTCATAATGCTGATTGAAATAGCTTGTCAAATCACTTGTATAAGGAGTGTCGAGGCGAGCAACCAATTGCAGGAGATATAGCGCACAATGGATCACTGCAATCCATTGCCCACACATGGGGCCCTCAACATCACTATGTAGGTAAGGTTATTACAAATAGATGAATAAATGATTCTGTTTATCAGACAGCTTTGCTGAGGGGTTCTACATTGTATGCAGCAAGCAAACATTGACAAACGATTTTTAGGCGAGGTTTTTTAGCAATTTACAACAAATTAGCTCCGCAACAATATTGTGGTGCAATTTTGTAATATCACACACTGATCACAGTGGAAGAGAACAGGTAAACAAAACTTTGCTGCCAATTTGTAATACATAAAATGTGGGTTAATAAAAATAATTACTTTTCATGTGTTCTTCAAACTTCCAAAAATATACAGAATTTCATGTCAATGATGTATTATAAATATATGATACAAACATGTGCACATAATCGTAAACAGTGTTATTATTTACAATTACAAAATGTAATGGTTAGTGCTCCCCAAAATTAATGCGAAATGCACTTAGCACGTGCTACATGGATACAGTTTGTACCTGTCAGAAGTCATCCAGCTTTCACTGATTCCTCTGCTTCCAAAAAAGTGCCAAATCATGTTGTGCATATTAATTAAAACATCAAAAGCAACAAAAAATGGAGAGATTGTAATGTGGAGTTTTCAAATATCATTAATTAATGCACAGATAAAATGTAAAATTATTGAATAGGTTACTGGTAATAGCCAAAGAAAGAAATCAATAGATAACTTACAAGAAAGGGGATAAAGGGAGGTGGGTAGAGGAAGGAACAGATTGATGAGATGCACATAAAGGATGTAAAATTACATCAGCTGATACTGGAAGGAGGGGTAGGAGGAACAGTATTTGTGGAGTAACAACAATAAGAGTAATGTGGCAGAGTTGTTCAAAAAACGGGGAATTAGGATGTCACACAATCAGCCTTAATCAGTGCTATGAGAGTAGTCTTCTTTTGAGACAGAAAGTATCGACCATGAGAGTACCTGGCGTGTCAACAACAGTCAGTCGTAACCGCACACCTCGCTCCTCAATGTCCATCGTCTTCTTCTCAATGCTAGTTGTCTTCTCAATGCGTTCTGTCAACAGACATGGAGACTTATTAGAAAGTATATCTAAATCAAATGAGCATCAAAACATTTACATACTTGTGCTGAGCAATGTGTGCACATCCGGGCTTTGTCAGTTGTGTTGACATTGTTATGAAAGTATGTTCATGTTCTGCATTGTTGGTTTTTTACACTGTTTGTGTTTATTCACAAGAAACAAGAGTTCACCCAGCTGTTAACAACTTACACTGTCGACAGGGGCCTCTAATGCTTAACTCACAAACTGTGCTCTCACACACCGCACGATAAGTTTAGAACTTGCCCTCGGAGGTAAATTGTGGTATAGTGCTTCTATACTCCATCTACACTCCTTAAATCACCAACTCTATAATGTTTTACTGTCAGTTGCATTATCACCTTCTTTGTTGCTGAGATGTATTGGGGTCTCCTAAACTTCACCTTGTGAATTACATACCCGTTTTCTTACTACAGTGCAAAATATGTTCTGAGGAAGGTGTCAATTTTAAGGGTTCTAAGTTGGATCAAGTTTTTATTTAGTGAGTGTAGGAATATGCCAGTGATATGGCTCAAGAAAGAGATGACATATATGACAATTTTGCAATAGCCAGAGATAAAAATTCTGCTGGCGAATAAGAGTGCCATTCAGAGGAAGAACTTCAGGACAATGGTGTTGGGTATCTTCCTATTTCTCCAATAAAATACTTAAAGTGTTAGTTAACATAAAATGTGTTCTGAGCTGTGGTATAAAAAAAAAGGTCTGGTAGCAAATGTCAGTTTTGCAGACTTACTTTCTGCCCTATTGAATGCAATTTTTATGTGCAAGTTTAACTCCTGGAATTATTTAGTTTTATGTGAAAATTTAAATGCTACAAAGACTATAATTTTTCAGAATGTAAAATTCAATTCTCTAACAGTTTGTTTTTGTGTACCATTTAAAAAACTGCACAAAACTATATGATTTTGTTTGATAAAAATTAAAATACTGCAAGTTTTATTTAGTGCAATAAAATCAGTGAGGAGTATTGAAATACAGAAATAATTGCAAAAATAAATGTTATATAAATTAAACTAAGATTTTCTAAAGATTTATTTCCTTCATCTCAGTTTAAACATGGAGGTCCCAGAGATGACAATTTTGGATAAGTGAACAGTGGATGATGATGTAGGTACGATTGCAAACAGTGATTTCTGCTCTGAAAACTGTGACAGTTTTTGATGTGTTTGCATCCTAATATCATTAAATCAAAGAAAAATAAATAATTTAAAGTTAATATTAATCACACAGAGAACCTTACATTATATGTACTGAGCAGCAACTTGCCCGCAAAGGTCCTGAGTTAGAGTCTCAGTCCCTCACACAATTTTAATCTGCCAGAAAGTTTCATATCAGTGCACACTCTGCTGCAGAGTGAAAATCTCATTCTGGAAACATGTTATGTATTTTAGTAAATAAGACTTAGCAAAATTTTTATCTTACTAGCCCATTATAAGGATGGGCAGTACATGCATTTACTTACAGAATTTCATTTCACTTCACAGTAACTGGTGCTGTTTCCACAACACACATCATGGGCTAATTCATGTTTTTTTGCTACTTGGCAATAACGTTACAGCACTTCATTATAGTAGTTATATTATTTAATTTATAACTTGTAGGTATAGAGCTGTACTCTGCCCAGTTTCCAGCATGGAATATCAGACTTGTAATACATTTTACTCTCCTGTGGTTCAGGACCGATTTAAGTTAGTGTGAGACTGATGAACTGTGGATCTCCTTCAGCAGTAATCATCACTTTCATATAGTATGTAACGGTAACATCTGATAAAATTTTATTTCGCTAATTTAAGCACTAACAGACACTATACTGTCTAAGATTTTTAACCGTTATCTGAGGAGCATCACAAAAAATAGTCAAGACATAAAATTAATCATCATGACTGATTTTTAGCTCCATTCACGTAGCAAAGAAAAAAAAAGTACTGTTTAGGCAAATAAATAGTAAACCCATTTTTTTCTTGTAAATACTGAAGTCAGTTTCGCTAACACTACATGTAGGTACTAACAACCCAAGTCTATCAAGTTTAGCACGCTTGAATGTGGTTTAGGACACAAGTCATTGCAAGAACCTTTTTTACCTTCCAGATACTAGCCCGGTTGGAAAATGCGACATATGCAGATGAAAGGGCAAGTTGGGAACTACTTGTATTGACACTGAAAAACACGCAAATGTTGTACCTCACATGCTTATTATGGAAGTGGCTTTCGAGTCATAGTCCTTTGAATGGTTTGAAGTGGCCCACCATTAATTCCTCACCTGTACCAACCTTTTCGTCTCCAAGTAGCACTTGCAACCTGCATCTTCAATTATTTACTGGATATATCCCAATCTCTGCCTTACTCTACAGTCTTTACCCCCTACAGCTCCTTCTAGTAACATGGAAGTTATTCGCCGATGTCTTAAAAGATGTCTTATTGCCCTGTCCCTTCTTCTTGTCAGTATTATATATTTTCCATGTATTCCTTTCTTCACCCAGTCTACAGCTAATCTCCTCATTCCTTACCTTTTGTAACATCACATCTCAAATGCCTCTATTTTGTTGTGTTCCAGTTTTCCCATAGTTCATGCCTCACTGCCATACAACAATGTGCTCCAATCATACATTCTCAGATATCTCGTTCTTAAATTAAGACCATGTTTGATCAATTGATTTTGTTGTGTTCCAGTTTTCCCACAGTTCATGCCTCACTGCCATACAACAATGTGCTCCAATCACACATTCTCAGATATCTCGTTCTTAAATTAAGACCATGTTTGATCAATTGATTGACTGATTGAGGGGGGTTATGGGCCTAAAAAGCGAGTTATCAAAAGTTACATGTATAAGATAGAGATGTCCGCTAAAAGTGGACAGATCCAGTCAGAGGTGTCAAACTGTAAGGCAAGAAAGCTGAAACCACACACAGTAGAAGACATAAAAGATTAAGCCAAATGTAAACACTGAAAAAACAGAGGGATAAAAGAGCAGTCTTTGCAAGAGGAAGTGGTTATGAGTCTCAGATTCAGAAAACACGAAGTGAGGCCCCAACCACATACCACCCTACCCTGCTCCAGGAGTAAAGCAAAATATTGTAACTGAATATATAAACCAATTTAATGTAGGAAACAGGAAGAGCACCAAACTGCAATAGTCTCCTTAATTGTGTGGAGTTTATTACTGAAAGCATTCGTGCACCAGATGTCATTCCACATTTTGGCTAAGAGAGATTTGATGTGTATCCACACATCTGCACCTGGAATCATGAAACAGAATGGGACATGTATCTGCCTCTCTAGAAAAATGGTTCATTCCCTGGGATGCCCCCATGACATGGGACCCAGTGAAAGACAACTGAGCAGGTGGCAAGGCGAAGGGTATATAGATCATGGATAGCACAGACAAAGCATGACAAGAGCAGCATTGATTTATAGCCTGCAGGCTGTTCATTGAGTTGGTACATATTAAAACACTGTGAAGGAAGACCTGAGTAACAAAATGGAGGGCCCTGTTAATGGCTAGCAGCTCTGCTGTGAACACACTACATGCTCCTGGCAGTAAATGGTGTTCGATGCCAGTAGGAGTGTGAAAGTGTGTTCTGCCTTATTGTTATAGAACTGACATTGTAGAAGACAATAGCACCACAGACCTCTGCAAGTGGGGAACAGCAAGCTACCAAAACATCATAGGGGTGACAGAGACTGTAGGACCCTGGAATAGATTGGTCCTAATCCGTGGTCTAGGCACCATCTAAGGTGCCAGTAAGGGAGGAAAAACATGGGACACATCCCAGTGAGTGGAGATGGAGATCACAACAGAGGGAAGTGAGACACATTCCAGCCATCAACCCCACAAAAGGGTGGTTTATCGGGAAGGATATGTTCCTCTTTGCAAAGAGGAGGGGTACACTGGATGGTCAAGGAATTGTGGAATGGCAATTGTGCAAGAAACCAAGAATTGGCTCCAGCATTTTTGTAGAGGGCAATCCCCACTTTTGCAAGGAGACTGTTGTTGAGACTAGTGTGAAAGACACTGTTAGCCAGATGCACTCCATAATGATGAACAGGGTCAAGTAGTTTCAGAGTGGAAGGGGCCGCTGAGCCATATGATCATAATTTAGTCTGGACAAAACTACAGCACAGTAAATATGGAGAAGAATAGCACAGCCTGCACCCCAAGATGCATGAGCCAGGAAGCAGAGAGCATTAAACTTCCGCATGCAGGTAATCATCAGGTGGCGAATATAGGGCAGCCACGTTAGTTTTTTTATAGAAATAAGGCCCAAGATATGGGACTGTGCTACAACATCTAGGCGCTGGTCGCCTGCGTAATGTTCTGAATCAGGGTGCACTGTGGGTCAATGACAAAAATGCATTACCCTCGTTTTGGAGGGAGAAAATTGGACGCCATGGGAAAGGGCCCATGCAAAGGCCCAACAGATGGCGCCTTAGAGCTGGCATTCAGCAGATAAGCTACTGAGTGGGAGCTGCACCAGACGCAAAAAATCAACAACATACAATGCTGGGGTAACCAGAGGCCCATCAGAGGTTACAAGCCCATTGATGGCGATGAAGAAGAGTGTGATACTTAACGCAGAACCCTGTGTGAACTGTTCTCCTGAATCCAAGAGACACAGAGAACTGTGAACTCTAGGATGGGGGAGCCAGTAAGATAAAAAGTTGTGGATAAAAATCTGAAGGGGGCCATGAAAGCCACAGTCATGGAGGGTAACTAAAATGTGATGGCGCCAAGCCGAGTCATATGCCTTATGTAGATCAAAGAAGGCCGCAACAAGGTGCCGGAGTTTAGAAAAAGCTTGTCAGATTGATGTTTCCAATCTGAGTAAATCGTCAGTTGTATATTGTATGTTCTGGAATCCACACTGATACAGGGATGAAAGGCCAGTAAAGGGGCAATTGAGCTCTGGGTGCAATTTTGCTACCAAATTGTACGCAAAATTAAGTAAATTGATCAATTAATTACTTCCCCACTCCAACCTCACCACCCCATTGGATGATGTCATGGATTTTCACGACACCCCCCCCTCCCCCTCCAATTTTGGGGGCATTTCAAATTTTGGCGGGAAATTCAAAAAATTGTGGGAATTTCAAAAATGCCGGGAATTTCTTGGTCCCAGAGATTAACTAAAGTCTCAACCCACCTCACCATGGAATTGGCGCGAAATTCAAAATGGCAGGTGCTCTTTCCAGGACTCTAACCCCAGCCCTTCCGACCAGAAAGACCAAGTGAACCTCCATATGCAGGGAAACTGTACAGCTGCAGGAGAGGAATGTTAAATTAGTGTACTTTATTTATTTTCGATCGGAAACTGGAGTAAGATCGAGCGTAATTACATAATTAATCAAAGATCGAGCCTAATTAAACGTCTGTATGCATAGTGCTACGCAAGCAGCGGCTAAAATCGCAATATAGATCAAAAAGTGACTATGTCATACAACTAGCGTTATCCAGCGGGAAAAAAAATCCATAATACCACTCCAAACTAGTGGCAGACATACTCATACTCTATATAGGATGATCCCTTCACCTAAAAGCTAGCGAGAAAAAGGCAGGATTGGAAGGTAGTATCATTAGTTTTGGCAGGAAATGTGTTCAACTAACGACAGTTTAATAAGTGTGTTACCCGTAAGCATACAGCTGAGGACTCACTCTATCGCTACTTGACGCCTGATTTCACTAAAGATGGCTCCCACTGCATTGCTTGACAATCACCCTGCAACAATGGTGTTCGAAATTCTGGACGGCCAGTACATACTATCACAACTGCTGATAGATTCACTGTTCTAAATGCACATTGAAATTGTTGTGAAAAAATCCAGCACAAGTAAAAAACATGTCATAATGCAATACATGTACTGGGATTGAGAAAATCATCATAGCGTAATTAGTGCAAAAACCGATCCCAAAAGATAGCACCAGCGGCAGTTACATGTGTGTTCCCCTTGACGTGTGGTCATGAAGTAACCAGCTTAGAGCCAGTCTTACCTCCCACTCACCATTCCTCCCTCCCCCCACTGTAGGTAGGGATACAGGCCTGGTGTATCCCGTCGCTGAAGAGATCCATCTCGAGGCAGTGACATACCATCTCTGATCTGCGGAAATCAGTCACAGATGAAGAGAGACATGAAACGGACGCTTCATGCAATCTGTTAAATGTATTTCCCAGAAAGACTGGCCCCCTGGAGCACCAACAAAATCCCAGAGAATTTTCCACATCGGTTTTTTGTACATCCGCAGGTTAGGAAATGTGCAGCTGCCACCCCCTCTCCTCGCCCAGCCGTAACTGGAAGCACAGTCCTGAGTCCACAGTGGAACACATGGCTGAAGGCTGTCAGCGCTATTGATGCCGACAAAAGCTAGACATACACAATAGGCCTCGACACTGGCAGGCTACAGAACAAAGCGAGATAAATGACAGCAACCCTGACCATGAGTTGGTTGTCTGAAAGAGCAGTTGTGACTGCCTGTAAGACATGCTCTACGCCACCAGCACGCGCCCCCACAAGCACTCATCATTCTAAGGCAGAAGACATTTCACGGTAACAATTGTATTTAACGTCGACACACCTCTTAGAAGCGAGCATCTATTAATAAAAAGAACAATCATGATGATAATAATGTTCTGTGTTCAGGTATTGTTTTACCCTAGTAATAAGACATTTCTTAGTTGACAGTGTGTCAACTGCACTTAGCATCCTATGCCGTAAGAGCTTCCCTTCTCCCTACTAACAGAGCGCGTCTCCCCGGCTGCATAATTTATAGATGAACAGTTAGCAAGTTGTGCATTCGAACCACAACCATCTGCAGCTGATAGCTCTACACACATACACAGAGAGACTATGCATACCTGTTACCAATCGTGAAGTCTCGATTTCAACCACTCGTACCTTATTTCCGACAGTGCTACAGCCCTGCAAGTAGTGAAAAACTCTTCACGAAAGGTTTCTGTAGGAGTTGTAAGCACATTTAAATTACTCCTGCTAAAGAGCATAATATCTTCGATGCACATTATATTACCGATATTTCATGAAAATATTGTCTAGAGTCTCCACTAATAACAACAAACCAAGGCATCCTGCTGTGCCTATCACACCTTTTATATTCTTAAAGATCAACAATGACAGAACATGATGATCCCAATTCCACTATTTGTGTGCTAGATGTCTGTTGAATGGAGAGAGACAGTTTTCATGCATTTTATTCTTATTTATGAGATAGAACAGCACAGTAGGCGGACAGTATAGTGTAGCACTGTTCTCAGATGCACCTAGTCCCTTACAATCATATATTCTACAGATGCAGTACATTTGCTCTATTTTCTGCACCTGAGACAGACCTTGAAGTCATGGTAGAAAAACAAAATGTATGGTGATGTACGAAGTTATAGTCATACACTTCTTGGATGTGTTATACTTAAAAAACATCGTAAAACTGCTTCTGAAAGATCAATACAGAAACCCTCTCTTCCCACTGATAGTCTGTGGGAGATGGTCTCCCTCCAGTACAGGAAAACAAAACTTCACACAGGTCTTTGCAAGTGACTTCGACCACTGGCCACCTGCTCCAGTGGACCAATGTGTGTACCTGTAATGTGCTTGATGTCAACATGCAGACAGCATTTGTTTTTTGTTATATAAGAAGAGAAAGATACGCAAAAATTTTATAAGAGGTTATTTTACAAGAAGTAGTACAACTGGTTAAAGTTTGGATGCAGATGTTTCATATTTTAACCGATTCTGGATGGTAAAAAATAACAATGAGGAAGAATGCTCTCTAATGTAATAAAATGACTGTATAGCTGTTGGTCTCTATCGGTATTTCATAGTAATGTCCTCGAACTTGACAATTTGTAATTTGGACATGTCGAATGCTCACAAACTATAAAGATTTCGCTCATAAAACTAATCGAAATCGACTGTACATATTCTCATGGAGTCATGACGGTTTTTATTATTATCATAACGATTGTGTGTTTAAAAATATGTATTACCACAAGTCGTATCTTGTTTCATACTTTATAACGTCTAATTATAAAGTACCCATCACTTGAGTTATCGCTAGTTGTGGAACTTAGTAAAGGTAGTGTATTTTCCAACATGTGAGTAAATTGCATGAAACAGGCTGTTCTCTGGTGACCAAATTGCTTACAGAATTACAGCACAAGAATCTGCTGCTATTGTGAATGATGGTCTGCTGGGTGGCAGAAACTTTACACGTAGGTCGCTAGAGGCCAGTTATGGAGCAAAAATGTCAGATGTCAGCGTGCATATGGTATTTGTTTTCGATGTATCGGTGGAATGTTATAAGGTTCTCTACTAGGTGACGTTCTGTTATACGGCACGCTCATGATTTTTTTTTTTTACGTTTTGTTAACGCCAGTGCGATATAGGATCACTCTGGTAAAACGGGACCTGCCATAGTGCACAAAACAAGAACTTCCTCTTGAAATACAGCTTGTTGTTGGCGAACGTAAAATGACTGTGCTTTTTCCCACATGTGAACAAATGGCGTGAAAGGCTGTATTCTGTAATCTTGTTTCGTATGTCTGAAATGTCTGTAATACACATGTGCAAATGGTTCAAATGGCTCTGAGAACTATGGGACTTAACATCTGAGGTAATCAGTCCGCTAGAACGTAGAACTACTTAAACCTAACTAACCTAAAGACATCACACACATCCATGTCCGAGGCATGATTCGAACCTGCGACCGTAGCAGTCGCGCGGTTCCGGACTGAAGCTCCTAGAACCTAGAACTGCGGCAGTGACAATTCAGTTGAGTGGACTGCCCCTCGTAGCTAAGCAGGAGGGGACACTTTTTAAGCCTCCCACCAGCTCGCTCTACTGTCGCTCGCCGTTTCAGAATGGGGGGAGGGGGGAGGAGGCACTCAAACGCCACCAGATGACGGTACGGTCACATGACCTCACTGCCTACGAGTCTGATTGGCCGGCCGGTATTTTAACGCAGCCGGATTCCGAGCTTGGCCCCAGAGATTCATTGAACTTAAAGATTTACCAACATTAGTACGTAAGACTGCTGTGAGGACAATACACCAATGTGTCATGACGCTACATTTTATTACGTGTCAGTGTCTTACGTTGAGAATATCACCATTCAGGGCTATTTGTTTTCATCGAGAACATTACTACACTCCTGGAAATTGAAATAAGAACACCGTGAATTCATTGTCCCAGGAAGGGGAAACTTTATTGACACATTCCTGGGGTCAGATACATCACATGATCACACTGACAGAACCACAGGCACATAGACACAGGCAACAGAGCATGCACAATGTCGGCACTAGTACAGTGTATATCCACCTTTCGCAGCAATGCAGGCTGCTATTCTCCCATGGAGACGATCGTAGAGATGCTGGATGTAGTCCTGTGGAACGGCTTGCCATGCCATTTCCACCTGGCGCCTCAGTTGGACCAGCGTTCGTGCTGGACGTGCAGACCGCGTGAGACGACGCTTCATCCAGTCCCAAACATGCTCAATGGGGGACAGATCCGGAGATCTTGCTGGCCAGGGTAGTTGACTTACACCTTCTAGAGCACGTTGGGTGGCACGGGATACATGCGGACGTGCATTGTCCCGTTGGAACAGCAAGTTCCCTTGCCGGTCTAGGAATGGTAGAACGATGGGTTCGATGACGGTTTGGATGTACCGTGCACTATTCAGTGTCCCCTCGACGATCACCAGTGGTGTACGGTCAGTGTAGGAGATTGCTCCCCACACCATGATGCCGGGTGTTGGCCCTGTGTGCCTCGGTCGTATGCATACCTGATTGTGGCGCTCACCTGCACGGCGCCAAACACGCATACGACCATCATTGGCACCAAGGCAGAAGCGACTCTCATCGCTGAAGACGACACGTCTCCATTCGTCCCTCCATTCACGCCTGTCGCGACACCACTGGAGGCGGGCTGCACGATGTTGGGGCGTGAGCGGAAGACGGCCTAACGGTGTGCGGGACCATAGCCCAGCTTCATGGAGACGGTTGCGAATGGTCCTCGCCGATACCCCAGGAGCAACAGTGTCCCTAATTTGCTGGGAAGTGGCGGTGCGGTCCCCTACGGCACTGCGTAGGATCCTATGGTCTTGGCGTGCATCCGTGCATCGCTGCGGTCCGGTCCCAGGTCGACGGGCACGTGCACCTTCCGCCGACCACTGGCGACAACATCGATGTACTGTGGAGACCTCACGCCCCACGTGTTGAGCAATTCGGCGGTACGTCCACCCGGCCTCCCGCATGCCCACTATACGCCCTCGCTCAAAGTCCGTCAACTGCACGTACGGTTCACGTCCACGCTGTCGCGGCATGCTACCAGTGTTAAAGACTGCGATGGAGCTCCGTATGCCACGGCAAACTGGCTGACACTGACGGCGGCGGTGCACAAATGCTGCGCAGCTAGCGCCATTCGACAGCCAACACCGCGGTTCCTGGTGTGTCCGCTGTGCCGTGCGTGTGATCATTGCTTGTACAGCCCTCTCGCAGTGTCCGGAGCAAGTATGGTGGGTCTGACACACCGGTGTCAATGTGTTCTTTTTTCCATTTCCAGGAGTGTATTATTGTACATACCTCATCACCACAGAGCGGCCCACAGCATTTCGGTTATTACATGAACATGTTGTAAATAAACATATCAATGTGTTATCTTTTTGTAGATGTCTCGGCCGGCCGAAGTGGCCGAGCGGTTCTAGGCGCTACAGTCTGGAACCGCGCGACCGCTACGGTCGCAGGTTCGAATCCTGCCTCGGGCATGGATGTCTGTGATGTCCTTAGGTTAGTTAGGTTTAAGCAGTTCTAAATTCTAGGCGACTGATGACCTCAGAAGTTAAGTCCCATAGTGTTCAGAGCCATTTTTAGATGTCTCGTTGTATTTATCGGCCACCTCAAATATGAATTTATCAAAGGGCATTCCTCGAAAAATGCGTAAGAGCTGACGCTTTGTTGTGCCGCATTGGCAACAGCAGACAGTCCATATGTGACCTGCAAGCTATCACTGGAGAAACGGAGTTTCGAAGTGTGAAATGGGCACTTACAAGTAATTTTATACTGGTTTATGCCACACCCTCCAATGGTAGCGAAATTTAATCCATCTATGACAATTAGAGTAACAAAAAGCATAGCATTCCATTGAGTCCACAGATAACAGAAACTTAAACTTATTAATGATTGCTTGATTTTTATCACTAATTTTATGTGTGATGCTAGGGCAGGCGAGATATTCTACGTACATCTACATCATACTCCGCAAGCCACCTAATTGTGTGTAGCGGAGGGTACTTTCGGTACCACTATCTGATCCCTCCAACCCTGTTCCACTCGCGAATAGTGCGTGGGAAGAATGATTGTCGTTAAAGCCTCTATACATTGGCTCTAATTTCTCGCATTTTCTCCTCGTGGTCAATACGCGAGATGTATGTGAGGGGAAGTAGTATGTTGTCTGACTCCTCCTCAAAAATGCTGTCCCGAAACTGCAGTAGCAAATCTGTCCGTGATGCACAACGCCTCTCTTGTAACGGTTGCCAGTGGAGTTTGTTTAGTATCTCCGTAACGCTCTCTCGCCATCTAAACGATCCCGTGAAGAAACGTGCCGATAGATGAACAATACTCAAAAATCGGGCGAGCAAGCGCCTTATAAGCCACTTCTTTCGTGGATGAGTTACATTTCCTTAAGATTCTTCCGATGAATCTGAGTCTGGTGTCTGCTTTTCCCACTATCTGTTTTATATGGTCATTCCACTTAAGGTCGCTCTGGATAGTCACGCCTAGATATTTTACGGCAGACGCTGTCTCTGGCTGTTTGTCATCAATAGTATAGCTGTACAGTAGTGGATTTCTTTTCCTATCTATGCGTAGTTTGTTACGTTTATTTACATTCGGGGTCAACTGTCAGAGCCTGCACCATTCATCAATTCTCTGCAGGTCGTTCTGCAAATTCGTACTATCTTCTGGCGTTGCTACTTTGGTATAAACACCTGCATCATCTGCGAATATCCTTAAAGAGCATCCGACGCTTTCTACTACATCATTTATATATATCGTGAACAGCAACTGTCCTATCACACCTCCCTGTGGCACTCCGGATATTACCTTTACATCTGCCGATGTACACTTCTGGAAGTTGAAATAAGAACACCGTGAATTCATTGTCACAGGAAGGGGAAACTTTATTGACACATTCCTGGGGTCAGATACATCACATGATCACACTGACAGAACCACAGGCACATAGACACAGGCAACAGAGCATGCACAATGTCGGCACTAGTACAGTGTATATCCACCTTTCGCAGCAATGCAGGCTGCTATTCTCCCATGGAGACGATCGTAGAGATGATGGATGTAGTCCTGTGGAACGGCTTGCCATGCCATTTCCACCTGGCGCCTCAGTTGGACCAGCGTTCGTGCTGGACGTGCAGACCGCGTGAGACGACGCTTCATCCAGTCCCGACCATGCTCAATGGGGCACAGATCCGGAGATCTTGCTGGCCAGGGTAGTTGATTTACACCTTCTAGAGCACGTTGGGTGGCACGGGATACATGCGGACGTGCATTGTCCTGTTGGAACAGCAAGTTCCCTTGCCGGTCTAGGAATGGTAGAACGATGGGTTCGATGACGGTTTGGATGTACCGTGCACTATTCAGTGTCCCCTCGACGATCACCAGTGGTGTACGGCCAGTGTAGGAGATCGCTCCCCACACCATGATGCCGGGTGTTGGCCCTGTGTGCCTCGGTCGTATGCAGTCCTGATTGTGGCGCTCACCTGCACGGCGCCAAACACGCATACGACCATCATTGGCACCAAGGCAGAAGCGACTCTCATCGCTGAAGACGACACGTCTCCATTCGTCCCTCCATTCACGCCTGTCGCGACACCACTGGAGGCGGGCTGCACGATGTTGGGGCGTGAGCGGAAGACGGCCTAACGGTGTGCGGGACCGTAGCCTAGCTTCATGGAGACGGTTGCGAATGGTCCTCGCCGATACCCCAGGAGCAACAGTGTCCCTAATTTGCTGGGAAGTGGCGGTGCGGTCCCCTATGGCACTGCGTAGGATCCTACGGTCTTGGCGTGCATCCGTGCGTCGCTGCGGTCCGGTCCCAGGTCGATGGGCACGTGCACCTTCCGCCGACCACTGGCGACAACATCGATGTACTGTGGAGACCTCACGCCCCACGTGTTGAGCAATTCGGCGGTACGTCCACCCGGCCTCCCGCATGCCCACTATACTCCCTCGCTCAAAGTCCGTCAACTGCACATACGGTTCACGTCCACGCTGTCGCGGCATGCTACCAGTGTTAAAGACTGCGATGGAGCTCCGTATGCCACGGCAAACTGGCTGACACTGACGGCGGCGGTGCACAAATGCTGCGCAGCTAGCGCCATTGGACGGCCAACACCGCGGTTCCTGGTGTGTCCGCTGTGCCGTGCGTGTGATCATTGCTTGTACAGCCCTCTCGCAGTGTCCGGAGCAAGTATGGTGGGACTGACACATCGGTGTCAATGTGTTCTTTTTTCCATTTCCAGGAGTGTAGTTCCATTAAGAGCGACGTGTTGAGTTCTATCTGCAAAAAGTCTTGAATCAAATCGCAGGTCTGCTCCGATACTCCGTAAGCTCGAATTTTTATCATTTAACGGCAGTGCGGGACGGTGTCAAATACCTTACTGAAATCAAGGAACACGGCGTCAGCATGAGTGCCGTTGTCCACTGCGCTGTGAATCTCATGGAGGAACAGAGCGAGCTGAGTTTCGCGGAATCTCTGCGGAATTCATGTTGATTTTTATAGAGGAGATGTTCATTTTCCAAGAACGTCATAATTCTTGAGCATAAAACATGCCCCATAATTCTACAACAGATATAGGTCTATAATTGTGTGGATCTGTCTTACGGCCTTCCGTAAAAACGGGAATGATCTGCGCTTTTTTCCAGTCGTTAGGTACCTTTCGTTGCTCAAGCGATCTACGATAAATTACTGCTAAAAGGCGGGCAAGTTCTTCCACATAATGTTTATATAATCTTATAGTTATCTCGTCTGATCCTGAAGCCTTTCCACTACTAAGCGATTGTAGCTGCTTTTCAATTCCGCGATCGCGTATCTCAATATCTGCCATTTAGACGTTCGCACGAAGATTGAAAGGAGGGATAGTGTTACGATCTTCCGCGGTGAAACAACTTCGGAAGGCCGAATTCAGTATTTCGGCCTTCTCTCCGTTTCGGTACCGGTGTGACCGCTGAGAGAATGAATAGATGATTTTGACCCACTTACTGATTTTACGTACGACCAAAATCTCTTAGGGTTTTTACTAAGGACGGTTGACAACGTCTTACTTTCAAAATCATTGAACGCTTCTCTTATTGCTTTCCTTACGCTCATTTTCGCTTTGTTCACCTTTTACTTCTCTTGAATCTGATATGAAGTGCATTTTGTTTACGTAGCGCTTTTCTAGCACGGCTATTAAACCATGGTGGATATTTCCCATCCCTTAAAATATTACTCGGAATATACTTGTCTAGGGCATATTGTATGACGCCTTTGAATTTTTTTCCATTTGTTCTCCACATCTCCGTCCTCATAACCGAATACTTGATGCTGACTGCTGAGATATTCTGAAATGTGTATCCTGTCAGCCTTGCTGAGCAAATATATCTTCCTACCTTTCTTAACATTCCTTGTAGGACCCGTCGTCATAGATGCTGTCACAGTCTTATGACCACTGATACCTTCCTCTACGTTAACTGATTCGATAAGTTCAGGTCTGTTTGTTGCCAGGAGGTCTAAGACGTTATCCTCACGAGTTAGTTCTCTAACGGTCTGCTCAAGGTAATTTTCGGACAAGACATCCAGAACAATGCCACACGATTTCCTGCCTCTGGCGCCAGTCTTGATGGCACAACACTCACAATCTATACCTGGCAAGTTGAAGTCCCCGGCTCCCTTATTACGTAGTAATAATATGTAGGTCTTCTTCACCACGACCACCATCAAAAGTCGTCGTTCTGATTACTGAGCGCCATGATCCTATGAACCCAATGTCGCCCTCCTTAGCGTTACCAGTTCCTCTTATATCCTGCTGAAGAGGTAGACTGGAAATCTTTATCTGTTCTATCAACCTGTATGCTTCTCTCCCCCTCAGTCTCATCTGCTCGATCTATCCTTCCTAGATTTTCTTTTTAGTTCTCTCCATGTCTTCTAACAATAAGGTCATATAACTTGCAAATCTTTTGGTTGACACAAGAAAAAAGGCGCCTGGGTATATTAAGATGATTAATAATGGACGAATTGGTCCGTTTTTTAGCGTGTTCCGTAAAAATTGCGCCCCTGGGAAAATTAAAACGCTGTCTCGTGAATTCTACATCAAGGGCAATTCCTAGGCGACATTAGTGTTTGCCGACCTAAAGGGCCTGAGCAGCCTTCCCTGCAAATGTGTGAATAGGAACTCAGATTGGCTGCAAAACGTAGCACTTCTCCCATGTTGGACTCCGTTGTTTTCTTCGAGTGCCGAAGCTTTAAATGGCACCCAAAGTTAGCTAGCGGTCGGTCTCATTCTGCTGGTTTGATCAGCAGGCAAAACGCGTCGAAGCGGTTAATACAATCGTCCCCCGGCCATATTCGCCTACAGCTTAGGTGACATGTTGCACCGCTTTACGGGAGTGCCTAAGTCCTAAGAAGTTCAGGCAAGTTTGCGAGTTCTGTCGAACAAAACAGTTTATAATCTTGTTGGTCTCTGGTCGCATAATTAAATACACCGGAATTACGATTGAAGCTCACAATTACGACCATACCAGGACCAAAGACGCACCTACACCGCGGCTAAGGTAATCTTCGACGTTGTTCTGCCTTGTACCATCTCTAGGCAGAATTTCAATCTCTGGTCCCCTGTTTCTCACGCAAGATTCTATTTTCGTACATGCTCCGTGATTTCTTGTGTAAATTTTTTCTTAGCGACCAATTGTAGTTGCCGATCCATTAGCCAATAATTATCTATAGCAACAGCACTTTCTAGTTTTTCAGATGTGAGTCTCCCTGGTAAGTATTTTTACGGGTCTGTATGAAGCGTTGTACACGGAATTTCAGAACCTCACCAACGAACTTCAAGGGATGATAAAACAAGGCGATAATTGTTTGTTACAAAAAGAACATGTTTTGGTCCGCCGAGTACGCGCATGGCCATGATGTGCACTACCGCTCAGCGACCTGCATCTCCTAGTGAGGCGGTTTTATTCTGTGGAGTAATACCAGTCCTGTTACTCAGCTCGTGTTGTTGTAATGCTGTAACTTCGGTGGCATGCGTCTTTCTAACCCTGAAATCAGATTTTCTTGCTGTTAGTATCCAATGAAACATGGAGTATGTATTTGACGAGCTAAATGACGTGTTTGTGTGTTAAGGCAATGCATGGGGAAATGAAAGCAGCTCTCACTATGAACGAAAAACGGTTCCCTAACAGAAGATAGCCACACTACATTACCTTCGCTAGATTCATGGACGTTTACGAGAATCGGAGTTTGCGTCCTCGGCACGTTGATGGTGGTATGCGTGATGTGAGAACACCAGAGTTTGAAGGTGAAGTGATCCGCACAGTTAGCAAAGAAACTTCAAGGGGCCTGTGCTATGGGAACAGGTCACGTACCTGTTTGGAGAATATTGCAGGAATATAACCTACAAGCGCACCATCTTCAAAGGGTGCTAGATTTAGATCAGCCGATTACCCACATCGTACGCAGTTTTTGTTTTTGTTCATACACCAGATGGTGAATGATACTGCCTTCCACTCACGTTTTATTCACAAATTATGGCACCTCTACAAGTGATGGGTATTTTATCAGCAGCAACAGCCACATTTGGATCAGAGAACCAGCATGCAGTTGCCGTCAAATCACAACAAAGAAAACGTGTTCTCTGTAAACATGTGGGCATGAATTGCGCTGACCATCTTCTATGGTCTGTAATACTGTCATCTAGTCCAAATGGGGCGGCTTGCAGTTGCTGTGCACCACATTTCTGGACTGCTGATCTACCTACCGCTTGCTGTGCACAGAAGCATTGGTTCCAGCGTGATCGAGCCGCACAACACTTCGTGTTGATGCGCAGGCACAGCTAAATGTCGATATTGGTCAACACTGGATAGGACGAGGACGACTTTTTGCGTGGCCAGTGTGTTTGACTGCCTTTATGCCCCCTTGATTATTTTCTTTGGGGAAGCGTCCAGAGTACGGTTTACTTTATTCTAATTGCCACTAGAGCCGAGCTGATAATCTTGAGTCAGTTATGCTTTCCATGTTCGCCCCGATAGCTGATTGGTCAGTGTGACGGCCCCCAATGTGGCATCGAATGTAATAAGACCTGCACCAAGGTGGCCGGACCTGCCCCGCAAGGGGCCTCCCGGCCAATGACGCCAAACGCTCATTTCCATTATGCTTTCCATTAAATTCGACAGAACGCAGTCGTGCTCTTCAGTTTTTGAAGGGCACTGATACGAAGGTGTGCGGCATGTATTAAGGCACAGGGCGGATAGTTTGAACCATTGATGTAAATTATTATTAGAGTACGCTAAATAATAATAGACGGTAATTTCCTTGCAATTGTAGTTGGCCATTCTCATAACCTCAAGGACGCATTTACGACTATGATATGTTCTTTCATGAAAAATGACACTGTTCGTGCGAGCTGTCATACGTCAAAGTGTGTCGGTGGGATCCTGAAACACGCCGTATCTGTTTGCCTCTGCAGTCGACTTTTATGTAAATAGAGTTGTGCTGCCCCTCCTGTCCTTAACTTTAATCATGCTCGGCCACCATAATTGCTATCGAACTTGACACCAAGGCGAATTAACCGTACATAGGAAAAAGAAACTGACACTTAGGCAACGGTCAACACAGCTTCCTGGTATAGTTGGGTGCTCGTTTTAAACCCTAGGCCGCGTTTTCGCAAACTGCACTGCTTCACTGACAACTATGCTTTCCTCGTGCCCGGTAGTGAACTGAATGACGTTCGTCGACTCGGCTGTGGAGTGCTTTACGCTGTGCACTTGAGGGGCAAGGACAAAGGACAATTGAGAGCACTTACCGTTGGCATCGGGCACGCGCCGGTCCTTGTATAGGTCGGACAAGAAGAGGCTATTGACGAGCGTGGACTTGCCGAGTCCCGACTCGCCCACCACCATCAGGGTGAACTCGAAGCCGCGCTTCACCGACTTGCGGTGCACCTGCTCCGGCAGAGTCGCGAAGCCGATGTAGTCCCTGTCTCCCTGGAACACAACAGCACACTCAAAAGCGCACCGCACGTCTTGCAACTGAAATACACACACACAAACACACACACACACACACACACACACACACAGATTCTTTTTTACGAGTGACTTTCCCGTATCAGTCTTCTACTTGTGTGATTGAGTCTACTGCAGCGCCCCAGGTATGGGATTCCTGTACTGAGTCCCACTCGTCATGAGTGAGTGTTTTCATTTACACGTCAGCGCCAAAACTGCGTGTCTTGTGAGAGCTGTCTTCTGTGCCACATCTAAACGGGGAAAGTAAGGTTATGACGGATTATATATGTTCTTTACGAAAAACTCTCGTCCTAACAGAATCTAGGAACTATAATGGTAATAGTTTATTAATGACCAAAAGCAAAATTCATAGTGGATGTTTATGACAAAAGTCGAATGGTAGGTTCTTCACACTCTTGACTACTGGAAGAATAAGGAAAGTGTCATCCTAACATTTCGAAACATCTACATTTATATGCTCGACAAAATATGTATTACTGTTCTGAAGCCATCGTACAAATTTATAACAAATCAGTAAGGAGATGCACAAATGCAAACTGGATGAAGAAAGGGAGCGTTTACAAATGTCAAGGTGAGATGAAATAAGAAGGGCTTATTTCAATAGTGGTACAAGTCCATTTTTGTTCATTCTGAGATACAGGGTCCTAAAGTTAAATGAGCACTGAAAAATCTGCAATTTAGATACCAGAAATATTCAAGCACATGGCTTCTTGCTAGAGATGAACCTTTCTTTCTGTTTGTTTCGACCATTAATTTCAGAAGCATCATAGACAGAAAAGTGGAGGTCATGAACTTTTACCACTATTGAAATAAGCCCTTCACATGTGGGTCGGACAGGAAGAAACAAACATGAAGTTCAAAGACATAATAATACAGAATGGTTCATTGGTGGTAACAAAACATCTTAAGAAGGAGCAGCATTCGTTACGAAGCATCACGGACAACTTGAATGTACTGCATATAGAAGAAAAAGTCTGGTTCCTGGAAAATTTAGAGTAAAGAGAGATATTTTGCGCTTTAAAAGATGAACGTGTTGAACTAAAACACGAAAGTGTCCAATGGGCATTTCTGGGTCCACATTATCGAGATTTTAATCGAAAGCAGCCAGCAACGTAATCTCATTAACAGTCGTTAATTGTTAATGTCTCCTGTAGGTAATTCTCAGTAGATGCAGCTATTTAACGTAGGTGTAAGACTGTTTTTAGAATTTGCTATGATATGACAAACGTTCAAAAAATCTTACTATCCGACTGCAGCGTCGCAGGTGGCTTTGATACAACTAGTGCGTAACTAGTTAGTACTAACTTTGGTAGGTGATTGAAGGTTGACTTATGTTTGCATACACAGTTCGGTGAATGTTACACACACGAGATGTACAAGGAGGACTCACAGTCTAACAATGCATGTTTGCTGCTTCCTTATTATTTTTGACTATGCCAAATGACATTAATTTTAAGGCGTGATATCTTTGGTGTGGCGTGACGTGTGCTAGACTGCTGTTGAAATTGCTCATCAATATTTTATAAAGTTCTTGTCTTCAGTTACTTATTTTAAAGTTTATTTGTTTTAATATTTACTGTAGAAGTAACTTCTTTCTGTGTTATTGATCCGACCGTTCCGTTATTGGTGAGTGCGCTTACGTCGTTCATCCAAGACTCACGCCTCAGTAGTGTGTTTACATTTCGCGGTGTGCAGTTGCAGCTGCAGCGATTCTTAAGTTCTGAGAAAGCTGTTTGTCCACTGTTATAAAGTTATTAAATTTTGGTAGTTTTCAACGGTGTCTCGTACTGTTCGTAGCGCAATAACGGTTTAATAAACATTCGGAAACGTGTGCTCACTGTGTTTTTTAGACTTTTCTGTGCGCTGAAGTCGTTTAGTAAATTTCGTCCGGTAGTTTTCAGCTGACGTTTCTTATTGTTTCTAGTGAAATATTTCGGTAAAATTTTCATTCACTGTTTTAACTTCGTAGAGTGTTCCAGCGGACGCTTGCTTTTTTTTTTTTTTTTTTTTTTTTGACAGTAAATGGTGTGAAGTTTTGTTGGTCCTGGTATTAGTTGTGATTTAGCAGCATTAATAAAAGTTGTTGCTTTTCTTAGTAGAGAGAGAATTTCGAAACCACTGTTGTTAGCCATATAAATAGTTCTACTAGTGTAATTTAACTTCGGTACGCAGACGTTCAGCTTTTTAAGTAACTGTAAAATTTTACCGTGAGTGAGAAGTGTGGGATTTGTTCAGTCCCACACTTGTGAGTAGTGGGTTACGGCGTGGGATTTTTTCAATCTATTTTCACTAGGGGGAATGCAGTGAGGAAGCCAGTGGGCATTCTAGCGAGATCCTCTCCTAGGAATGCAGAATCAGTAAGTTGATAGAGGAGCAGGAGCATAAATCTGTGCCCTTCAGGTGCAGTTACAATACGCAAAGGAGGAACTAGATAGGCTGAGGAGGGTGAGGAGTGCTGCGGAATGGGAACTGGCAGTTGGCAAGAGGGCAGCTAGGAGGAGGAGGTATTCAGACAGTTGTACTTTGCGTATATGCAATAGATTTGACCAACTGTCAAGAGTTGAGTGGAGAGGAGCCTCTTGTAGCTGTAGGTGAAGGAAACATGCAACAGTCCTCAGCAGTTAATAGGCCTAAGTCAGTTGCAAAGTCTAACAGAAAGAAGAAGGTTCTGCTGCTAGGTAGTTCGCATAGTAGAGGTGTGGGCCATCAGTTGCAGGAAGTGTTGGGGATTGAGTACATGTCACAAGCATTGTGAAGCCTAGTGCAGGGCTGGCTCAGGTGACTGAAAGCATAGGCGAGTTATGTAGGAATTTCACGAAAGAGGATCAGGCAGTGATTGTGGGTGGAGCAGGGAACAGTCTTGATAGGGATGGGGAATATGATGTAGGTGGTGACCTGGTAAAGATAGCTACTCAAACTGGTAGCACTAATATGCATTTCGAGCAACTGTTTCAGCGTCATGATCGGCCTCATCTTAATGCGGCTTTTAGGCGTGGTAACATGACGCTGGAGAAGACCCTGATGGCAGAAGGCGTGGGTCACATTGGTGCCAGTTGAGCTTATCAGTAGATCGGGTTTCACTAGGCATGGCCTGCACCTCAATAGGTACGGGAAGGGGAGGCTGGCAAATCTTATAGGCGACAGTATAGTGGATGGTGATGAGATCACTCATGGAAAAATTCCTGTAGTAGTTGGTGTTAGAGCTGCACCTTATTTAGACTGAAGTCAGCTGCTAAGTATACCTGCTAAAACGAAGTCCCTCTAACAAAGGAATCACCTTCAGAAGAGGTAAGATGTCCAAGTAGAGAAGGGATTAATATATTTCATCAAAATATAAGTGTTAAAGCTAGTGAACTAGTTATAGATATTGACTCAGAAATTAATGGCATGTCGGAGCACCACTTATATAATGGGAAAATTCAGAGGCTTCCTTTACCAGGATACACATTAGCTGACTGTTTTTCAAGGAGTTCCTTGCGGGGTGAGGGAGTGGCCATGTGTGTAAAAAACAGTATTCCGTTTGAGTCCATAGACGTAACACCGCACTGCACTGAACAGATATTTGAATGTTATGCAGGTGTAGTTGAATTTAGAGAAACTAAATTTCTAATTGTTGTTGTTGTTGTTGTTGTTGTTGTTGTTGTTTATAGGTCCCCTAACTCAGACTTCAGAGGATTTCTGCTCAAGCTAGAGGGGGTTCTTGATTCACTTTGTAGGAAGTACCAGAATCTAGTGACTTCCATATTAATTGTGTATGTGATCGTGCAGAATGTTGGTAGATCTCCTAACTCATATGATCTGATGCAGACTGAGACAACATTTTAATTCATTCTTCATTACTAGATGAGGATTCTGTTAGTAAAAGGGTGAATGGCCTTTCAGGCCATGATGCACAAATTTTGACACTAAAAGGCTTTTGCACTCAAACAAATGAAATGTCACATATAATTACAAACTATGCAGGAAAGTTAGTCCAGCAGCAACAGAGAGTTCTTTAAACTTTGTCATGGAACAAGAGTGGCAGGATGTCTACAGTGCCGATAACATAGATGATAAATATAATGCTTTCCTTAACACGTCTCTCATGCTCTTTGAGAGTTGCTTTCCATTAGAACGTTCTAAACGGGTTACTAGCAGTATAGGCAGCCCGCGTGGCTGACTAGTGGGATAAGGATATCACATACACTCCTGGAAATTGAAATAAGAACACCGTGAATTCATTGTCCCAGGAAGGGGAAACTTTATTTACACATTCCTGGGGCCAGATACATCACATGATCACACTGACAGAACCACAGGCACATAGACACAGGCAACAGAGCATGCACAATATCGGCACTAGTACAGTGTATATCCACCTTTCGCAGCAATGCAGGCTGCTATTCTCCCATGGAGACAATCGTAAAGATGCTGGATGTAGTCCTGTGGAACGGCTTGCCATGCCATTTCCACCTGGCGCCTCAGTTGGACCAGCGTTCGTGCTGGACGTGCAGACCGCGTGAGACGACACTTCATCCAGCCCCAAACATGCTCAATGGGGCACAGATCCGGAGATCTTGCTGGCCAGGGTAGTTGACTTACACCTTCTAGAGCACGTTGGGTGGCACGGGATACATGCGGACGTGCATTGTCCTGTTGGAACAGCAAGTTCCCTTGCCGGTCTAGGAATGGTAGAATGATGGGTTCGATGACGGTTTGGATGTACCGTGCACTATTCAGTGTCCCCTCGACGATCACCAGTGGTGTACGGCCAGTGTAGGAGATCGCTCCCCACACCATGATGCCGGGTGTTGGCCCTGTGTGCCTCGGTCGTATGCAGTCCTGATTGTGGCGCTCACCTGCACGGCGCCAAACACGCATACGACCATCATTGGCACCAAGGCAGAAGCGACTCTCATCGCTGAAGACGACACGTCTCCATTCGTCCCTCCATTCACGCCTGTCGCGACACCACTGGAGGCGGGCTGCACGATGTTGGGGCGTGAGCGGAAGACGGCCTAACGGTGTGCGGGACCGTAGCCTAGCTTCATGGAGACGGTTGCGAATGGTCCTCGCCGATACCTCAGGAGCAACAGTGTCCCTATTTTGCTGGGAAGTGGCGGTGCGGTCCCCTACGGCACTGCGTAGGATCCTACGGTCTTGGCGTGCATCCGTGCGTCGCTGCGGTCCGGTCCCAGGTCGACGGGCACGTGCACCTTCCACCGACCACTGGCGACAACATCGATGTACTGTGGAGACCTCACGCCCCACGTGTTGAGCAATTCGGCGGTACGTCCACCCGGCCTCCCGCATGCCCACTATACGCCCTCGCTCGAAGTCCGTCAACTGCACATACGGTTCACGTCCACGCTGTCGCGGCATGCTACCAGTGTTAAAGACTGCGATGGAGCTCCGTATGCCACGGCAAACTGGCTGACACTGACGGCGGCGGTGCACAAATGCTGCGCAGCTAGCGCCATTCGACGGCCAACACCGCGGTTCCTGGTGTGTCCGCTGTGCCGTGCGTGTGATCATTGCTTGTACAGCCCTCTCGCAGTGTCCGTAGCAAGTATGGTGGGTCTGACACACCGGTGTCAATGTGTTCTTTTTTCCATTTCCAGGAGTGTAGAACAAAGCGGTAATTATATCAAAATGTTAGAAGTAGTCACAATCAAGCTACAGTAGCCCATTACAAACAGTATTGTAAGCTGCTTAAAAATATTATTAGGAAGGCAAAGAGCATGTGGTATGCAAACAGGGTAGCTAATTAACAGGATGAAATTAAGACCATATAGTCAGTTATGAAGGAAGTATCTGGTCAGCAACGCAAGGTCGACGATATAAAGTCAGTTCGTAGTAAAAATATTTCTGTTACTGGTAAGTCAGATACATGTACAGTGATGACACTTTCTACACGACCTGACCATCATTTTTCAGGACAATGTTAAGGCACGTACAGTGAGTTCAACTCGATTTCTAAACTGAAGGAAACACTTCATGGCATTCGCTTCAGAATTGCTACAAATTCGTCGGACAACAGACCGCGCCGCTCGAATTGTCAACACAACTGGCACTACTAAGTTGACAGTACATCGGAGGAAGGCGGAAGTAATGAGGAGAAGCAGATACGAGATTAGAGAGAAACTTACCATCAAAACCGATGATCATAAATACACGAAGTTAAGGAATTGTGCCACCTTGGAATAACACATGGTAGACGAAAGAACGAAGACGTAAAAAGCAGACTAACACAAGCAAAGAAATTGTTCCTGCCCAAGAAAGTCCACCATCTTCACACATCGATCTTAATTAGAGGAAGAAATTTCTGAGAATGTACATTTGGAGCGCAGAATTATGCGTGGTAATTTATCTTGGACTGTGGGAAAATCGGAAAAATGGGAATCAAAGTATTTAAAACGTGGTGTTATACCACAGAATCGGCGAAGAAAGAAATACATCAAAAGAAGTTTTGCATCACCTCGGTTCCGAGAGTTCCGGAACCTGTACAGAAAATTGGAATAGAGATCAACATAACATCATTTCCGTCCTTTTTATTGCTCATGAAAACCACACATTGCATGCTGTACCACCATACAGCGAGACCTTCAGAGGTGGTAGTCGAGATTGCTGTACACACCGGTACCTCTAATACCCAGTAGCACATCCTCTTGCATTGATGCATGCCTGTATTCTTCGTGGCATACTATCCACAAGTTCATCAAGGCACTGTTGGTCCAGATTGCCCCACTCCTCGACGGCGATTCGGCGTAGATCCCTCACAGTGGTTGATGGATCACGTTGTCCATGAACAGCCCTTTCAAATCTATCCCAGACATTTTCGAGAGGGTTCATGTCTGGAGAATACGCTGGCCACTCTAGTCGAGCGATGTAGTTATCCTGAAGGAAGTCACTCACAAGATGTGCACGATGGGAGCGTGAATTGTCGTTCATGAAGGCGAACGCCTCGCCAATATGCTGCCGATATGGTTGCATTATTAGTCGGAGGATGGCATTCACGTATCGTACAGCCGCTTTGGCGCCTTTCATTATCACCAGCGGCGTACGTCGGCCCACATAATGCCACCCCAAACAATCAGGGAACCTCCACCTTGCTGCACTCGCTGGACAGTGTGTCTAAGGCGTTCAGCCTGACCGAGTTGCCTCCAGCCACTTCTCCGACGATTGTCTAGTTGAAGGTATATGCGACACTCATCGATGAAGAAAACGTGATGCCAATGCTGAGTGGTCCATTCGGCATGTTGTTGGGCCCATCTATACTGACCTGCATGGTGTCGTGGTTGCAAAGATGGACCTTGCCACGGACGTCGGGAGTGAAGTTGCGCATCATGCAGCCTATTGCGCACAGTTTGAGTCGTACCACGGCGTCCTGTGGCTGCACGAAAAGCATTATTCAACATTGTGGCGTTGCTGTCAGGGTTCCTCCGACCCATAATCCGTAGGTAGCAGTCATCCACTGCAGTAGTAGCCCTTGGGCGGCCTGAGCGAGGCATGTCATCGATAGTTCATGTCTCTATCTTCTCCATGTCCGAACATCGCTTTGTTTCACTCTGAGACGCCTGGACACTTCCCTTGTTGCGAGCCCTCCCTAGCACAAAGTAACAATGCAGACGCGATCGAACAGCGTTATTGACCGTCTAGGCATGGTTGGACTACAGACAACACGAGCCACGCACATCCTTCCTAGTGGAATGACTGGACCCGCTCCGTCTAATAGGCTCTGCTCATGCATGGTTGTTCACATCTTTGAGCAGATTTAGTGACGTCTCTGAACAGTCAAAGGGACTGTGTCTGTGATACAATATCCACAGTCAACGTCTATCTTCAAGAGTTCTGGGAACCGAGGTGATGCAAAACTTTTTTTTTATGTGAGTATATCGAAAGCACATGAAGAAAGGACAGAGCTATAGGACATGTGCTAAAATATCAAGGAATAATTTCTACAGTACTAGAGGGAGTAGTAAAGGGTACAAAAAGGTGGGGGAATGCAGCGATTGGAATTCACTCAAACAAATAACTGAGGTGCAAGTGCTACTCTGAGAGCCACATGTTTTGTTATTCAACATACTAGTTATAGGGATTACTTTCCTGCTGTCAAGGCATTTTCAACGCAAATTTCACCAATAGCCACTTCTGTAGCCCACTGAATGTCACGACCAGGTGCCAGATCTACAATACCTGCGGCTCTTGGCGTGACAATTAATGATATTATTAATCACTGAACGCAGCTGCAGAAATCGACCAGGTGCCAGATCTACAATACCTGCGGCTCTTGGCGTGACAATTAATGATATTATTAATCACTGAACGCAGCTGCAGAAATCTTTCAATAATATAGAATGTTGAATTTTATCCAATGAGCTCTTGGTTTGGATTAGCTTGAGGTGTGATTCTGTTCTTATCTTATTACATTCAACTACGTTTTGTTTAAAGCATATGACCAGCCTTTTCACAACAGTGGTCAGCTCTGGAAGTTTGTCAGTCTTTTCAATACACTTTTTGCTGTCAAAATATGCACGTCGGGCAAAATACGATGTATATGACTTTCTTTCAAATGCTATGCCTACTCCTTTAACCACTGCACTGATGCCGTTAAGAGACACATGCAAAAAAAAAACCTTTAAATCATGAAAACATTATCGAGAGTGTTTATTTGTTTATTTGTTTTATTTATTGTCAGCATCGAAGGGCGACATTTTGTCTTTAACGCCAATATTACGATATTTTGAAGACTTCAGTATCGATACTGAAACATCGATGTTTGACATACAGAAAGTATGTATCAGAGAAAATTTTTTTTCGGACCCTGTGGATCCATCAGGTGAAAAACGTCTAATACATAATTTACAATTATGAGAGAAACAGTAGAAAAACGTGGAAAAATTTACCGAACAAAGAAGAAGGAAATATGTCTTTAAAAGTACTGAAATAGCTATGGCTAATCAAAGCTGTCTGTTCATTTAACATAGATTCAGGCTTTTCGATTTTGTAGAGGGTATATTTCCTGGAAGAATGAATACACCAACGTATAGTGACCTAAAAAGATTAGAAATGTTGTTCTTTGTTTGTTCGGTAAATTTTTCACTAATGTTTTCGCTGTTTCTCACATATTTTTTGCACTTGATTCACAAAATACAAAACTTAACATCTAACCTTTTCATAACAGGAACATGCATTTCAGCTCATTCAAGACGAAACTTAAATTATGTATTAGACGCTTTGCACCCACAATATACACCGTGCAATTTAACAAAAACCGAAAAAAATTGTGAAAAACCGTTCTTATTTGAATTTCCTGTGCATACAATAGAATGTTCACAGCTGCAAAATATGGATAAAATTAAATCGATGTTTGAACTCCCAACATCGATATTCTGTGAAATCTAGTGAGGAAAGGGATGGCATTCAGTGACAAGGACTGCAATGATAGTGCCAGCGTGTATGGTGCACTAGGAGTGACCCGTGGATCGCGGAAGTGGGCGAGATCTGCATGCACCGGGAGACGTGGCTTCCGGCAGCAACGCCTGCCACTGCACGTGAGCTGCACTCGTGGCCACAGTAGCTCACTTTACCAGCAACGAGCAAGTAAAAGCTGTATCACTTCCTCGTAATTATAGAAGTAAAGCACACAAAAATTTAATTTCAAATAAGCATCTGTCGTATAAACATTGTTATTGTTCTACATAATTTTCTTCTTTGTCGAAGCAAAAGACGGATACTGCGCTGGTTATTTAAGAACCACTTTTCCTCATTTCTTGTGCGTGGACGATTTTTGTTCTTACAAAGCAGGCAAGGGCACCACAACGAAATATAAAGAGTTGTGGGTTTTCAACGCTCTTTGTTGACCGAGAGTAGGCATGCACGTACAACGACACCGCGCGGTGTACGGCTGTAGCCTTCGGCGCATTGTAATAGCTTCTGCTTCAGCGTTCGGGAAAATCTCTGTAAATATTTTGTAAAATCTCTTAAAAATGACAGCTTCATCATAATATCCAAGCAATCTACCGATTCGATTCTGGAAGTAGATTTCTGGTAAAATCTGAACATCGCTCGAGCAAGTTTTCGTGACCACTGTGATGAATAAAAATGCGTGAGAATGCTGTCAGAGGTCTCCCAGTCCTGCACATTAAGTTTGTCGCCACATGCCTTGATGCGAGTGAGACTATATAGCGGGGCCAAAAAATATAGAAAAGAGGTACCGCAGTCGACAGAAAACGATTTTTGTTTGATTATTGCATCCTAAAGCAACAGCGATACTTTATCTCTTTAGACAATTAGTCTCTTATGAGATCTTCGAACATCTTTAGCACTGAATAGCGATACGTTTGTGCTTTAATTATTCTTCTATTAGCAATATTACATTCTCTTCCGATCACCAACTCACTCGCTAACGCAACTCACGTCGATTTAAAAAAAAAAAAAAAAAAATTCGCTCGCAAGACGTCACAGAAATGCACTTTGTGATGCAAATGCCGGCGCGGAATACAAGCGATCACCTGAGAATGCAAACCGAACAAGATCAAATGTTTACTTGCTCGCGCTCGCTACCGTTTACCCTAGAGAGAATACTTTGTCCTGGCGTGGTATAACAAGTTTTAAAGTAGAAATAACGTAATTTTTTGCTCTCTCCTCCCGTGCATTTACCGACCGTGGTGGTTCAGTGGTTAGCACACTGGACTCTCACTCGCAATGACGACGGTTCAAACCTGCATCCGGCCATCCTGATTTAGGTTTTCCGTGATTTCCCTAAATCACTTCAGGCAAACGCTGGAATGGTTCCTTTGAAAGGGCACGGCCGATTTACTTCCATTCCTTCCCTAATCTGAGCTCGTGCTCCGTCTCCAATGATCTCGTTGTCGACGGCTCCTTAAACATTAATCTCCTCCTCCTCCTCCTCCAGTGCATTTGGCACAATGAACTCACATTCGCGAGGACGGCGGTTCAAATCCGCGTCCGGCCATCCTTATTTAGATTTTCTGTGATTTCCCGAAATCGTTTAAGATAAATGCCTGGATAGCGTCTTTAAAAGGACACGGTCGATTTCTATCCTTCCCTAATCTGAGCTTGAGCTCAGTCTCTAATGACCTCGCTGTCGACGGGACGTTGGACACTAATCTTCCTTCCTTCCAGTGCATTTCGTCAGGAAAGGGAGCGAGTTCCGAATAGGTGTCTTAGAACATTGCATATAAGATACTAAAGAGGAAACGAAACAAAATCAGCTTAAATTACAGCTAGATACTGTGTGAGAAGTCAGCTAAATTTATCTTCTTCTGCTTATTTATATGTAACATACGTTCAGGCACGGAGTGACGAAGGAAGCCTTTGCTAATACACGGAAGCACACGGTATAAGTAATATCATTAACAAACGAAAATGTGTGTACCGCGAACAGGGAGCAGTACCTGATACAGCGGAAATTACGATTTGTAAGCGGAAATTTCAAACTCCTCCAGAGGAACTTAGAACTCGCGGAAGTTATATGAAAAGATTGACTGTAAATAATGAAAATATTGCAATATTAAGTGCGTCTTTACAATAGTTTTGTCTTCAGCCTCTGAAGGGCATTTAAACAAAAAACAAGTTAATTGGACAGAAAAATTAATGATTCGTAATGTTAAAATAGTAAGTGCGGGTATAAACATGATGGAAGTTTAATCTGAACAATCTGCGTGTCTTAGGTTTTTCCTTTAATTAATTGAAAATAAGGTATTGTTTCTCTCTTTCTCTCTTCCATTATTAAAGAAGGTGTAAAGACGCATTAGTCTTTGTTTTAATAATGCGATGCGAACAAAATGAAGTCAAGTACGAGGGACAGCTCATAAATGATGTAATAATGTACAGGTTGGTATTATCGTGGATAGTTTGATGCAACAACGATGAATACTTCGTCAGATTCAGCTGGGAGCTTGACGTCGTACATCAAGGTCGAAACTTTATGCGCCAAAAACCCAACAGAAATACACAGAGCGTTAAGTGAAAATCGTGGTGAGTTCACAGTGGACCGTAGTACCGTTTCGCGTTAGATTAATCTTTTTCGTGGTGGTCGTATGAACATAGACAATAATCCAAGAACCGGAAGACCAAAGACGTCAACAGATGCACGAAGTGCGAAACTGTGGCCGATTGTCTTTAAGAAAATCGCAGTGCGAATGGCGACGAACTCTTTGAAGCCAAGGGAATTACCCCAACATCAGTATTCCGTGTTCTGACAAGTATTCTGAAGAAGAGAAAAATTTCTGTAACATGGGTCCCACATTATTTGACTGTGGAAAAGAGACAGAAACCCATGGACACTGCAGCCTTGCTCAAGCAACGACTCGAACGTGAAGGTGAAGGATTCTTGTGTCGAATTGTCGCAGTTGATGAAACGTGGATTAGAGACTGAACCGGAGTTGAAATCAGAGTCCGATGTGTAGAGGGTCGGTGATTTTTGATTATGATCACCGAAGAATCACCATGACAGAGACCCGTGTGGAAAAAGTGTTACAGCAGTGTATTATCGTAACTTGATGCAGAACTTGAGCAGAAAAACGCACAAAACCCGACATTAGTCTGGTCTACTCATTCTCGACGACAATGTTCGCTCGAATATCGGCAATGTTGTAGCCTAAAAACTTCACGAATAGGATAGGAAGTGTTGCCACATCCTCTCTACGGTCCGGACATGAATCCACCAACTTCGACTTGTTCCGGAAGTTGAAAAAACCTATGTGTTGGGTTGGGAGGGATGGAGGGGGAGGGGGAGGGGTTTGGTTCTTTGGGGAAAAGAGACCAAACAGCGAGGTCACCGGTCTCATCGGATTAGGGAAGGAAGTCGGCCCTGCGCTTTCAAAGGAACCATTCCGGCATAAGCCTGGAGCGATTTAGGAAAATCACGGAAAACCTAAATCAGGATGGCCGGACGCGGGACTGAACCGTCGTCCTCCAGAATGCGAGTCCAGTGTGCTAACCACTGCGCCACCCCGCTCGGTAAACCTATGCGGTGGTGGTGGTGGTGGTTAGTGTTTAACGTCCCGTCGACAACGAGGTCATTAGAGACGGTGCGCAAGCTCGGGTTAGGGAAGGATTGGGAAGGAAATCGGCCGTGCCCTTTCAAAGGAACCATCCCGGCATTTGCCTGAAACGATTTAGGGAAATCACGGAAAACCTAAATCAGGATGGCTGGAGACGGGATTGAACCGTCGTCCTCCCGAATGCGAGTCCAGTGTGCTAACCACTGCGCCACCTCGCTCGGTGGTAAACCTATGCGTCAACGGCTTTATCTGGAAGAGCTTTCTACGACCGTTACCCGAGCCATTCGACAGATGAACTAAAGTGGTGTCCTGCATGGAATAATAGAGCTTCCGAGACGTCTGGATTCAGTCATAGAGAAGCAGGAGACAACACTGAAGGGCTGTAAAGAGATACTGAAAAAAAAGTGTAAGTAAAAAAAAACTATGCATCATTTATGAAAAGTCCAACTTTTTTTCTACGTCTGGAAGTACTAATGTGTCCTGTTACAAAGCCAGGTGAAGTCCAATGCCGTCTCGTAAGTATTAATTACAAAAAATTTACGAAGAATTTAAGATACTTTTGGCAGATCAGTTTGACGCAGTACATTTCTGTCCGTGCGGAACATTTGAGGAGCTTTAACACATTCCACCTTTAGGGCCGAACGTACGAAGGAAAGTTGCAGTGATTATAGCAAATTTAATGTAAAGACATGACGTATTAAATAGTATGCTTTTATTACTGCCTATTGATGATTTCGCAGCGCTGGGACAATGATATTCAGTTAAAGCATTACAGAATTGACATCTGGAGTCATTTTAAGGTATGTCTCTTAACATAACTTTTGTTTTCATCATGGTTACTGGTGCAGCCGCAAATATAGCTACACATCACACCGGCTACTAGAGAATGTGTTAAGTTCGACTGAATGTATAGCGGTGACGGTCTGACGCACAGCAAGGACTGTTACAACTGGAAGTTTCGTTTGAGACGCGAAAATGGTAGTCGGCTGGTGTTCGCTGCACTATGAGGTGGCCACACAGCCGAGACCGGTTGGCTAGTAATCGAAACACCGTCGGCAGTCTGTGGTGCGGCTTCCGCGAAGCAGGCTGCGTTCCACGAATGCTGGTGCGGCGCCGCGGTTTGCCAGCGGCGCAGCCGTGCAGGCGGGGGCGGCTCTGTTACGTCATCCGCAGCGACGTCGCGTCAGCCAGTTAACCAGAGCACCAGCTTGTGTTCGTAGATCCATCCCGCGTACCATCTTTTTTCACCGCCACTGCCACGTCAAAATTTGTTTAGAAGGTATATATAGACTACTTTGTAAATACAGAGTGTACTTAAAGTCCGGGAACACTTTCAATTATTTATTGCACAAGAACCAAACATTGTACAGACATCATACATATGTCATTTTGAAGAGAAACCCTGAAAGTTTTTTCATGTATACCGCCACAACGTAGTTTGGTAATTTGCCGATAGTCAGTGCTAATCGCAAACATGTCAAGTGCAGGTGCCGTGCTACACAAGGGGGACAGCTGTTTCATGAAATGGCCTCCCCGATCACCAGATCTCACTCCGTGTGACTTTTTTCTGTGAGGACACATTAAAGATCTGGTTTATGTACCGCCTGTACCATGTGATGTAGCAGAGTTCCAGGAGAGAACCCGGGAAGCGACTACCAAACAGTCGACGATGCCGTGATGGCACGGGTATGCAAGAATTCGATTACCGCATTGACGTCTGCCGGGTCACTCATGGTTCGCATATCAAATATTTGTAAAAAAATACTTTCAGAGTTTCTCTTCAAAATGCAGTATGTATGACATACTTGTTCAGTAGATAATTGAAAGTGTCCCCTGACTTGGTGTACACCCTGTATAATGACTAGCTGAGCATTTGCAATGTGGACGACACATAACCAGAAGCGGTAGAAAGGTGCTGACAACATAATTACAAAACTAGGAATTGAGCTTAATACAGTCAAAAACAAGGTATACTGTTTGGATGGAATAAAATCGGAACTAGTAAAATAATCAGTAAATCCTGTAAGACGTTTGCGGCTATTTAACACGTGCTGACAACACTGAATAATTTCTGATGACTGGATAAAAGCTCTGCTGATGTGTTTTAGAAACAGGTGACAGAAAAAATTGGAAATTTGTGGTAAGTTCCTATGAGACCAAACTGCTGAAGTCATCGGTCCCTAGGTTTACACACTACTTAACCTGACTTAAACTAACTTACGCTGAAGGTTACACACACACACCCATGCCCAAGGGAGGGCTGGAACCTCCGACGGGGGGAGCCGCGCGAACCGTGGCAAGGTGCACAAGACCGCGCGGCAAGGCGACAGAAGTACGACAACGAATTACACAGGGATGGGATTATTAAACAACACAAACACGATATATGGAAAAATTACGTTCTATGTCAGACACTTTCTTCTTTGAAGAACAACCAAGATGTAGAAGAAGCTTGTTGAACGAATACGGGGAACTTCGCCTTACTATGCACCTCACATTCACTGACTACAAAAAGGCCTTTGATAGCGGCCAAAGACCCCTCCTATTGGACATTATGATTAAACGAGAGTGGCTAAGTAGTAAAGTGTCCGACTATAAACCTAAAGAGTTCTATCCATGGTGAGTCTTAGGATTTTTATGGGTAATTTAGCACCTCTGACAATAGTTGTTGATGTGAAAAATGCTGAGCTGCACCGTAGTTACAAGTCCATGATAAGTTGTAGAGCCCCCACCCTCCCGCCCTCAAGACCTGGCTGGGAAAGTCGTTTACAACTTCTGTGGAAGGCAAGGGCGTATCATTGTGCCTAGCAAATCAAGTGGTGTTCAACTCATCCTTCGGAGTGACAACAGCTTTACTTACTACCACTCTTGCGAACGTCATCCAAAGCTTTTTCTGGAGCTCACAAACGATACTGAGAAAAGGAAACATAAAAACAGAAAACCTGTATCACTCAAAGAGTATGTCAAGGCTGTAGCTTAATCGCCTAATAGGCATAGTTTTCATTATTTACACAGATGAAGTAATTAGATAATGGAAGACTGGGAATTAAAATAAATGGAAGAATGCAACTAAATACGAGTAGTAAACTGCTTACTGGTGATAAAGTTACTACTCAACGAACTAAGGATTGCCTTCATAAAACTGTGTATTATCTTCAACAGATATGCTCAAGATATAACATTAAAATCTCTACACAAAATACCAAGACAGTATCTTTACTGGCAAATGTGCAATCCGACTAAGAAAAACCCTAGATAATATACCTACTGATCAAGCGTCTCATTTCCAACAAAGTGGCTGTAACGTAAATTAGGAAATTGATCATGATATAGATTGCAAAATGAATTAGTACTAGGCCGTATGTGACATGATCAGAGGAAAAATACGCAGGAAAACCAGAAAAGAAACACGAATGAAATTTTACGAAGTTATGGTTGTACCAGTTTTGCTATGGCTCAGAGACATGGGTGAAAAATACTAAATATCTTAGTAAGATACTAGGCTCAGAAATGAAATTCCTAAGATCCTTGAAAGGTTGCACGAGACTGGATAGATTTAAAAATGACTGAGGAGACAACGGAACACTTTTAAAACACTTTTGGGACTAACATTTACAATGCAATATTGCTATTATTAACAACATTTGTTACAATGCATATTATTAATTAGTACAACTTGCTGATTTTTTCTATCGGTAATTTATATCGCTAATAATGCATAAAACAAGTATTAACTATTATTAGGTAGTTTCCAGAATTACATTGCGCTTGAAAGTGTGTGGGCGCTGCATGTCCCACAGTCCAAATTTTTGATAAGAGTCTTTTTTATGTCGTCCGTAACAACATATTAAAACACGAAGTAGCATAAAACAGTTGCACTTTTCCGTCGCGGGCTTCCGGACAGGGTGAGCAGCAATATGCGACTACTATGGAGGACTACTATGACTGGGACTAAATATTTATTTGGTGTGGTTAACGGTAGCTAGCACTACATGTTGAAAAATGTTAGTTGATGCAAATAAATAGGAAAAACCATCTGTGTAATGTTCGAAACAGTTGTGCGCTGTTTGACACAGTGACGTCTATTAAATATCTAGTCGTAACACTGCAGAGTGATATGAAATGGAAGGACAACATAAAATCAGTTGTAGAAAATGCGAACGCTCGACTTCCGTTTATTGGTAAAGTTTTGGGGAGTCGTACTTCATCCATTAAGGACACCGCGTATACAACCCTAGTTCGACCCATTCTTTAGCACAGCTCGAGAGTTTGGGATCCCACCGGGTCGGATTAAAGGACGAGATCGAAGCAATTCATAGGAGAGTTGGTAGATTTGTTATCGGTATGTTCGGTGGACATTCGAATATTATGGAGATGCTTCAGATTGGAAATCCCTGGTCGGACGTTTACGTATTTTTCGCCAAACGATATTTAGAATTGCCATCAAAGTATATTCCGCGAAAAGTTCGCGAAATAAGATAAGAGAAATTAGGGGTCGCACGGGAACATACGGGCAGTCGTTTTCCCTGGCTCCATTTTTGAGTGGAACAGGAAAGGAAACTGCTACTTGCGGTACAAGGTACCCTCCGCCAAGCGCCATATGGTGATTTGCGAAGTATGTATGCAGGTGTAGTAGATGACAGGGCTTCTCAGACGTCCAATTCAACAGATTGTTGGGCCTAGCTCGCCATAGTTCGAATCGAAGATGCGCGAGGTATCTAATTGGTTTGAACAAAGTAGGGTGTTTTCGTTATGGGATGCAGTCTCTGTATAGGGCTTCAGATAGTCGATGTCAGTACTGTGCGGCGTATATTATTACAGTCACGTGTTAACTAGGTCATGCGATTCCAGTTGGGATATACACTCAGAGTGTCGGCGCTAAGACACCCCATGTAATTAAACTGCCTATGTTGCCAAACAAGCCAAGCATATTCTCGGATTGAACGAGGGCGGGGAAGAAGATTTCCTCCGTGTTTTTCCACATCTGCATCAACAGCTGTACTCTTTAAAACTGCTGAAGAGCATGGCGGAGAGTACTTACCGTTGTATCACTTATGAGGAGGGCCTTTTCCCGTCATTTCGTATCTGATAGCGGGAAGAATGAGTGCTTAAATTACTCTGCGCGCTGCAGCTAATCTTAATCTTGTCTTCTGGGTCCCTACGGGAGCGAACGTAGGGGGTGGGGGGTTAGTACATCCTTTAATTCTATCTGAGACGCCAGTTACTTAAGTAATATTCTATAACGGGCCGCACAAGTGTTTCGTACGCAATCTCTATTGTATGTTGATTCCACTTTTCCTGGTTTCCTACCGATGACCCGAAGACTGCCTCGTGCTTTACCTACATCCGGTCTATGTGATCGTTCCATTTCATTTCCTCCGCAATTACAGCAGAAAACGTTGTTAAGAGCTCCCTATATCACTCGGTAAAAGCAGAACCCTTATAGCGTCGTTGTGTTGTCCGTCTATCTGCCTGACTGTCTCTCCAACCGTTAAAAACATTATTCTCATGAACGGGTAAACGTATTAAGTTGAAATTTATGTCACATACTAAGGCCCCGGCATAAAAAATTGAAGCTCCTAGGTCAATGCGGTCAAAATATACGGAATATACGGCCATTTATGTCACACATTTTGACAGTCACAAGGCCTCTCATCAAAACCTATAGGCTACTTCACGTTGCCATAAAAGCATGAAATTTGGCAAGGAAAAAGGTTTAAAATTGCAAGTAAAGAAAAAACCCAAAAGTTGTTAATTTGTAGTTGTATCACATGAAAAAGTTTTCTTTGGTCATTTGTTATCCGATGTCACTCTTGAAATTAAAACGATCAGTAGTTTTGCTTTCAGGCTGCCTGCGTCCCAATGGTGAACGTGTAAGTAGGCTTTTGAACACTATTAAGGTAAATACATTGTTTGTTCTCTATCAGAATCTTTCACTTGCTAACTATGCCTATCCGTAGTTAGTGCCTTCAGTAGTTAGAATCTTTTATTTAGTTGGCAGTATTGGTGCTTGCTGTATTGCAGTAGTTCGAGTAACGATGATTTCCGTGAGGTAAGCGATTCATAAAAGGTATAGGTTATTGTTAGTCAGGGTCATTCTTTTGTAGGGATTTTTGAAAGTCAGATTGCGTTGCACTAAAAATATTGTGTGTCAGTTTAGTCATGATCAGAAAAAGTAGAGAAAACTGTGAGTACGGTGAGTTTTGCTCAGCTGTTTGAAAATCAAATAACGTAGAAGCTTACCAGCACAGTAATTCATAATTTTTTAAAGGGCACGTTTGAAACGTAAAACATCAGGCAAGAAATGACTTTATTGCTCATGTGACCCATTTCGGAATTTAATCTGAGAATGTTTGTTTCACGTACAAAGCAGCAATCGCAATCGCTCCTGGATATCTGATGATGAATGAATTCGGAAACACGTCGTATGAGCAATAAAATCGTTCCTCGCCTGATGTTTGACCTTTACAATTACAATCCAGTCAGTCTGTATGCAGGTAGTACTTATTATTGAGACCAATATCTGCTGGTAGCAATGTCGGTAACAGGCTTAAGTGGTCAGTATTTACTATTCGCGGCATGGATGAACTGTCTGCATATATAATTAAGTTTGTACGGAACCCTCAGTGCGCTAGTCCTACTCGCACTTTTTCTTTTTTCTCCCAAGGCAACTAGGTCGGCGTTGCCTTAGAAGCTTTTGGGAGACCTCGAAAAACCGAAATAGGGACAGGTTCGGCGGGATTTGAACTCTGCTGCTACTGAAGGCGATTTGTGTGTTTTAACCACTGCAACATCTCGCACGATTCCAGGGTTCCAGCGTTCGCGCAACAAGAACTACGGAAACAGGGCAGCGAGCTGCCAGGGGAGGGAGAAGGGGGAGAGAGGCGTAGAGGGAGAGGGAGAGGGGGGGGGGAGAGGGAGAGGGGGGGGGGGGGGAGAGAGAGAGAGTGCAGAAGTGATTCTGTGAGGGAGGAGCGTGGAGCGTGAGTTTTCGTGCAAAAATAAATCCAAAAAGTGAAAAGTCACTGTGACGTTGTCTAACCTGCCGGAATTATGTTTAGTACTGAGAACACGGTCGTATCGCTTGCCGCAGAAACGCAATTAGTCCGAAATTTATAAATTCCCATTTTTTGATGATTATAGTCTGAGTGAATCAATGCATTGTTTACCGCGAAAAGCACAATAACACGGGTCTGGCAAAGCCGACAATTTTCCGTTTACTGCAGATAAGGAATTAGTCTGGGGCAGGGTGGAAGGAGGAAAGATACTATACAGTGGAAGACGTCGTTGAACACACGAAACATTCCTAACAAATCGATAGCAAGTTTTCCATTCTTCAAATGATGGTGAATTATTTTATTGATTACAGTTCCCGGTGATCTACATTCTATGAAAGAACCAGCCCGAGGGGTGATTCGTATCGTAAAGTCTTTCCTTTCCAAGGAAAAAGTATTTCAAAATATTATGCTATGACCTTTCAGCTGAAAATCCGCATAGTGTTACGTGAAACATGAATATTGCTCGACCTGTAGCTTCAGAAAAAAAACTTCATAGTCAAGATCGCAAATTGAACTTTATTTGATTACTACGAGCAGTTTCGGCTTATAAATAAGCGATCTTCAGATTACAACAAAACACATTGATTGGAGTAGAACTGTCAAACCGCGCGATGCATCGTCATTCTGTGAGCAGTATTGTTTGTTGTAGAGTCCAATGGAACAATAACGTAAATTACTCCAGAGTAATACACTGATAAACCAAAACATTAATGGCTTGTTTGTCCATCTATGGACGAAATACATCACTAATTCTGCGTATCTGAGATCCGACAGTTTGTTGGTAGGCTTGTGATGCACACAGAGAGAATCAGGCAGTTTACATACATGGACGCTGATCATATTTGCCATTTCTTTTGCCTTCCTCAACATGGGTACTTTCTTGTTCACCGATACTTGTGTCATGAACGACACGTAATGTTTATGTACAAGTTTCTAGTGTGGAAAGGGCATCTCGTTCTACAGAGTCCATAACCATCACATTAATTTAGACTAGATAATGTGTCCACACACATAAATTGCCTGATTCTGCCTGTGTGCATCACATATGACGACGTACCATTCTGGGGCAATTTAAATGGTTAATACATTGCATTCGACAACAAACAATCCTGCTCTAGCAAATTATGACGACGTACACCACCGTATGGCAGTTGTACACTAATCAATGTATTTTGTTCTAATCTGATGGCGGCTTGCACATAAGCCCAAACTAATAATCAAAATTACGTTTGCGATCTTGACTATCAATGTTTTTCACAATCTACAGCTTCAATACAACAGATCGCGTACTTTCATTTTGGGCATGTTAAACAATAAGAATATCGCTAGATTGTCCGCTTGCTTAGCTGGGTGCTAACGTGCTCGCCTCTCATGCAAGCGGGCCCGGGTTCGATTCCCGTCCGGATTTGAGATTTACTCCGTTCGGGGACTGGAAGTTGTGTTATCATCATGTCATCCTCATCATTGGCGCGAATGAAATAAAACTTGCACCTGGCGGCCGAACTTTCCCGAATAGGGGCCTCCCGGCCAACGACGCCATACGCTCATTCCCATTTTCAGCGCTGGATTGACGACAGACATTTTTACGCCGAGCAAAGCTGTAAAACTTCAAAGTAAGCATACATATTAGTCAACCACAATATATTGGACCTGGTAGTGACGGCCCTTCGGTCGGCTTATCGGGAGTTTTCATCGTGATATTGCACGAGAACACACTGAACACATTGAACTACTTTATAGTATATGCACACCATTTCTCAAGGCATTCACAGTGCGACGAGTTTTTCCTTAGTCACCACTGTATTTGTTTACTGTTATATCACTGCATGTTTATGACAACGTCCACAGGAGGCCAAGTATAATAATATCGTGGTCTAGTTATATTGCATTGCCTATAAACAACAACAAAAGGGATGACTTGCAGAAAACTTGGGTTTATATCCCTCAAGACAGGATGCGGATATGGAATTCAGTGACACTGTGGTCGAAAGCAACGGTATTTCGTGTTGTAGATGAAAATAACTGAATAATGCAACCTTGCAAAACGTCAAATGTTACCTAGAAATATTTTTCCAACGATATTTACTCCAATGAAAGATATTTATAGGTAGAATTCCGTTTTAAAAAATGGTTCAAATGGCTCTGGCCACTATGGGACTTAACTTCTGAGGTCATCAGTCCCCTAGAACTTAGAACTACTTAAACCTAACTAACCTAAGGACATCACACACATCCATGCTCGAGGCAGGATTCGAACCTGCGACAGTAGCGGTCGTGCGGTTCCAGACTGTAGCGCCTAGAACCGT
Source organism: Schistocerca piceifrons (assembly GCF_021461385.2). Lineage (NCBI taxonomy): Eukaryota > Metazoa > Arthropoda > Insecta > Orthoptera > Acrididae > Schistocerca > Schistocerca piceifrons. The sequence goes on from NC_060138.1 coordinate 279,426,148, forward strand.
TCGGCCACAACGGCCGGCAATTCTGTTTTAAAAAAAAGCAACTAAATTAACCCTAAAATTGATTTTAAAATCTGTGTCCTGCAGAAAGGGAACATGTTCAACACTAACAAAGTCGTCTCCCCCTTTAATCTTACGCCATATTTGACTTTTACATATTTATAATAAGCAAATATATCAACATCACGAAAGCAGAAATACAGGATAGGGGGTAAATTGCATTAACCTGGTTTTATTCAGTTTTTTGTTTCGACTGTAACAGTTGTAAATGTGCGAATGTTGCCTTTCTGCAGTAATTGTGTTTGTTATAAATGTTTGTGGCAGGCCACTCGAAGAGGACTTGACGATTAGTATTTAGAAAAGCCTTTCTGCACAAATCTCTGTTTACGTGTATTAGCTTTATGTAATGCAACAGGTATAATCATGGAAAGTGCTGAACTCCTGCCCGGCGGAGCGTTTCATTATCGAACAGCATTCCCCTGTTTGCCCTACGGTTTGCTTGGACTTGCCACGCTGCGCCTAAACTAGCTGTTCGTGGCGAGATTACGTCTGTCTGAGTCTGTCTGTCTGTTTGCTTTGGTCCGTAGCACGTGGAGCAATAAAGCGACGCAAGCAAAATTCGCACCCATGTTTACTTGCGAGAGATAAGGCGTGGAGGCTGTTTGTTTGTAGGCAGCGACCCGCAGTACACCCAGCTGCGCCGCTGCCACAGGTATGGTCTCAGTGGGAAGACTTTGGCGGCATCAACTCAAGGAACGAATGGAACAACGCGAGAGGGACTGACGATGTGCACGAGGGCAACTGCTACACACAGACCTATACATATTGCCGAAGGCGTAACAGTACGCTGAAAACTGCTTTATGAAACGTAGACAATAGGGTGTACCGAAAAATAATGTCTCCGATTTTTTTATGTGAAAACAATTAAAGATTTTAAAATAACACTTTCTTCTTCACGACTACATATTTATTTCTCAGCATAATCACCCTGGCGACAAACACACTGATCCCAAGGTAAGGCTACTTTGTTTATGCTGTTACTGTAGCATGTTTGACTTCGTTGACGGAGCCGCAACCTAACTTCTGCTTGCATCGCTTCATCACTACAAAGCGAAATCCTCGAAAGTGTTCTTTAAGTTTTTGAAACATCTAAAAATCGTATGGGGCCAAATTGGGACTGCATGGCGGACGATCGATGTCACTGATCCTACGGCATTGATTGTTGCAGATGTCGCAGCGCACGTGCTTGGTCTGGTATTGTCATGCTGAAGCAGAGGATGCTCCATGTCTGGACGAACTCTTCGAATTCGAAATTCGGTTACAGCACGCTGTTTCTCACACGCCGACAGAGTTACGTTACACACTGCCATGTTACACGCTACAATCGGAGCCCTCTAGAGGCAGAGGGCTGTCAATATGCAGACAAGAAGAATAACGATGCAAAAAGTTTGTTTTATTTAAAAATCTAACATTTTTCACAGAAAATTTTGAAGCATTACTTTTCAGCACGCCCTTGTAACTCTACAAGCATAATGAACAAGACACAATTCATAACGACCACTGCTGGGTTGACATTCAACCACGGCTACTAGCGACAATACATTTATAGAACCCACCCCGTATTATCACCATACTGCGCCTCTAGGAAGAGGCAGGAACCAAAGCACATGTACTTTGGCTGCCATTGATACAGAAGATTATCAGACTTCTTATTTATGGAGATAGTCAATAGTCAAATGAATAAAGAACTTCCTTGGATGCATTAACTCTCTTCATCGCGCGCGCGCGCGCGCGCGCGCACGCTTGTGTGCGTGTGTTTCGTTCAATGACAAACCTGTCGGTTAAACTAAGAGACCATTGCACTTAATTACAGCTATCAACCATGTCAATGAAATTACTCAGAAATTATTGAAATGCATAAATACCTTGAAGGTATAGGTATCCCTTATAAGTTTGGACTGGCTGTACTGTTGTACCCAGAGGCCAATAAAAAATTATAAAGTAAATTTAGTTAGTGTCTGCAGCAACTTCCACTGTGTTACATGTTCTGTGCTTCCAACGACGCAATCAGGTCCTCTCGTCTGGGCAACATGTTCATGTGAATACTATCGTAGTCACTAGCTGTACTGACCCATGTTCATGAGAGCGCGAATAATTTAAAAGCTCCATAACACTGGAACATTATTATCTGCTTACTGGTCAGTGGGTGTCTGGAGGATACATGGCAAACAGTAAGCACTGCAAACGACTGAAAACTTCAATGTAACTTTTCCGTATATGCGATCATATCTTCATGTCAACGAAAAGCTTCCGTTTTGGCCATTCACTGTGAGTTATTTACTGCTCAGACAGTGTCGCATTCAGAACATAAGTTACTGCCTAACTAGTACGAGCCTCATTTTGAAGTTCCGCCTCTGCTGACTTGCCGTGTTGTCTGAGCAGCGCATGCCTCCCGTGTTCCGCCTGGCGCGTACTAATAGGACCCCTCGTCTCACCAAAGCAAACTATTCCGTGCTCGCAACTGAATTCGTAGACGTCAGGCGTGTGTAGCTTGTCGATAACATCCTTCGTGAGCTTAGCACTTCTCTGATTTTGTTACTGCTTCACTAGATTGGTCTGATGCCCTCTCGGCGAAGAACTTTTTTCACACGTTCCCCGACGCACTGCACGTATGGTTGGGGAGCGATTTACTTTGTTTCCTCCCAGTCCCCACTTTTCTTTTGTGCTGTCATAATGCTGCGTATTCATTGTGAAACTGGATCGCACTTTCTGCAGTTCCTCCTTTACGATGCAAGACACTTCATATTACAGAAAAATATGGCTTTACGGAGGAGTATTCACTGTAACGTTGATTGTTATCCAGGGGATGGAGGGGTTGAGATTACTGATATACCACTTACTTCTAATCGTTAAGTATGTGTGTCAATTCATTCACGTAACATTACTGCACACTGGACTCGCATTCGGAAGAACGACGGTTCAAATTACCAGCCGGCCATCCAGATTTAGTTTTTCCGTGGTTCCCCTAAAACGCATAAGGCAAATTCCGGAATGGTTCCTTTGAAAGAGTATGGTCAGTTCCCATTCCCAACCTTCCCCAGTCCTAGCTTGTTCTCCGTCTCTAACGACCTCGTTATCAACGGCACGTTAAACTGTGGTCTTCCTTTTTCCTTCCTTCCAGTGGTCTCGCTCTTATACACCACCTCTAGGGTCGTTTAGCATTCGCTACAGACGTGTGTACTTTATGCTCGACCATTGTACCCCACGTTTTTAATTCCCTGTGCTCACTCATTGTCCCATTCATCATCGTTTCATCCCCATCGACGCGCAAGTCGCCGAAGTGGCGTCAAATCGAAAGACTTGCACCCGGCGAACGGTCTACCAGACGAGAGGCTCTAGTCACACTGCACATCCGACTGAGTATGAGGAAGAAATAGGTCATCGTCCCTGACCTCTGTTGCACCAACTACTATGGAAGTAGCACAAATCCCAAAGCAGAAGTGCTAATACGAGGCTTATTTGACCATTGTGGGCCGTAGTTCGCAAGTTATTAGCATCTTATCGATATTTGGTTGAAATAGAGATTCGTTATTTCACTGAACTAAAAGATCTGCTGTAGTTTACAGCTATGACCCCTAAAATTGGTTTAGTTACACATTATATTGATGGAGAGAGTATCATGTTGTTACCGCAGTACTAGTTTTTCAGTTATTCGTGTTTGTAACCGTTTTGGTTATGTCGCCGTAGATTATCTAGCATCAGTTTTGGTCGGGTGTCAAAATTATGAATGAGATTGTTGAAGTCAGTTCAAATGAGAAAGCTGTGCCAAGTTTCAGAAAGATAAGAACTTTTGAAGGACCTCATACAAAGTTATGAAAAACTATCAGTTAGAAACTTTCCTCCAGGCAAAATTTTATACATAGGAAGGCACGCTTCGCACTGAGAAGAAGGCAAATGATCTTTTTACGAAAATCAGAGTGTCGGGCCGGCCGCGGTGTCCGAGCGGTTCTAGACGTTCCAGTCTGGAACCGCGAGACTGCTACGGTCGCAGGTTCGAATCCTGCCTCAGGCATGGATGTGTGTGATGTCCTTAGGTTAGTTAGGTTTAAGTAGTTGTAAGTTCTAGGGGACTGATGACCTCAGATGTTAAGTCCCATAGTGCTCAGAGCCATTTGAACCATTTTGAACCAGAGAGTCGGTAGTGAGCAAATTGGACAGTGGAAGTGATTTAACGCCTCATTGTGCCAACAACCGACCATTACAAGGGCTGGGCAAATCGTGAAAAATCAGCAAGCGTTTTGTACGTGGTCCGCTCCCGTTGTATATACACCACACTATCTGATGAAAAATATTGTGACACCTATGAGTGGACGTTAGAATGGGGTGTGTCCACATTCCGGCTTTATGACCGGATGAACGCTACTGGAGACACTGTCAATGAGATTTCGATGTCTGTGTAGGAATTTCACCCCTTCTCCCTGAAGAGCCGAAACCAGAGGAGGTAGTGGGGTCTGGAGTGAAGTCGACGTTCTAGTTCATCCCAAACGCGTCGGGAACTCTGGGTAGGCGAGCCCATTTCAGAAATTTTATCGTCCCCAAGCCACTGCCTCACAGATGCTCCTTTATGACAGGGTGTATGTCATGCTGTCACAGTAATCATCTCGGAAGTGTTTCTTTACTGTGCGCAATACACAATGCTGTAAAATGTGTACACATCCTTCCGCATTTAGCGTTTTCTTAAACGCAATGAGGGGACGACATGGAAACCCACAAAACACGCGCGTTACTGTACCACCACCTCCTCCGTATTTCAATACTGGCACTACTCGTGATGCTAGGTAACGTGCTCCAAGCATTCGCCAAACCTAAACCCTTCCTTTAAATTACCACAACGTATAGCTTGATTCATCGCTCCGAATCACTAGTTTTCAGTCACCCACTGTCCAGTGGCGTCACCGAACGAGGTAGTGTAGTGGTTAGCACACTGGACTCGCATTCGAAAGGACGACGGTTCAAATTACCAACCGGCCATCCAGATTTAGTCTTTCCGTGGTTGCCCTAAAACGCATAAGGCAAATTCCGGGATGGTTCCTTCGAAAGAGTTTGGTCAGTTTCCTTCTCCAACCTTCCCCAGTCCTAGCTTGTTCTCCGTCTCTAGCGACCTCCTGTCAACGGCACGTTAAACTGTGATCTTCCTTTTTCCTTCCTTCCCGTAGCGTCGCTCTTTACACCACCTCTAGAGTACTTTATGCTCGACCATTGTACCCCATCTTTTTAATTCCCTGTGCTCACTGGACCTCCTGTAGCACTTTTCAAACACACCAGTGATTCCTTCCACTGATTTTATGCGCTTTTTTACGTCGGCTCTTCGCAATGCTTGACGGCCCCTGTATGCCAGTACGTGTGGTCTCTATCTGGTCTTCGTTTAGCTGTAGCTGTTCCTTCCTGTTTCCACTTCGCCGTCACATCACCGGAACAGTCGACTTGGACGACTTCATAGGGGTGTAAATGTCTGTGATGGATCTGTTTCTCAGGTGATATCCAATGACTAGTCCACGTACAAAGCCACTGAGGTCTCCTGGTCGACCCATTCTGCTTCTCTAGAGACAACACAATACCTTCGCCTCCTTTTACGCTCGCGGGTCCGTCTCTCGTTGCTTCTAGTGGGCAATTTCAGTTTACATAGAAATGTCCGGATACTTCTGATGAGACAGTGTTCAAGGTTCGGCATCCAGAGCAGGAAATGTAGTCGACAGTAAAGCTAATCCAAACCCACGACACTTGATTTTCTGATCCACGCAAAGTGACGAAATTTGCGGGCTTAGAATATTTTCTGGAAACAGTCACGTGTAGTACAAGCACTTTAAAAATATTGTAATGCTTTTAGGACTTCGTTTTGAAGAATTTAACTGTCTAGAAGTTCAGTAAACTGTTGTACGGCCGGCCGCTGTGGCCGAGCGGTTCTAGGCGCTTCAGTCCGGGACCGCGCTGCTGCTATGGTCGCAGGTTCGAATCCTGTTTCGGACATGGATGTGTGTGATGTCCTTAGGTTACTTAGGTTTAAGTAGTTCAAAGCCTAGGGGACTGATGGCTTCAGATGTTAAGTCCCATAGTGCTAAGAGCCATTTGAACTGTTGTACGGATTATGCTGAAAACAAACATTCCTGAGTGTGCTGGACCTAGATTTTTCCACAGTTATATCAAGGTGGGAACCTAAGTAATTTTGACAGGCACGTTAATACGTGGCACTCAGAATGTTTTCGTATACATTCCGCTCTATGCCACAAAAACCGCGTGGCGGCACTAACGCCATTTCGGACAGTACCGGTTGTTGGTGTTTCAAGACAAGCAAACATTTTATGAACTTTGCTATTTTTCATTCCTCAAATGATAAGATGTTAGGTTTTTGCTAACTTGGCACTGGTTTGTTCCGAATGAGAACTAGCTTTTTACTACGAGAATATATCAGATATTTACCATAAACAGTGTTGCCAATTACAACCGTACGTCATTATCGGGATTCTTATCAATAAATTTTAGTGCAAGCGTGAATGTTACGACTAGGCATAGTGTTATGCCGTTTCTTCCTATGCGCTTGTCCTAAGTTAGGCACCGAATGAGGTGGCGCAGTGATTAGCACACTGGACTCGCATTCGGGAGAACGAAGGTTCAAACCCTCGCCCGGCCATCCTGATTTACGTTTCCCATGATTTCCCTATATCGATTGCCGGCCGCTGTGGCCGAGACGTTCTAGGCGCTTCAGTCTGGAACCAGCGACTGCTACGGTCGCAGGTTCGAATCCTGCCTCGGGCATGGATGTGTGTGATGTCCTTAGGTTAGTTAGGTTTAAGTAGTAGGGGACTGATGACCTCAGATGTTAAGTCCCATAGTGCTCAGAGCCATTTGAACCATTTTGAACCTAAATCGCTTCAGGCAAACGCCGGGATGGTTCCTTTGAAATGGCACAGCCGACTTCTTTCCCCATCCTTCCCTAGTCCGATGGTACCGATGACCTCGCTGTTTGGTCCCTTCACCCAAATCAACTAACCAATCAATTAGGCAGAATAAGTTGCATGCTCATGGGCTAGTTGAAGAGTACTGTAACTGAAAGAGACGTTTATAAACATTTCAAAAAAATTAACAAATTTCATCCCTGCAGAATTAGATGCAAAACACAGCTTTCACTATCGCAGAGAAACTAACATGTCTAAAATCGAAGGAAGATAGTGTTCAGCGTCACGTCGGCGAGGAAGCCATTCGAGGCGAAATATGAAATGGAGAAGGACATAGGTGGAATCAGCGGTGTCCTTTTAACAGGAATAATCCCGGCATTTGCCTTAATTGGCTTGGGGAAACCACGGAAACTGAAACGAAGACCAATTATTGAAGCATCGTCAATTCTGGTTACAGTGGTCTGGAACTCCAGTGATTCTCCTCTGGGTACCACAGCACTATCATATCCAACACAACGCGGACCTATAAGCAAAGAACGCAAAGCACAAATGGCACCTTCTCATACCTGATTCATCTTCAAGATAGAAGCTAACCGCAGGAAGCACGAGATGGACTAAGAGTCACATGTCACCCACGCCATCATTTTACGACCGGATCAGGGAGGGAGAAAACATTTCACTGCATATTTTAAAGAGGTGGTGCCCTACAGCTCGTAAATATTTGAAGAACGTCATGATTTATCGCCAAGATCTGCTGATAAAATTTCTTTATTGAACAACGAGTTTGAGTCCACAGACCATCAGAATCATAAAAACATTTACATCATCATAGTATGTAAGTATAGTATGTTAACCGGGGGCCTAGAGACGACGGAGACGCTCCGTCCCCGCCGCAGCCGCAGTGGTCCACATCCCCACGACGGCTACCGCAGTCCTCTTCACCCCTCCGCCACCGCCCCCCCCCCCCCCCCCCCCCCCACCCAGGTAACGTCTCACACCAGACGAGTGTAGCCCCTATGTTTGCGTGGTCGAGTAATGGTGGTGTACGTGTACGTGGAGTACTTGTTTACGCAGCTGAGGCGGAAAAGGGGAACCAGCCCACATTCGCCGTGGCAGATGGCAAACCGCGTAAAAACCATCCACAGACTGGCCTTCTCACCGGACCTCGACACAAGTCCGCCGGCCGGATTCGTGCCGGGGACCAGGCGCTCCTTCCCGCCCGGAAAGCCGTGCGTTAGACCGCACGGCCAACCGGGCGGGCTACATCATCATACTAGGTGACAAAATCAATGGCGTCAAATAAAAAATCTATGAATTCGTCACTATTGTCAAATAGAAAAAAAATTACATGGTCAATCATAGAAATGTGCAACACAGTGCGCGCGTTCGTGTTATATTGACAGCCAGCATTAACACTGCAAATGGAAGCATTCTTCATAATAACAGCATACATTAAGCATCTATAATGTAGAATGGCTCCGTTCGAATTGTTAATGGCGACTATTTTTGCACAATTCTAAGGCTGACGATGTAATGTTTTACTATTTGACTACAGTGGCGAACCCATGTATCTTATTATGTGACACCATTGATTTTATGGGCTAGCACGCGGGGCGTCCAGTAAGTTATGAAACACATTTTTTCCTCAGCTAATTTTGGTTGAAAACATGCGGAATCTTTGTGGGACATCGTAGAGTATTCCCGCTTCAGTTGTACGGTTTCATTAAGTTGCTATAGGTGGCGGGGCTATAAGTAGCCTTAAAAACTGCGTCCGTAACGGAGGCGCGTTCCAAGCAGACAGCTGTCACTAAATTTCTTTTGGCGGAAGACCAGAGCATCCAGATAGTCACAAGCGCTCGCAGAATGTCTACGGAGACCTGGCAGCGAACGAAAGCACAGGGAGTTGTTGGGCGAGGCGTCGATCATCGCAACAAGGTCGACCAAACCAGGCTGATCCCCTGCCTGCCAGCCGGCCGCACACAGCTGTGACTGCTGCAATGTTGGAACGTGCGGACACTCTCATGCGATGTGATCGACGCATCACAGTCAAACTCCTCGCTGCTCAGCTGGACGTCTCTGTTGGTAGTGGTGACACACTCGACTACCAGTTGGCGTGCTCAAAGATATCCCCCGGTTGGGTTCCACGCCCGTCTAACAGAAGACCATAAAAAGCAATGAAGGGCTGTCTGTGCGGAACTGTTTCAGCATTACGACGCTGATCGTGACCACTTTTCTGTCGAACACCCTCATAAGCAATGAAACATGGGTTCATCACTTCGAACCTCAAACAAAACGGCAATCCGTAGTGGTGCCACCACCCTCTCCTCCAAAGAAAAAGTTCAAAGCTGCGCCCTCAGCCGGTGAAGTCATGGCGACAGTGTGCTGGGACTCTGAAGGGGTTATTCTATTTGATATCCTCCCTCATGGTGCAACGACTAACTATGAAGCTAATTGAAGAAGCGACTTCATCGTGTTCGTCGCCACAAAAATACAAACTAACTTCTCTTTCTCCATGAGACTATTTTGTGCTAGAGGTTAATAATAATAATAATAATAATGAAGTTTCTACACCCGAGAGCAGATCACAAAACTTCACTGGAATGTTCTTCCTCATCCACCATGCGGCTAGGTTCTCGCACATTCCGGCTTCCATTTATTTGGCCCAACGAAGCTCCGCGAGAAGCAGTACGTGGATGGTGGGGAGGTTATTGATGCAGCAAGACGTTAGCTCCGATGTCGATCAGTAGAGTGGCGCCATGCGAACGTAAAGGCCCTCCAATAAGGTAGCGCAAGACCGTCGCACTGAGTGAAAATTGTGTTGAAACGTAGAGTTTTGTAGCCAAAAGAGTGGGGACTAATATGGTGTATTGGAATCTTAAATAAAACGAACCAGTTTTCAGAAAAAAAGTGTTGTATTACTTGCTTACTGCGCCTCGTGCGATGCTGTAGACTCATGATGGGCCGTGGATCGGAACTGGTTGTGCAATGAAGAAATTTTTTCAGCTGCTCTTGGCGGTAAATCATGACTTTCTTCAATTATTTCACTAAAACGACAAACGGATGTTTGCACTTGATTTGCATATAAAGGACGCTGTGTTCGGTGTTCAGTATGATTTTTTAGTGATTTTCGTTTTTGTATATTTGAGCCAGTCTCTCTCTCTCTCTCTCTCTCTGTCAACTTGATTCAATCAGAATATTATAAATATTGTTTGCACGCGAACATAAGCGGCAATCTGAGTTTCCGCGAATTTTGTTTTGATCCACTGAATGGTATTTAACATTGGCCTTCAACGTCATTTTAAATTGTATAAATGATATTGATTCACAAGACATTGCGTAATTCTGACGTATGGCTAGTTCGACGCCATAAGCATGACATCACGAGCCATGCTAATAGAAGTAGCTGTCTCAGGAGAGGATGACTGTTTTCCGGTGAGTTACGGCAGTTACCAGCATAATGAAGGGGCGACAGGCGATTGTTGGGTTTGACTGCTTCAGATGACACTGGGTAAATTCATTTCCGAGTTATTACGGTGACGACGGGTACATAGAAATGGAGCAGGTACATGTTTTTACTTTATGCTAATAGTAGTAGACAGACCTTACACCAAACTTATTGTTTGGTATTAAAAACCATAGGATTATTTGCATACATAAGCCATACACCTGCAACGCTGGACAAAAACGACGATAATTAGAGAGGTATATCCTTGGAAGTTGTGGAATGAGCAACTACTGAATGGGGACTCGAATTATAAGCCGAACAATGGACATAGATCTCGACGTTTAGGACCGACATCCAGCAACGGTATCTCGGTACCATCTGACTGCTGATAATACCAGACCACACAGGGCTGACATGCTGGACAAGTCCCTACGACACAAGGGCTTCATCCACCATGCGTAGCAGTAGAAAAAAACATGAATGGCCCGCTGTGAGGAGGACCACAAGCGCACCACCTCCACAAAGGACCTTCGTTGACTTTCAGAGGTCACTTGTCTAGCAATGAGAAGCATGGGTCACGGTGAAGGGTCTAATCTGTAGCGTGGAAGACAGCTTCTTTGCATCCTAGACTGCTATGCAATGCATCACATCGTGTTGAAATTCGGTATGCCAACGGCAGATGGAAACCACAAGGGATATGCTGAACAATTACGAATAGTTTGCAACTCTGTTTCTTAGAAACTACAAACAAGTGTTCTAGTTCAAGACGGAGGGTTTTCGGTTTCTCTGCGCACTTGAGAGGGCAGTTTTAACGTCTAGAATTAAGTTCGCATAATCAAATGTGTTAACTAGTTGCTGTATACTGGAGCACGCACATGAAATACATCTACGAAAGCTTTCAGGCAAATTGTGGCGGAGCCGGCCGGTGTGGCCGAGCGGTTCTAGGCGCTTCAGTCCGAAACCGCGCTGCTGCTACGGTCGCAGGTTCGAATCCTGCCTCGAGCACGGATGTGTGTGATATCCTTAGGTTAGTAAGGGTGAAGTAGTTCTAAGTTCTAGGGGACTGATGACCTCAGTTGTTAACTCCCATAGTGCTCAGAGCCATTTGAACCATTTTTGATTGTGGTGGAGACGCCACGAATTCCCCGCATTTGTCACATTTTCACCGCAACAGAACGTTATTTCAGCGTTTAACAGTGCGCTCACTGACTGCAACGACAGCAAATTAACAGAACGAAAATAGCGATTAATTACAAGTTTGCATGGTATATGAAACACATTCATTTCATCTTCAAATCGCTGAGAAAAACAGATACTCTGCAGGAATATTTCCGAATTCCATCGACGAAATATCAGAGGTTGTTCAGGGACGTTTTCTGAGTATTTAGTGTAATGGAGTTGTGGACTCCGGTAGCCCGTTATAGACTAATTGCGATTCATTTGAATCCTTACACCCATTAATCTTTCTGCACAACAATGCGACGATATGTGCAGGGTGTCTTGTTTGGAAACAAATTTGTGCCAGACACATAGTACTTGCTGTTGACAACGGTCTTCGTCCTCAAATCTGCGTTCAGTACTGCTCAGTTCTGTTTCAGGCTTTTTCTTTCGGCGCTGTTGCTTATTCATTGAGCGTGATAAACACTAGTGTGCAGAATGTTAGAGATAAAGTGTCCGTCGATATGCGCCTTGTGTATGGCTATTCTGAGAAGTTCTCGCAGCGACGGCAACCGCATCTTAGTATTATTGCTTCTGCAAGTTATCGTCAGTGAACTTATTCGTACTGATGTGTATTACTATAGATATACATCTGACACTGACGGAGGGGGGGACGGGGAGGAGGATAAAACCAAGCTATACCGACCCCAAGTTTGAGGTCGAAAAGTAAAGTGGGTACTACTATCGTCAGCAGCAAGCAGCTCGACTCAATGGAACGAGCTATTTTTCAAACAAGGTACACAGTGTATACCGTCGACGTTTGCACTGTTGTGCAGATATTTTGAGTATACTGCTTCAAAGGTAAATGAGGTAAGAAATCAAACGAAATGCAATTACTCTGTAAGAGCAACCGAAATACACAGAAAATATCCCTGATAGTTTATTGGCGATATTCTGTTCCACCCTGGATATGATCATTTAATTGCTTCTGGATCATATCCTGATATGAAAGAACTGTGATATTGCACTTCAAACTATACACAATCAAACTGATATATCTGGGAGTCAGTTTGGATCGTGCTTTGATATACAAATAGCATCGTGAGAATGAAGTTAGAAACCAGAAATAATGTCCTTCGCAGAATGACTGGTAGCTCGTGCGGCTCTCGATCACAAATCCTCAAAACGACGGCATTAGCAATACGCTACAGTGCTGCAGAGTACGCATGCCCAGTCTGGTACAGACCGACTCACGCAAACAGTTGACAAGGCGCTACACGAAATCTGTAAGTCTACGGATTTCGTGTAGCCCCTTGTCAACTGTTTGCTTGAGTCGGTCCGTACCAGACTGGGCATGCGTACTCTGCAGCACTGTAGCGTATTGCTGGTGCCGTCTTTTTTCAGCATTTGTGATCGAGAGCCGCACGAGCTACCAGTCATCTGCACACGTTGTTTTTAAACCAATGTCACTTGTAAAACTCTAACAAATCTCTGGCATAGCGGCACCGCATGTTCACCGTGAAGTGTAACGGGAGATCAAATGTTTCTGTACTAGAGCTGTGTAGTCCACACGCCCATCAAGCAGAATCGCCGTGAGCATTGAGGCAATCATTCCACCGACGCATCAAGTTGAAGAGCACCGCGTCCTGCCGCGTGAGAAGTCTGTAACTGCCTGCTGCACATTCTTTTTCGACAGGAATCGGCGTTCCTTCAAGAACTTTTTTAAGGCACGGTAGGCGTGACAATCGCATAGGGAGAGGGCAGGGCTATAGGGCCGATTCTCAACTGTCTCCCAGTCGAGCAGTCGTAACTTCTGCGTTACGATATTTGCGATATCGAGATTTGCGCTACGTAGCAACAGCACGCAACTTGATGCAACATTCCGCAACGGTGGTTTTCGACAGAGATACTGCCCCAAAAAAATTGTTCGTTCTCCGATGGATGTACTTCGGCAGCCAAGAAAGGAATAACAGCATGTTGGACCCGTATGGACGCATTTGGTAATAACGTCAACATAACGTCTGAAGGTGGCAGGGGTAAAATACAGGGAGCGAAAGGCTATTTACAATTTCAATAGAAAGCAGATGGCAGGTATAAGAGTCGACGGGCATGAAAGGGTAGCAGTGGTTGGGAAGGGAGTGAGACAGGGTTGTAGCCTCTCCCCGATGCTATTCAATCTGTATATTGAGCAAGCAGTAAAGGAAACAAAAGAAAAGTTAGGAGTAGGTATTAAAATCCATAGAGAAGAAATTAAAACTTTGATGACATCGTAATTCTGTCAGAGACAGCAAAGGACTTGGAAGAGCAGTTGAGCGGAATGGACAGTGTCTTGAAAGGAGGGTATAAGATGAACATCAACAAAAGCAAAACAAAGATAATGGAATGTAGTCGAATTAAGTAGAGTGATGCTGAGGGAACTAGATTTGGAAATGAGATGCTTAAAGTAGTAAAGGGATTTTGCTATTTGGGGAGCAAAATAACTGATGATGGACGAAGTAGAGAGGATATAAAATGTAGACTGGCAATGGCAAGGAAAGTGTTTCTGAAGAAGAGAAATTTGTTAACATCGAGTATAGATTCAAATATCAGGAAGTAGTTTCTGAAAGTATTTGTATGGAGTGTAGCCATGTATGGAAGTGAAACGTGGACGATAAAATAGTTTGGACAGGAAGAGAATAGGAACTTTCGAAATGTGGTGCTACAGAAGAATGCTGAAGATTAGATGGGTAGATCACATAAATAATGAGGAGGTATTGAACAGAATTGGTGAGAAGAGGAGTTTGTGGCACAACTTGACTAGAAGAAGGGATCTGTTGGTAGGACATGTTCTGAGGCATCAAGGGATCACCAATTTAGTACTGGAGGGCAGCGTGGAGGGTAAAAATCGTAGAGGAAGACCAAGAGGTGAATACACTAAGCAGATTCAGAAGGATGTAGGTTGCAGTAGGTACTGGGAGATGAAGCAGCTTGCACAGGATAGGGTAGGGTAGCATGGAGAGCTGCATCAAACCAGTCTCAGGACTGAAGACCACAACAACAACATACGTTTCTGAATTTACCGCGCGCATGTCGGAAACGCACGAATGCCACACTAATCCCTTGGCTCCATGTCGGTGCTTATATATCAATATCGGAGACGCGCTACGTTGCATATGAGCTGCAGCAACGCCCTCAAACGGAAGCTTTTTGATCGTTCCTTATAGTTGCGGAGAAAACAAATCACGCTTAGCACGAAAATCATCCACTAAATGGGCACGTTACAGCAGTCCTAAGGTTGAGGTCCGGAAAACGTTTCCTAAAGACCACTTCAATCTTGTATACACTAGCAGCTTCAGCAAGAAAACAATTGTACATTTCTCGACTTGAGAATAACTATCGGTCCTCTCCCTTTGGAAACCCTCCTACGTGGGTATGAACAAAATTGGATGATGTGGAGATTACTGGGTCGTCTTCGTTCTGTGTATGGGAGAACCATGACTAATCTGCTGAAAAGGCATTCCCTGTGAGTACCACCAACTGTGACTGTGGAGCACTTACTGGATTCTCAGCTATGCCCTGCATCTTGCACAGAAGGTCTTGAGGCTGAGTGCAACTGAAGATGCAGGATTTTGGTCAACAGTAGTGTAGCGATAATTCTCTCATTTGTTTTTAATGGTAATTACCATTTACTGTATTTGTTTCTGAGCCTTATAAAAATATAAGGACGTTAAATTTAAGGTGGGTCTGAGTGTTGCTATATTCTCAGCTGGCAATTCCTAAATACGTATGGGAACTGGATATACATCGTAATCTTCTTCTTCTCTCCCTCTCTTTCTCCTCCCTGCTCTCTGTCCATCTCCTCTTCCCTACCTGCTCTGTAACCCTGAGCATTGTTTATTGTTATTGCCAACGAAGCATTTATTGGAAATTTAAATTGCTTAAAATGAATGTGTAAATCAGTTGGTATCATTGTTATACGATGAATGAGGCGTCTTCTGCTGCTGGATCTGTCCCGATACTAGCTTCAATGACAATATTTCACATAGTTTTAATCTAAACACGAGTATGATTACTAAGTTTTGGACAATTCAAATTTTGTAATAGTATTCTAATCATAAGTCGATAAGACATAAATACAAATTTCCTGGTTTTTTTTTTTTTTTTTTTTTTTTTTTTTTTTTTGTAAAACAGGCTAAAAGACTATATACGGGAGAAACAATCTGTTCAATGGCTTAAATGTTGTGATATCGTAGTTTAAACAGATTACGAGAAAGAATATGAATCGAACATTTTCACTGCACGGCGTAGCATAATACTCTCTTTCTAACACTCGGTTTTAACAGAAAAACTGTACATTGTTGTTTAAAAATGGTGCAGCCTACATCAACCCGAAAGTTTATTAGACTATCCTATAAAAATTTGAAATAAGTCGTTAAAGAACCTTTCGAGATTTGTCCTGACATTTCCCTTTTATATAATACATATTATACGCGTATATATATTACTTACACAAAAATATGTAGTCTACGTCCGCCCGGACGTTTATTAGAGTATCGTGTTTAACAGCTTCTTACAGCAGTGTAAATTGTATACCACTCATATTTAAAAAGTTATGTAGCCCATGTTCGTCCGAACGTTCATTACAGTATCGTGTAAAAATTTAAAGTGAATCAGTGAAGAACGTTTAGGCATTTATTTGTAAGAACATTAAACAACTACTTGTCTTTGTAACGTAGTATCGATATGGACGCTTCCACTACAAGTTCTGTAAACCAATTACAAAGCAGTACAGAAACTGATGGACATGTTTCTCTACACGACTACACTTGATTGCAACTTGCGAAGAGCCTTAAATTCTGCACAACCATCAGTTTTCTCAGGAAAACAGATTGTCGCGTTCCAACTTGCGATGCAGCTGACTACAGCTCTGTTATGTCCCTATTCTTACACAATCTCGACTTTTGGTACATACAAAACAGCTCATGAACATGCGTCTTCTAGTATTTAGAAGTACTGCGACGTTTCCCGGAAGCCGTTATGCTGCAGGGCGTAGTTAACGTGCTGCTGGTCATTACAGTACCCCCGTGTTATCGTGGCCCAACTAGGGCGGAGCAGGCTTGTGCTGGGGACAAAGTCCTGCGAGCAGCAGCGTGCAGGCAAGCGGCTGAGACCTGTGTGTGGCCGCGAGCACAACCACGTAGCTCGTGTCTACAGCAGCAACGGGCGCCAATTCCGTTTCACCGTATGCTAGCCTTTTATAGTTCTGAAGTTTGCTGTTTCCACGAACTGGCTGCTAATTGGTTCAATACAGCATAAACAACTAAGATGTCTAGTTTCAAAGGGGGCCAAGTTCCCTTTCCCTACAAAGCTTGTCACTGTATCAATCAGCATGATACAACGTGAGTCTCAAAAATTTGCACGATCATTTTTCCCCGTAGATAAAATGGATTTCGCTTTTACCGGTGCACTTTCACCTTTCCCAGGCTGTAGTTAAATGTCTGGTGTGTGATGAAGGCTCTACAAGGTGTTCCTAAACTATTCGTCCACAATAATACAGGAGGTAGACAACATCAATCAAATTTATTTCGTTAAGGAACACACTGTCGCTAAACTCACCTTGTAATATTAGGGAACCTTTTGTTAGCGGTGCTGACGTAAGCTGCTGTATCGACTTACTGATATTCACAACCGCTTTGTGTACGGATGTTTGGCTCTGAGGTCTGCTTGGAAACACACCGACTCATTCGCAGGCGTCACCGCTTTGTGACAATAGCAGTGACTTCCTTGTAAACAACCTGATTCAGTCGCAGTCATTAATGCTTTGGCGCAAGAACAGCGAACATGGATATGTTTATGTGTGCTGAATTGGCTGACATCTGGTACACGGGTCTGTGAACGGAAATGGACGAGCTGCAGTGAGAGAATACCGACAGCGCTTACCCAACCGACAGTTCCACAGCACGAAACCTTCGGACGTCTGTGTCGCCTGCCACGTGAAACTGTCTCTCTCCGTGGAAGTATGCATGCTACAGGTCGGAATCGAACAGTTCGTACTGCCCAAAGTGAAAGAAGAGATTCTGCGACATGTTGAAGACGCTCCACCTACAAGTACAGGACGTACTGCACACATCCTTTGCGTCAGACATAGCCTTGTGTGGAATGTTTCATGACCAGCAGCTTCATCCTTTCCATCTTCAGTGCGTGGCAGCACTAGCACCTAATGATTTTCCCAATGCAGTCGCAAAATGGTTTTTACAACAGACTGCGCTGCATCCCTTATTTCCGGCCGTGGTCCTATAAACCGGCGATGCTTTGTTTACTTGTGAGGGCTGCTTTAATATTCACAATTCACATGTTTGGGCACATTTGGATCCACGAGGTACTTGACGTCGTGTTCATCAACAGCTATTCCGTGTTAATGTGTGGCCGCGCGGTTAGAGGCGCCCTGTCACTAATAGCGCGGCCCCTTCCGCCGGAGGCTCCAGTCCTCCCTCGGGCATGAGTGTGTGTGCTGTCTTCAGCATAAGTTAGTTTAAGTTAGTTTAAATAGTGTGTAAGTCTAGAGACCGATGAGCTTAGCAGTTTGGTCCCTTAGAAAAATCACACACATTTGAACATTTGTTAATGTGTGGGCCGGCATTCTCGGCGACACGTTGATTAGATCATATAATCCTCCATTCCGCCTCAACAGACGGAGATATCTTCGTGAAACATGTGTTGCTAGAACTATTGGAGGATGTATCTCTTAAATGCACGATGTGGCGCCTGCCCATTTCAATACTGCTCTGTGGAATCATCTGAGAGTTACCTTCTGAAATCGACGGGATCGGCTGACATGCCATGTGGCCCGACCATCCAGGTCGCGTGTCTGGATTTCTTCCTCTGGGTGGGAGGGGGGGGGGGGGAAGGCACATAGAGCAGCAAGTGTATGAAACCGTTGTGGAAACAGAAGAAAAACTCGTCGCTAGAATTGCCGTCGCTGCTAGTACCATTGCGGACATGCCACAAATCATAGAAAGGACATGACAATCATTTGTCCGACGATGGACTACATACTTACAGGCCAAAGGTCGCGCGTTCCTGTGAATGCAACTGCTGTAATGAACATGCTAAGCTACCTTATGTGTACATCGTTCTCAGCATCCGAAACTGCCGTCAGGAACCACAAGTACCACAACTAAATATCTTTGTTTTGATCTTCGCTACCTCCTGCATTAAATTCAGTCAGTACTTTCGGAACGTCCTGTGTATCTCGGGTACAGTAACATAATGACACCGTAAGTTCTTAATTATTGTTCAACTTTTCAAAGTTTTTTTTTCTAAATAGTCTTTCAGCGTTTCATGATTAAATAAACGTGACACCCTTTCCGCATGTTTTTATGCAGATCATGTCCATGGTCGTACGTAAGCGAACCAACCTCAACAGTCTCATGAATCTCAATATGACGGTATTATACTTGAAGAAATGGCCTAAAAATTTCAGACACCTCTATCTGGGATCGATAACATGTAAAATTGTCCAATTTACACATAAATAAGCGATACTGAGTACTGATGCGTAGAACTCGAAGTCCACTCAAATGTACTCGTTTCAGTATTGGGACATAGCTGCTCTGTTAAATGATGGTGATTGATTTAGGGCGCTCAGCAGTAATGGTGATCAACGTTCATACTGGATATCTCGTGGTTTCAACTATTTCTGTTTTCACGAGCACACTGCTGCGACGAATCTTCAGAAACACACGTTAGCTACCCACTCAGAGTTCATTGCAATCTTCTCCCAAAACTATGCTGGAGTTCCGGCTCTTCAGAAAATTTTAAAATGCTTCTTCCACAGTTTGCCTTATCGACTAGGGTTGTGGACAGGTCTGAGACCAAGCTGAGAGTTACAGTTATGTCAGCATATGGATCACATGCAACTAAAATGTGTTCCACAAACTTTAAATATTGATCAGTCATGCAGACGGTAGATAAAACTGCGTCTATGTTCATTGTTCTACTCGAAACCTGATGAGTATCATTACCTTCCACCGGTGTGGCTGGCATGAGGTTCGTCACGCCTGGGCATTCGATTTCATTGACTATAGTTTCATGAAGGCGCTTGAATCATCTGTCAAACCAACAGTATTTTGGAGGTATGTGGACGATACTTCCATAGTGTGGCCTCATGGAGAAGATAAATTGTGAGTTTAATCACCTCAACTCCCTTCATAACATCGTTTGGTTGACTCTGGAAATAGAGGAAAAATGATTGTCTGCCTTTCTTGGCTGTCATGGTTAGATGGAAGAATGGTGGCTCTCTGAGTCATTCAGTCTACCAGAATTTGGATTTTCAAGGGTGGAGTTGTCGTCACCCATCGTAACTATGAGCGTCCTTGAGACACTTGCGCACAGAGCTCAAACAGTCTCAGCTCTAGATAGTTTGGCTAAAGAGCTCGCCCACCTAAAGACAGTGACCAGGGAAAATGCACATTTCACCCGGGAGATTAACAGGGCTCTGTCAGTTAAAAGAATCTGGAAGTGGATAAAGAGGAGAACATACCGGCAAAATCTTCAGCTTTTCTTTTTTTTTTTTTTTTTGGGCAACATTTCGTTTGAGATAGCAAAGAATCCTCCATAAATTGCAGGTGAAGTCGTTTCCCGTATTCCATATAAGATTGCACTGCTTCTGGAATCAGTGAAGGACTGTCTGTATCGCAGTAGGCTGGAATTTACAAAACATTTTGCCAGTGTGAGATGATTTACATAGTCACATACTGTGAAAGAACGATACACTGAACACCAATGCTGTATTCGCCTTTTGCAACAAATCAAGTCCGCTATTGGCTGAACAGTGTATTTTCACTGGACATTCAATGTAGTGTGAGAAAACAATGATTCTGACCACAGCAGCATCTTTTTGGACTATTATTAAAGAATCCGTAGAAAACGCCTGGCAGAAAATGTGATGATCTGTGATAGCGGCTACCAGTTGAACAGCGCGTGAAACTCCATCATCTCCACGATTTGTTCTAAACGAAGATTAAATGGAGCGCGCCGACGGCGGAGAGGAACGATAATGCTGACAGTTCAGCAGCTCTCCTGGTGAGGACGCTGCCACCGGCTGGTGTAGTCCGTGTGTAAACTTGATTTTGAGCCATGCGCAGAATACTAACAACGTCTTCAATGGCTCACCTGAGGATGAATGGTAGGCGTCCAGCAGTAATATCGTCGAAGGTACTGAACGACGACTGGCTGCAAGGCTGAATTTGTCTGAACATTCAATTCACTGGGAAACTTTAAAATTCGTATTAGTTCGTTGTTTACTACATCCAATCACTCGTCTTCGCAATGTTGCCTGATCCTTCTGTCCGACTATGAGATGATAAGAGTGCATCCAATCACAACGCCGCCTCTACACGTTTTCGTCGGCTGCATCATTACCCCATGTCCCGACGTGATCCAGTACCCAGCACAGCACTACCTCTTTTCTTTGTCTTTGAATCAGCTGCAAGGCGTTTTAGGCAGTCTGAAACGTTGTTCTCCTCTCTCTCTCTCTCTCTCTCTCTCTCTCTCACTCACTCACTCAACCTGGCACATTTGCCGGCCGTTCTGATTGCAGTTCACAGGAATCGCAGCTGATTAGACACTGCGATACCTTCTACCAGCTCCGGTGCCTTCAATAATGTCCATGTTAAGTTTTTTTCAGTTCGATGACTTCATTACACAATATTCTTCACTCTGATAAGTTGCCTCAAATTTAAAGAAAGACTTAGAAATTTCTAAAAATTATTTATTGGATTAAAGTACATCTTTTGTGTTATATCGAGGAAAAAGTATTTCCTTCACTTTTCATTATTAAATAAACCTTATTTTTGTCACTTTAACATTAAAATAATAACTGATAATTAGTTTCCAGGTAGTAATTTTTCCTGATGAGGGGAGAGGGAGAGTTTTTCTTACTATAACGTTACCAAGGTGCTTAGCAGCATATCAGGTATCCTATGAAATTTGTTTCTTTTTCCGGAACAGGACAACAGATTAATAGCATCACCGAAATGACGCAACATGCCACAACGCATTTCACAAAAAACAGTTCAGTTTTAATAAATCTATTCAAGAATTTGGTTCTTGTGGGGGTTCCACAGCCTTAGTTTGTTTTAAGAAAGAAAACAAGGTTCAAGCAGGCTGTTGTATATTTATTGTCCGTCTTATTCGCTGATTTCGATTGTTAGTATTTTTCAAGCACTTATGAAAAGTTTCAAGCTTCACATCAAGTTTGACTAAATAGCCAGTACAAATGAAAAACCACATATCGCTGTCATGTGCTAATGTATCGCAAGTATAATCCAATAGTGCACTATTGGACTGTATTTGTTCTGCACACGCATATGAAAGCGATGTGTGCCGTTAAATATGTACTGGCTATTTAGTCAAACATGATGTGAGGCTTGAGACTGCCGCTTCGACACACCTTAGATTGGGTCACCTGCCCTTAGGCAGTAGAGCAATCGCGAGCCACCATTCAGCTGAATGAGTGTCGAAGTCTGTGACAGCTACGTTTCTGACGTGCTCAACAAAGGTGCGTGTGTGGCAACGAGGGTGTTACCGAACTGGGCGCTCTTACAAGAACACTTTGCCGTTTTATTCACGCTCATGTCAATGTTGCATTTCTCTGTGATTACGCCACAGGAGGAAGCGAAACGGGAGGAATGGAAAAGTACAGACATCCTTTGCTGTTTCCGATGATTTACACTCCAAATGAATCAGATCATGTTCAATGGTATTGCAGTGCCACGATGTCCTTAGAGTAGCGTTGAATGGTCCGGGCGTCGCCAGCATTGTCGAATGTTGTCAAGAACGTCGTCCTGTTGCCTATCCGACTACGAACTGTCGTTTTCAACAGCGAAATGTGTGGGAATCGTCGTCCCAAGGTTTCATTTACGCCCTTTGTGCCACCTCCTAAGGGCTTTTTCTGTCGACGTGAGCGATGGTGCGCCTGAAATGTTTTCTTCAGCGCTAAGTGTAGCGATTCTCACCTCCACTGCAAAGGCGTCAAAAGAAGGGCTAAAGTGCGGGTAGGACGGGGTGTGGCGACCTTCCAACCGTGCGGCACGTCGACGATGGCGTTGGGCAGAATTGTGGTGAGATTTGGTGCCAATGTGACATCATTAACCCTGCTTACACCTCACATGAACTTCAGACACCTCCACTGCAAAGGCGTCAAAAGAAGGGCTGAAATGTGGGTAGGACGGGGTGTGGCGACATTCCAACCGTGCGACACGTCGACGATGGCGTTGGGCAGAATTGTGGTGAGATTTGGTGCCAATGTGACATCATTAACCCTGCTTACACCTCACATGAACTTCAGAACCGTAGGCTTTTTTTCGCACGTGTCGACACCTTGCTGTTTAAAGCGTTGCCAAGCCCGAGGGTGATGTCGCAGGACGCCACGTTTTTGCTCCACTATAGACGAATCTTTGAACCAAATTTCAAACATGCGGAACACTGAAAGACAGTTACGGGGTGCAATCCAGCAGAGAAATAACACAGTGTTTTGCAATGCTGTATACATATTACTCGATTCTCTCATTAATTTCCGTGGTTTAGAAGTGTGACACATGACTCGTCCGGCGTTGAGTACACTACCGTCACTCCCATATTGACTTTCTTTTCACGTTCTTACTGTGGAGCCAGCGCTTGCACGATGACTAACCAATGTATGAGTACAGATAACGCGCTGTAGCCAGAAATTTCGTTCCCGGCATACTCACTCGCTTCCTTACAAAACCTCCTCAAAGATGGAGCACCGTCACTGGGCTTAACATGTTCGAAATATAACTAGATTACCGGCTATACGAACCAGAAATGACCGCGTGCGTAGTCAACAGCAGCCCACATCATCACTTCAAGTACAGGAACCACATGACTATGACGAATGCAGCCTACAACGGCCCTTTCTCTTCAGAGGCTTCACAAACGAGTACGTCCGTTGCGATGCCCCTCCTGGTGCTCCTCCTGTGCCCAGCGTAACGCAGGCTCACCACTATCGAAGTTGCCCCTCTGCCGCCTCATCGGGGGGAAGCCGTAACAGTGATCGCCTTACTGTCAGTCTTGCTACAAACGAGCCCATTTCCACATTCGAGACACGTAAGTACTCTACACGGCCAAGTGAGCAATATATACCACGCGGAGTGGCCGCGCGGTTAGAGGCGCCATCTCACGGATTGCTTGGCCCCTCCCGCCGGAGGTTCGAGTCCTCCCTCGGGCATGGGTGTGTTTGCTGTTTTTAGTTAGTCTAAGTAGCGTGTAAGTCTAGCGACCGACGACCCCAGCAGTTTGGTCCCTTAGGAATTCACACACACACATGAACATTTTGAGTAATATATCCCTACTCTCGGACGCTAGTCACGTCGGATCTTTGAGAGCCTGCGTGGTACTGAATAGGGTCCTCCTGAACCTATCAATTTCTATCTCCCATGACAGGGATCCCGACTGACGCGAAAATCAGGGACGATAACCACAGTTTCCACTAACCACGATTCTGCCACTTACTAATTCATGCACGTCCTGATAGACGCCTCTCCCCCTGCACACGAGGAACAACACGATCTTCTCACAGACAAACAACATTCAAACGCGATTTCTGAATGAGAAACCAGATGTATAATCTTTCTTTACATGCTGACTGTACGTTGCGTTACTCCAAACCTACTTCGTGTGGCTGCACTGAAACGCTAATCGTTGAAATACTCAAACATGTATGAAGTACACTTTGTGCCAGTTTGACGTCTGCTGCCTGCCTCCGTCATGGTGTAGCTAATTATAATCGTCAGCTGTGTAGTATACAACAGAGCAGTACAAAGCATTTTCCGAGCGCCTGCTTAATGTAGAACAGCCTGGCCGTGCAAAGCACGACGCCACTTGTCAGAAACCACACAGGTGCCACTCGCCTGCAGCTTCTTCATCCATAGATAATAAAACTGAAGAGCGACCTTGGTCCGCAACTATACGGCTCAGATATTTTGCCCTTTTGTTGGTTTCGTTTATAGCTAAGAGCAACGTACGAATCTACTGTAGACGTAAAATTTTATTTTATGTCAGAATCTGTCCTTTCTTAAGCCTTTGTGCCTTCGTACCAGCATACGACTTACACTAATGTATACTCTGGACTGTCAAAACATTTCCGGTGTTGAGAAGGCTGTATGGAAACATTACAAAAGCCAACAAATTTAAAAAAAATAAATAAAATTGGCCAGTTGAGAGTAGTACTGAGGATTCTGTACAAACTTAATAATGTATATATACAGTTCATCCATCACGAGAATCGAGAACTCAACTATTTCTGCCTGTTATCGATACTGATACTTGCAAGATACCGGTTCCGCAAATTCGAAGATTTTCAAGAATGTTGTAATTTTAGTTCTGAAGTCGAATAACAAATGACAAACGATATATTTTTTCGTATGATATAAACTCACAATTTTCGTGCTTTTTCCTTTGGTTGTACTGTTAAGCCTTGCTTCTTGGCAAATCTCATGATTCTAGCTCAATGGCAATAACCCTACAGGTTTCGAGCATTAATTTTGCAAGTATCAATACATGTGACTTGCCGTCTTTTGATTGCATTGTTTTTAGAAGAAACCGTAGACGTTGTATGTAAGAGTCAGCTCGATACGCCTACGCATTCCTTGGAAAAGTGCTTTTTAACAATATGAAAGACAGCAAATTGATCCTCTAAGGATTCCGTTTGTACCGACTGAGGTGCGGCACCCTAAAAAGGGAAACTTTCAAACACTGGACCTGTTTGGATACAAATATATATTTCAGTCATGATGGAGATGTCTGTTGTTCTACAAATCCGAACGGAAGGAAGGAGGAACATCAGAAACTGACGTTTCGTCCACGTGTAGTTCATTAAAGACTGAGTACAAGCTATGATACGATAAGGATGTATCAAGGGGACTGACCATTTGCCTTTCCCAGCGACTACCCTGGAAATGATTTACAACAGCCACGGAAAACTTAAATCTTGATGGCTGAGTAGTGTACACAACACCACCTCCTTCCTTCAGAACTGAACGCTTCAGTATAGTCTTCTTCTTATTGTAAAATGAAGCCGGTCTGGATCGCTCACTGGAATCCAGATTGAAGTGAAATCTTCGCAACATCACAATATCGCAATAGCTGAGTCCTTCTCGTGATGACTTATCGTAGATTTACTATGCACATCATAAATATCTCATACCTTCATAGCAAGTTTCCCAAGTTCACAACAGCTCTCTTGCTTAAATTGTTTTCTGGGAAATTTCGTATATCAAACTCAGTTGAGGTAGGAAGAGGAAAGCAAATGACCATAGTATGACTGAGGGAACTATTCTGGTAGTGTCCTGAGGTTGTTCTCGGCAACAATATGGACCTTAGGTGATGAGACAGAACTAATCCAAGCTCCACTGAATTTAGCACGACAGTGTCTCGATTGATTGTGCTCATAACAATTGTCCTGCATAGATATGACGGTTATCTAACGCACAGTGTTTCTTGATGGCTGTCACTTTTTTTCTGCTACCGGTTCTTTCGCATCCATCTGCGATTTGTTAATATGAAAAATGCCAAGCTGTACCGTGTTGCGAAAGGCACGTTAAAGCTGTAGGATGCTCAGTAGCTGGCTCGGTTAGTCTGCGCAGAGTTCGGAGGAAGGCACTTCCAGGAGGACTATGACAGTTTTACCTGGATCTAACGAATCATAGTTTGCCATTTTAATTCCTCACGCAAAATTTACTTGATTATCTAACATAACTCTGCAGACAGGCATGAGATGAGACATCTCTAAACTGCCCTCCTGTTGACCACCTCTTGTCATTTTATTCGACATAGCCATCCCGAACTTGCTTTCTCGTAAGAAGAAGGAAACTCCCACAAAGGAATAATGGCAAAATATGAGAGGGTGGGAAGGTCTGATCAAAGTGCAAGGAAAGGTTGATCTCCTATCCTCAGAACTGGTTCGCAGAAGACCGTCATTACAAATTCCCTGTCTTAATAAAGCCCACGTAAAATTGGACTCTGTCGTGTAACGAACGCTATAGCTAATCCATCTGATATGTCTACATTTCCCTTCCACATTTACCGGGTCGACATAAGCTACAAATTTTCAGATATCGTCCAAGATGTAGTATACTCATGTACACTGAAGCACCAAAGATACTGTATAGGCATGTGTATTCAAATACAGAGATATGTTAACAGGCAGAATACGGCGCTGCGGTCAGCAAAGCCTATATAAGACAACAAATGTCTAGCGCAGTTGTTAATTCGGTAACTGTTGCTACAATGGCAGGTTATCAAGATTTAAGCGAGTTTGAACGTGGTGTTACAGTCGGCGCACGAGCGATGGGACATAGCATGTCTAAGGTAGCGATGAAATGGGGATTTTCCCGTACGGCCATTATACCGTGAATATCAGGAATCCGGGAATCTGGTAAAACATCAAATCTCCGACATCGCTGCGGCCAGAAAAAGTTCCTGCAAGAACGAGTCAAACAACGACTGAAGAGAATCTTTCCACGTGACAGAAGTACAACCCCTCCACAAACTGCTGCAGATTTCAGTGTTGGGCCATCAACAAGTGTCAGCGTACGAACCATTCAACGAAATATCATCGATTGGGCTCTCGGAGCCGAAGGCCCACTCGTGTACCCTTGACTGCGCTATACGAAGCTTTACTCCTCTCTGAGGCCACTCCAACACCGACATTGGACTGTTGGTGACTGGAAAAACGTTGCCTGTCGGACGAGTCTCGTTTCAAATTTAATCGAGAGGATGGACGTGTATGGGTATGGGTATGGAAACAACCTCATGGATCCACGGACCCTGTATGTTAGCAGGGGGCTGTTCAAGCTGGTGGAGGCTCTGTAACGGTGTGGGGCGTTTGCAGTTGGAATGAGATGGGACCCGTGGTATGTCTGGATATGACGCTGACAGGTGACACGTACGTAAGCATCCTGTCTGATCACCTGCATCCATTCATGTCCATTGTTCATTCCGACGGACTTGGGCAATTCCAGCATGACAATGTGACACGCCACGCGTCCACAATTGCTACAGAGTGGGTCCAGGAACGCTCTTCTGAGTTTAAACATTTCTGCTGACCAACAGATCCTCAGACGTAAACATTATTGAGCTTATCTGGGATGCCTTGCAACGTGCTGTTCAGAAGAGATCTCCAGCCCTCGTACTCTTAAGGACATATCGACAGTCCTGCAGGATTCATGGTGTCAATTCCCTCCAGATACTTCAGACATTAGTCGAGTCCATGTCACGTCGTTTTGCGGCACTTCTGCGTGTTAGCGGGAGCCCTACACGATATTAGGAAGGTGTACCGGTTTCTTTGGTTCTTCAGTGTGTATCGATATACAAATCCCATGGGATCCAATGGCAATTAGCGAGTAATCTGTTGGTTTGGACTAGTTATGTCTCTGGAGACTTCACAGAGGAATTTCACTATCAAAATTAAACCATCTAAACATTGATTACGATCTGATACTGTAATATGACTTGCTCAGAATAGAATACTAAAATTTGAAACACACATTACGTGAAAAAATTAACAAAACTCAGGAAAGTGTATTCCAGGTTACTGTAAAAAAACTGTTTGTTTAACGCATATATGAAACATATCTGCCATAATGAAGATAACAGGTGGACAGTGACGCTTCATGGCCTGTAGCACATGCTTTATTATCATACGAAATTAGCTTTAGTTTCAGTGTCTGCAATAAGCGTAGTAACAGGTCCATGTGCGTCCAGTAAATTAGACTGTTAGCACGACCCAAGATGCTACACATACTGGCCCAGTTAGTCACGGGATAGAACACCACAGTATTCACTATCATTTCTCAAAACGTTCATCAGGTTGCCCCTAAAATATGTAAAAAGTGTCCAACTGGCACTTCACGACTCCATGGATATATTTTGTTCGTAAACAGCACACATTCCTACAACAGTAGATAGTAACAAACCGAATGAATCTCAATTATTTGGTGAAGAGCCGCTGAAGACTGTGTGATCCAATGCAAAACCGCACAGCAAACTACCCTTACAATTGATGAATGTTTGCTAGCAGAGTTTCTGATCCTACGTATCAGTCAAATACAGAAACTCCAGAATTTCTGATTCTATAGCTGCGTGTGTACTCAGATTATCTTTCTTGAACGATTACACTGTTGAAATAGGGCGAGAAGAGGCATCTCTGCCTTGCATGATCAGTGCTCCAGCATCTGCGTCATGCGGACACACCGTGTAGAGCAAGTCGAAGTTTCAATTGTCCGACATCCTATTCCGGTGCAAAACAATCAATTTGCCATCTTAGTCACCACTTCATAGTTGTGCGGTGGGATTTGATTTTTGATTAGCAGTTCCTTGGTTGGAATTATGACGGCAGAAAATTTCATCAGATATAAAGCGTGTCTCAAGGCGATTACACCAATTTTACAACTCTGTATCTTCTACATGAATAAAGATAGAAATTAGCGACAAATTTAGCTTGCGCAATAGAAATTAGCGGTTTACCTTGGTGCTACTTTGAAGTTGTCAGCAGGAAACTCCTTGAAGTAGCTAGCTGGATCGCTAGTTCATTACGGCTTTTTCTATATTTACGAGGACAGACCGAAAATTTCGTTTTTAAAAAAAAAGCGGAGTGCCAGCCAGTGCCCTGGAAACTGGATGCAAGAGCATTTCTTAACAACCAACAAACCTGCCGATTGCTTGAATAGTCTAACTCCCACGCATTAGAAAGCTTCAAACGTTACATATTGGACTTTACCCCTAGATTACTAAACCGTCCCAAAATTTATCACTGCAGTAGAACATACAACAGGACATTTTGTGCTTAATTTGGAATGTAACATACCACTGAAAATCTAACATTTGTAATTAACTAATGCATACCCTATCATATACCCATAAATTATGACTTCCTCTGAATGAACTGTTGGGTGGTACACTTTCCGATGGTTTAGTAGCAATGTATCATTTTCCCCCTTCAGTGTTCTATGGTTAAGCATGTGAGCGCGAAAAAGCTTAGGAAAGGTTTGACACTATACCTGAAGTTTGTTTTAAGTCGCTAAGTGCTCTCATTCTAAAATAGTGGATGAATATAGTCCGGGTATTTGTGCGAGGTGAGTTACTCCGCATCAGCACATATACACCGTATCTAACTGTAATTCTTGTCTTACTGGATTATACACCTTTATGAGTAGTTCATAACAACATTTTAAATTTAAAAATTCGATGAAAAATTGGGCGAAATATTGAAAACAAAATTTTTTGTTCCTAGAAGCCGTTTGATAGGCAACCTGCAATGGCTGCTGAGTTCCGAAAGAGCTGTTTAGCAATGTAGATGAACTACCTTAGTAAAGTGTCGGCAGTAAGGGATGGTCGGTTCTCGTATAGCGTTGTAGAAGCTCACACTGGGCCACAACTCAAACAAAGTAATTTTTTGGGCAAAAATTCAGTATTTCTCTTCGCAAAATGCAAAAGTGCGTTCGAGCCTAAATTTGGCAGACTTTTTGAACCCCTCAGGAAAGTTAGAATTCAAGTCCCGTCGACCTCTGAACCATTAGAGACGCATCATTAGCTTAGTCTGGCGAAGCAAGGAAGAAAGGGGGGGAGGAATCTGTCATGGTCTTGCTCAAGGGACCAGTAGGGATGCTAAAAACCGACTGGTTAAAACCAATACCGATATTTTAGTTGTGAATAACCGGTATTTTTCGGTATTTCTTTGGTCTCTGCCGTAATATTTTTCTTTTTTACTAATAAATGGGTATAAAACTGATGTATCAATTTGCCGTAGCAGTGTCGCTAAAATTTTTGGTTTTAGGTAACACTTAAAAAAATTAACAAGGTTGTAGTATTGATCCTGATGAAAAGAGTCAACTTACAGATCAACACATTATATAATGAGTATATATGAACAGACTGGGCAATAAATATTGGCCAATGAATTGATTCGTTATTGTAATTTTAACTATTGTCATGTAATTGTCCCTGGTAAATGTTATATTTTGCCCACTCTCTAAATTGTTCATTTGAATTTTTGAAACAGCATTTTAGGTTTGACGGCACAAAATCAACTGTATTCTAATTCCCGTTGAAATGTAAGGGATATATATATATATATATATATATATATATATATATATATATATATATATATATATATATATATATATGACTAAAAAAGAGCTTTCTCATTCGTAACAAATAAAGAAAAAGAACGCGACAAGTTTTACACAAAAGCTTATTATTTGTATGTCATTTCCTTGAAATGATAAAAGACAAAGTTACGGCAACAATAATGAGTCAGAAACTTAACCATTCATTCATAGATTGTAATAAAAATAGAAATTACCTGATCTGCTGCCTGTATCTACATAATAAGGCTTTATATCGTTGTAGCCCTTAGAATCTGACAACTTAATACGAAAAACAGAATTTAAACCAGATTTCACCCTTAGCACTGACTATTCGTAATGCCCAAATAATGGTGGATCCTCGATTACCACGTGACTTTTTAACAGATATTTAATAGATTATAACCAGTAGCAGAATACTGGTGAACTTTTTTGCATTAATCAACTCCTGATTACTTTTCGAGAAAAGCAGTGACCAGTAGAAGGACTATTTTTTTTACCTATTTCATTTGATATTTTGACTCTGTCTCTTAAAACGTATAATGCAAAGGTTTGAGGGGAAACACTGAATTTTTCAATGTTTGTGCGATGTCTACGCAGTTGGAAATAATAGCCACAAAAAACCGATAATCGCTTGTTTCAGAAACTATTAATTTTAAGCGGTTTTATCAGTCAGGTTACACTGGATATGAAAAAACGGGTGTAAGCAAAAACCGATTGTTTCTGTGATAACAGCTATCCCTAAGAAAGGTGAGGAACTGAACCGTGCGCCTCCAGTATAAGAGATCTGCTGCTGACCCACTGCCAGCCAGCTTCAAGCCACGAGCGAAACGCTCGAGCTGCGACAGGAACGGCGCCGACGGTTGTGCTGCGACTTACCCGCTTCTTGTAGGCGAGGACGACGGGCCGGCGCAGCCTGCGCTCCAGCTGGTACGAGTCCATGGCGGGACAGGACAGGACAGCAGGCCCGCAGTGGCACTGGCTGTGCCGCGCTAGCCGACCAGCCACATCCGCGTTATCGCGGCCGCGCTGCTCCGCCCCCCGGCCGGACACTGCTGTTTGCGCTCTGTATCGTACACCACTACTGTGGCCTCTGCGCGTCCCCGCCTAGCGCGACCCACTGCGCTGACAACGCACCGTCATGTTGCCATCTATTATCGCAGCGAGCATTCCTGTGTACTTCCTGTCAAACCTCTCTCTCTCTTTAATTCTGTGGAACTGTATGCCCGAAAGCTAACGAGGAAGAGTGCTGAGTCTTCAGCTTGCTCACACACTGTCGGATCGCCTCCTAATGACCACCCCCCTGCGTGTGACGCCTGCAGCACCATGAATCATAACTTACGTCATGTGTTGTGCGCTGGTGAAGTCTGGTTTTAAATAGACCGTCCGGCTGTCTCCTGAACATCGTAAAATTCCTAGAGCACCTCCGGTAATTACCGAGTGAGCTGAGCACTGGTTAAGACTCAGAACATACATTCAGGAAGCGTGGGAGCTTGAATTCTGACCTGTCATTCCGAGTTAGGTTTTTCCAGTTTCCTGCATCGAAGGCGGATGCTACGACTTCTCCTTTGAGGAATAAACGACGAATTTACTTCCACATTCATTGTCTAATCCATTTCAGTGATTCGTCTCCAATGACCTCTTCACCGACGAGACGAAACAGTACAATTCCAGTACATTCTTTCACGTTAATGCTCCAAATAATGAATCAAGCCTTGCAATTCCAGACAGTTCAACTGGGTTGTCTAATATGCTCGCGGCAGTTCTACTCTGTCAACAGCTTCCCCTAGCTGGAACACCATTCCACTAAATTCTACTGTACATTACCAAAAAGTCTAACTACAGGGTCATGCTGTAGCTCTCACTTGCATGTGATACCACCTCTGCTTACTGCATAAACCGAAAGGACGCTGTACCAAAAATCCGCGTCCTCTGACACCAATGGCTTCACGTTACCCAGGAGTCCCCTTCTGGGGAGTTCAGATGCATGGTGCAAGTTCTTTTCTTTGACACAATTTCTGTGAATTTTGCCTCGGTGATGACGAAATGATGAGAAGAACTGAGCACACACACACACACACACACACACACACACACACACACACACACACACACACACACACAGTCCTGAGTGGAGAAAATCTCCATCTGGGAGTTCAGCCCAGGGCCCATGATCAAGTATCAGCAGTACTGAGCACAAGAACATGAGCTAAAGTTGGTGACTGTGTTTGAAGGGATCTTAAGGAGGAAACAACTGTTTTGATAACGAATATTCAAGATGGTAGACAGGAGATGGTGAAGAAGTGTCAAGTTAACTACAGAGGGAAGGTGAATGTACGTCAGTCAGTAGAACCAAAGCATATAGATAATGAAAGTAATACAAGTCAAGTGGAGTTTGCCGAGACAGTGGTTAAAAATGGAACTGAGGAAGATAGAGAATTAGTATTAGCTACAAATGATCCAGCAGGCACTTTAAATGTGGTATTTTAGTGTTTAAATACCCTATCATATTTAATACAATATAAAGACTTCTAACGAATACAATAAAGATGAACAAGATACTAGTCACGTGTGTACAGTTCAAGTTATAGCAAAATAGTTTGCAGTGTCATCTGAGGAGTGGCAAGGTTATCGTAAAAGGAAGAATTTTGAACAGACTACAGCCCTGCTATCAACTCCAAACGAAACAATCTGGACTTTAACTGAAGTCACACTGACACGTGGAACATGCGAGATTTTAAGCGACAGTGGAAAAACATCCACGACAAATAAAAGAAAAACATCCACGATCAATAAGAGACAAATCACGGAAGGCAAATGGATTTGTGGTAATATGTACGTCGAACCTACGTTCATCTATAACGAATTTAGATGCGACTGCTCAGTGTGCAAAAGGCTGTGGTTTAATAAATATTACGAGAAAACTGATTGTCAAATTATACAGGATGTAAAAAATTATGTATACAATCGCCCGATAATCGTACTTGGAGGACACAAAAATAACCTTTTTTATACGACAAAAATATCACAAGCACGTTGTTCAGAGACCGTGTTCAAACTGTGGTGTCATAAATACTGTTTTACACACATTCCTGGAAATGTTGTCCTATGGATTTCTTTTTATATTTGCGGGGAAGGCATTTGGCGTAGGAGGCACTTATTGACAAAGCAGAAGAGATGGTTGGCCTTTCCCGTTGATACATCTTGTTGTTTTCGACGCGTTAGTCAATTATTAGCAGGCAAATGCCAGTCGTGATTTAATGTAAACGAACAACTTTTCAGCAACATCTCAAACAATATTTGTCACACGGGAGTTTGAACACCGTCTCTGACATCACCAGCGTCAGAACCCTGATGACCTCATTGCAGGGAAACGGTGTCTGTGACATTTGTCACGCGAAGAAACTTTCAGACTCATGCTTATCTGACGAGCAGTTATTCGAGGTTCGAGTCTGAGTTGTTCGCCACTTCACCGGTGCACCGGAAGCGGATTGACTGCCGCATACTTTGGGCAGTGCATCGGCGTCCTAACTTCCCTGGTTCAGCCAGGTGGACTTAACGAGTCAGTCGCGTACTAGCCTACCTCGGATTCTTGTTTGCTCGGCCTGGGCTCGCTTGCAATTGTGTCCTGAATTCTTTCGCGCTGTCTTACTTCCGTGTTTGTTCCAGAACGTGCTTTAGACACACTCCCCTCCGGTTAGGTTGACACACTGTTTATCGCGCGCGCCATGCATCGTGGTACTCCGCGTTAGTTTCCGAGCTGTTTGTGGATTCTATCATGTCGCCACGCGATATAGAACATTTTCCTTTTCTAAAATTTTGTATACGTATTTTTTTACACCTCATAACAGAACTAAAAAGGTGACCAGGCCTACTCGCCATCACCGGATTCGTCCAAATTTATCGTCTATGCTGGGGCTGACCAGAAATGAAAATGACAGAAGCGGGAGGTCCACATGGCCAAATGGGTAGAAAAAATAACATTTTGGCGTGGGTCGGGCAAGGCTTGAGACATTTATGTTAATGTAGTTTCCAGGCAGCGGATGCTGCAGAGCAAAGAGTACAGAACACTAATCCGAGGGTCGTGTGTTCCGTATACCTACACGGGAATCTCATTTTTTTAGTCTCAGTTTTACGTTACTTACAATGCAATAAACTGAAACAGAGCTCAGTATATTGCAATTATTAATATTTTCATAAAAGGCATGAAAAGGGAAGCCGAAGGAAAATTTGAGGCTGCAAATAAATTTCCGAGAAGGGATTGTAAGGCGTACACGAAAATTTCGTATATAACATTAGATACCTTTATTGTTTTACAGTTCATGATTTTCATGTGTTGCGATAATATTCACCGTAAAAACAGAGGACGACGATATTTTCTTGGCACCTAGCCGCACTATCACATTTATATGGTTATTTTAAACTTTCTGCAGAAAAACAATATTCTGACTCTATTCTCGAAATATTCTCGAAAAATTCCCGTTTCTCAGCTAGCAAGCGAATTTGCTCCGTTGCTGTACCTAGCGTTGTCGCCAACGGTCGATTTTACCTCCGCCGGAAACCTAATGTTCGTTTGCAGCCGCCTCCGCAAACAAGGGAAACTCCCCATCGTACCCCCCTCCGATTTTGTGCTAAGAGGGCCCAGTGGATAGCCTATAAAAAACCGAACACAGATCAAGCTTGAAAACGGGAAAAAGGTGTACCGAACTGTGAAAAAAAAGGAAAATAGAAAGAGTGAACGGTCCAAGGACAAAAAGTACAAAACAGAGCAAACTGAATGAAGATCGGCGTCGTGGTTAATTGCAGCGGGCACGGTAGCTCAGCGTGTTCGGCCAGAGGATTAGCTGCCGTCTGCAATAAAAAACTGAGTCAACGGCTCAACACTGAACTTGAACGCATGTCATGGGACATCCGCACCGAACAAATGCAACGAACAATATCGAAGAAAATGAGATTAAAAAAATAAAAAAGGGTTAGCTGCCCTCTGTAACAAAAAAACCGAGTTAATGGATCAACGCTGAACCTCAAGAAGTGTCATAGGACGTCGGTCCCGAACAAATGTAACGATCAATTACGAACAAAATGAGATAAAAAAAAGTGGTAACAGTGTCGGTCTTCCAAGCGGGCGAGCCGTGTTCAAACCTCCCTCGTCCTATTATTATTATTATTATTTACGCTGTTTGCTGTATTCAAACTTGTGTCTGCGTAGTGGTGTAACGTCCATTAGCAACGAGATTTAACGAAGAGACCTATAATGACAGATGATACTCCACAAATACTCTATTAGCAGCCCGCCGGCCGTGGTGGACGAGCGGTTCTAGGCACTCCAGTCCGGAAACGCGCTGCTGCTACGGTCGCAGGTTCGAATCCTGCCTCGGGCATGGATGTGTCTGATGTCCTTAAGTTTAAGTAGTTCTAAGTCTAGGGAACTGATGACTTCAGATGTTGAGTCCCATAGTGCTCAGAGCCATTTGAACCATTTTTTATTAGCAGCCGAAAGAAAGTGGATTTCGAATGGGAACCGCAAATGTTTGAAGATAGGGCGACAAGTCAACCGAATCCTCCACCGGAAAACATGTCTGATGTGTCATACATGGCATAGGTGACAATACGTGTGTCATATGACAGGAAAATCTTACCGACTCACCTAATTTGGACACCTGGTGAGTGAGTGAAATATGCCTCCTTGCCCGATTTTGGTGTTCGTATGAATGTGAATGTGATCACTCCCACTAAAATGATGAAAACATAATAGTTTGTCACATAAGCTGCAACAAATGGCCGCAACAGTTTCACAATCACACACTTTCTCTGTGAACTATCAAAACGTAACGTATGTTTTTAACGTTTTTGAAGTTCCGTTCCGTTTTGGATGTTTTAACTTTTGAATTCGTTTTCAGTGACGTATTTCATACCGGTTTATTTGTTGCTTTCATTTCTGTAAGACGTCTATGTGGTTTTCGGCCAGCTTAATCAGTTGACATCACACTTACTTGCGACGACAACGTATTCTTACAACATGACTCATATTCTATAACCAATGTACGGTGTGACAACTACCAAGATTACAGAAAGAGAACAAACATTTCAGTGACCGGACGCCACTGCTGTTCGCCTGCGCTCAAAACTGCATGTATTGAACCTGGACCGTTCACTGTTTCTATTTTGCTCTTTTTTCTCAGTTCAGTACACCTTCTCCCTTATTTCATCCCTTGATCTGCGTTCGGTTTTTGACGGTCTATCCACTGGGCATCTTACCTCTGTACCCCTAAAACTACGGGGGAGGGAGTGGGGGTGGCGGCGATGGTGAGTTTCCCTTGTATGTGAAAGGGCTTGGGTTCGATTCCTGGTAGTATAAACAGCACATTTTCTCCGCTCGGGGACAGGATGTTGCGTTGTCCCTGCGCTCGCATCTTCATAACTGACATTGCACTACTGAGATGGCTGCATGGGAACTTTTCAAAGGCCAGTAAATATTTAAAAAATGGAACCAACGGCTAAAAATCCTATACACCGTAATTACAATCCCGTCATGAGATAATATTTGCTGAATGCTCTTGGACGCTGGTAAGTACAATCCTTTGTTGGAAATTTGTACCCTCCCCACTATACGTTTCTATATTAAATTTAGCCCAACTTTGCCTCCCACACTATATAACGTCTACGTATTACCAAAACTACGTACACTCAAACTGTTATCCAACTTAAACTTGTATGCTAACCTTTGACTGAACAGAACCTAATTTGAACTGAACTGTAACTGGTTACATTAAACAGTAACTTCTTGTATTAAAAGCGCAACTGGAGTAAAACAATTATCTGGCCCTAATCAAAATTCCTGCTTATCTCGCGTCTTCATAACATTGTTGCAGATTTCTCGAAAGCAAAACAACAAACAGCAAGCAGGAAGCGGGTAAGCAAGATTTCTATTTTTAAGTAAAATTTACAAACAATGTTCAACCTGTTGCTTACCACATGGTGCACTGTGGTTATGCATAATGATAAACCTTCTTTAAACAGTGGGATAAGGTATTCCTATGAAAAGACATTCCACGACAACGATTTTAGAATGAAGTTTATATTCAAACAGTAAAATTTCTCGTGATCTTCGCATATAACATTGGTCTGAACAGTACTATACTTAAAGTGAACAATAATTTAAAAAGGGTACAATGTTAACAGAGAGTTTATCTATAAACCCAAACAGCTTAATCAGTTGACATCTTAATGCATGACTCAGGGAAGTGACGTAGTCTTTCTCTGAGCTCAGAGCAAGTTAACTAGCTGACAGTCATTCCCATCTGCGTAGTGCTCCAGCCTTACCTGAAACTACTACTCTTCACAAATAATGTCATTAATCAAAATTTGCATTCTTTTCACCTTCCAGTATATAAATCGTATTTATCATTGCTGTCCTTTAAATTAAATCTTTCTTCATCTAATAGAAACAATCAATCAACAAAGTACTACTGAATAAGACCATCACCTACCACACTTCAACTAAGAATGTATCATACTGCGCAGAAGCAAAGACTATGCCACAACAATAGCAAAGATTGTTTAACAGGAACATAACAAACATAAATAGCATGCCATAAATGGCATGATTTGCAATCATAGATTTTGTTATCCTTTCCTTATAATGCTTATTATGAAAATATTAATAAATACAGTTCCTTTTCACTGTAAGTGACGCAAAAACAGAAAAAGTTTCCGTATAGGGACTGGATCCCTCGATCCTCGGATTACCGTTCGGTACTCTTTCCGCTGTGCCAACTGCTGCCTGAAAACTACGCGAACATAAATCGCTAATATCTTCCCCGGCTGGCGCGACAAATGCTGTTCTTTTTTAGTATAGCTTTGCCATCTGGAGCTCCCACTTGTCCCTTTTATTTCTGGCCGAACCCCGCCTCTACCATAAATCTGGGCGAAATCGGTGGCGACGAGTAGCCGCAGTCCCCCTTATAAGAAAGATACAACGACGGTAATAAGCGAAACCTGAACGAACCACATCAACAAAGCAAAACAGCTAGAAACGGCTGCTTACAGGTGACCGAAAATATTCGCGAAACTTGGTTTCTGGAATATGATATAACCGGTTGGACCGTTTCCGATGGAATGAAACAATGGGTATACACTGACTTTGCATCAGTCCCCTTCTGTTTTGGCTGTTGTAGGCACCGAATCTGTATATCGGTAACATGAGCCACACTTGCAAGGCGTGCTGACTTGGAGACAGATTCATGCATTTTCATGTTTTTTAAAGTTCTTTAGTTGAACTGCCATTCACACTGGTTTCAACTCTCAGTCAAAAATAAATTTTGAAATCGGGGAAAGAGGTTTCGTACACGCTTTACTTGCTCTTCAAGATCCCTATTCAGTAACCACCCACACAATGAAATGAAAAGATGATTCTTAACTGGAAATACCTGTCCCCTATGAGTTATGATTCGTAGTTCATGGTTTCCCCCAGTTTGTCGATGTTAAAGACACAAAAAAACTCCGTCCTTTGCATGGATCTTAACATCTAAATAAAGGTTGATAGCGGCATCAAAATCAATACGTACACATCTCGTCCTTTGAAATCAGAACTGCACGGCTGCATTTACAATGCATTTCAAAAATTTTTAAATGTGTGTGAAATCTTATGGGACTTAACTGCTAAGGTCATCAGTCCCTAAGCTTACACACTACTTAACCTAAATTATCCTAAGGACAAACACACACACCCATGCCCGAGGGAGGACTCGAATCTCCGCCGGGACCAGCCGCACAGTCCATGACTGCAGCGCCCTAGACCACTCGGGTAATCCCGCGTGGCTACAATGCCTTTTACTTGTCAGGGATATTCACTTCTTTTCAATTTGGTAAACTAAATAGAGGGCTTCCAGTCTAGAACGCAAAAAAATTATTTGACATTCTTTTAAGTAGAAATTCATCCACCAGCAGCAATCAACTCGTAATATATAACTACAGTTCATGGGCTTCAATTAAGAGAACGTTTGCACGGGTAGTGGTAATAGCGCCTAAGCACTGTCAAAAAAAGTGTAAATCAAAGTGTGTCTAAGTTTCTCGATGCCATTTCATCCAGTATAGGTCACCCAACCACCACAGTCCGTTTGGGTTTCTAAGGTCCTCATCCTGTCCGCCTCTATCTCAATTTACAGACTTTTGCACGACGTCCATAAATGGATGTGATGCGAACCCTCCCAAACTCTGAATATTGATCTGATAATTTTTTGCTTATTTTACAGATATTTATTACACTATTAATTTCGTATCCAATTATCAGGATCTGTACGCTACTGATAAGATGGAGACGTTACAACTGTTATGCGGACCACGTCGAACGATCTTCTCCTAAAGTCACCAAACAGAGTTTCCAGAAAATGTCTTACTTCATACAGCACATTGTAGGGGAAGGACTTCAGTGCAAGATAAACGATGCTCGTTCAGCATAACTGTCCAAACTCTAGTAAAATTAAGGTGGCATGTCGCAAGCATATAAACACAAGATTGTTTTGTCCACAGGCTTTTTTTTTTATTTTCCGCCCTCTTTTTCTCCTTGACTATAGTGAGTGCCATGTACGAATTACACAACACTGTAATTGTTTCGCAGTGTTAGTTTGGATCTATAATTGGGAATATAAGGCTCCTCACTGACAGTAATCTAAGGATTAGTCTGACGCATTTGATTAGGTATCATACCAATTCAAAGTGTTACACCATTTCGTGCTGACTTGTCAACAGCAAAAAACTATGTGCACGACCGATACAAAAAATATTCGTAGGTGGTGCTACCGAAGTAGATGCAACGAACTGGCTCTTAACTTTTGGGAGTTAAAGGATACTTCAAGTCTAACATTGTGACGTGATACAGTGGTAGAGAGGACTGCTTATTATACGAGGGTAAGTCAATTATCCGCAAAGAAGTTATAAAATTTTATTGTAATCATATAGAGAACTTACAAGAACATCATTTTTCGACAAAGTCTCCTTGCGTTTCAGCGCACCTGGTCCATCGTTGTACAAGCTTCCTGATGCCCTCATAAAAGAAGGTTCTCGATTGAGCTGCGAGCCAAGAATGGACCGCTTCTCTCACTGCTACGTCCGAGGCAAATCGACGGCCCCTTAATGCCTGTTTGAGTGGACCAAATAAGTGATAGTCAAAAGGGGTCAAAAGGGGCGAGATCGGGACTATATGGAGGATGATGCAGTACTTCAAATTTGAGTTTCTGGTGCGTTTCAGCAGTGTGGGCAGCAGTATGCGGACGGGCATTGTCGTGCAACAACACACTACCTTCTGACAGCAACCCTCGGCGTTTGCTTCCAATTGCAGGCTTTAGCCTGGCAGTGAGCATCTCACTGTAACGTACACTGTCTATTGTGCCTCTTTCCCCATAATGTTCCAGTACTGGACCTTGTGCGTCCCAAAAAACCGTAAGCATCAGTTTTCCTGCGGACCGTTGGGTCTTGAACTTTTTCTTGCACGGCGAATTTGGATGTTTCCATTCCATACTCTACCATTTACTCTCCGGCTCGTAATGATGGATCCATGTTTCGTCACCAGCAATGATTCTGTCTGAGAAGCTGTCCCCTTCGTTACAATAGCGATCCAACGTTTTTTTGCAGATATCCAAGCGCGTTTGTTT
Source organism: Schistocerca piceifrons (assembly GCF_021461385.2). NCBI lineage: Eukaryota > Metazoa > Arthropoda > Insecta > Orthoptera > Acrididae > Schistocerca > Schistocerca piceifrons. The sequence continues at coordinate 279,467,501 of NC_060138.1, forward strand.
ATGAAACTGAGTTGTTTTGGGACCCATCTTGCACAACATTTATGAAACCCAAGTCTGCTGTGGATCATTTCGTAGGCAGAACCGTGCCTAATTAGTGGACGATGTGCCACTTCGTCAACAGTTAATCGTCTTTCTAAGAGAATCATTTCGCGTGAACGCTCAATGGTTTGTTCATTTGTGGCGGTAAACGGTCGTCCGGCTCCTACATCGTGCGTAACTCTTCTGCGACCATTTCGGAATTTTTCAATCCATTCGTAGACACTCCGTTGTGGCAAAACACTGTTCCCGTACTGTGCCGAAAGTCTTCGATAAATTTCGGCCCCTGATACGCCTTCGACCACAAAAAATGGATCACTGAACGCTGCTCTTCTTTAGGGCAAATAGACAGCGGAGCAGCCAGGATTAACAGCACGGCAGTGATAACGAAACTAACCTAGCAGCTTGAAAATAGCAAAGATATAACAACAAATAAAGCATGGGTCATCAACGTAAAACGGCAGTACTACCAAAATGAACAAAAATATAAATAAATTGCGGCTAATAATTGACTCTGCCTCGTAGTTATATGCCCTGCGCACATTTTTTAACTCATCTAGATGTTTGAAGTTTCTCTAATTTAGCTGGATGGATGGATGGATGGATGGATGGATGGATATGGTGTTATGGGCGCTCAACAGTGTAGTCCTTAGCGCCCGTCTAATTTAGCTGTGACTTCTAGTCACATGAGAGAAATTTCTTATTTTGGACATTCCTTTCATTTGTCTCGTTTTAACACTGCACATTTATGATATCTCAAGTAAAGAAACAACAACTGCACAAACCGGTTCTTAATCTCCATTAATAAGTTAACTTCGACAAGTCATGTACCACCCACATGTATAGATTTGCCGCAGAAAGAGTCAACAACATTCGTATGAAACAAATACATGGTTTTTAAAAATAATTACCTGATTTCAAAACTCCATATTTATTGATAAAAACATACCACAAACATGGGATACATTGCAAATACTCAAAAAAATCAAAGTTTTAGCTATGCAATTAGAAATGCTCTGTATGTCCACCATAAGCAGCAACATGAACTACATCTAGACGAGAGCTAAATTCGTCATAAACTTGACAGTTATGGCGGTTGTTATTTGTTCTTCTGTGTCACTAGGTAACGTGGAGATGAACACACTTTCTTTCACATATCCTGATAAGAAAAAATAGCATGGAGTGATGTCTAGCTGTACTGAAGGTCAAGCATGCAGTGCTGTGTCTCAGGGCCCCGTGCGCCCTATCTAGCGTTGAGCAGTGTCATTGAGAAAACGATGTTCGTTGTGTCAGTGTGGTGGAACTTCATCCTGTTGGAAAATGAAGTCATCGGAGTCCTCCTCCTCAAGTTCTGGAAAATGCCAACTTTGCAGCATTTGGAGATATCTCATTCCAATAGCTGTGTTTTACTCAAAAAAGAAGGGATCGTACTCTTTTTCACGAGAAATGGCACAAAAAACGTTCACTTTAGGTGAGTGTCTTTCGCGCTCAGTACCAAAGACCAAATGTTTCAGGTGCGGGCAGATCAAAGCCAGAACACCAACGAAAAGCACGCTGAACCGAAATCATTCACTAGCTCTTGGCAAACAGCAGCATACAAAACGCCTTCTGTTGAGCGGACGCCATATTACTTTTGACTACCTGCGAATTGGGAAGACGTTTTTACTGACATCTAACGGCGATTTTATGAAACTCTAGGCCACGCGCATTCAAACAACACACATTGTCTTGCCGGCACGTCCCATGTTTCGTAATTATTACTGTCCAATCAGGTACTGCCCTGCATTTATATGGATGGCTGGTATGGGCGGACGCCCCATAGACGACGATGTTAATGAGATTCCTCCACCCTCCGCCTCCCGCACACGCACAAAAAGCATTAGTACAAACTGAAAATCTAACTATAGTTCACGGAGTATCCCAAAAATAATAGCGACTTTTAAAAGACCGATAGCTTCAGAAACGCCAGACCTAATAAGTGTAGTACGTTTCAAAGAGCACAGCCTGCTTGCGGTCCACAAAACCTCTGATTTCTGTCCTGTGACAGCAAAGCAGCGAGTGGTTTTGCCGGCAGTTTCACCTGTCGCTATTCGTGCTGACGATGACTCAAGAGTAGCGAGTAGGAAACCCGCAGCGAACACGGGAGAGCCGGCCCGGCGTGACTCAATGTGTCGGCCCGACATTGCACCCCCTTACCGTCGCACCCGCACTGCACCTTGCCAGTACGGTACTTTTTTACGTATCTAGTGCAACAAAGCTTCTGAACAAAGTTTTCCTGGAGTCGAAATCTGTTTTTCGGGCGATTTGTATCTTAATTTATCTTGCTTTCCTGTAAAAAAACACATATCAGATAAAGCTCCCTTCCTGCTTATACACCGTTACTCATATCTGATTTCTCAATATAACCGATAAACACTACATTTTCGACACGAACAACTTTTAGTGACTTACTGAGTGATTTGTACTCGTATTTTTGGTTTTTCCTTATCACATTCTGATACGAATCATGCGATGCACCGTCTAACGATCCATACTCAAATCCACTAAGTTATATTTTCCAAGTATTAAAGCCACTGTTTCGTCGGAAGTACAAACTTAGTCAAAAATTACAATTTTAAAACATTAAATTATTGACATTTCACCCCATTTCCGACCATATGGGTCATTTTTAAGCCTTGCATGTGCATCACGAGAACAAATGCGTCAAAAGCTAAAGCAAAAAGATTTAGTAAATTCTGTTATGTTGCCCTTGTGACAGTCTCCTCATAGTTTTATACAATGGGACTTCAAGAGCTACGGTACACTTGTCTCCACAAGTGTGTACGTTACATTTGTCTTCGCAAGTGTGGGCTTACCGCTAAGTCTGCTGCGCAACAAAAGTGTCACGTAGTCAGAACAGAGAGTTTGTGTAGAGACAGTTCTGCTGCCGTAGAGATAACAGGTGCCACAGTGGAACGGTGCATACAATTTAACCAAGGACAAAACGACGTGGGTGAGGCTGATCGGGAAGGGAGGCGATCGACATGGACCACAGTCAACTATGTCCAGGCTACCGAGGAAGTGATTCGAAGCAATCGCAGATGGTGCTACGATGAGCGCGTTCACACGGCGATTCTCGAATGGCTCGGTGACCTAAGATTGGATTTCTATCGTCGAGGAACTGGAAGATTTTGTAGAAAGTTCCGATCGAACACCTCAGTAAGACGATCTTAGATGGTGGTGATATATCCTTGCTTTTTTCTGACCTTCGAACCAAATCATGTAATTATGGAACAATTCAAAGATAAAATCGACACAACCTGCTGCTTATTTAACCGTTTAGATATGTGAGAAATGCAGACTTTTAGCCACATTGCGTGTCAGAAAATGGTATTAGTACCACACAATATCTTAATAATGGAATTATTCTTTCTTCGTTTGGGTCATCTAAGGACCAAGCACCAATTTCAATGCTTCCTTCTTTGTTGTTCTTTCGTTTTCCTCCAGTATTCTTTCAGCTTTTCACTTTGTATCCTTTTTCTCTCCTCGGACCATTTCGACCCTGTCTTCTTCTTCTCCCTCCTGCCTTGGAATCCTTTCATTTTTAACACTGTCCTCTTGAAACTCTCTCTTTCTGTTGCATCTTTTTCACTTATGCTGTTTCTTTACAAACTTTTCCTAACTTCTTGAATCCAGGCTATTGTTGACTTCTTGTCCCAAAGATATTTAAAAAATGTTTAGTTAACCTGTTGCTGTTTATTCTGTATAAGTGTCCAAAAAATAGCAGTCGCCTCTTTCGTAGTATTTCATTTATGTTTTCTATGTTGCGATAAATTTCTTCATTGCTTCTTAATTTCCATACCTCTGTAGTTTTTGGGGGTCCAAGTATTTTTAAATGATTTTTATTTCTAGGATTTCAAGTTTGTGTAATTTGTACTTCAGCACTAAACGTTCACTTGCATCAAGACATTCTGGTTTTACTACTGTGTTGCAGTATCTTGAAATTTTTAGACAGACATTTTGTTGTAGACATTCCTAGTTATTCCATAACCTCTCTCCATTTTATGTACTCTTTCTTCTATAGCGAATTTTTCTATGCCATTTTCTTGGATAGTTTCTCCCAAATATTTAAATTTATTCACCCTCTTTATCTGGCCAATATCTGTTGCTAGGGATTCCGGAGCATTTCTTATATTTGTCATAAATTTTGTTTTTCTACAGATTTTCTTAAACCTGCTTTGTTGGCTATTTCTTCTAAGAGATTGATTTGTATTCCAGCATTTGTTAGGTTTTCAGAAGAATGGCAAAATCATCCGCAAATGCTAAACAGTGAATTTCAGTATCTTTGTTTTTAGTTCCCAGTCTGATTGGTGATAGCTTCTCTTCTTTTAGTTTTTGTTTCCATTCTCTTACTATTTTCTCTAGTACGCAGTTAAAGAGGACTGGAGACAGACCATCACTGACACACACACACACACACACACACACACACACACACCAACTATTATTATTATTATTATTATTATTATTATTACAACAAAGCCACTCTTCCCAGGCAAATTAACCATGAAATCGCTACGTAAGTGATAATCATTTTCAGCGCACTGTTGCATATGTACTTCTGTCATTCTTATCCCCTGTTGTCTATCATGTTTGGCTGCATCACCGAACCAGAGGTATCTATCTAATTTTAATCAAACTTTTTTGTATCATGTAGTAATAAACAAAACCAAACCTTCCAAAGAACTATTAGTATTTTGAAACAACATCCTTGTTTGAACAGCTGAAGTTGTTCGCGGAAATGAGAATTATTCTTACACTAATAACAATAGAGACACTAATTTTCGTGATCCATGTACGGCGATGTATGTTATTCCATTCACCCACACTGGGAAAGCAGCCTACCATCAAAATGCTGAAACTAACCGATAACACACATACATACCTCACAATTGCCATTTTGGGCTAATTGGTGTCGTGCGACAACTTTTATTGCCCATTGCCATTTCCCCCATTCATTTACTTTGTACGTTTTCAGAAGCGAATTTTATATAGTGTAAATATCAACTGTGATATTCGGTGTAACTTTGGTGCTAGTGCTTGTGGTTGCATGAAACCATGAATTGGAACGTGCATTATTATATACACTATGTGCAATCCTAATGAGCGAAACGCATCTGACCTACCACATGTCGTTGTTGTTGTGGTCTTCAGTCCTGAGACTGGTTTGATGCAGCTCTCCATGCTACTCTATCCTGTGCAAGCTTTTTCATCTCCCAGTACCTACTGCAACCTACAGCCTTCTGAATCTGCTTAGTGTATTCATCTCTTGGTCTCCCTCTACGATTTTTACCCTCCACGCTGCCCTCCAATACTAAATTGGTGATCCCTTGATGCCTCAGAACATGTCCTACCAACCGATCCCTTCTTCTGGTCAAGTTGTGCCACAAACTTCTCTTCTCCCCAATCCTATTCAATACTTCATTAGTTATGTGATCTACCCATCTAATCTTCTGCATTCTTCTGTAGCACCACATTTCGAAAGCTTCTATTCTCTTCTTGTCCAAACTATTTATCGTCCATGTTTCACTTCCATACATGGCTACACTCCATACGAATACTTTCAGAAATGACTTCCTGACACTTAAATCAATACTGGATGTTAACAAATTTCTCTTCATCAGAAACGCTTTCCTTGCCATTGCCAGCCTACATTTTATATCCTCTCTACTTCGACCATCATCAGTTATTTTGCTCCCCAAATAGCAAAACTCCTTTACCACTTTAAGTGCCTCATTTCCTAATCTAATTCCCTCAGCATCACCCGACTTAATTAGACTACATTCCATTATCCTTGTTTTGCTTTTGTTGATGTTCATCTTATATCCTCCTTTCAAGACACTGTCCATTCCATTCAACTGCTCTTCCAAGTCCTTTGCTGTCTCTGACAGAATTACAATGTCATCGGCGAACCTCAAAGTTTTTATTTCTTCTCCATGAATTTTAATACCTACTCCGAATTTTTCTTTTGCTTCCTTTACTGCTTGCTCAGTATACAGATTGAACAACATCGGGGAGAGGCTACAACCCTGTCTTACTCCCTTCCCAACCACTGCTTCCCTTTCATGTCCCTCGGCTCTTATAACTGCTATCTGGTTTCTGTACAAATTGTAAATAGCCTTTCGCTCCCTGTATTTTACCCCTGCCACCTTTAGAATTTGAAAGAGAGTATTCCAGTCAACATTGTCAAAAGCTTTCTCTAAGTCTACAAATGCTAGAAACGTAGGTTTGCCTTTTCTTAATCTTTCTTCTAAGATAAGTCGTAAGGTCAGTATTGCCTCACGTGTTCCAGTGTTTCTACGGAATCCAAACTGATCTTCCCCGAGGTTGGCTTCTACTAGTTTTTCGATTCGTCTGTAAAGAATTCGTGTTAGTATTTTGCAGCTGTGACTTATTAAACTGATATTTCGGTAATTTTCACATCTGTCAACACCTGCTTTCTTTGGGATGGGAATTATTATATTCTTCTTGAAGTCTGAGGGTATTTCGCCTGTTTCATACATCTTGCTCACCAGATGGTAGAGTTTTGTCAGGACTGGCTCTCCCTCGGCCGTCAGTAGTTCCAATGGAATATTGTCTACTCCGGGGGCCTTGTTTCGACTCAGGTCTTTCAGTGCTCTGTCAAACTCTTCACGCAGTATCGTATCTCCCATTTCATCTTCATCTACATCCTCTTCCATTTCCATAATATTGTCCTCAAGTACATCGCCCTTGTATAGACCCTCTATATACTCCTTCCACCTTTCTGCTTTCCTTTCTTTGCTTAGAACTGGGTTTCCATCTGAGCTCTTGATATTCATACAAGTCGTTCTCTTATCTCCAAAGGTCTCTTTAATTTTCCTGTAGGCGGTATCTATCTTACCCCTAGTGAGATAGGCCTCTACATCCTTACATTTGTCCTCTAGCCATCCCTGCTTAGCCATTTTGCACTTCCTGTCGATCTCATTTTTGAGACGTTTGTACTCCTTTTTGCCTGTTTCACTTACTGCATTTTTATATTTTCTCCTTCCATCAATTAAATTCAATATTTCTTCTGTTACCCAAGGATTTTTACTAGCCCTCGTCTTTTTACCTACTTGATCCTCTGCTGCCTTCACTACTTCATCCCTCAAAGCTACCCATTCTTCTTCTACTGTATTTATTTCCCCCATTCCAGTCAATTGCTCCCTTATGCTCTCCCCGAATCTCTGTACAACCTCTGGTTCTTTTAGTTTATCCAGGTCCCATCTCCTTAAATTCCCACCTTTTTGCAGTTTCTTCAGTTTTAATCTACAGGTCATAACCAATAGATTGTGGTCAGAGTCCACATCTGCCCCTGGAAATGTCTTACAATTTAAAACCTGGTTCCTAAATCTCTGTCTTACCATTATATAATCTACCTGATACCTTTTAGTATCGCTAGGGTTCTTCCATGTATACAACCTTCTTTCATGATTCTTAAACCAAGTGTTAGTTATGATTATGTTGTGCTCTGTGCAAAATTCTACCAGGCGGCTTCCTCTTTCATTTCTGTCCCCCAATCCATATTCACCTACTATGTTTCCTTCTCTTCCTTTTCCTACACTCGAATTCCAGTCACCCATGACTATTAAATTTTCGTCTCCCTTCACAATCTGAATAATTTCTTTTATTTCATCATACATTTCTTCAATTTCTTCGTCATCTGCAGAGCTAGTTGGCATATAAACTTGTACTACTGTAGTAGGTGTGGGCTTCGTATCTATCTTGGCCACAATAATGCGTTCACTATGCTGTTTGTAGTAGCTTACCCGCATTCCTATTTTCCTATTCATTATTAAACCTACTCCTGCATTACCCCTATTTGATTTTGTGTTTATAACCCTGTAGTCACCTGACCAGAAGTCTTGTTCCTCCTGCCACCGAACTTCACTAATTCCCACTATATCTAACTTCAACCTATCCATTTCCCTTTTTAAATTTTCTAACCTACCTGCCCGATTAAGGGATCTGACATTCCACGCTCCGATCCGTAGAACGCCAGTTTTCTTTCTCCTGATAACGACATCCTCTTGAGTAGTCCCCGCCCGGAGATTCGAATGGGGGACTATTTTACCTCCGGAATATTTTACCCAAGAGGACGCCATCATCGTGTAATCATACAGTAAAGCTGCATGCCCTCGGGAAAAATTACGGCTGTAGTTTCCCCTTGCTTTCAGCCGTTCGCAGTACCAGCACAGCAAGGCCGTTTTGGTTACTGTTACAAGGCCAGATCAGTCAATCATCCAGACTGTTGCCCTTGCAACTACTGAAAAGGCTGCTGCCCCTCTTCAGGAACCACACGTTTGTCTGGCCTCTCAACAGATACCCCTCCGTTATGGTTGCACCTACGGTACGGCTATCTGTATCGCTGAGGCACGCAAGCCTCCCCACCTTCGGCAAGGTCCATGGTTCATGGGGGGGACCTACCACATGTGATAACTATATTTCTGTATAAACCTTATACATAATCTCAATACTTGAACCTTCAATTCGAAACACAACCACAAAACTAAATAATATCACAATGTTTTTCAAGGCAATCATTGTTTCTCTGAATATAATTTGGACAATCACTGTTTCCTAAGTACACAAAACAATGTTTAGTTCTGGCTAATTAACACTTGGCTTAACTACGCGATTACATATAAACCAGCTTTGCATTTCTCTAGAATCAACAGAAAAAAATCTCTCTGCTTTTGATAGTACTAAAATACAATCGGAGTGCAATTGAAGTAACAATCGGATCTCGCGTGCTGAAATGCGAGTCCGAATTTCTATTTTTCAAAATTTCTTAAACAGCATTTGGGATGTGGAGGCCCAATGTCGAATAATTTGAAAACTAATTGCACTTCAGTTTTGTATTCATCAGCAGAAATTTGAAGATATGAACGTAACTTTATCATGAGACATTGTTACTAGCAAATAGTTGAAATGTGGAAAAACTTTTAAGTTCACAAATCTAACACACTATATACAACTTCCATAAACATTAATTCTTTACACAAATTTTTATACGGTGGTTTGAAAGAAAGAAGGGTAAAGTGTGGTGCGGCGGTTTCCTGAGCACGCTATATGCATGTTCAGCGCTACTTCAAACAACAGTTCCAAATAGTCAAACAGTGCGGTTTACGAAATGTACAAACCAAAACTGGAAAGATTCATTAAAAGATGACAGCCCACTTTCTGCAAAGCTAGCGCAAGCGGCATATATACCAAATTGCTGCAACAGCATTCCCAAATCACGCCTCCACAGCATCGCACACGTCTACTTCAGCCAATGCTCTACGCCGAAGTCTTGCTCACGCGGGCTAACTAGCTGACAACAATATAAACTTTGGAATCCAGAGCGTCTAATTTACACATATAATCAGGAGAAGTGTTTACCATGGTTTACTGTGGCAACAAACTGCCAATTCTCATAACGTAATAAACTTTCAACTTGTGCGACACACACTGATTATTAGAATTGGCAAAGAAGTTAATTTCATGGAAGCCGGCATTTTTTTTCGATGCTCGACTTCGCAGTTAAGTAAACTGATGCGGTGCCTTAGCAGCAGTAATAGGCTGAGGAGCGGAAGCGACTGGGAGTTGTGTGGACGCAAATATATTCAAACATTCACACAATTTATTATCACAAATTTTCAACTGAGTCACAATCACCAGATATCAAGAAAAACAATTGCAAAAGGATTTGTAACAAAATAAGCACAGCAGAAACAAAAACCTTAACTGGCTCCCTTTTAGTTAAGTTCTAAAATAAACTGGGTAAAAGATTTCTGTGACTGGACAATAAGTTTCTACAACTCAATTAAAAGTACAATTGGATCACACCTCATACAAACATGACAAAATAAATCCATGGAATAATTGAGCTCTATTTCGAACTTTTTGAAATCTTTTAAAATAAAGAAAAATGAAAGCAAAGTGCTCGGCAATTTGAACAGGAAACAACACTCGTGAATTAAGATATATTACATAGCAGGTGAGATGTTCAAGCAATTCACTGTCTAAACAACAAAGCAGGGAGGTGTCACGCATGAGTGTTCCACTTAGGTAGTCCAGCGTGCGGGGCACACAGCACGAGGCGCAATCACTGCTTTTTCAATCCCCTCAGGCACGTGGACGACACTGACCGGTCAGCACTGTGCAGGGGGCGCCGCTACTTGTCGCTATTCACCGCTCAGCCTCCAGCCGCCACAGGCCTTCCTCCGCCCTCGCTCCCTGTTCCGCTCCTCCTTGCCAGACCGCCCAGTCACCGTTGCTCGATGGATCGTCGGCACTGGTGGCGCTGGCAGTTGGCTCCTGTGACCTCTTACTGCAGCAAGAAGCTGCAGCTCTGGCGTCATCTATTGATCGGGGCGGGACCTTAAGAGTGCCGCGAAATCACGGCGTAAGTCTTATTACACATGTGTCGTGCAGACCAGAGGTATTACTATGATGAGGACACAACACAATTTGAATCCGTCGACTCTTAGAGCAGGACAAAGTGCTACCATTTTTCCTCTCCTTGTCATCTTGCCCTGGTGATAAGGGCTTCTTTGAAAACATCTGCTGGAGGCAATGGACAGGGAGAGTGGGACTGCTTCATCAGTTTTATAAACTGACCCTCTTTCTGTAGGAAATAAAGCTGTCGTATAAGTCACTTTCCTGGCACCAGAAAGGTACTTTTTGTGCAAATATTCATAGTTTTTGATGAAGTGATGCAGGGTCAGGTAAGATTCTGAACACCTAAATTTGAACATACCACGGTCCAGTCACACTATGTTAGATGTTTATCTCCAATAACCACTCACAGATCAACAGGTAGCAGCAGTAACAGAGGAGGGTATATAAAGTGTGTTGAGTACAGAGCGATGTATCTCACGTCCAAAAAGGCAAGATCATTGTCTTCTGGCCAAGGATGGAAGCATTTCCGTAACGACTAAGTTTGAAAGGCAAAATGGCACAATACAAAACCAGCGTCGAGGCAACCGTGTATCAGCACCAGCCATAGACGTCAGGGGTGAACCACAGCTGCGGAGTTGTGTACAGGCGAACTGAAGTGCAATTGTTGAGCAACTGACGGCCCATGTGACTCGAGGGCCTATAAACAGCGTCTCCTCAACGACCGTTCAGCTTATGTTGCTGCGTATATGGTCTTGCAGCAAGTGCCTGGTTCATGCATCCATGCTGACTGCTGTTCATCAGCGACGAAGACTGGAATTCGCACTCCAATACTCCAACTGGGCGTCCACTGAGTGGCGACAGGTGGCCTTTTCATATGAATGCTACTCGTACAGATGTACGGCCCTTTAACTTCGTCAGAAGGGTCCAGGCAGGAGGGGAGAGCGTTATGGTGTCATGAATGTTTTCGTGGCATTCCCCGGGTGATTTCGTCATTCTGGAAGGTAAAATGGATCAACGCAAGTATGTATCTAGCCAGGGGGACTATGTCCACACCTACAAACAATATGTTTTCCCTTGGCACGTTGGCATCTATCAGCAGGCGACTGCAATGTGTCACAGCTAGCAGTGTACGTCCGTGGCTCAAAGAGCACCAAGATGAGGTTACTGTACTACTCTGCCCACGGAACTATCCGTATTTAAACCTAGTCGAGAATCTCTGGGACCATCTCAATCGGACTGTTTGCTCCATGGATCCTCAACCGAGAAATCTAGCGCAGCTGGCCACGCCCCTTCAGTCGACATTACTCCACATTCCTGTCGATACCTTCCAGAACCTTCCTGCAATCCGCACTGCAAAAGGTGGCTATTCAGGCTTTTTACATGAGGTCGTATTAACATGCCGAAAGCCGCTGTACCATGCACAGTGGGCGGTGTTTCGTATCAATGTAATAGGTTTTCTGTCCTTCGTTACAGTGTTACATTACCTACTTTTGAGAATAAATATGCATTTCATTATATTTCATCACATTAAGCGGGTTCTCTTCCGCGCTCATGCGTTATTCCGGCGCTTACCTATACCTGTCTTGTAACGGGAAACCTGTGCATTTGGAAACCTCTTGACTCACACAAAGCGACAATAGCAGCTTCCGTAAACATCTACAGCTACGTGATTACTCTGCTTTTCACAATAAAGTGCCTGGCAGAGAGTTCAGTGAACCACCTTCAAGCTGTCTCTCTACCGTTCCACTCGCGAACGGCACGAGGGAAAAAGAGCACTTAAATTTTTCTGTGCGAGCCCTGATTTCTCTTATTTTTTCGTGATGATCATTTCTCCCTATGTAGATGGGTACCAACAGAATGTTTTCGCAATCGGAGAACAAAACTGGTGATTGAAATTTCATGAGAAGATCCCGTCGCAACGAAAAACGCCTTTGTTTTAATGATTGCCACTCCAATTCACGTATCATGTCTGTCACACTATCTCTCATATTTCGCGATAATACAAAACGAGCTGCCCTTCTTTGTACTTTTTTGATGTCATCCGTCAGCCCCACCTGAAGCAGTTCCCACACCGCACAGCAATACTCCAGAATAGGGCGGACAAGCGTGGTATAAGTAGTCTCTTAACATCGACAGACTGGAGATTTTACCTGTGCAAATGCATATGTTTACATAGATAGACACGATACCAGCTGTGAACTCCGTTTCTTACACCGCTGTTTTATTGTTTGCATTTGTATAACACGTAGAACGTACGTTGTCATACTAGAGAAACAGCGCAGCAGCAGCAACAACTGGATAAAGGCTCCTTCAAGAATTCTCCATGCAATACGGTCTTCAGGAGCACGCAGCCATATTGTTTGCGGATATATTTTAATGCCAATTACCCATTTTTCACTAGGTGTCGATTAGGTTTCTTCTTACCGCTTGTAGTCCAGCAAATAACTTCCTTGGTCTGTCTACCATCAATTTGGCAGGTTTTAAGTCTTGTCTGCTTCCATTGCATGTCAATTCTAGTAATGATTATGTCTTCCGCTTCAGTCTCTTTCCGGATTTCTTTGATTGTTTTCAACTCTCTCTCCCCCCCCCCCCTTCTCTCTCTCTCTCTCTCTCTCTCTCTCTCTCTCTCTCTCTCTCTCTCTCTCTCTCTCTCTCTCCCCCATCGCCACCATCCTGGACAGTAATTCCCAACACAGATCTCTCTATCTCTCTAAATTTTGTCGCTGACAACTATCGGTTTTTGAATGGGATTCGCGTTGAAAATTCATGTCTCACTGCTACAAGGGCAGACTGACAGTACTCTCGGATCGACAGCTTTGTCCATACACATTTGATTCTTCGTTTTGATAATCCTATTTGTGGTAAACTAAATTCTTCACGACATTTATACTCTTATTTTTTAATCTATTTTTTTGTATATGTCCAGTCATTTTCATCAGATGGCCTGAATAAAAAACAGGTTAAGTTCATCAGTCACTTCATTGTTGATCTGTATAACTCTCATTTCGATATATTGATTAACCATTATTTTAGTCTTACTACAGATAATTTTCAGGTCTATTTCTAAACTTGCAGTATTAACTTCCATCATTCATTGTCGAAGACGACTTGCACAAGAAGCAAATGGCAATTCAGACGTATTCCACTAACACAAATTATTTCTTCATTTCCAAGCTGAACTAGCTGAAAACTGCATCTATGGCTTTTAGAATAGCTCTAGTTGGTATGGAATCTCCTTGCCCGACTCCTCTTTCAGTTCAGAGTTTCCTCCTGCCATCATGAAGTGTCATGGAAGCTCTGTCATCGTTGTATACATGCTTCAACACACTAAAGTAGGTTGAGTAAAAATGGCTTTCTTGCCTCTAAAAATATACAGAATGAAGGAATTTAGGGTTTAGCGTCTCGTCTACGACGAGAGCATGACAGCCATAGTACAAATCGGTTCGGGAAAGGAAATAGCCCTTGTGTTTTTGAAGGAACCATTCCGGCGCTCGCCATAACGATTAGGAAACTCATCAGAATCTATGAATCCATTTCTTGACAAAGCTACTCAAGTTAACTCAATTAAGTAGTCTACTTTTACAACGAAAATAACAATTTCGTGCAATGACATTTCTGTTCACACTGTCCACTCGATGCATTATTCCTTTTGATAGTGAAAATCACTCACAGCTCATTTCATTAGCACATCGCGCTGATAGTTGCGTTTACACATGGATGTAACACTTTGTTAACAGTAGTTTACATATTTCAGATGATCTGAACAGGACATCGACACAAGGTCTCATTACTAAGCTTTTAATTCATATTTTACAGAATGTTTCAGTCATAAATTAATAAATTATTGAACGGTAAGTGGAATACAAAGGCGGCCAGTCGTGCACGATATTGAATACCAGGTTTCGTTTCTAAAACTGGAATCTGTCGGTGCCCACACTCAGAGCAGCCCCAACTCGCCAATGGTCGCGATACACAGATATGTTATCAATTCCTTATTGATATCTGATGCAAAAGGGATAGAGAGGAACAACAGAAGTAGTTAATGGCCCAGTCTGTTGCAAACAAAGGTACTTAATTAAATACATCCATAACATTATATTAAACTGAAAACTGCCACAGTACACATCCACATCAGGTTTTCCACCTAATTGTGTGTGTGTGTGTGTGTGTTTGTGTGTGTGTGTGTGTGTGTGTGTGTGTGTGTGTGTGTGTGTGTGTGTCCGTCTCAAACAACTAAGAAAGAGATCAGACAGGCTCTGGGGTTGATTTGAGGCAATGTCCCCCCCCCCTCTCACCCCTCCCCCCTAACACGCACACACTCACATTTTAATGTCTAAATTTATGTCGGCGTGCAGAATTCTCGATCTATCTCATGACAGCACTTTTCACGCTGCTACTATGTCTTTTAAAAAGTTTAGATTTCGTTGAGCAAGCTGTATTGTAAATTTTGATTACGCAAAATAACTTGCATCGTTTACACGCAGCATGGACGTCCGTTTCCGTTGCGCAACCCATACTGCAGAAGTTACGTTTCTGCCGCTTGAAAGAGACTTTAATAACTTTGTAACTACACAGACATTAGAAGAATGGCCACTGTACCTTAAGTAACCTGCAAGATAACTTTCAAAACAAGTAGCTCTTTCTGGAATATGCCGTTCTGCTTGGTTTCCCGTCGATGTTAGAATCAGCGGTTATTGTGACGTCGGCAAGGAGAATTAGTTACCATTGTGTGGTCAGCAGCTACTCCTTCAACCACAGGAACCGTCAATACCTTCGCTAGGCGAGGGTGCCCCCCCTCAGCTCATGCTAAATTCACAGCTGCTGTATTGACCCGGCGACAAAGCTCGCCAAAGCCGCAGGCCTACCTACTCATGGCAGTTCCAGGGCATAAACTAACCCTAACCGTTCGCCCAAAAGCGAACACTCGACTGCCTTTAACATAAGCTGCCAACAGCAGTGCGTAGAAATGTGTGTCACAGACATTAGGTCATTTGTGGCTGCGGGAATCGTGCTTAACTCCATATACTAAGAACAGCGCTCCAGTGGTGTGCAGGTTTTGCTTGAGGAGAGGAATTACGATATCTTCTTTAAGAACACAGATCAAATTACACAGTGACACGATATCCAGCCTAACGGTGCTTTCAGATGGTTGGCCATAAGTTGTTAAATGAATAGTGGGGCACTCCCAAATTCCCGCTCTTCAGGTGATACTGATAGTCATCCCAATAAGAGTAATATGGCGACGAAACACATTTAGCCCGATTAACAACTACAGTCAGTCTCGAATTGGTGCATACAAACCATGAATGATTTCCAATGGAAAAATGTAGACATAATATATTGATCAGAAAATGTTTTACACTTCATTCTTAACTTTCTTCCACATTTGTATTACATTTCTCCACGGCCCAAACTGATCTTCCCTTTGGTCGGGCTTCTATCAGTTTTTTGTGTTATTTTGCAGCCACAACTTATTAAACTGATAATTCGATAATATTCACTCCTATCAACTCTTGTTTTCTTTGGAATTGGGATTCTTATAATCTTCTTGAAGACTGAGGGTATTTCACCTTTCTCATGCATCTTTCACACCGGATTGAAAATTTTTGTTACGGTTGGCTCATCCAGCGCAGTCTGACGGAACGTCGGCTGCTCCCGGAGCCTTGTTTCGACTTAAGTCTTTCAGCACTCTGTCAGATT
This sequence comes from Schistocerca piceifrons, assembly GCF_021461385.2. Lineage (NCBI taxonomy): Eukaryota > Metazoa > Arthropoda > Insecta > Orthoptera > Acrididae > Schistocerca > Schistocerca piceifrons. The sequence goes on from NC_060138.1 coordinate 279,483,662, forward strand.
CTCCTCGCAGTATCATATCTCCCATCCCCTCTTCATCTACGTCCTTTACTATTTCTGTAACATTGTCCTCATGTACTTCTTCCTTACGTAGACCCTCTACATATTCCTTCCATCTCTCAGCTTTCCCTTCTTTGCTTAGGACCAGCTTTCCATATGAGCTCTTAATATTCATACAGCTGCTTCTTTTCTCTCCAAAGGCCTCTTTAATTCTCCTGTAGACGATATTTATCTTTTCTCTAGTGATATCCGCTTGTAAATTATTATATCTGTCCTCTAGCCATTCTTGCTTAGCCATCTCGCACTTCCTGTCAATCTCATTTTTTAATCGTTTGTATTCCCTGCCACCTGCTTCGTTTGTTGCATTTTTGTATTTTCACCTTTCATTAGTTAAATTCATATCTCCTGTGTCATCCAAGGATTTCTACTAGGCCTTGTCCTTTTACCTGTTTGATCCTCTGCTGCCTTTGCTACAACATCTCTTAAAGCTACCAATTCGTTTTCTACTGTAATAATTTCCCCCGTTTTTGTCAACCGTCGCCCAAAGCTCCCTCTGAAACTCTCATCAACCTCTGGTTCTTTCAACTTATCCAGGTCCCGTCTCCTTAGTTTCCTACCTCTTTGCAATCTCTTCAATTTTAATCTACAGATTATAACCAATAAATTGTGGTCACAGACCAAATATGCCACTGAAAATGTCTTACAATTAAAAATCTGGTTCCAGAATCTCTATCTTACTAGTATACAATCAGTCTGAGACCTTCCGGTGTCTCCAGGCCTCTTCCACGTTTACAGCCTTCTTCCATGACTCGTAAACTAAGTATTAGCGATGATTCAGTTATGCTCCACGCAAAATTCCTCTTCCATTCCTTCCCTCCCCATCCCTCTCCCCCCCCCCCCCCCCCCCAGTCCATGTTCACCTACTAATTTTCCTTCTCTTCCTTTTTCTACAATCAAATTCCAGTCCCCCATCACTATTAAATTTTACTGTGGTGGGTGTGGGCTTCCTGTCTATCTTGGCCACAATAAAACGTTCACAATGCTGTTCATAGTAGCTTATCCGTATTCATATTATTCGTTGTTAAACCTACTCCCGCATTATCTCTATTTGATTTTGTTTTTATAGCCATGTATTCACCTGACTAGAAGTCCTGTTCCTCCTGCCAGCGAACTTTACTAATTCCCACTACATCTAGCTTCAACCTATCCATTCCTCTTTTTAAGTCTTGTAGCCCATCTACCCGATTAAGTGATCTAACATTCCAGGATCTAACATTCCACGCTCCAATCCGCAGAGCGCCAGTTTTGTTTCTCCTAATGACGACATCCTTCTGAGTAGTCCCCGGCCATCATAATTTAACCATACAGCAGAGCTGCATGTGTTCGGAAATTTTATGGTTTTAGTTTTCCCTTGTTTTTAGCCGTTAGCAGTAGCAGCACAGCAAGGCCGTTTTGGTTGATGTTACAAGACCAGATCAATCATCCAGACCGTTGCCCTGCAAGTACTGAAAAGGCTGGTGCCCCTCTTCAGGAACCACATGTTTTGTGTGACCTTTCAACAGATCTCCGTCTATTTTGGTTGCACCAGCGGTGCAGCTATCTGTACTACTGAGTCACATAAGCCTCCCCAGCAACGATAATATATTATGGAAACATATCTCGGTGACCTATTTGAAAACTACAGATAACACTTCTTGATTTTCGTACTTTTGACCATTTAAATGCTTTTCCAGCGTTTGTAGGCAATTGATTTATACCTTCATCAAGACACAACTGGGAATTAATTTCTTCATAAATATTTCAGGCAATATGTAAAATCGAACTCTTACATCTTATCGTTAAAATCACTTCAATTAATTGAAATTATGACTGTCGCAATACTTTAATTATACTAAAAACACTGTTAATTACTTACATATGTCAATGAGCAAGGGTAATTGAATAATGAAATGAATCGATGAAAATTGTTTACAGGACATCAACAACAATTTGATTCTAACGGAACTTTTTAATGGAAGAAAAAATCCACTTTGTAGCAAGCAGGGCAGGCAGCTGCAATGTGGCAAGTCGCTGTGACTGAAGTGATTTCACTTCCGTGTCACAGCGGTGACGTGACTAGAGCCGTCCTCATCTTGAGAAAACCTTCTTGGTTTTTCATTCATGAAGCGTCAGTCAACGCCAGCAACATTATCTCTTTTAAATACCTACTTAGATACAAGAAGGACCTGCAACAACTTTAGCTGAACTGCAGCACAATGCAGATACCAACAATCACGTCCTATGGTTCAGATAGCTGCTGACCCGACTGATAACGCTGCTACTTACTCATGAGGCTAATGGCTGACTCCAAAATTAGTTAATTTTTTTATTCGCAAGGAAAAATTTTAAGAATTTCACGGTACCTTTTCACTTTTATTGTACTAATGATCACCAAGTTTGCGATTTATATCCTAATCGTGCTTGTTCCTACAATGAAAGATCACCAACTCCAAGTCATATTTTAAGAAGAAAAACGCATGTAATTGACGCAGAAATCGGTACAGCGCAAAAATTTGGGCCATAATTATAATCGTACGCATTATGACTTCCTGAACGTACTTTCAAACTTATGCGCACGCAGGCTGTCTGTCACTCGCTCCGCCCGCTGCAGCCGCTTAATGCGTGATTGTAAGTAGGCTGTTTAGGTTTTTCATTGGTAACGCCACCTCTATGAAAATCACTGGCTGTGCTGTGTGCAGTCTGTGGCTGCTTTGCATTGTTGTAATACTCGCCATTGTAGTGTTGGGCAGCGGCAGCTGGATGTGAACAGCGCGTAGCGTTGCGCAGTTGGAGGTGAGCCGCCAGCAGTGGTGGATGTGGGGAGAGAGATGGCGGAGTTTTGAAATTTGTCATGAACTGCTATATTTATATATGATGATATCAAGGTAAATACATTGTTTGTTCTCTATTAATATCTTTCATTTGCTAACTATCCCTATCAGTAGTTAGTGCCTTCCATAGTTTGAATCTTTTATTTAGCTGGCAGTAGTGGCGCTCGCTGTATTGCAGTAGCTTGAGCAGCGAAGATTTTTGTGAGGTAAGTGATTTGTGAAAGGTATAGTTTAATGTTAGTCAGGGCCATTCTTTTGTAGGGAATTTTGAAAGTCAGATAGCGTTGCGCTAACAAAATATTGTGTGTCAGTTTAAGCACAGTCATGTATAATTGTTCTAAGGGGACGTTTCATATGTCGACCCTTAGCCTAGGATACCTCACTGGAATCTTCTGATTTTTTCTTGTAGTTTGTGTAATTAGTGTAGATTTTGTTTATTGCTAGCGCGTAATTGTAGAGAAAATCTCCTTTGTAGTTGCAGACTTTCATTGTTGTACAGTAAAACAGTTGTGGCATGCATGTAGATTTGCACCAAGTATTTCGCAGCTGCAATTAACTAGATATTATTTTCAGTGCTATGTTAATGTGTTCTCTTATTTTTGATCTTCAAATTGTGTTTTTCTGTGTTTTCGTGTGAAATACTGTGACAATAATGGCGTGTGAAAAACGTAATACTAGGCTCCAAAGTAAACTGAGAAATGACAGTGAAAATGAAAGCAGTGTGTTAGCGCCACCGAGTAATGAATTAACTGATGTTCAAAGTAGTAATTTGGTAATCGTGCATAGGGAAATGGAGCGGGCTGCAAACAATGGTGTAGACAGTGAAACAGGTAGTGAACAGGGAAGCATTATCGATCGATCGGTCGGCAACAGCTCGCCTCAGAAATCCGAAATGACAGGACACAATTTCGCAAATACTGTAGATTCAGGTTTTGGGTCATCACCGTTTTCTCAAATAAGTCAAGACACATTTTCTGCTTGTCAAAATGTGAATGTTGCCGGTGCAAATGCACTGCCGAAAAGCGTAGAGAAACAGATTCCAGACACTAATACATTATTATTGCAATTAATGCAACAAATGGAACAAAATCAGAGACAAATGGGACAAAATCTTAAAAAGTTAGACACAGTGGAACAAAATTTTAAAAAGTTAGACACAATGGAACAACATCAGAGACAAACACAGCAACAGTTAGACACAATGGAACAAAATCTTAAAAAGTTACACTCATTGGAACAAACACTTGAACAAACACGTGAAGATTTAACTACTGAGTTACATAACATTGACTCGAAACGTCAAAAAGTCTGTAATGACGTAAAAACGCAAATTTGTGAGCATTTTCAACCTATTTTTTCGCAGCATGAAAATACATTACAGAATCACGAAGCAGCCATAAAAGAACTGCAAACCATTGTTCATGAAAATCATGAGACCTTGTGGGCTAAAATTGACTCAGTTGCATCTACCGATTCGGTTACGCAACTTGCAAAAACTCAGGAAAACTTAAAGGACACAGTAGATTCGATTTCAACACAAATGGACACTCTGAAACTTGGTTCAGAAAAACACACTGAGGAAATGTGTTCACTATCGGAGAAAGTAGCTGAACTTTCGGATCAGGTCACTAACTTATCTACAAAGGTAGATGATGATCTGAATGACACAAGACCTGTAGCCTTCACTGACACAGAAGAGTATGAACAAGTTAGAAAATTCAAACAGAATCAAAATCAAATCAATACACAGTACAAAAGAGAAATCCGGGACGTACAAGATCAGCTGACACAGGTAATACAAGAATTACGTATTTCAGAGGATACTCGCGCCCCAATACGGGAAGAGGGACACAGAAATACGGAACAGCCACAAAATAATAACACAGGGCATTTCGGAAGTTATGAAAGAAATTGGCAATGTGCACCGAATTTTGAGATGGAACGGCCGACACGACCTAACAATGACCGATATGCAACTCGCCGACATGATGATTTTGACTATAAGCTGTTCATTACTACACGTAAATTCAAAACATTTAAGAATTCTGGCAACGACATTCATCCACAAACATGGCTCCATCAATTCTCGCATTGTTTTCCTCCCAACTGGTCGTTAGAACACAGATTAGAATTTATGTGTGGCTACTTGGAGAATGAACCAGCTGTAAGAATGCGATCGGTAATTCACGATTGCCACAGTGAAGGAGAGTTTTACCATGCCTTCCTCTCAGCATATTGGTCTCAAGCCAGACAAGACCGAGTAAAACATAGCATCATAATGATGAAACGTTTCGAACAATCTGAATTTTCCAGTCTTATGAAATATTTTGAAGACATGTTGCATAAGAATCAGTATCTTTCAAACCCATACAGCCCCTCAGAACTCATCCGCATTTGCTTAATCAAACTGCCTGAACATTTACGACATATTATTTTGGCAGGACGTTGCAAAGACGACATTGAAGCATTTCAGGGACTGTTACAAGAACTGGAAAGTGACACTGACAATCGCGGAATGCAGGAGCACAACAATTACAGATCACATCAGTCGCAATTCCGTGACGACAGAAGTAATAACTGGACGCGACAAGGCTATTCTCACAACACAAATCGTGACCAAAACAGACACCACCCTTATGACAACCGCTGGCAGAAAAATAGTTACAGAGAAAGATCGCATTTCCGTAGAAATGAATATGACAGAGATAACCATAGAAATAGACAATATGGTAACCAGAACTATTATTGTCAAGGGAGGCAGAATAATTTCAGACACAACAGTTCAGCACGCAGTTATGATTCTGGGAGAAATTCTCCACCACGTGGCCGACAAGAAAGAAACTGTGTAAACTACCGACAAAACGACAGACCTGAATTCCATCAGAACTGGCGAGCTTCAAACAGGGCAGGGCCTTCCCGTCAAAGTGAATTTGTAGAAGTTAGGTCTCCTAATTCCAATAACGACGCGCGCCAACAAAGGAACAGACAATGACTTGCACCACAGGCAGCCGCGTGCGCCGGCTGGCTCAGAGAAAAATAACATAGACGCTAACCTTAAGAAAAATTTTAGCATTCCTTACCGACGTATAAAACATGATAATTGCTTTTCAGTTGATAGTCTGCGTACTAGGAAGAGTAAAGGTTTACACCACATTTCACATGTAAAACCGTTTATTGAAAGATAATCTACTTTTTAACTTTGTCTTTGCCATAAAACTTTTCACTTCACATTTCTAGTATGCTTTGTCAGACTTAAGAAACTGTTAACATGCAACAATGTTTGAAGTTAAATATCCAGTCTAGAACCTAGGGAACATTTTTAAACAGTAATTACGAATGCATTGTTATTGTGAAGAGACGACCCAGTGTTATTGTGTGTGTACATTCTTGCTTGTTAGTTGCACGATTATGGAACGACTATAAGGCTTACATACTTAGAACATTTACCAGTACTGCTAATGAGATTTTAATGCAACATTTTGGTTTACTTGAAAATATATTCTGGATTTAAAGTACTTTCAGTGAGATACCAGATGGCACAGTGGTTAGTTTATGTGACAGCTACACGATTTTATCACGACGCTACTAATGAGTGACAATTTACAATGTTGCTTTTGCAGTGTTTCTGTTTTATATCGGCACAGTTTTCTGTTTTATTCTGGAAAGTAAAACAGGTTTTAGTAGTAACTTTTGTGGTATAGCTACAATGAGACTGCCTTTTCCGTAGCACAACAATATGTTACAGCACAGTATTTTCATCATCACAACAATAAGCGTAATAACTAAGACATTTATATGCAAAGCATTTCACTTTTGTGTATTATGAGGTAAGTACATTGACTTCTGCAGAACTTAGCTTTCGGAGGACGATAACTACGACACTTCCACACAGATTATGTTGCAACAAGACGCACATTTAGCGCTACAGGACACGTATTTCAGTGATTAATTTTGTACTTAAAACATTTATTTTTAAAGATTTTTGAATTACAAAAAAAGTTTTCTGTGATACATTTCATTCCATTGCTGTAATCTGTAACACCTGAGGGTATAATTACATTAATCCTCAGGGGGGTACACGCTTACTTTGTGTACCATGTGTGTGGCAACCACAAGGAACCCTAGCTAATATGGTATTTGCTTATACAACTTTACACATCGGTACCATATTTCTCTAACACACAAATTACACAGCTATCTGATCATTTAACAGAGAAAGAAACTTTTTTTTACTACATCAGTGACAGATGTTTAAGTAATTACACAGTTGGATAACTTCACACTTATGAAATTGTATTTTGTCAGTACTTTGTGAAATGTTCATATTTTTTCGGAACCATTGTGATACTATGAGAGCTTTGAATGTCGTATTTGTTATGGGATCATGATTTTTAAAGTACATTTGAGGTAGATGACACTATTGAAATGAGCAGAGAATTTTTTTTTTAGGTTTTGAAATTATTACAGAAAGCTATGACGTTTTTGAGATTTGACTGAGGTGTTATGATATTATTTCGACGACGATGTGTACTATGCTGTTGAGATATGTTTATGATCAATAAGATGATGCTACCGCATATGAGGAATAAGAAGTATGTTGGAAACCAAGAATCGTACTTTAAGAGTTATGAAATGTGCGTAAATGCATGACTGTATCACAATGCTGACGAATATTTTATTTGGACACTTATATTTATAGGATTTTCTTTCTACAGATTTGCAACGCTAATTCTTGACCTGTGAAATATTTTTATGTGAGACTGTCACTGTAGCGGAAACTGCTGTCGTAAATATTTCCGTAAGAAAGTTAAGTGACCACCTGCATGTAATGCGTCGCGGGCACCCACCTGGGCGATGGCCGCCCGAAAAAAAAAAGCCATTAGCCTTTCAGAGGCGCAGGTGGAGAAAAAAAAAGGAGAGACCATTAACCTCGCTATTGACATTCCTTTGTGGAAAGCATCGCAAATAAGACACGCTCATTACTTGGAAACATATGATTATATTGTGGAGCGCCTACTTTCTGCTACTTACTGAAATCCTTATAAACTGATGGGAAATATTCTTACATCTGCAAACCTGATAATGACAAGTGTCTTTCTGCGAGAGTTGAGAGCTACTGACTTATGAAATGTCACATGACTATTGAATGATATTTGTATGCTTTGGTTTGCGTAATTGCTTATTTCATTTGATACCTGTTTTCCAGCTGTGTTACAGCATTAGTTTTATAAAATAAACTTAGATGCATTTGCTAATGTGAACACTTTCTGTCAACAGATCTATTAAATGATAATTTTGTAATCCACATTCTTTAAAAAAAGGAGCACTTGGAAAGGAAAGAACAATAAGAAGGGACTAGTAACAGTAACTGGACACACAATTTTCTTTTCAAGTACATGGTAATATTTTTTTTACAATAAGTTGTTGTGGTGCACCACTTTAATTACTTAGACATTAAGATGTGATTATATATTTCCCTTATCTGCATTGTTATCTTTACTGTAATATTTTTTCTGCTTGAGCTATGTCATGTTTAGATATAAGCTGCTGTTTGCCAGGCATAGTGCTACTGAAGTTTAATTTGTGTTACTCTGCTAAGCCAGATTTATTTTTTTGTTTGCTGCGCATTGCCTCATATTAGTTGTAATGTTGAATTGCTTGGTAATTTAGATTTACTGTAGCTTGCTTTGCGATTTTCCATTTTTTTTTCATTGCTGTTTATATTAATTGTTTTATGTGCTGCTGCATTGCCTCGTCCCTTAGTTTAGCATCTGAGCTCAGTAGATTTAAGTTAGCTTAAGAGGGGGTAGCCTATAAGAGAATGAGTTGCGATGAATTTGAAGAAATGCACTGAGAGGCTATACGAGAAAAGTACGGGAAGGAGGTATAGATAGGACCTTTTGGGAATAATGATGAATGAAGGGAGATCTCCAAGAAGTAAAGAAAGTTTTGTTCACAAAACACTGCAGTAAAACAAACCCTGTCCTTTCCTTGTATTATTCCGCTATATGTTTGTGTACCCTTGGGTATTTATGTTTTTCCTGTATTTATATGTTTATCTGATAAGACTTATGTTGTAGAATTTTTCTAATACTAAGCTACATTCACTATGATGAGGAATACTGTTATCCTCAAACATAATTTGCATTTATAATATGTTATTTTCTTTGTAAAAATGTTTAGACATTATTTATTCTGTTTTGTTTTAATGCTCATGTTTGAGGTTGATGTTTCAAAAGTTATTCTGATCTTTTATATATTTACTTATGTCATAATTCCTGTAACATTGATGTATATGTCTATTTCTATTCTTTTGTAAAGCCTGTTTTAATACAAATGTTATCTGTATTGGTATGTTCTTTAATGATGTATTTTGTACCTTTGTTATTGTATTCTCATGTTATAAAATTGTAATTGACACTAGTTCATCAAATTAAGCAACTTGTAAGTTACATTTCACTGCACACATTTCTGTTGGTCATCGTTTATGGACAATATGTGAGAAGTAGGGACTGTTAGTGTTTGCACGTGTGTTAATAATTCAGCAAGGGACTGGATAACAGCATTGTTGGTTCTAAGGACAGTTCCGAAAACTTTGTAAGTGCACAAGTGGTGGTTATGGACTAGCTATATTATCCGCAAGACTCCTCAATGGTGATTGTGCACCTGCACAGTCACAACAGATGGCTGCTGGCTATCTCTACAAGGACTACAGTGGGTCTACATCTTTGATGATCCATCAATACCATTATTTCTACAAGGACTGCAGTGGGTCTGCACCTCTGGTGGCCCACCAATACCGTAATCTCTACCAGGACTACAGTGGGTCTGCTCTGTGATGACCGACCTACCTACCAATACTCTTCAAAATTACGACTGACTCTGCTGTGGGTTTGCTCTGTTGTGGCCCATTACCTGTATGCATGTCAAGAGTCAGCACTGTCTTTCCGTTGGAAGGACAACACTACTTCTTCAAGACTGCATGGAAATCCACTACTTCTGTGTGCATTTTCTTTTACCGCTCAGACTTTGAGAAAAACTCTGCATTTTTACTGTGATGAACAATCTGGACTGTCTTTATGGACTGTGAGAAATTTTTAGCTTTTGACCAACATTGTATCAATAAGTGTGTGCATTTGATTTCTTTGTTATTGTAATTATGAAAATTTTTTTTCAAATCTGTATTGGCCACTGCCCAATCCAATTTGTAAAAATTTTTTGTGGGGAGCATGGGGGCTATGTAAGTAGGCTGTTTAGGTTTTTTATTGGTAACGCCACCTCTGTATGAAAATCACTGGCTGTGCTGTGTGCAGTCTGTGGCTGCTTTGCATTGTTGTAATACTCGCCATTGTAGTGTTGGGCAGCGGCAGCTGGATGTGGACAGCGCGTAGCGTTGCGCAGTTGGAGGTGAGCCGCCAGCAGTGGTGGATGTGGGGAGAGAGATGGCGGAGTTTTGAAATTTGTCATGAACTGCTATATTTATATATGATGATATCAAGGTAAATACATTGTTTGTTCTCTATTAATATCTTTCATTTGCTAACTATCCCTATCAGTAGTTAGTGCCTTCCATAGTTTGAATCTTTTATTTAGCTGGCAGTAGTGGCGCTCGCTGTATTGCAGTAGCTTGAGCAGCGAAGATTTTTGTGAGGTAAGTGATTTGTGAAAGGTATAGTTTAATGTTAGTCAGGGCCATTCTTTTGTAGGGAATTTTGAAAGTCAGATAGCGTTGCGCTAACAAAATATTGTGCGTCAGTTTAAGCACAGTCATGTATAATTGTTCTAAGGAGACGTTTCATGATAACCAGAGCCGCCCTATTCACGGGATGTTCAAGGCGAGGGCAGTGGAGATGTGGGGGTTTCTGCCCGACATGTTTTTAAATCTTGTTCGAGATCACACGGATAACAGTACGTAATATGTGTACGTCATATGTCAACCTCGCCGACAAATTCAATTCAGTACTATTTTAACAATATTCTCGTAACAATATTCTCGTATCGATATTTTGCAGCTATATATACGCCTCACAATCAAAATTATTAAATCTAACTGACGGATAATTTTGAAATTAAGTTAATTATTTTCTGCTTGCAATTTAGTCACGCCAGTCATATTGATATGCGCATCCCCTGCAAATGTACTTCACTTTTAAAAGAAAAGTGTCAGCTTTAAAAATCCAAAGAAAATGACGCATAACAGCGATGTTAATAATTAAACAGCGTTACACAACTATTTTAATGGCACACTAATTCGTTTCGTTCATTTACACTGCATTTGTGAATCGCAACAAAAATATACAAAGCAAAGAGATTACTGGCACCAGCGACAGGTTAGAATGTGGGCACTCTGACATAGTGAACAAAGTATGTTGCCAGTGTCAAAAACAGTATTTCGTCAATGTTTCGCAATCGGGCATCAGGCGGCTGCAGTGGGTCGGAGCGAGTGACAAACTGTGCGCAAGGGAGTTTGAAAGCTGTACTTTCGGGAGGTCATAACTGCGTAGAGTACGTGCAATATTACTCTGCTGCTAGCTGCGCAGAAAGCGCGGCATGGGAGGGGACTACGGTAGTGGTGAGGGGGCGGGACTCATTTGCAAAGGGGACAGCACGATACAGGAGGTGTAGTTCTGTACCACAAGCCTCCACACTAAGTGCAAACGCCTATCTCGTAGACTTTTTAAGCTACGGCTAGCGACTTTGCAAAGGCCGTATTAACAGGTTATGCCTGCACGACAAATAATACAAGCCAACCATTTATTAATAAAAACACAGTGGACACAGGATTACGCTGAAACTGGATCAGAGAGAGACGCTTTTTTTTTGCCACTCTTGTGCACCTTCTTTTCTTTATCTTGTTGCCATGTTTAAACTAGCTTCTTTTCCCAAAACCCAGCGGTGTTTACACAATTTCACCTCACTAATGCAGCTTGAACTGCAAAAAAAATCTTGAAGGAATCTCTTAAACAATTGAGGGCAAGTGAAGATCAGTAATGACATGCTCATGCTTCGCATAAAACTAAAAGTGTGATTCCTTCATTTATGGTGTCAAAAAATCCATATAATATACATTTCACCAACTATCGACGGACCTTCGAAGAATTAAATTATTTCAATGAAAACAGTCACTCTTATTCGCAGTAGATAAAGTTTTGCATAACAGTTATACGGCAAAATACTCCCCGCTTTGTCTCCTATCATTTGCCAAAATTCCTTTCAGTATCTTGAACCGTATATGAGTTCTGAAGGACGATATGAATGAATATTTCACTACTTCTCTCGTTTGCGCAGACGATCGGAAGGGAGTACACTACATACAATCCATTTTCTCGAGACTGGCGATGGATATAGATATAATGGTTCAAATGGCTCTGAGTACTATGGGACTTAACTTCTGAGGTCATCAGTCCCCTACAACTTAGAACTACTTAAACCTAACTAACCGAAGGACATCACACACATCCATGCCCGAGGCAGGATTCGAACCTGCGATCGTAGCGGTCGCGCGGTTCCAGACTGTAGCGCCTAGAATCGCTCGGCCACTCCGGCCGGCATAGATCTAATCTTACGTTCAAAGTAAAGTTTAGTATGTTGGCTGCATTCCCTACGCAACAATACGCCGACTAACATGCACCAAACACAAACTCATAGTGACCCCTGTTTTTCATTGTAAAGTATTCTAATTTAGCACAATACATTACTAAATACAGAAATATCACGATAACTATCACCGTTAACGAAGTGATAGGCAGTTCATCATGAAGTTGAAAAATGAGGCTATGAGATTTGTGAGAATCATTTATTTTGCCGAATAATTTATTTAAAATCGTTTGAGGAAGTCGTCTGTGCAACCGGCGTACACAAGCCTCTGTTAACACAGTGTAGCCGAGAGACAGCCTAGTAGCCGATAGGCAAGCTGCCGCCCCTTTGTATCAGAGTGGCGGATTCGCCCAGTGCTGAGAACGAGAATGCGTTTCTGCGCACCGGTCAACTAAACCTGCGCGAAATCTACTATCAGAATTATGGCCCCAATTTCGGGAGGGCTCGATTGCTGGGGCTGATGCCTTACAAGTGTCCCTCTTTCTCCTTAAATTATGAGACCGAGTTGGTGACTTTTTTTGTTGGATTAGGTGGCTGCTGAAGCTGTACCGCACAGACGCCTCTCGCTGTGTCAGCTCTCTGAATTCTGCGCAAAGATATGCTAAGGCAAAACTGTGATATGGGCTACATGGTACTGCTGTGACAGACAAATATTTTTAGATGCATTTAATGACAAATAGCCTATCAGAGGTCCAGTGCATTGGAACCAGTTAGTTACAGTTGAAGAAAGTACTCTAAGCTCCTACAAGGAACATAAATTTAACAGACGTAATCCTGTTGAAATATCACTACTTGGGTTGATTTTTACACAGAAGTGACAGTTAACTAACTCGAAAAGTGTTGCTCTGGAAAACGACATTCCAAATCATTTCGTTTATAGTAGTTAAGTTGGGTGAAACAGCGTTCAACGATGAAGAGAGAAGTGGATGATAGCCGACAGTAGTTACCGAAAAAAACGTAGCTGCAGTAGTCAGAACAGGGAGGGCACTTACCTGAATGACATAACTGAAGGCACGAATGCTGTCAAATTGTGCCACGAAATTTACAGTCTTGACCACTGCGTTCAGAATGAATCTTCACTTTGCAGTGGAGTGTCCTCTGGTATTAAACCTCGTGGCAGATTAAAACTTCGTGCCGGACCGCACTTCGAACCCAGGACCATTATCTTTCGCAGGCAAGTGCTCTACCATTTTTTTTTAATCTTTTTTTTTTTTTTTTTTATTAGTGCCACAGTCAGTTCAGGTTGGAGGAGACAAGGTGGGCACTGGTCGAATTCCGAGGCTTGGCCACGATGCCTCCCCCCTCCAATCGCTGTGCTGTACCCTCACATTGCTCTTTTTTTATTTTACTTATTTATTTCTTGTCCACCCCCGGTAGCTGAGGGGTCAGCGCGACAGAAAGTCAATCCTAAGGGCCCGGGTTCGATTCCCGGCTGGGTCGGAGATTTTCTCCGCTCAGGGACGGAGTGTTGTGTTGTCCTAATCATCATTATTTCATCCCCATCGACGCGCAAGTCGCCGAAGTGGCGTCAAATCAAAAGACTTGCAAACGGGGAACGGTCTACCCGACGGGAGGCCCTAGTCACACGACATTTACATTTATTTCTTAATTTTTTGCACATATATACAGTGGATAAAAATATAAACTAGTTCACCCATCCGTCGGCCGCTGTGGCCGAGCGGTTCTAGGCGCTTCAGTCCGGAACCGCGCTGCTACTACGGTTGCAGGTTCGAATCCTGCATGGATGTGTGTGATGTCCTTAGGTTAGTTGGGTTCAAGTAGTTGTAAGGCTAGGGGACTGATGACCTCAGATGTTACATCCCATAGGGCTTAGAGCCATTTGAACCATTTTTTAGTTCACCCATCCGGAATCCGGAAACTCCGCAAGGTGACGACAGGCGGGCCGAGTCCAAGGTGTAGGCGCGTCATGTTTCGTTCCGAATCGGGCGGACGTCTTCCACGCCGGGAACACGCCAGCTTAATGGGGGCGTGGTAAAAACACTGTTAAGATAACTGGTAAAGTACGCGCGATAACGGGAAGGCCCGCATATGCAGTCTGTAAACAATCGAGGCGCGGCTGACGATCAAGTCCGCCGGTCCTATGGTATGGCGCCGCTGATTGGTTGGATACTTCCTCCCACAAGTCGATCAGATATGTGTCGGAAAAACGTTGATGAATGTACCGCCAAATAGCAGTCCACCGCAACAACGGAAACTTGCATTCTACAACGTTACGTGCGACAATATGCAGGAAGACATAGAACTCCTTTGACCGCGGCCGGCGCGTTCGTGAGAGTTCGGCGCGAGCGGTAACTGAGTTCCACATGAACGCCGCGATGTATGTAAACGCGGGACCGGGACCGTCGGGGAGAGGGACATTGTCAGGACAGCAAGTAAATGGTACGTATGGAGGCCTCGACACCGCGCCTTTGTTTAAACATCGTGACCATGTGAAGTGCAGCCGCCCATCCTTCTGCACGTCGGTGGCGAGTGTGTCACAGCGTACTTTGAAGATGTGCCCAGCCCTCAGAAAATATCCGAAAGCCGCTTGAATAAAACGTCCTTTTGTAATCGGCATCGGTAGAACACCAGCAATGTGAACGACTGAGGATGCCACATGGGCATTCAGGTAGGCCGCACGATGTAAAGGATTGAGACGGCGTTGCGAGTTTTAAGTGATCATCATACGGGTAATTCCCAAAACCTGACGAAAGTTTAACACCACTGTACAGCGCGTTGATGATGTAAAGTGATCCCAAGACAGCGAAGACACTGGAGACAGGGCTGGGGCGCTATGTCTTCTGGGGGTAGCCCGCGACCAATAGACAGCGCCGTCGATTTGCGGACATCCATCGTACTTCCAGCCTTCTTCCCACGAGCCGTGATGGTATCGAGAATCTGTGCGACTTTCTCCCGAGAACTAACCAGCACCAGGTCATCTACGTATGCGTGACATCGGAAGGTGTAACCGTGTAAGGAAAGTCCAGACAACTGCGCTTTCAGCAGGCCTATGAGCAGCTCTGACGAGACTGCATAAAGGTACTGTACATGGTCAGGGGGCAGTCTTGGCGGACCGACCGTTGGATCGGTATCGCACCTGCCACACTCCCATTGACCTAGACCAACGAACGCGCCCCGCTAAGGAGCCGGTGAACGACGCTCATGAACAGGCAATGAAGCCCATCCGTTCTAAGACCGAATGTAGAAATACATGGAGCACCATGTCAAACGTGCTGTCAAAACCTACGGCTACGATCGCTGCACGAAGTCTGCACGCCTCTGCCAGTGCAGTCACCTCACGACAGACTCCAGCGGTTATCTGGACTTTAACTGTGCCACCTGACGCAGTTTGCTCAGTGGAGAAGACACGTGAGGTCGGCAGCGGGTCGCCAGTAACCGCGCAAAATATTGTAATCAGTATTTAATAAGCTTCCTGGAAGATTAAAACTGTGTGCTGGACCGAGACTCGAACTCGGTACGTTTGCCTTTCGCGGGCAAGTGCTCTACCAACTGAGCTACCGAAGCACGACTCACGCCCTGTCCTCACAGCTTTACTTCTGCCAGTACCTCGTCTCCTACCTTATCGAGTGGCTGTGAAAGCGGATGTAATTAATTTCTAGTCAGAGCAGCGCATTGCAGTACAGAATTTCTTTCCTTTTTCAGAAAACATGTAGTTCCTTTTTCCTTATTTACGTGAAAGTGACAAACTTAATGGCATTTGGCTGGGACTAATTTGTATCCTATCTTGGGGTAATGGTGGTACAATATTTTTATACAATTAGTGTGAAGATTGTGGTAATTAGATGCTTTCTATTAAAACATATATGAACATTCTTTCCTGTAATTTATTTGTGGAGGTAGGAAGTAGTTTCCTCAGCGTATGATGAAGATGCAATTATGTTTAAACTCTAATGTGTTTTATGAAGTTGGATGAGAGCAGATCGCTTCTTTTTTATGTCACCACATGTTCAAGGCAATCGTAAAATGCGTTTTAGACAGGTACGTGCCGAGTAAAACTGTGAGGGACGGGAAAAACCCACCGTGGTACAACAACAAAGTTAGGAAACTACTGCGAAAGCAAAGAGAGCTCCACTCCAAGTTTAAACGCAGCCAAAACCTCTCATACAAACAGAAGCTAAACGATGTCAAAGTTAGCGTAAGGAGGGCTATGCGTGAAACGTTCAGTGAATTCAAAAGTAAAATTCTATGTACCGACTTGACAGAAAATCCTAGGAAGTTCTGGTCTTACGTTAAATCAGTAAGTGGCTCGAAACAGCATATCCAGACACTACGGGATGATGATGGCTTTTGCTCGAGTATCATGTCGTGTTTGGAAACCCAGAATCTACTATGTAGGGATCAACATGGATTCCGGAAACAGCGATCGTGTGAGACCCAACTCGCTTTATTTGTTCATGAGACCCAGAAAATATTAGACACAGGCTCCCAGGTAGATGCTAATTTTCTTGACTTCCGGAAGGCGTTCGATACAGTTCCGCACTGTCGCCTGATAAACAAAGTAAGAGCCTACGGAATATCAGACCAGCTGTGTGGCTGGATTGAAGAGTTTTTAGCAAACAGAACATAGCATGTTGTTATCAATGGAGAGACGTCTACAGACGTTAAAGTAACCTCTGGCGTGCCACAGGGGAGTGTTATGGGACCATTGCTTTTCACAATATATATAAATGACCTAGTAGATAGTGTCGGAAGTTCCATGCGGCTTTTCGCGGATGATGCTGTAGTATACAGAGAAGTTGCAGCATTAGAAAATTGTAGCGAAATGCAGGAAGATCTGCAGCGGATAGGCACTTGGTGCAGGGAGTGGCAACTGACCCTTAACATAGACAAATGTAATGTATTGCGAATACATAGAAAGAAGGATCCTTTATTGTATGATTATATGATAGCGGAACAAACACTGGTAGCAGTTACTTCTGTAAAATATCTGGGAGTATGCGTGCGGAACGATTTGAAGTGGAATGATCATATAAAATTAATTGTTGGTAAGGCGGGTACCAGGTTGAGATTCATTGGGAGAGTGCTTAGAAAATGTAGTCCATCAACAAAGGAGGTGGCTTACAAAACACTGGTTCGACCTATACTTGAGTATTGCTCATCAGTGTGGGATCCGTACCAGATCGGTCTGACGGAGGAGATAGAGAAGATCCAAAGAAGAGCGGCGCGTTTCGTCACAGGGTTATTTGGTAACCGTGATAGTGTTACGGAGATGTTTAATAAACTCAAGTGGCAGACTCTGCAAGAGAGGCGCTCTGCATCGCGGTGTAGCTTGCTCGCCAGGTTTCGAGAGCGTGCGTTTCTGGATGAGGTATCGAATATATTGCTTCCCCCTACTTATACCTCCCGAGGAGATCACGAATGTAAAATTAGAGAGATTAGAGCGCGCACGGAGGCTTTCAGACAGTCGTTCTTCCCGCGAACCATACGCGACTGGAACAGGAAAGGGAGGTAATGACAGTGGCACGTGAAATGCCCTCCGCCACACACCGTTGGGTGGCTTGCGGAGTATAAATGTAGATGTAGATGTAGATACTACGGGACAGAAAGATATTTCTCATTAAACAACGCATCAGAGTAAGTTTTTATGTTGAATGCATCACGACAACTCAGCTGATAATTTCAGCTTTGAATTTACAATTTCTTGCTGCAGCTCATTTTATTTTGGTTACAGTTCCATTGAGCGCTGGTATCTTCGGCGAACGAACTGTTCATTCCAATACTTCGTTTATTTAGAACGGTACTTCATTCACTTCACGAACGAAATCTGATTTCATGCGGTTATCACTGTACAGTTACTACTGACACAGAAACATTACAACTACACGCCAGACTCAATCGTAAACAGTAATGACACAGCATACGAAAACTAAGCACAAGGTGACGCTTCTTATTTTACTCAATGCATACTGTCTTAATTTACATGAAGTGGTTACAAACCAGCACAAGTGAATGCAACAAATAAGAAGCGGCGTAAGGCGACCTTAATGCAGACTTGCGACATGCACCAGAAAACAGGCATAGAGCATCGCCTCTTTGTCGGTTAATCGCCGTAACTCAATAATAAGGGGTATTATGTCAACGACACAACGAGCGCAGTGTACAGAGGCGGACGGCTTTTAAACAGAGGAAGAGCGGGTCACAGGCGATGACTCCACGGCTGGCAGCTGTCATAGACGATTGCCAGCCATTGCATAATCGTTGCGGGGCACAGACAGCGTACGACTACAGCACTACCGTAGACGTCCGTGAACGGTGCGAAAATTGCGCAGTCGTCACACGTCGCCGGCCGGGGGCTGCAAATTAACCACACAACCGCACATCACGGAGTGACCGGACTGTTCCGAGCTGAGAAAGCCACTTTCGCACTCCCTCCCACCTCTTTCCCCTTCCCCGCCGTCTTACCCTATCGCGCTACTGGCGTCTCTTAGCGCTCCGACAAAGAAAGGGAAAGGCTACACACAAAGGCCATTGTTTTGTGCCGTGTTTACAACGCACACTTCCTACCAAAGCCGTAACAAAAGAGATTCTCAACACTGCGTACGGGACGGAAGTTTCGATCTGTACTGCCCTGTTGCTACACCTTCCTCATTGCACGAAGATTCAGGTTTAAATCTCTTCGGTTACGAGTCATTTTGGATAGAATCTTGGTAAGTGAATTTTACACACTCAAAAATGCCAGTTAGTGTTAGGTGTGCAATCTAAAAGAATTTCGCTGAAATAAAATGTTTTGAACTAAAACCGATAGTCCCACAAGGGTTATAAAAATAATGAAATAGAAGAGTAACCACAGCATCCTGGTTTCGCCAAGGAAGCGCATAAAGTTAGCATAAAATATGAAAGTAGTTCGAATTCTTGATATCGAAGTGACCCCTAACTAAAATAAACTTTTCACTAAACGCTGTGTCGACATAGAGCTATGGCGAACTGAATTTGCCATTTTTATACAGTCATCCGATGTGACCTAACTGATGAACGGAGAAAAAACAAAAATGCAGCAAATGAGGCAGTCGACTAAAAAGAGATTGACAGGAAGTGTAATATGGCCGAGTAGGCAGGGCTATACGAGAAATGAAAGACAGTAGAAGCATGCTTCACTATGGCAAAGGCAAATGCCACCTATAGGAAAATTACACATTTAGATAACATGTATGAATATGAAGGCCTCGGATGGCTAGCCCGTACTAAGCAAAAAGAAGCAGCCTAAAAGGTGGAAGGAGTATATAAGATGTTTATGCAAGGGAAACAATATTGAAGACAATATCATAGAAAGATAAGCTGACGAACATTATGGGACATATGAAACTACGAGAAAAATTTGACACAGCATTGAAAAACCGTGGGAGAAACAGCCAAGACAAAACTACTGCGCCTCGTATGCAAGATATATGATCAGGCGAAATACCCTCAAGCCTGAAGAATGTAATAATTCCCACTACAAAGAATGCAGGTATTGACAGGTGTCAATATTACCGAACCTTCATTTAGTAACTCGTGGTTGCGAAAGTCAGACACGAATTATTTGCAGAAGAGTCGAAAAACCATACAAAGCTGATATTGGGGAAGATCAGTTTGGATCCCGGAAGGAATTAGGAAGTAACATCCCCTCGCCAACCAACGAGGTCGATAGAGACTGAGTACATGCGCGGATCGTTGCAAGAATGGGGAAGGGGACTGGTCGTACCCGTTCAGAGGAACCATCCCGAAATTTGTCTGGAGCGATTTAGGAAAACCACGGAAAACCTAAATCGGATGGTAGGAGGCGTATTAAACCGTCGTCTTCTAGAATGTGAATTTTTTGGAAATGTGTGGTTTTCCAACTATCGATGTAGTTATTTGTTTATTTTTGTAATTTCTTGCGTGTTCGAGTGCTCACTAGGCACAACCTTTTTTATTTTTAATAACAATGTAGCGTACAGTACCACCGTTGTTACAGACGCTTGTATCGACCGTCGTATCGTACAGGCTTTGCTTTGTTTTGCTTAGTGTAGCTCAGTGTCAGACTGTCAGTGAGAGAGCACCTCGAGGTCCTGCTACTAATAACCCGAGTACACCATTCGTTTGGGCACGGGAAATGACCTGAGGGAGTCACTGCTACAACCTTGCGATTCTGGCTAAAAATTGGGGTGAGATGCGAATATAAGAACTCAACAAGAGAGTTCCCTTAGTCTCTCTTGCCTCAATTCTCCACAATCCTACCTACACGTGGTGCCCCTGTTAAGCTGAGCAACCCAGTGGAAGGTTGGGTAACCAATCCCAGCGGTAAACTGGGTCAGCGAGCCGACAGGCTGTGGAGGACAGTGGAAGGCAACAGGAAACCACCACTGCAATTACTTCCCTAGGCGTTCTTGGGATGAACCTCTTTGTACAATATTCTGGAGGTGATGCTTCCCCTCAATCGGATCTCCAGGAGGGGAATACGAGGACTCCAGAGCTTAGGGCAAATGGTAAAGGAAGGAAAGAAGGAGAAGAAGAAAGACTTATTGAGGATTAGGACTTGGAATGTTTTAACCCTTCTCAATGAAGGGAAACTAGAAAACGCCAAACATGAAATGACAAGAAACAAATTGGATGTATTCGGAAAGTGTGAGGTGAGATGGGGTGGTTGTGGAGAACTAGATAGTGCCCACTTCTGATTGTACTATTCAGGTGAAGATGAAAATGGAATGCATGGGGTTAGAATTTTGATAGGTAAAAGACCGAAGGACAAGGTTATCAAGGTTGAATATGTTAGTGGAAGAATAATGATGACGATGAGAGTTAAATGGAAAAATAAAGACTTAGTTATCATCCAGGTCTACATGCCAACAAGTAATCATTCAGATGAAGAGGTAGAAAAATGTTATGAGAAGATAGAAAACTTAGCAGAGAGAGAGAGAAAAGAAATGAATGTATTGTTATAATGGGTGATTGGAATGCAGTAGTTGGTGAAGGACCAGAAGGAAAAGCTCTGAAAATTTGGACTGGTCGTTGAGTATTTTTACGAGCTTCAAATATGAGCGACTTCAGCAGTGGATAGGAACTGTGACTGCTGTGTACAAATGCGAGCTGAGTTGGTGACCCTTCGCTCACAGCTCCAAGGAGTGCTGGCTACCGTCACACAGCTTGAGGCTTTTGCCAAGGGGCGTCACTGTGGGGAGGTCGGACGCAGGATGCGAGTGACGTCGAGCCTGTCCCATGTGTCCTCCGATCGGTCCACTGCTGTGGCCGCCCCGGGTACTGCATGTACCGAGGTTGACCCCTCACCCGTGCTCGAGCGGGGGATCATTCCAAACTCTGGCATGCAGCGAAAGACCTTCTGAAGGGCCGATCGTACGGCCTCCCCGGTTCGTTTGACGAACATGTTTCGCGCGATATCTGTGGCTGACAAAGTCTCTAAGCCGGATGCAGCCGTCCACCCTGTTCCAGAGGAAGCTTCTCGGCCTGCAAGGTCTGGGCATTCACAGAGGATGGGTTTGCTGGCAGTTGGGAGCTCCAACGTTAGGCGCGCAATGGGGGCCCCTAAGGAACATGACTACCAAGGAGGGGAAGGAAGCCAGTGTGCACTCTGTGTGCACACCGGGGGGGAGTCATTCCAGATGTGGGAAGGGTGCTTCTGGATGTTGTGAAAAGTACAGGGTGCAGCCAAATGAAGGCTGTGGCTCATGTCGGTACCAATGACGTGTGTCGCTTTGGACCCGAGGAGATTCTCTCTGGTTTCGAGCAGCTAGCAGAAATGGTAAGACTGCCAGTCTTGCTTGTGAGATTAAGGCGAAGCTCACTATCTCCAGCATCGCTGATAGAACGGACTGTGGTCCTTTGGTGCAGAGCCGAGTGGAGGGTCTGGCGGTTCTGTGACCGTATAGGCTGCAGATTCCTTGAGTTGCGCCATCGGGTAGTGGGTTTCTGGGTTCCGTTTAAGACGTTAGGAATCCACTACACACAGGAAGCAACCACACGGGTAGCGGGGGCTGTGTGGAAGGGACTGGGCGGGTTTTTACGTTAGAGGGTCCCAAGAAACCACAGAAAGGGCGTCTGTCTAATAGGGGGAGGTAAAGCACAGTAAGGTAGTTGTAGAAACGATCGGTATTGTATTTGTAAATTGTCGTTGCTGTGTTGAAAGAACCAGAGCTCCAAACCCTAATAGAAAGGACTGATGCTCAAATAGTTACAGGTGCGAAAAGCTGGCTAAAGCCGGAAATAAGTTCAGCCGAAAGTTTTTCAAAGGACCTAACAGTGTTTAGAAAGTATAGACTAATATCGTTGGTGGTGGGGTATTTATTTCTGTCAGAAGTGGTTTACCTTGTAGTGAAATAGTAGTAGATAGTTCCTGCGAAATAGTATGGGTAGAGGTTATACTTGACAATCGGACTCAACTATTAACTGGATCGTTTTACCGACCCCCTACTCACAAGATATAGTTGGTGAACAGTTAAAGAAAACTTTAGTCTCGTTCCAAATAGGTTCCCCATTCATACAATTAAAGTAGGTGGTGACTTCAATCTACCCTCGATATGCTGGAAAAATTATACGTTCAAAGGCCGGCTGCAGGCATAAAACGTTATCCGAAATTGTACTTAATGCTTTCTCAGAAAATTATCTTGACCAATTAGTTAATGAGCCCACTCAAAGCATAAATGGTTGCGAAAGCATACTTGACCTCTCAGCAACAAATAATCCTGGACAAATAGTGAGTGTTGTGATGAATACAGGGATTGGCGACCACAAAGCAGTTGCTGCTAGGCTGAATACCGTAACACCCACAACCATAAAAAAGAAACGCGAAGTACATCTACTTAAAAGAGTTGATAAAAAGCTCTTAATGCCTTTTTAAGGGGCAGTCTCCACTCCTACCATTCTGATCATGTAAGCGTAGAAAAGATGAGGAATAATTTCAGAGAGATAGTATCGATGGTAATTGAGAGATATATACCACATAAATTAGTAAGTGTTGGTACAGATCCCCCACGGTACATAAAACGGGTCAGATCGCTGTTGCAGAAGCAACCAAAAAGCACGCCAAATTTAAAGGAACGCAAAATCCCTAATATTTGCAAAGTTTTGCACATGTTCGAAATATAGCGCGTACTTCAATGCGAGATGCTTTTAATAATTTAAACAATGCAATGCTGTCTCGGAATCTGGCAGAAAACCCAAAGAGATTCTGGTCATACATAAAGCACACCAGTGGCAAGACGCAATCAATACCTTCACTGCGCGATAACAATGGTGAAGTCACTGATGACAGCGAAACTAAAGCAGAGTTATTAAACACGGTTTTACGAAACTCCTTCACCAAAGAAGACGAAGTAAATATTCCTGAATTCCAATCAAGAACAACTGCCAAGATCAGAAACATAGAAGTAGATATCCTCGGTGTAGCAAAGCAGCTTAAATCACTTAATAAAAGCATGGTGAAAGGTGGCTACACTGTGCCACTGCGCCAGAGAGTGCGCCAAAGAGTACTATTAAGCCGCCTCCACAGTGGTTGTCGAGAGCTCGGAGAAGTCAGTGTGTGTTGAGAACTCAGAGTCAGTGCCTGTTGAGAGCTCGTTGAAGACAGTGTGTGTTAAGAGCTCGTGGTTGTCGTGAAGTTGGAGTAAGATGTTGTAGTAAAGAGTGTTGTTCCATGTTTTATGCAGTTATTTGATGGGAGAGATAGCAGATGTTATTGTGTGCATTTCGTCAATATATATGAAGGTAAAACTTACAATGTTCTTTTATTATTTGTGTATCTGAAATAATGTGTCACTACAGGTTCAGTCAACAAAGCATCTGGCTTGTGTTCTTGGATTAGAGTGTAATTGTGATTTTCTTGCGTAATTATAGTTTTTCTAATTTTCTTTTGTCACGTCAGTATAATTGGTATTAAAAAATTCTTGTCTGTTGGAGAAGAACCGTGCCAGATGTGGACGTTGAGTCACACTCCCACATACTGAACAGTTACTCTTGTGCTTGTTGGCTTCGTAGATTTTTATAGTTGCTGGGGTCTTAATTAATTAACTGTGTTTACGAAAATTTTCTTACATTGTTCTTTGCAGTCAGATTGCGTAATAATACTAGTCAGGGCCAACCGTTTACGAGACTTACGTAATCGGACATACTAAAAAACTAAAAAAAAAAAATATTTTCAATCATTAAATTTAATTAAGCCCCCATGCACGTGGCGACCGCTGCTTCGGATCGTCCCTTGGATTCTTCTGATTGTGAAAATTGTAGACTGTAGTATTGTTGTAGTAATTTGAGTTTAGTAATTGTAGTCTATTTTGCATGTGTAAATTTGGTAATTGGCATTCTTCTAATGGTATTTTTCAAAATTTAATTTTTATTGCCTTGTATACGCGTTTGACAAATTAGTGCAATTATTTCAATTGTTCGATGGATCGTGTCTGAGGGAGACATTTCATGTGAATAGTATTGTTGGAGATAAAGAGTCATTGTGTGTAATTTCGTACAGTGACGAATCTTTCGTATATTTTGTAAATGATTACGCGATCAATGAAAAAGGCGAAAATGATGAATAGTGAGAATAACGAAATTGTTAACATGGCGAACTCGCCAACAGAGGAAAACAGTATGATGGATAATGAAGTGGAAAACAATGTAATAAGTCGGGAAAATAGTCCGGAACCATTTCAAAATTTTTCTCAATCAGAAAATTCACAGAATCCGAGATTAACGATAGAAGATTCTGAAATAGTATCGAACACAGATAGCTTTACAGCTATGACGGAGGAAACTGGTTTTGAGGGAAATGTTAGGGGCGAAAATAATTTTGAAACAGTTACCATGGGGCAGTTGATGAGTGCTATATTAAAAATGGAAACACGGTTTGGATCTGAATTAAAAACAGTGGGATCAAGAATAGGAACAATGGAAACAGAGATGGGAACTTTACGGGCTGAATTAAAAACTGATATAGGAACAATTAAAACTGAGATGGAAGCAATGACAACACGGTTATGCTCACGAATAAGGACATGTTTCAAAAATACGAATGATGAATCAAAGAAAGAAATTAGAGAAGTACAACCGATTTTGAATGCTCACAATAATAATTTAATTTCGACAGAAATCAGACAAGAGGAACAGGGCAGGGAACAGGAAGAAAGAGATCGCGTGATAGTACAGAATTTTTCAGAGTTAAATTTACAACGTGCAAAGGATAAGGAAGAAATAATTGAAGGAACCGAGGAATCCGTACCAAATGACAGAATAAATAACTTAACGCAACAGTGTGAACACTTAACTACTAAAAGTGACAATACTGAAACCCGAGTCGAGACATTTACAGAAGACGTAAATAAAGTGAAAGAACAATTAAGTGACTCATCGGAAAGAGTCGAGGAGATCTCAGATAAATTGACAAGTGTTAGTTTAGCAGAAGGGTGTGAAGAAAATAATTTGTTTCATTTACGAGATGCAACAAGAGAGCGCCAGGCGCGCGAACTTTACAATAATCGACATTCGGACCGGGACAGACGCGGTAGGTCTTTGTCGCCACGAGGCGAAAACTTTGATTATAAACACTTTTTGACTGTCCGGAAATTTAAGATCTTCCACAATTCTAAGAATGACATACATCCATGTGCATGGTTAGATCAATTTACGTACGCACTACCGCCAAATTTACCACTAAGTCACAAACCGGAAATTATGTGCGGCTATTAATGTCCTCAGGGGATTCACTACTCTAAGTGAATATGTGCGGTAGCGAGCATAGGGCCCCGAGCTGTAGTGGTGCTATTTCTCTTTTAGTTTTCTGTACCGCTGCCTACTCTTTTACTATTCTTTGCATCTGTCAAACCAACTCTTCGACTATCAATCTATCTAGTGAGTAAGTGAACAATAACCGGATATGACTGTTTTGCCCAAAAGTGACTTTGGAAATTACCGATTGGACTTACTGTACCTATTGCAGCATTCATTGTAGTTTAAACGAAATGTTACCTGTTTATCTTCGTGACAACATTACTTCGTATGTTGACGACATTCTTATTGTTAAACGTTCTTGGAGTGAGCACAACAAAATTTTGGACTCATTGTTACGTATCTTTGCAAGAGTTGGCATTACAGTGAACTTGGAAAAATCTGAATTTGGTCGTTCTCAGGTGAAATTTGTCGGTCACATTATTTCGACTGAAGGTATTCTTCCTGATCCAGAGAAACTAGATGCTATTTAGTTCGCAATGACATTCTTTTTAAACGGAAATCGGTCGACAACTCTGTTTGGTTAGTTTGTATTCCTGATGAGTGGGTCAATAAATTGATTTGGTATACGCATTTCAGTTATGCACACTTTGGTCCCAGAAAATGCTTTCACAAATTACGAGAAAATTGTTACTTCAGTAATATGGAAAAACGTATCCGATCTGTTCTTGCCAAATGCAAATTATGTCAAATGGCTAAGCCTCCAACGATTTCTCACAGAGCACCGTTGTTTCCCATCATTCCAGCGAAATTAAAGGAGATGGCTGCAGTCGATTTGTTTGGTCCAGTGGTTCGTTCTACTAATGGTTTTGCGTACATTTTCGTAGCAGTGGAACTGACGTCAAAATATGTGTGTTTTACACCTTTACGCAAAGCAACAGCTCGTTCAGTATCTAATGCTTTCATCAAACATTTTCTTAAAGAAGTTGGTCATGTTGATAAGGTTATATCAGATAATGGATCACAGTTTCGTTCTAAAATTTGGCTTCGTACTCTACACCGTCGTAAAATTAAACCAATCTTCATTTCACTTTTTCACCCTCAATCTAACGCTTCAGAGAGAGGGATGAAGGAAATCAATAAACTGTGTCGTCTTTATTGTCATCAGAATCACAGAACTTGGGATCAGTATCTTCATATTTTTCAAAATATTCTGAATGAACTCCCTAATGATTCAACTTCTTTACCGCCTCTATTGATATTAAAAAATAAAGCACCGACAAATCGCATATCTGAAATCATTCCTTTTCCGCCTTCACGGAAACTGCGGCATTCTGAAGTTGTCAACCTGGCTCTACGAAATATTGCATCTGCGGCTGCTAGAAGAGAGAAATCAGCCAAACGTCCTGGTCGTTCAAAAATCTTGTCAGTTGGTCAGAAGGTATTAATTAAGTCCCATCGTTTGTCTCACAAAGGAAAAGGCTTGTGTCGCAAATTTTTTCTGCTTTATAACGGCCCATATAGAATTCGCAAAATTATACATGATAACACTGTTGAAGTAGAAACTCTTAAATCTCGACGCTCTAAAGGAATACATCATATATCAAACGTAAAAATTTTTGTGGAATGACATACTTGTGAAAAACTAACAGCTAGATGTAAACACGCAGAGAGTACAAGGATACCGCGCTGTTTTGGCGGCGGCACATACTCAAAGCAACAGTCAAGTCTGCGCGCCGCACAAGGCAGTCGTTGACCGCGAACAATAGCTTCCTACGTCACGCGCCCACAGCTGATCGAGCGCTCAGTGCGAATGCACTGACAGCCGTAAACAAATACACAGTCTAATTTCTCCGACTAAATTCAGTATAAAGCTATAAGGACTTGTTGAATTGTGTTATTAACATTCAGTATTTTGCAGGATACGGTTGTATAAAGTATTTAAGAACTTCAGGTAAATTCTGTGCGTGTCCGACGTTAAGACGACCTACTATCGAGAAAATTTCAGGAAGAATGTAATTTCGAAGAAGAAAGTAATAAACTAAAAAAGGTAACTATTAATTGAGTTCATTTTTCAGGTAACATATTTCCACTTAGGTACGTACTTTAGACGTAATTTGCTGCTCGCGATTACGTGATTCATACTTTGTGCTAATTTCATGTTCTATGGATTTACTTGTGAAGCGACGTGCTTGTATACATTTACTGATTTTGACAATTATTGATTAATGAACTGGGTTGTGACTTGTATATATTATGCATCGCTTGGCTGCACTGCTTTTTCACTGATGTCATATTTTTTTTTAATTATGTGCCTGCTGTGCTTATTTATTTAAATTATAATTGTAACCTGATTTATTGTGCTGATGAGTTTAGTTATGTAAGTTATACTTTGTGATTTATCTGCTTGCGCCTTCATGTTTACTTATTAAGATGACATATGAACATTTATTTGCTTATGCTGATGTAAGTTATACTTTGTGATTTATCTGCTTGTGCCTTCATGTTTACTTATTAAGATGACATATGAATATTTATTTGCTTATGCTGATATGATGCTAATGACCTGTTTATTACGTAAGATATATGTTTGCTGCTTTTTGTATGGATTGCATATTTACACATTTCTGTTTTGTTGCCATAACTACTCTTCAATTTAGAATATAGAAATGCTGGTATACTGTGTATAAACATAGAGTTTAGGTCACACTATTGGATTAATTATAGATTGTTCGCTTGGCAGAGCCTCGTTGTAGGATTTGAGCTGCATCCACTTGTTGACATTGTGTTCTCTACTGGTATATTTACTCGCTATTGCTTGTTTTGCTTACGCTCAGTGCCTTATATTTTTAAGATAAGAAAATTCACTGCTATCATTCGACGAACGACATTAGTACAAGAAAGTCGTTGAAGTCACATGAGCTGAGGTTTTATGGAAGCTGTATAAATTTATGCTAATAGGAAGGAAGCTAACGACATGACAGACCGAAACTAGGTTTAGACCATTGACAGAATTACACTGCATTTTCGTGAGCAATTGAAATAGGAAGTGACACTTGACACAAGAAATACTCCACAAGTTTGCTTCTGTCTGCCATAATTCTTGAAGTGGTGTACACACTGTGAAACATTATGATTATTCACACTCCGTAATCGTACTTAATTACTGAGAGTTATTCGAACTAAGTCTGTTAGAGGTCAGGTATGCATTTCTTTTATTTAATGATGGACAAGGAACCAAAATGTATCTTATAATTTATAATGAGTAGAAAATTTGGGTTAGATGGATTACACAGAGGTTGTGTGTGGACACTGTGTCTTCGGATTGTATGGGATGCTGAATTGAAGTTGCATTAGGATTTTATCTGTACTTGTTCGAGGAGACTGACTAGAGGAAAGAGTAGTTATGGAAGTGAAATGATATTGGTGCTGAGGTTTATATTTATCGACGTATTATTGAGGTATAGAGATTATATGAAGTTGATGATTATTGGAGTTTTTGTGGACAAGAGGTAAGGTAAATGATATTGATGATAAGACGTATTGAAGAGGTATTATTGAGATTGTGTAAAGCTGATGATTATTGGAGTTTTGGTGTATAAGAGGTAAAGTAAGTGAGGAGCATATTTGTTTTGTTGGTCTTATGGAACAAGGAGGATGAAGATAGCAGACTAGAACACTAAAATAGAAGGAAGATAGTCTATACACACACTTTGTTAAATCACTAAGCAGTATATAATTTTTTTTTGGAGAGAGGAAGTAATTGCATATCTTGGCTCACTGACAGTTGTTCAACAACAGTACATTTGATCTGGCTTGGCAAACATTGGTCTTGACATGATGACTATGACGTTGACTAACTATTATTGACTATTATACATTGTTGCCAGTACTACTTGATACACATGATGAACATCAGATTTAGACAGAATTTCATTTACACAGTTAACACTATTCAGTTACACAGTAGTACTTAATGTGGATGAGAGATGAGTGAGTGTGTTCTGTGTGTTTTCCTTTACTAATCCTACCTTCCTATCCTAAATATTATTTTATTTGTTGGTAGTGGCTTGCACTGACACCCATGAATATTATAGGTTTGCTGGTACTTGTGTATTGTAATAATTAATAGGATAATTATCTGACATCATTTGTGTGTTTGTTATGATTTGTATCTTACTGTAAAAGCATTTGTATGTGCATTCAAACTATTGTTCATGCCTGAACTGTCTGATTAGTGAAGATAAATATTCTGAACTGTTACCTGCACTTTTCAACATGATTTGTGACATTTGGTCGTGTTTAATTTCTGCTGATGAACTGTGCGATCAGTGATTTTAAAAAAAAAAAATTATGGACTGTTACCTGTACCTTTTCTACATGATTGGTACCACTAGGACATGTTTAATTTCTGCTCATAAACTCTGATGAACAGTGTGATCAGTGCTAGTGAGTTTTATGGAACTGCTTCTGCTGAGAAATGTGACTTTTTGGTGTCTGCACCTGCACTCAACATTGCTGGGTGCAACTGATGAACTGTTTCTACTGAAATAATGTCACTTGTTGCTGTCTGCACCTGCTCAACATTGCTGGGTGCAACTGATGGACTGCTTCTACTGAAATGGTGTCACTTGTTGGTGTCTGCACCTGCTCAACATTGCTGGGTGCAACTGATGAACTGTTTCTACTGAAATGAAGTCACTTGTTGCTGTCTGCACCTACTCAACATTGCTGGGTGCCTCTGATGGACTGCTTCTACTGAAATGATAGTCACTTGTTGGTGTCTGCACCTACTCAACATTGCTGGGTGCAACTGATGAACTGTTTTTACTGAAATGAAGTCACTTGTTGCTGTCTGCACCTACTCAACATTGCTGGGTGCCACTGATGAACTGCTTCTACTGAATTAATGTGACTTGTTGCTGGGTGTACCTGCTAAACTTTACTGGGTGCAACTGATGGACTGCTTCTACTGAAAAGATGTCACCTGTTAGTATCTTTTTTTTGTATAGACTAATAATTGAAAGCATTTTATGTGAACATTTGTATAAACTGATTTTTTGTATATTGTGTAAACTATTATGTAAAGTCACATGTATGAAAAGAAGTTGTATTGCTTACTGTATTTCATATGTTAGGTTAGTGAAACGTCAGTGCAAAGCCAAAATTTTAACTAATTATGTGATGTTTAGGTATTAATATTATCTTTTATTTTTGTCTGTATTTTTTTTTTTGGACGAATTTGGTGGTATTTTCACCACCAATGCTGGCAAAAATACCATCAAATTCTGGCCTGTGGAGGAGGGGCATATGAAAGGTGGCTACACTGTGCCACTGCGCCAGAGAGTGCGCCAAAGAGTACTATTAAGCCGCCTCCACAGTGGTTGTCGAGAGCTCGGAGAAGTCAGTGTGTGTTGAGAACTCATGGAGTCAGTGCCTGTTGAGAGCTCGTTGAAGACAGTGTGTGTTAAGAGCTCGTGGTTGTCGTGAAGTTGGAGTAAGATGTTGTAGTAAAGAGTGTTGTTCCATGTTTTATGCAGTTATTTGATGGGAGAGATAGCAGATGTTATTGTGTGCATTTCGTCAATATATATGAAGGTAAAACTTACAATGTTCTTTTATTATTTGTGTATCTGAAATAATGTGTCACTACAGGTTCAGTCAACAAAGCATCTGGCTTGTGTTCTTGGATTAGAGTGTAATTGTGATTTTCTTGCGTAATTATAGTTTTTCTAATTTTCTTTTGTCACGTCAGTATAATTGGTATTAAAAAATTCTTGTCTGTTGGAGAAGAACCGTGCCAGATGTGGACGTTGAGTCACACTCCCACATACAGAACAGTTACTCTTGTGCTTGTTGGCTTCGTAGATTTTTATAGTTGCTGGGGTCTTAATTAATTAACTGTGTTTACGAAAATTTTCTTACATTGTTCTTTGCAGTCAGATTGCGTAATAATACTAGTCAGGGCCAACCGTTTACGAGACTTACGTAATCGGACATACTAAAAAACTAAAAAAAAAAAATATTTTCAATCATTAAATTTAATTAAGCCCCCATGCAATGGGCTCCGGCCCACATTGTATACCAGTCAGGTTCGTTGCAGAATATACTGTGGCTAGACGCCTCACACCGCGCGGCTACCTTGCGCGGCTCCAGAATGTGAGTCCATAGCGCTACCTCACTCGGTCCGGATTCCGAAGAAATGTATGAACAGACGTGGCAATAATGGCCCTACACCTTATTTTAGAAGACAGGCGAATCTATCTATACAGAATTTGTAGATTTGGGGATAGTTTCTGACAATGCTGACGCATACTCGCTTTGATAGTCTGAAGGTAGCAGGGATAAAATACATACAGCGAAAAGTTATCGACAATTTGTAAATAAACTAGACTGCAGTTATAAGAATCGAAGGGAAAAGCAAGCAGTGGTCGAGAAGGAAGTGAGATGAGGTTATTTAATGTATACATTGAACACGGGGGGATACAGAAAGGTAATTAACGTCAAATAAAAAGTCAGCTAAATAACTGCTGATGCCCAAAGCAGAGATGATATTAAGTGTTAGGATGTCTTTTCTGAAGGTAGCCTTGTACGGGAGTGAAACAGCGCAAACAGTAAGGTAATTGAACCTTCTGACATGGGGTGCTACAAAAGAATGCCGAAGATTAGATGGGTAGATTAAATAGAAATGAGGATGGATACTGTATCGAATTGGGGAAGAAATAAATTTGTGGTACAAAATGTATTGGCTGTAGGGCACATCCTAAAACATCAAGGAATAATTAATTTGGCAGCGGAAGAAAGCGTAGGATGTAAAAATTGTGCCGGACGGTGTGGCCGTGCGGTTCTAGGCGCTTCGGTCTGGAACCGCGTGACCGCTACGGTCGCAGGTTCGAATCCTGCCTCGGGCATGGATGTGTGTGATGTCCTAAGGTTAGTTAGGTTTAAGTAGTTCTAAGTTCTAGGGGACTGATGACCACAGATGTTAAGTCCCATAGCGCTCAGAGCCATTTGAACCTTTTTGTAAAAATTGTGGAGGGAGACCAAACATGAACACAGTTGGCAGGTTCAAATGGCTCTGAGCACTATGGGACTTAGCTTCTGAGGTCATCAGTCCCCTAGAACTTAGAACTACTTAAACCTAACTAATCTAAGGACATCACACACATCCATGCCCGAGTTGGCAGGTTCAAATGGATGTATGTTGCAGTAATTATGCAGAGATGAAGAGGCTTGCACGGAATAGACTAGCGTGGGGAGAGGTATCAAACCACTCTTCGGATTGAAAACAACAACAGCAGCAGCGTTACCCACAACCGTAGCTGAAATTTAAGCTCACTAGGCAAGTTGCACTCGAAACCAACAAGAGAGTATTTGAACATCAAGGGAAGGAGCAGTTTTGCATACATTTTCCGATCATGGACTGTGTGGCGGACCTTTTCGTAGTATCTCATGGATGGCATGTGACACAGCGCTTGGCGTCTGCTTTCTCTCTCTCTCTCTCTCTCTCTCTCTCTCCGCCCCTCGTCATTATCATAAACGCAACACCTCGCTCGCAGAGGGTAGATGCTCGTGGAGGTCTGTATAAAACCAGTCTTCCGACTGAAGATAACGACAACAATTTTTGGTTGGTTTATGTCTTCTTCCATCTGTCTTTATATATTTTCTAATATTTATGCCCCCTAAAAAATATTCCATCTTCCACTCCCATCAGTGATACTTTTAACTTTGTCTTTGTGACTCACCAGATTTTTACTTAATCTCATCGTTCTTCTGGTATCGATCTTTCCACTAATTTCTTATTTCCTTAGTCTTTTAGTACTTATTTCGAGTACCTAGTTATTAAGTAGCTTTAAATAATAAAGTTGCATACAATTCGAAAATTGTGTTCAACATCGCAATTGTTTATTAAGCACAGTGCTCTAAGCGACGGTATGTCGTTGCCATCCTCTTGCCTTACCCAGACAGTTTTTGGGGGCACTACAGTTTACATTAATCTGTGAACCACTAAGCATAGTGTCATAATTCCATATGATTCCAGTTTATCCTCCTGACTTTTCGCGGTCCACGTTTCTTTTCCACAGGATGGTGTGCTCGGTGCTCGAAATGAACAGGTCCAGCATATTCTGTTCCACGTCATTATAAAACTACAGCAGAACTCTTGTTGACGAAAACTTCCCAAGACAGCATTAATCTATTTCTCGGCATCTCAGTTGTTCGGCTACGTTTTATAATATTGCTTCCGATGCAGCACAATTTTTTTCACTTTCCTCCTCTATCTTACCCAGTTCTTATTTTTAGTTTTTGGCTGCTCTCGTTTCTGCGGCTATGCACAGTTTTCTCCACCATTTTTGGTTCTTATCTAATAAGATAATCCACTTTATTCATCAATTCGTTATTTCCTACTTGTGATGTAAAGGACTATGTCGACTGTGGTTACCAGCATTTGGGATTTGTTGCTCTTAGACAATTATTCGTGTTCTGAAAATTTCTTTCACCTATTTAACTGCTTCTCAGCCATACAAATTAAACAGTAGTGCCGATTACCCAGACCTCTCCCTTACCATCTACTAAACACAAACTTATCTCTCTTGTTTTCGTGTTTTTATTAACTTCATTTGGTTTTTGTACAAACTTACCAAATACAGAAAACTAGTTTTCATCCAAGGAAGAATTTGTATGCAATGTATTTTGACTTTTAGCTATATAGACATAAGATAATCTGACAGATACAAGATGATGTATATGAGAGATTGTAAAATGATAAAACGTACCCATGTGCGGCAGTCAGTAGGATGTAGAAATGACCAAACATGACAAAATTGCATGCGTTTCATTTCGCGTAAGTTTTGTGTGTGTGTGTGTGTGTGTGTGTGTGTGTGTGTGTGTGTCCAACAGCGCTCTGTGAGAACTGTGTTTCTGTAGAACGTGGAATATAGCTCCGCTAATTGGAGTATCCCAGGCGCAGTTTGTGTGCGTTTATTGACATGCGTACGTAGGAAAGCTATTGCGGCGATAGGGAAGCTAATAACGCAGGTACAGGCCCGCCCTGCCTGGACAAAGAAGAGAGTGCTGCCCAAAGTCAATATTTGATCGAAAGCCTCAGCAGGCGGTGGAGGCACCGTGCACTGCGAGTAATGAGGACACGAAAATCAATTACGGGACAAACTGTACTGCAGCGAGGGGTGATTACTTCGCTAGATTCTGTGACGGTCAACTAACTGCACCGGCTCAATACAATGTAACGTGGAGCAGCGTATCTGTAAAATATTCACTCACCAGAGGTATGCGTTCTGTCAACGTCACAAAAGCGTATTGTCTACAGATATTACAATGAGTTACATACCAAGAATTTCACAATCCCTAAAAAGGGCATTTTGTTGTATACCATGGGCTGCACTTCAGAATTATTTGCCGGACCGGTATTCGGGCATACAGCCCATTATCAGTGGCATGAGCTGAGAAGATAAAAGAAATGTAGGTGTATCGATGTTGGTAACGTAAGAACATTTTGTATACACCAAAGGAGAAACGTAAAATTTCATACATACTGTGCACAGTTACACCAACCGACGTATTTGTCAACTACAAATTGTTTATGATGGTGCAGAACGACGTTTATCTAGGATACACAGAAACCCGACATGTTTTTAAAATCTAATTGTAACACTATACATAATCCTGAAAGGATTCATTGTCTTTCCTTTGCAGTACACAGATCGTCATGTGCTCATGTTGTAACTGTGAAACGCTAGAGGGTCACGCTTCCTGGTCATATCGGACATTATTGTCACAGGAGGAAATCATGGAAATTGCGGTCAGGGCAGAGTGTCTCATAGTTGCGGTACTTTTTTACTTCCAAGACCATACGTAGGTAAATCTGTCGCATGCGTTCACTGTGTACGTTCATTAATTACCAGCTTTGGACAAATGGTATGTAAATGTAGAATATATAATGAGACAAGAATTGATGTCAATTGTTATGAGCATACGTAGGTAAATCTGTCGCATGCGTTCACTGTGTACGTACATTAATTACCAGCTTTGGACAAATGGTGTGTAAATGTAGAATATATAATGAGACAAGAATTGATGTCAATTGTTATGAGCAACACACTTAGCAAAACGCGTAAATCTAATGCAAGGGGGCGATCAAAAAATTTCTGTTTGAGGGCGTCTCTGCAGCGATATGAAACCCACAACCACTCCGAAGCGGGTGTACAAGCGTACAATCAAAGCGAAACGTCCGGGGAAACTGCTACGAGGCGTGCTGCTGCTTCAAGACAACAAATGTCCCCACGTCGCAAGTGTCGTAACGCACAAGTTACACCAACTCAAGTGGGAGGCATTGTTAACATCCGCCTTATAGCCTTGAACTCTCCCCATGCGATTATCACGCTTCAGTCCCATAAAAAGGGTCTTAGATGGTCGAAGATTACTGCCGGACGAGGATGTGCAGCAGACAGTCACGAACTTCTTCACGCAGAAGCACACACCAAACGTCTATCTGCAGTCTGGTACGTCGGTGGGATGATTGTCTAAATGTTCATGACGGCCGCTGTGGCCGAACGGTTCTAGGCGCTTCAGTCCGGAACCACGCGGCTGCTACGGTCGCAGGTTCGAATCCTGCCTCGGGCATGGATGTATGTGATGTCCTTAGGCTAGTTAGGATTTTAGTAGTTCTACGGGACTGATGAAAATCAAATGGCTCTCAGCACTATGGAACTTAACTTCTAAGGTCATCAGTCCCCTAGAACTTAGAACTACTTAAACCTAACTAACCTAAGGACATCACACACATCCATGCCCGAGGCAGGATTCGAACCTAAGACCGCAGCGGTAGCGCGGTTCCAGACTGTAGCGCCTAGAACCGCTCGGCCACTCCGGCCAGCAATCGCTTCGAAATTATGTTAGTCTTCCTTACGGATAATGTACTAAAATCAATTGCTTACTTCATGTAATTGTTATATCGTATACTGGTAAACGATACAATGATAGCGCTTTGGTTGCTACTGGCAGATTGTGTAGCACAACTACAGAAAAAGTAACCCGACGTTGCTGTGTTTTTACCGAGTTGACAGGGTACCGTAACCGTTTACGACTACTCTTCGTAGTACTCAGCAGTAATAGGAAAAAAACATCTGCACCTGATTTGTAACATCATATCTTCTACATTCAGGGAAGACCTTCTTGCTTTCACCGATCTCAGAATATTATTGTTACAATACTGCAGTCTCCGAATTTATTGGACTACATAATTCATTTTTCATATAATCTTTACATATGCTTGTTTCAAACCTGCGTTTCCTGATGCATACAAGCAAAGCATATGAGCTTCCCTAGCTGGTACTGCATGCATTTGAGGAGCTCACGCCACTCCATAGTGCATTACATGATTTGTATCTTGGTGGACGACAAATATTTTCGCTAAGATATCGCAAAATACCTATTAACGATAACTCATCATACTACTCTTTTACATATATAAATCTATTGTGATTAGTTTTTTGGATCATGTCCCACAGTGACATAATTCGGAAGCAAAATTCCTGCAAAAACTTACTACACACCAAAGTAGTAGAGTACCGCGCTAGCTGAAGGCTTTCTTGTCATTACAACGAAATGAATACCCCTAGCTGCATACAGGCGTTGATATAAGTCAACGGAGACAGTTTAAAATGTGTGCCCCAACCGGGACTCGAACCCGGGATCTCCTGCTTACATGACAGACGCTCTATCCATTTTTTTCCCTCATTTTGTTCGATATTGTTCGTTGCATTTGTTCGGTGCGGATGTCCCATGACACCCGTTCAAGTTCAGTGTTGAGCCGTTGACTCAGTTTTTTATTGCAGAGGGCAGCTAACCCTCTGACCGAACACGCTGAACTACCGTGCTGGCTTTTTTTTTTTTATCATATTTGACCATCTTCTTCTGTGCGGATGCACAAACAGTGCCAGAACTCTTACGAGAATCGGCAAAATAATGAGCAGGGGCACTATGAATATGTTGCGGAACAATAAGTTGGGAATGTGGGTCTCACGGGAGGCGCACCAGGGATAAGTCCCTGCAGTCGCACTATCCTGTGTGTCCTCGGTGGCTCAGATGGATAGAGCGTCTGGCATGTAAGCAGGAGATCCCGGGTTCGACTCCCGGTCGGGGCACACATTTTCAACTGTCCCCGTTGACATATCAACATCAACGCCTGTATGCAGCTAGGGGTATTCATTTCATTGCAATTTAATTCTAACGAGCTGCATGGTCACCGATGGTATCTATTCTTTCGGACATATCCGAAAGAACAGATACCATCTTCATATATATATATTTCTTATCATTGCCTGTTACACGCGCTGCAGCAGCAACATTCAAACAAGTTTGAATGCAATCGTCGCCTGTTGTACAGGCATCACCACGAACGTCGCCCTTGTAAGACAGGCGCCGCGCTACCACACAGCAACTGATGTGTATTGTCCCTGCGGCTGCTTCTGTCGCTTGCGTGTAGCGCCCGGCGTTAAACGACCTTCACACGGAAAGTGCAACGCGCTGACGCGGACTTAACCAAGCTGGTGCCTATGTGTCGATACGTCCGAGGAAGCGAAGGGATACCAACCTGATAGTCGTCCGACACATGGCCCGACAACTAGGTGTTATGGTCTGGGATGCCATTTCATTTCGTAGGAGGACCCTTTTGGTTGTTACCCACGGCACCCTTTCAGTACAGCGGTAGTCGACGATATTCTACGCCCCGTTTTGTTTCCCTTCGTGGCAAGGCATCCTGGGCTTGCCAACGGCGACAGTTTCTACTGCTTGTCTTCGTGCTTGTTAAAGCTTAACTTAGGCTGTTAAAGATCGCCAGGTCTCTCCCCAATTGAGAATGTTTCGAGCATAAATGGGCAGGACTCTCCAAACATCTCGCGATTTGACAGAATTTGGCTCCATATCCCCCAGGAGGGCATGCAACAGTTCTGTCAGTCAGTGCCAAACGGAATAACTGCTTGCATAAGGGCGAGAGGTGGACGAAAACGGCCAATTTGTGGAGCGCTTCCTCTTGAATAAATCATCCAATTTTTCTGAAAGTGTAATCATTTGTTTGTGTGCTTGTGTACGTCACATTTACCGATTTCCGGACCGTTTGGATAATTTCTTCGTGGTGCGTCGTTTTCTTGTCTTAGAGTGGGTCTCAAAACAAAAAAGGTATTTACGTTGTACAACACACGGACAAAAAAGCCAACACTATACGTAAATAAATACGTAAATAGACAAACGTTTTTGATGAAAACTGCCTCAAAAGCGACACAAAATTTCGACGTCATTTGACATTTAGGACGGAAATTAAGATACAATTAATGAACTAAAATAGCGGTATTTACTGCAATCTAAAAACAGTTTGATGTGTTTGTAAGTATATATTTTCGCGACCAAGTAAATGTCGATGTTCTGAAATTTTTGGATGACACTTTTTTTACTCTCAGTTTTAAGAGTGTGTGAAACATCCATTCTGAATTTAAAAAAAAAATACAGTAAGACTAGTGCTATGTCAATTTCATTTGCCTTACAAGTAATTGCACCGTAAAAGCACTAAATGAATCACACCTCACACAACGATAGATAGTACTGCTTATGGAGGCAAAATTCAGCATGTACATATATAGTAAATATGAAGCTCATAATCTCTCATGAGCTTTATATTTACTATATACATGCGTGATGAATTTTGTCTGCATAAGCAATACCATCTATCGTCTTGTGATGTGTAACTCACTCAGCTCTTTTACAATGCGAGTCTTTTAGAACAAATGTAATTGACAATGTACAAGTCATAGTTATTTCGTTACCTTTTATTTTTTTTTCTAATTTCTATGTAGAAGTGTCTAGGTAATTGGTAGATGTACTACTAGACTAGCGCCCTCTTGTGACCAGTTTGAGTTAAGACCATGTATCTTCACCATCAGGTTGCACTTGGCTATGGTTCACAGCAAGTGAGACGTGATGAACCAATATGTCAGTACAGTAAACAGTATTTTAACATGAAGATTATTTTAGTGGTAAGATTCCTCCACAAATTTATAAGATCCATTGTGACACTAACGTAACTATTACTTATAACACCACGTATATACTCATTTCAGCCTTTGAAAAAGATATATCGAAACGAGGAAGCAATTTCATCCAATAAAAAGTGTGGCTTAGGCCGGTATTACACTATCAAATTTCTTTGTCAAAGATTTGATCAAAAATGTGATCAAATACTCCGTCAAATATATTTGACAAAGATCTTTGACGTAGCGCTAGAAGGGGTATTACACTGTCATCATATTTTTCGTCAAAGTTCAAGATGGCTGACAACAACTTGTTATTAACGCAGCAGTTGCATGTACCACAACTGCACTGTGTGCATATGCGGAAGAGAAGCGGGGAAAAAAAAGGAAACATACCTGGGTGAAGCTGTGGGTTTTACGACGACACGATAAAAGCATTCAACAAAACTTGTTACGTGAGCTTATAGTGGAGGACGTCAAGTCGTACATCAATTACTTAAGAATGGATGAGCATACATTTCTGGATGTGCTCAATGAAGTGTATACTCATATCACAAAGCACAATGTTCACTTAAGAACTGCTACATCTACAGAAGACAGGCTCACTGTAACAATCCGATTCCTTGCTACAGGAGAGGGTTAGGTTAGGTTAGGTCAGGTCTCCAATCTTCGTAATCTATTTTTGTATTCAGCGTGCCTCACCTTGTAAAGTGCTTCATCAGCTTCATACATATCTATTAATTTTGTAGTTGTCGGCACACACCAATTGTATTTACCCGCAATAAAACACTACAGACGACAGAATACAGCGATGCCAGCGCTCCATGTGGTAACATGTCACATTGCAGTGAACAGAAGACAAGCGACTTCCTTGATCAAAGCTACAGCGAGGCTCTAGATTTGATCAAATATTGGACGACATTTGACAAAGTTCCCTATTATACCATCAAATATCTTTGACAAATATATTGGACAAAGATATTTGACAAAGAAATTTGATATTGTAATACCGGCCTTAGACACGTGAAATTTGAAGCGCAAAATGGCCACGGGTTCTTATACTGCGTTTTTGCACGTTATCAAGCACAACTCTTGAGAGGTCAGACTCAGTACAGGAGTAAAACGCCAGGAGCGCTGCAGTAGACTCACTTGTGGCGAGCAGTCGCATGAGACGAAGTTGCTCTTTGAGAAGGGTCTCTATACAGGGCGGCACGTGGTGGGCGCCCCGTGGGCGGCGGAAGCTGACCCTCAGCACGCGACTCGCGGCTCGTTAGGCTGCTGTGCGGCGAATTAGCGCGGCCGTGGGCGGCGCGCTTCCCAGAAGGCGGCAGCGCCGGCCGCTCCCCTCACACTCCACCGGCTCAAGTGTTCCACGCTAGCGTCGGCGCCAACGCGCACACCACTTTCATGTGACGCGCGTGCTTTGTCTCTACATTACCGCGGCACATGCGCCTGTGCATACACGTACAGTAATGACTGTATACCTCCGGGGGAGGTTCGAGTCCTCCCTCGGGCATGGATGTGCGTGTTTCTCCTTAGGATAATTTAGTTTAAGTAGTGTGTAAGCTTAGGGACTGATGACCTTAGCAGTTAAGTCCCATCGCAGTCTCTCTTCTAGGACGGCTATCCACAGAGTTATGACAGATGTTCACAGGCATTTTCTTCCCATTACTCACTCAACCTGCCGAACATTTTCGAAGCCTTTCTGACGTGCGCTAGTCTCGTTATCAACCAGGGCTCCTAAACAACTCGCAAATTTTTCAGGGGTGCAGAGTCAGGATTCTTATCAGTGTCTCTCTTTCATTGGTTATTGTATTAATTCTTTTGTACCTGTTTGGCCGATGACACTCGACCACACATGTAGAATACGTCAACAACCTCCAAAATCTTAAAAAGAATATCGCCAGTATAATAATAGTTCAGTTATGACATGCCAAAACGTAAATAATAATGACGACGATGTCGAAAGCAATAAAAATAACAACAATATGAAACAGAAAACACTTTCCTGATGTTTAGCAAAATATGTTATTTTTATTTGGCCACGGAATTGCTTTAGGCTTTTTTCGCCGTTGTCAGGCGTCAATTGAATATCTCAAATACAGATAAAATGACGTGCAACTGATTCAGACATAATTTATACAGGAGATACAAAACTTATGACGTTCAGAGTGTATAGAACGGAACGTATTACATTCGTCATGCTGCAATAAACCAGTTAAATATGAACTAAAAATGGAAAGTATTGTTTATGTGGTTATTGTTATATTTAATAATAGATGAAAAAATAAAAATTGAATTCAAGGTCGTAATCTAATATTATTAGGGGCACTACATTAACAAACGTAATTTGAAAGAAGAGGAAAAAGAAAATTCCAACAGGAATCAGAAACTGTTGCACCAGTCCCGTATGTTAGCAACATTTCAGATAATCTCGCAGAACATTTGAAGTCTCACAACTACAGACATGAGTTTTGCATCAACGGAATATCAAAATTTTTATTCAACAGTAAACACAACTTGCAACCTTTGCCACAGAGTGCTGTGTATAAAGCCACACGTAACCACAGTGAAAAACTGTGTGTTCGTCACTGAGGACGAGCTGTGGCGGTTAGTTCAAGAATGTAGAACAACCTGACAACTCGGAAAGACATTCACCCTTTGAGGGCCATCTTATAACAGAAACCCACCTATATTAAGTAGATGCGACACTTCAGACACTATTAAGCAGAAAAGAATCATAACTCTACTGGAAATTCTGAGAATCAGTAAACGTTTGGCAATGAATGCACGACCGAACTGTTTCGTTTCTCCCCTCTGTTAAGTTTTACTCATATAAATAATAAACTACAATTGTTAAATTCAACTTTATTTATTAACTGTTAGGAACGACGTAAAAATGTAATCTTTCCTTTGTAAACTACCTTTTTTTTACGTATTTTGTATGTTTTCCGTAAGTAATATCGTTATAAGCCTCCATAGAACGGAACATAAGTCTCAAATCATTCCTTGCGACATTCAGTTGTCACCTGACAGTGGCCTAAGAAAATGATGGCCAGTGCGCAAGCAGATGAAAATACGTTTTGCAGAACGGTAGGAATATGTTCCCTGTTTATTTCTCTTTTGCTCTGCCAAGCACCCACGGAAAATTTGGTTAGTGTTAATCACACAAACGGCATAATAATTTTCCTAATATTACGAAACTTAATAGCTAGCAAGGAATGCTTAAGATATCAGTGGCCTGTCGGCACGAACTACGCACCTGAAATGATTGGAAACGTGACCTTGGAAAATTCAAATCTGGAATCTTGGTTCAGGTACGCAAGTCAGAAACATGTTCACACTAAGAGTTTTATTTTTCTATTCGTCAGCTTATTAAAATGAGTCGGAGTTACCGAACCAAAAACAAGTGGACCTAATGAAATCAATTATGAACCTATGACGTCTTACTTTTCATTTATTTCAGCGAACTACAAGGCAATAGCCTGCACAGGGTATACCCAAACGAAGTAGGAATAAAGGAAATTCCATTTTCTATCTTGGCTATATTACAAACACATTCATTAATTTCACACGACAAGGTGATTTTGGCGATGCACCATTTTCAAATGGATACTCATATCCTCGTAATTTTACACAGTCACCCTGTACGGGTGAATACAACGTAAGTCTCTCATTTAAATACACAAGGGTGTTTGAAAAAGAATCCCTGTTTTAAGTATAAATTTAATGGGAAAATTAATGAAAAATTACATCAATGAGTACATATCATGAAAGAGAATTACTTCAGAGTATTGATTAACGTTAGTAGACTTCAACGTAGGATCCATTTGTTGCCCTGCACACGTCGAGACGAAATTCCACTTCTCGCCACGTATTCAGCAACATTTCTGGTATAACTGTCCCAACCGCTGCGACGATTCTTTCCCGTAAGTGATTGATGTCTCTGATCTTTTTGCTGTACACAACATTTTTTTATGTGGCTCCAAAAGAAAAAGTCCAGTGGGGTTAATTCTGGGCTTTGTGGTGGCCGCAACAGTTGCAATTTCTAGGCTAGCAACATAGTCTTTTACGCACATCATACACAGTACCTTTAAGCACTCCTAATTGTAGACTGCATCTGGCCAATGACTTCTTCGGTCTCCGAACACTCGAAACACGGATCTGTTCAACATCTTCAGAAGTTCTCAGTCTACCTAGTGATTTTGCTTTTAAAACATTACCGGTTTCCTTTACAGCCTTTAGCCAATGACGGATAGTTTTTCTTAGGTGGTTCACCACCTTACTGACGTTTAAAATTACGTTACACTGTTATAACGGACTCAGTTTTCACAAGCCAAGTAACACACGGCGCTTTCTGTTGCGGAGTACAAATTGTTGCTGTTGCTCTACACTGCACTGCACTGCACGCACGCATGGGCTGAACTGAGGGAAAAAGAGGAAAAAAAAAACAGCACTGATGCTGTCTCAAGGTCAAGCAGACCTGTTAACTGTAGATGAGCCGAACTTGGAGAGTTGATGAATTGAACACCACAAACTGGAATAGTGTAAGTCACTTTGTACAGATTCTAAGGCACATTAAAACTAGGGAGATATTTTACAAACACACTGTGTAACACCAGTCGAAGTCGACGCTTCAGACAAATGACGGGTTGGTTACTTTGAAAATGATGCGACCGATTGCCTTGCGCAATTCGAGCTGGTGCTTAGACTCCAATGACATACCGCTGACGCTACGTTAAACCATTTTCTTCTTTTCCTTCCATGATACGCTCAGTCTTATGTTATGTAGACTGTTATATATTGCCTTGACATAT
This sequence comes from Schistocerca piceifrons, assembly GCF_021461385.2. NCBI lineage: Eukaryota > Metazoa > Arthropoda > Insecta > Orthoptera > Acrididae > Schistocerca > Schistocerca piceifrons. The sequence goes on from NC_060138.1 coordinate 279,528,629, forward strand.
ATAAAAGCCAGCAGCGGCCCCCAGAACAGCTGACGGTTCACAATTCAAGCTCGTGAGCGTTTCTGTGAATTGACTAATTCCCGTTCACAATTATTTATCTCGGGATCTCTGGTTTTCTGTATCTGTAGTGCAGCGCTATATTACAGCATTCTTAACCGCAAAGCATATCACTTCAAGATTTGTTCAAAACCCTTTGAATGAGAAAGCCATTGGGTATTTTAATGTTGCTATGAAGTCCAAATAGCTAGATCCATTGCTCGAAAAGTATTAAATCCAAGCCCATATCAGCTCTTACACAGCTTAATGCGGGATAAAGTAACCTGGATAACAACGCATCCACTTACGTTTCTTTTTTTATAGGCAAACCATACCTCACAACTTCATTAAGTTGAAACAGCGTTAAAAGATAGAAACAGTAGGTTCATTGTGGCACGTAAAAGGTGAGCAACTGAATGGAAGGGAACGTGCAACTGCAGCCCTCCTCATCCTTGATCGCAAACCATCGGTACTCCTAGCCTTGACAGACTTGTCTGCGTGACAACGATAAAATGCGCCAATGTGCATCTACTGACATCAATAATCCAATTACAAAACTCATTCGCTTGTTTCCCTAATCAACTTTTGAAGTACATAAAGTTTGACTAACGCCACAGATTCACTTTTTCAGGATTGAGTTATGTATCAGTACATACAGTGTTCCGTGACTGGAGATTGGTTTCCGACGGCTCTGTGGAATCTAGCGCTGCTCCCTATTTAGACAGACCCGAGAGGCTTGTATGACTGACACAATGACACAAAGGCGTGAAGTTCGTCCTCCTAGGATGCATTCAGCCGTCGTGTACTGACTAACCGTCTAGGGTAACATCATACCAACGCTCTTAAGAGAACCCAAATCGCTGTTTAACAGAGACAAAACGCAGTCCAACCGGAACTACATTCTTTCACATCTTTCGCTTGCAAAACTAATAAAATCCAAGAAATCGTCATGTCCTAGACGTGGGAACTTCAATTTTTCAGTACCCCAGATGGTTGAGAAATGAACTTAGGAAATTAGAATAGAAGACGTCTGCCTGTGACAGCGGGAATTGCACCAAACTGAGGACTATATAGTCTTTACATATCTTCGAGCTATCTAAGGTACTTTTATAAAGTGTTCGTAATGCATACAACCTGAACGAAAGCATCCGACTGATTTAATATTTTTTTTAGTTCAGCTGCTTTTGTGTATCAATTTGTCTCCAACAGGTGTTCTATAAAATATTTGTAGTCTCAAATGCCAGTTCTTGAGCTGAAGTCACTATACGCTGCAAGAAGGGCAATCAATTCCAGTGGGCAGCATTTGGAAGTATTGCACTGTACGTGCAGCCCAGTTTCTGTACGGCGTTGCCATAACAGCCCAGCACTACCTTTTAGTTACAGTTCACCTCCTTGCGCAAGACTGACCGCCGACACACACACACACACACACACACACACACACACACACACACACACACACACACACCACACACACACCCACACACACGGTCTTCAGCAAGCGCTCGTCGCCGTCACGTAGGTCGTTTCCTCTACGCCGCCGAACACGCCCAACAAGACGCCGCCTGTTTCCTAACTTCTGCACACCCACAGCCTTTCAATTCACATTCTTCAGACATGTTAGTAAGTGCATTTACTACAAAACTTTGCCTTCAAATCTGCGTATAGAAATAATTATATTTCGTGTTTGCGAGCATGTGTCAAATTTGTTTCTAGCAGTGCCTGGAAGGAGGAAAGTAAGTTTCGAATGAAGCAACACGTTTACTGTTACGTCACTGTCTGTATCCACAACGCGTTGAGAGGGTTTAAACCTCTAGCATCGGGCGGACTTCTGTGTGTGTAGTGTTGCGACTTTGGCGTCAGCGGAGGCACTGTCTACTGAAGAAACAAAACTATTATTTCAGAACATGGTTTTGGGAGGTTTTTGCAAATAACTCAACGGTTATCTACGTGTGAAAATAAAACAACTAAAACAGAATACCTCCAGTGGTCACATGCTTCTTTCTCTGTCGCAATACATTACATGTAAACTGTCATACTGTAAACTGTCATACTTTCTAAACTAAGATGGCGCCTGAAAACTAATAGTTGCAAAGAACATACAGCAAAACAGAAACATTATCTCGAAGTGCAAAGAATATATAGCAAAACAACATTATTATTTCAGAATAAGTTTTAAAGGTCTGTCGAGACCTTTTGTTGGATTGATGAATACATGGGGCAGAATAAATATTGCAGTGTGATATACAAATCCTTTTCTGTCAAGTTTATATAGCTTAAATTTCATACTCGTTTATACAATCAGATGACATGTTTCAAACCAAGTTTGATAATTCTGTTAGTATTTTATATGACTCCTATAAACGTCAAGTTTTTCCATAGCCGATTCAACAAGCCGCGAGCTATGTATGTATCCGATACCAGTTTCTTCTAATGTGATAACACATTTATGAGCAACGGTAGTGCTGTCCGCTTCATGGAATCTCGAGCACAATGAAACACGGCAGTGAAAGGAAACGTAAAATCTCTCGATGCAATTAAACATTTAGCAGCCATTGCCGACAGACAAGAAAGGTCCGTTCTTGACATACCGGGGCACTATCGGCTGGCGCCTTTCCCGGGGCTATGTCGGTCATTACATTGGTAGATAAACGTCGACCACACACTCGTACGGTTAAGAAGTCTCAGACAGAAAAAAAGCTGATAATGCATCTAACAACTGTGATCGCTACGCGATTCGCCAGAGACTAACGATTTTGTCGACTTGCGAGATTGGATATGAAGGAAAGCCGAGATTTTAAGCGGCAACGAAGCGGTACACCCGTCTCACTCCTACTCAAAACTGATCAAAGCTGCATCTACAAGAGGGCCATCGAAAATGTTCTTTTCTGGGAAGAGTAGACATGAACTAGCATTGAGGGAAATGATTTTTCTTCCGCTACCTCCGAAAGACTGGAAAACAGAATTACGGCTTGAAATGTAATGTTAACTAAAATGGCGATCCAAAGGCAACAAAGATTCAAGCACACCGTTATTGATTAAGATGTCTAGCTGCGATTTCAATGCGAAACAAAACATTTTGTGACAGACCCAGAACTTTTGTACCATAAAATAATTTCGCACTGTACCGCAATGGATAAAAAATTACTGTGTACTAGGTGTTAAACAACCAAAAAATTTAGTGCATGAAACATACCACACGTAACAAAAGAAATATGGTATCAGTTCAAATAAACCTAACGCAGAGAAAATCAACAGGCCAAAGCAATTGCTAAATGTCTAGAATACGCATCCTTAACGCCACAGAACTAGTAGAAAGTTAGCTCATCTTGCTAAGCTTCATGTACCAGTCTATTCAGGAGCTTCTGAAGCCTACTCAGTACCATTCGATTTTTGAGGAAACAAAGGATTAGCAGTGAAATGTTCGTTGCACAAGAGATTTAAACCACTAAGCAAAATCTGATTTTTTAGAAGAAACTTTTCATTATAATTACACATTACTAGTCATTTATATGTGGTGTTTACGAGTATGGCAACTAGTGGAAAGTTTCGCTCCATGATAAACCTATTACCGTCTCTCTTTTTACCATTGAGGTTCACCTGTGGGCTGAAAGAAAATAAATGTAACTTATTGTTCATAATTAAGTGCAGAGTTCTGTTACTGTTCGAGTACACTATTGGTGATGAATCACTAGTATCTTCCGTGAAATACGTAGTAGTAACCGTCTAGGATGGCCTAAATGGATATAATTAAATACAATTAGTTATAGAAAAATCAGATTCAAGGCTGAGTTTATTTGGAAGAGTCTTAAAGAAATGCGGTTCATTCCTGGAGAAGTGGCTTATAATGCACTGTTCGATCGGTTCTTCAGTAGTAGTCATCCATCTGCGACTTGCAGATTTGAATTGAGAGAGAGAGAGAGAGAGAGAGAGAGAGAGAGAGAGAGAGAGAGAGAGAAAATATCCATCTAAGAGAGGTACGTTTCTCATCGTATTGTTTAGTAAACGCGAGGGCGTTACGGAAATAATCATTAGAGCATACGCTAGAAGACGAAACTGTGCATTACGAAGAGATTTACAGTTGTGATTCGGAGAGCATGCGTTACAAGAAGAATTTGGCACCATACTACTTCCTACCACATTCGTCTCGCGAAATAACCACGACGAGAAGTCTGCCGATAGTCGTCGTTCGAACGGACTATTTGGAAACGGAATAAGGAAGGCGGATTGGATTGGATTCTTTGGGGAAAGACCAAACATCGAGGTCATCGTATTAGGGAAGGACGGGGAAGGAAGTCGGCTGTGCCCTTTCAAAGGAACCATCCCGGCATTTGCCTGGAGTGATTTAGGGAAATCACGGAAAGCCTAAATCTGGATGGCCGGACGCGGGATTGAACCGTCGTCCTCCCGAATGCGAGTCTAGTGTGCTAACCATTGCGCCACCTCGAATAAGGAAGGCGGAAAAGTCATTGAGCCACAAGTAGCTTCCGGACACTCCACAATGTAGCTTGCGGAAGATAGACGTAGATGTAAACCATGAAAACCATAGAATTTGTAAGGAAGAGATATATGTGCAATACCCATGAAATGTAGGGAGGCGCTTCAGGCGCACAGACCGAATACTACCGGAATGGATTGGTGTATTGACCGCAAGAAGTAAACAGTAAAAGTCGTTCCTCTAAGCTGTAGACCAAGCATTTAGTACTGGCAAGTCATGGTGTAAGGCCTGGGAGCATTACAGTACGAACGCCACAACTGACATAGCAAGGCGGCAGTCCCTCTGAAGCGGCGGCGTGCTGTACTCACATAGGTGACTTTGAAGTGTCGGCCGCCGGCGGACGTCATGGTGGTGGCCGCGGGCATGTCGCTGCGCTGGACTGCGAACCAGGGGCAGCAGCCGCCATACAGCAGCGCCTCCCACCTACGTGCCCCTCCCCCCCCCCCCCACTTTTCTCCTGCCCCTCGCTCCGTAAGATCTCTTCTCCTACCACGCGCCCACGCTATCGTCCCCACCCACCAGATAAGCCCTTCGCACGCATTTTTTTCTCCACCGATAGCGCTTTTACTGTCAAACAGCGGCTTTACGAGAAGGCAAGTGTGACAGCCGCTGGCAAAGCCGCGCAGAAACTGACTTCGACCACTGCACAGGAAGCGAGAAGCAAGCAGTACTTTAGGAAGCCCAGCTTATCTGGCAGGGAGGGCGACCCACTCAGGAATGTTGTCCCCATTCCGACAGGGATGGATTGACAGCTCTTATCTCGCTGGGATTAAAGTCGGGCTGCCCTATTAAAGGCGAGTTTGACCGTCACGACTAAGCACACCGCACAAAAGTTTGGCCACTTCCAGGAGACATCAAGCTAGTCCTGTGTAACGCTAAAGGTATAAGCTTCACACACTATTAGGGAATGGTGCAAGGTTCGATTCCACCCGTCCGCTTTGACCCATGACGTCATATTGAGTAAAGGGCATAGTTTACACAAGTTACTAAGACAACCACAGATATTTCATAACAGGCCGTCAAATAGGATGTAATGGGTCAAAGCACACAAATGGAATCTGACCGTGCGCTTGACCTCAATATTTGTATTGCTTGCTTCTGCCGTAATAATACCTCATTTCCTTCAAATGCAATGCCCAGAGGACCCAGTAAGCAGCTGTCCTGTCCAGTACTATCTCCTTACACTGCACACTGCAGCAGAGAAGCCGCCGCAGCACCCAACTATCCTTGCTCACTGCACATGAGAGTACACACAGATTAGCTTGGATGCTACAACGCTACCATTGAACTGACGAGTCACTGGTCACGTACGTGCACATTAACGGCAGGGCATGAGCTTGTCGCAAACTACAGAGGGTAAGCTACCTGTTCCGACGTTGGTCCTACTGTTCTCTAGCAAACATGCTTGTCTGCTACCATCAAGCATGCAACTATAAATACATTTGCTCATTCATCTTTTCACACAGAAGGGAATGGGGATGACAGTATCTTATCATATACAGTATATAAAAGAAAGCGGATGTAGGTTCCGTATGAGACTGTGTGACATGAATTACATATAAACTGTGTTTTAAAGTGTAGTAGTGTGACAGATCGTTCTTGATTATGTGTAAAAGTAACACTTTCCACTGCTCAGTCTCCTCCCAGATAGTCAGAAACACCACAGTAAATTTAGAAGTGGAATGTATGCCGTAAATGACAACAGTTTTAAAAAATTAACGTGAAAGGAATCCAACAGAGACCTTTCACGTTTCACACGGTGTTCGAAATAGTCTTATACTTTTTCTGTGGGCATAATACCAATGGCGCCCATACGATAGTTTGTATGGGAGAGCCTAGACCTGGGATTATGGAGTATTTTTAGTATTTTGGAAGACTAATGATGACTTACTAGTAGAATTAGTAATAGCAGTAGTCCCGGTGCAGATCCTGTTCAAAAACCTGCGTAATACCGACTTTTAAATAATTTTCTTGAACAAAAAAGAAAAAAGCACTTGACTACCCTACATTCTTTTCCTTCCCCTGAGAGTTAGAGGGGAGGTGCGGTGGCGGTCGCGGACTCCCTTTGCCCCCGTGATGGGGGCCCTTCCGTAACACTGCACTAGCCCGCCTTCGTCCGTGTACTGTAACGAGACGTAGACATCCATCATCCCGTCGCCTGCTCGTCCCGCCTTTAAACCACATCCATAGATGCTTGCAACACTAACCCGCAACTCACAAGGAGACTTTTCTGTATCGTATACTACGAGGCGATGTCTCTTGGACACTTCTGTTTAAACCGAGATTTAAAGCATAAATCATACGGAGATTTTAATTTAACGTATATAAGATTTATTTTTACAATGATTTAAGTGTTGTTAAAATAATCCTTGTTGATAGAGCGTGCTGTATTTTACTTTTAATGTCACAAAATCACTTTTTTGCGGTTATTTAAACAGTACACAGAAAAGAACTGTTAATAGATCTAAATTTTACATTCTGAAAAATTATAGTCTCTCTGCTGCAAGTTAATTTTCACAAAAAACTGAATTCCCAGGTTTAAACGTGCACATAAAAATTGGAATCCATAGGTACAAAAATAAAGTTTGCAAAATTGACATTTAATGCTGGGATTTTCATTTCTCATCACCACCACTCTCAACACATTTGATTTTAACTGACACTAAGTATTTTATTAAAGAAAGAGGAAGGTGCCAACACCATCACCCTGAAATTTTTCCTCTGAATAATTTCCTTGTTCGTTAGCAGAAATGTGATCACTGACAACTGTATAGTCGTAGGCTTCTTCGTCTGGTTCTTGATCTGTATCACTGGCATCTTGCTCCATCCACCACTAACAATTTTAGCAAACTGTCGTTAAAATAGACATATTTCTGCGAGCACATATTGTACTGCACTGAAGAAAACAGGTACATAGTTTACGAGGCGCAGTCTGGGAGACCACAATGCGTGTCAACATTACGTCCAACAACAAACAAAGAAGGCGACAATGCGACCGACAAGAAAATATTCTAAGGTTGATGACTTCAAGTAGGATCGGGGAAATGTGGAAGCATTTCGCCAGGACATACTTTGGAGAGCGTGTTCGCAAATTCTCGTGCGGTGTCGTGAATTGGAGGTCAATGGAGTTCCCCATTTGCGGCTCGTATCGTCGCTACAAAACCTTCTACTTTTCTCTGCTCTGCTCACGCCTGTAAGCGTGCCTTACCACTCACGTGTCCGCAAAACCACCAGGCTGCAGTCAGTCATAATGCCTCGTGAGCCTACCTAAGAGCCAAATTTCAGCTTCTGGTGGGAAGAGTAAAGTTACGAGTAGACTTCCCAGTGTCCTAAGGTGCCCGCTTATGGGACAATAATTCCCAGTTTAGATTATAACATGAGTTTAACTTTGCAGTGCTTCTAATTGTTAGCGGCCGGTGGAATACGTGAGCATGTCCATTGAATACGTAAGCATGTCCATTGCAGTGCTCAATTTCGGCCGAAATCTCCGGAAGGGCATTCCGTCACCTCCCAGGAAATTTTATTTTAACTCACTGGGACAAGTCGGCACCGTGTATTAACTCGCAATGTAACTAAACACATCAAATAAAGTTTAGCATCACCCCGGTTCCCAGAGCTCTGGAACACAGACGTTGACTGTAAATATTGTATCACAGACACAGTCACTTTGACTGTTCAGAGATGTGACTAAATCCGCCCAAAGATGTAAGAAACCATGCATGAGCAGCGCCTATTAGACGGACGGGGTCTGACAGCCGATCAATTCCAGTCATTCCACCAGGGAGAAGGTACACGGTTCGTGTTGTCTGTAGTTCAACCTTGCGTAGACGGTCAATGCCACGGTTCGATCGCGTCCGCATGTTACTTTGTGCCAGGAACGGTTCTCAACAAGGGAAGTGTCCAGGCGTGTCGGAGTGAACCAAATCTATGTTGTTCAGACATGGTGGAGATACAGAGAACATGATCTGTCGATGACATGCCTCGCTCAGGCCGCCCAAGGGTTACTACTGCGGTGGATAACCGATAGCTACGGGCTATGGCTCGGAGGAATCCTGACAGCAACGCCACATTGTTGAATAATGCTTTTCGTGCAACCACAGGACGTCGTGTTGCGACTCAAATTGTGCACAATAGGCTGCATGCTGCGCAACTTCACTCCCGACGTTCATGCCGAGGTCCATCTTTGCAATCACGACACCATGCAGGGCGGTACACATGGGCCCAACAATATGCCGAATGGACCTCTCAGGATTGGCATTACGTTCTCTTCACCGATGAGTGTTGCATATGCGTTCAACCAGACAATCGTCGGAGACGTGTTTGGAGGCAACCCGGTCAGGATGAACGCCTTAGACACACCCTCCAGCGAATGCAGCAAGGTGGAGGTTCCCTGCTGTTTTGAGGAGACATTATTTGGAGCCGACGTACGCCGCTGGTTGCCATGGAAGGTGCCGTAACGGCTGTACGATACGTGAATGCCATCATCCGACCAATAGTGCAACTGTATCGGCAGCATATTGACGAGGCATTCGTCTTCATGGACGACAATTCAAGCCCCCATGGTGCACAACTTGTGAATGACTTATTTCAGGATAACGACATCGCTCGACTAGAGTGGCCGGCATGTTCTCCGGACATGAATCCTATCGAACATGCCTGAGATGGATTGAAAAGGGTCGTTTATGAACAACGTGACCTACCAACCACTCTGAGGGATCTACGCCGAATCGCTGTTGAGGAGTGGGGCAATCTGGACCAACAGTGCCTTGATCAACTTGTGGATAGTATACCACGACGAATACAGGCATGCATCATTGCAAGAGGACGTGCTACTGGGTATTAGAGGTACCGGTGTGTAAAGCAATCTGTACCACCACCTCTGAAGGTCTCGCTGTATGGTGGTACAGCATGCAATGTGTGGTTTTCATGAGCAATAAAAGGTGCGGAAATGATGCTTATGTTGATCTCTATTCCAGTATTCTGTGCAGATTCCGGAACTCTCAGAACTGAGGTGATGCAAAACTTTTTTTGATATGTGTATAATTTGCTTTCCGAAGCTGTGATCGTTACATATGGTTACGACCGCCAGCAACTTCAGAGATCCAGCGGCATGGCGACGTCTGGTGTTGTGTGTCAATGAGAAATAAGTTATATAAGGAGTGTTTGAACATGAGCGTCTGTATAACGTGCTTTCACGAAATCTTATTTCTTGCGTATCGTAATGTATGCCTGAGCTGCTAGCCAACTGCGCGCACGGCTAAGAGTTGGCAGCCCTTCGAGCAGACACGTAAACATCGTTCCACTCATAGGCGTGCCCCAAGGCAGAGGGGTGGCAACCGTGTGCACTTGCTCCTCCCCTGGATAGTGCAGTACAGAGTTTTTATTCATTACAGAATTCTCATATACTTCTAGAAGTGATTCCCACTATTCCACAGAAACTCTCTTTAGCTAATTGCAACACATGTGGCTGACCGCATTGAGACGGTATTGTCGTGGTTATCATCCTGTCTAGATTTTTAGAAAGTGGAGCACCAGACTCTCGATTATGGAGCAAAGGCTTTCGTTTGTGAGTTATTCTACCTCCCCTAATAATGAGAATGCTGCTGTACTGAAGATCAGACTAAGGCGGGAAAAAGCTGCTCTTGGGAGCCCAGCCGGCTTCCTTTATCTGCCTCTTCGAAGTATTGTTGTCAAGTTCGCTACGAGGCATACCCCATCTGTAGCAGAATCAAATTCCCGCAGCAGTTTCCAACAATAGCTGAACACAGCGCTTCGTGGGGCATTGTTTGATTACACAGAACGCCACGTACTGTACTGTGTGCACTGCATTGTGCCTTAATGATCAATTTCATAGCAGCTTTGTCTCTTCATCACGAAGAGACTTCCTGGATTTCACTTCGCCATTTTTTTAATTTATTGGCTTTCGGAACGTGCCCATACAGCCATCTCAACACTGGAAATGTTGTACTACATTTTGTTTTGACAGAATATATGCACCAGTGTAAGTCGTACCCTGGTACGAAGTTACATAGACTTTTAGATTTACATGGATACTCTGCAAATCACATTTAAGTGCCTGGCAGAGGGTTCATCGAACCACCTTCACATTTCTCTATTATTCCAATCTCGTATAGCTCGCGAAAAGAATGAACACCTATATCTTTCCGTACGAGCTCTGATTTCCCTTATTTTACCATGGTGATCGTTCCGCCCTATGTAGGTCGGCGTCAACAAGATATTTGCGCATTCGGAGGAGAAAGTTGGTGATTGGAATTTCGTGAGAAGATTCCGTCGCAACGAAAAGCTCCTTTCTTTTAATGATTTCCAGCCCAAATACTGTATCACTTCTGTGACACTCTCTCCAATATTTCACGATAATACAAAACGTGCTGCCTTACTTTGAACTTTTTCGATGCACTCAGTCAGTCCTATCTGGTAAGAATCCCACACCGCGCAACAGTATTCCAAAAGAGGACGGACAAGTGTAGTTAGGCAGTCTCCTTAGTAGATCTGTTACATTTTCTAAGTGTCCTGCCAATAAAACGCAGCCTTTGGTTAGTCTTCCCCACAAAATTTTCTTCATGTTCTTTACAATTGTTCGTAATTGTAATACCTAGGTATTTAGTTGAATTTACGGCTTTTAGATTAGACTAATTTATCGTGTAACTGACACATGCATAATACAACGATCCTTCCGCAATGTAGGAAGAGTAAAACTGTTGTATTCTACAATGAGTAAAAACAGATAATGTAAGTCGTACATGCTAAGTATTCACTGAAGAAATGTGTTTGAAAAATTTTATTTTGCTAACTTAGTTATTGACAAATTTTGGCCACAGCATCGACAATTGTTATTCGCGTTCAAACAAGATCAAGTATAATAATATGTTCTGTATAGTTTCATTTCACATGTGGTTCTTCACACTTACTCAATGAACAGTAAACATCTATTTACTAAAACATTTAACTCCATGTCTCATGTCACATCGTGTTTTGTTTTTTCAGGCTCTTCGAGAAGTCGGACCTATACGTGACCATGATTGACATCTTCATCGCCTTTATTAATTATTGCTGGACACTCGTTCGCCGAGCAGGTACAATGCAGTTGTTTGAACGTTGTGGCCGGCAGCAGTTGAAAACATGACGTCATTGTCACAAAGACAGGGCAACACAGTAAAAAAAAATAAAAAAATAAAAATAAAAAAATCTGTTGTTACTCCTTCGTAGTGCAATCATTCCAAGTAGAATTATATTTTTTATGCCAAGATTATCAGAAATTTGAAATGATGTGCAATAATCTACATCTACATTTATACTCCGCATGCCACCCAACGGTGTGTAGCGGAGGGCACTTTACGTGCCACTGTCATTACCTCCCTTTCCTGTTCCAGCCGCGTATGGTTCGCGGGAAGAACGACTGTCTAAAAGCCTCCGTGCGCGCTCGAATCTCTCTAATTTTACATTCGTGATCTCCTCGGATGGCATAAGTAGGGGGAAGCAATATATTCGACACCTCATCCAGAAACGCACCCTCTCGAAACCTGGCGAGCAAGCTACACCGCGATGCAGAGCGCCTCTCTTGCAGAGTCTGCCACTAGAGTTTGCTAAACATCTCCGTAACGCTATCACGCTTTGACGAAACGTGCCGCTCTTATTTGGATCTTTATCTCCTCTGTCAACCCGACCTGGTACGGATCCCACACTGAAGAGCAATAGTCAAGTATAGGTCGAACGAGTGTTTTGTAAGCCACCTCCTTTGTTGATGGACTACATTTTCTAAGGACTCTCCCAATGAATCTCAACCTGGCACCCGCCTTACCAACAATAATGGTGTACCCAACAATGTACGTAAGGATCACTGATTTCTTACAGCGCGAGAAATTATATATATATATACTACTCTCAAATTGTACCTGAACTGCGTAGAAACTGTAATACAATGAAACGGCGAATTCGTATAATGTATCTGCACGTATGGTGCTAGCACGGCCCGTCGGCCACAGGAAGTCGATGTTAGTGTCTGCAGTGTGCGAGAGGAAACAGCGGCGCCGAGAATAGCTGCGGAGTGTTTTGTCACAGCGAGTGCTGTTTAACTGTAACGGAAGTAGGCCCGGAAATATTTAGGCTCAGGACGGAACGGTCACCCAGTGGAAAGTGCACTGAAAGCAGTGGAGCAATAGCAGCTAGCACCTGGTCACGTGACCGAACGACGCAAGGGGGCTCCGTACCCTCTTACCTTCCAGCAGAAATGCGGGAAGTACATTGATCAAAAAGTGTAACACGTCGAAAGAATAGTCCAATGTAGAAGTAGTATCATACACGTATACACCATCACTAAGTCTGTAAACGATTCGAGTCGGAAAATGCATTAATGTTGCCGCCATGTGCTCACATTATCAAACGTGGAAGGATATACACCGTAATGGGCAAGGGCAGCAAGTAGGACTACGGGAAATGTCGCTTCCTCGCATGAGAATTGTTTTTTATTTTCTTTTGCTTACGGTCTAGCCATTCTTTAGCTTGCCGATAACGGTCAGAAGTCTGCTGAAAAGACAACGGGCTGATCCTACGATAATTCAGCATGCGATGGCGTGTGTGCGCGCTCGGTAGGATTGTTTGTTGGCCATACATATAGAGATAACCGGATCTAATCAACCTCCTTGCGTCAGCCGAGAAGTTACTGTAAGGGAAGTAGCGCGGCTCCGATTTCAGACTGCGTAGCTGGTGACATGCTCCGCGAACGCTGTCGTCCACAGAAAACACAGGTTTAAGATACAACGGTGGTCGTTCAGCAAGCCAGTGCCGGATAGAACAAAGCTGGTGAGGAGTTAAGTTCCAATTTACAGCCGAACTGTCGGGTTTATCGTTACACGTAACTGTAACAGAAAGTGTCATAATTATTGCTACCCACCAAATCGAGCGCTCTATCACAATGATTTTGGCAACATTCACTCGTTGTGGTGGTCTGACAGACATGAATACACCTGACAAAAGACGGAAGGTCTGGTGCTGCGTCTAAAATCTTGTATGATTCATTTTGGTGTGTCGAATAGTTCGCCGACTCGGTTCCTAAAACCACAAATGTTTCAGTTTTCCGGAGAATAATGGATAATTCTCTGCTGCTAATACTGTAGTTACAAGGTAGAAGAAACCCATATATATCTCAAAATTTGAAGCAATGAAAGTAAATGTGGTTGCCATACAATTCCTGAGAGACCTTTGATAAGAATCGCCGCCATGCGTTACAGTGCAAATTGAAAACCTATTCGAACACACGTTTGCTCACCAATCACCTATAGGATGAATAGTAATCTATTCTTCTTTATATATTGTTGTATCATTTTGACAGTCAAATTACAATACGCCTCTGTTACAGGTTTAATAGTTGCCATAATATATGCAGCTAACAATAATTTGGTATTTTGTGATGAAAAAGACACTTTTAGCTAAGCAGTCATTTAGAATTTGTTGAAATAGGTTACCGCCTGCGATTACCTGGATGCACCGGCCTACATTTTCTTCCACCACAGTGTCCATCTTAGACTATTATTTACGCAGGTAATTAGCAACTGACGTTGAAAGTAACTTCCTTGAGATAGAAAATAAGCCTACTCGTGTCCTTTAATAGCTTTCTACCAACCACGGATGCCATCGGAATAGAATCCTGAAGAAATGAAGATTTGGAGTGTTCCAAACACCACAGGGGCACCATATTTCAGAGTCCTTCAGACATCAGCCTTTGCTTCTCACCTGCAGAGTATGTTGCACTAGCATGCAGGAGCTCTACGCGCACTTATCGAGTACCAGCGATAAATGATTAAGATTGAGCTTCACATAGCGCTGACCGCTCGTTACCTCTTGCCAGTCAGCTTGGAACGTTTCTCCTCGTGTGTCGTCTCGCAGCGCCCCGCGAAGACCACCTGCGGGCGCGGCCTGACAACCGTCTCCATCCGGATTATAGTATTATCTCCGTACAAAAAACAAAATAATTTAAAGTTGCAACGGGCCCAGTAACTCCGTAAAAGTTTTTTATTCTTTTTTTACGTCAATTAAATTGGGATTAATATCCCAACTTTATGCTGTTAGAATTATTCAATTATTCTTTATCTGATTTTGTAGTTTTGTTTAATATTTACGGTTGCGTAATAAGGTTTTCGGAATGAATTAACATTAGCTTTAAAGTGACATATCTGCAATTTGTCCCAACTTTATCACGTTGTGTAATAAGTTACCGAAGGGAACAGTTACAGCGTGTAAATACCGTCGCCTACAGGGAGTCGTTAAAAATATGGAAACACCATGAGAAATGCACGCTTGATCATAAATGCAGGCGCTAGCCAAGCCTGCCGGTTGCCGTGTTGTACAGCTGCTCACAGAGCTCCAGGGCAGGCTGTGATTATCGTACGGCAGCGAAATTTGGTACATACGCTAATGCGTTAATGGGAGGTTTACTATCTTTGGCCCGAAAAAAGCATATTCTTTGAGAATTTTTTTCTCGGGGTGTGTTATAGATATCAGTGTCAAATTTGGACAATGGTTATTGATATTTCCTCTAGAAACTGGAATTTTTTCGACCGGAAATTGCGAAGAGCAAAGGCGGAAGTGCCGTCGGAAAGAAACAAAATTTCGATGTAGACCTCCACGCGCGGTATGTCACAGGTCAGCCCCCCACGCGTTCAAACTTTCATTTGAATGTTGTGTGTTTCCTCCCAAGCACCGGTACAATAATTCGTCCTCCGATAGAAAAAAAACTGGGGCGTGAGAAAGGCCAATTTCAGGCAGTTGCACTTTTTTGTTCAGCCGCGAACAACAAACATATCCGTTCCGTATTCGGAAAAATCGTTTCAACGGTGGATTCTAAACACTTTTATGGATCCAAAAATGCAATTTTTTAAAAAATCGATTTTTTTAACCAGAAGATGGTAAACCTCCCCTTAATGTGTTTGGAACCAATTTACCCAGGGAAAAAAAAAAATAGTTCCATGATTGCACACCTGGTGCAAATCCGGCACTTTACACGGTTTGGCGGTATTACATCCACGCCGTCTTTTGACAACCCATAACGTGATTGAGGAATAGTGCTGTCGAGAAGGGAGACTTAGCGTCGTTGTCAGTGAAACTGTTATTTGAATGGCAGCAGTTAGTGCTGTATTGAGAGAGTATCGCCAAATGAAAGATATGAGAAGAGGCTTGGTGTCACTAAACGGTTTAAAGAAGACAATAATAAAATTCGAAAGTACGTGTGAGCTTGGTGTGGCATGTGGAAGAGGAAGGCGTCCTATTATTGATGAGGTTGCTGTTCCTGTAACTGACCTTGCAGCAGCCCCACGGTAGTGCATGCTCGTGCACTGACACGAAAATTGTCCATCCAGTGGTCAACAGTACGGACAGTTTTGCGGTATATATTACGCTGGTACCGTATCCTGACGCAGCAACTGAAACTTCATGCAAACAATCCTGTTTGAGGAATATCCGTAACTGAGCATTATACCAGAGGTTGAAAATACCGCTACAGTTGTAAAGTTCTTTTATTATCTCACGACTGTAGCGGTATTTTCAACGTCTGAAACTTCATGATCTGCAGCAACGTTCTGAATTTCCTCTTCGGTTTCTGGCACGGACCCAAGTTGATAACATGCAGCCGGGCAATATTCTGTGGAGTGACCACGCACATTTTACGCTAGAAAGTGCATTGGATACAAAGAACTGCAGAATTTGGGATTGTGCACGAGGAGCCAAACTCGCTGTGTATGACTCTGTGGATTCACAAGCACATATATTTTCGGTCCTTTCTTGTGTTAAGAGAATACTCTTAGAGGGCCTGGCAGCTATGCCGTGACGACTGCACGTTATCGAGGGCTCGTTATACATGTGATTCCTGCTTTGCAAGAGCGCAACGCTTCATGTCTCTCGCCCAGTGAAAGACCTGCTTAACGCACGCAATCTTCCACGAATTTGTTATCTCCGTAGGTTTTCAAGACGCACGGCCTGCAATATCACCTGATCTGAATCCATCTGACGTTAAGCTGTGGGGATATCTGAAAGAACGAGTTTGTCATGGATACGCTCGGTTTCTACCTGATCTGACGGTCAGTAAACAGGAATACGTTGCTTACATTCCACCGGAACTGCTGCGAGCAACTGCTGATCACGTAGTTTAACGGGTGCAGCATCTCGTCGACGTCCACAGCGCTCATATTGAACCAATAGTTAAGCGGCGGTTAATAATAAAATAAACATTATGCCTCTCTCACTTGTTTAACCTTTTCTGCCCACGTCCATTTCCTAATCCATTAAATATAAAAACATTTCTGTACGTACGTCTGTCTTGCATTCACAGTGGCATATTGTACCGGGTAGCCAAAACTGGAAATATTTTTTCAGAGTAAATCGGTTCCGCATTAACACATTAGCGTATCTACTAAGTTTCGCTGCCATATGATAATTACAGCCCACACTGGACCTCTGTGAGCAGCTGCACTTTAATTATAAGCACCCGGTATCTGGCCACGAACGGCTCCTGTGCAATGTATTCGACTTGTCATTCGTGACCAGAAGAGTGTTCTGCGCACTTGGGGGTGTATTATGTTGGAGCTAAGGGACTTCGGAGGTGGGCAAATTGTTGACGTTCGTACTGTGTGTGCTTCCGTAACGAAGATGACCGAAGTGTTTGGTCTTCCAAGAAGCACCATATCAAAGGTTTTTACGGCATAAAGGGCAAGCAGGAAAACATCATCCACTAGGTCACAACGCGGACGAAAGTGTATGTGACAAATGGTCACTAAAGATTGTGAGAGGCGACAGCTGCAAAAATCGCTGCAAAACTTAATGTCTCACTCGCGAATACCACCACCACGAAAACAATAAGAACGGAGTCCCATAATCTGGGAACTGCAGAGCGAGCTGGTATTCCAGAACCACACACGCCTGTAATGAGAGAAGGTAGTGCCAAACCCGTAAATCTTTGACTATGCCGCTTAGAGTGTATTTGCAGCTACATATCTAAGATTATTTTCCGACAGTTGATTCTCTTTTTTTTCTCCTCGCGTATCGTTGTCTCATCTCAAGCCGTAGACCTTTTAGTGAGACAAAATATTCAGTCGTATCGTTATTGCTCTTTTCAGCGGCAACGATATGTGGTAGGTCGAATTCATATTTTAATGAAATTATGGCTTATAATTTCATGTTATGTACATTGTATTATTCTCATGCAGCCACAAAAGATAATTTATTTTGTTTCATGAGCGGCGCAGCAAGAAATAGGTAGCGGTCACAATCCACATCCGAGAAAGCAGTTTACGCCAGCGGACATATTCGCCATCAAGTCGGCGGCTACAGGTATGAAAAAGATGCCAAGAGTGTCAAGTTTTTGCTATGCCTATTTTTTGGTAACAATGTAAAGAATGAAGATATAATTTGTACTGAAAAAGAACTGCCAGTCGCTCTTGAGATCTTGAAAGATGATGTCTTGTATTCTGCCCTTGTTATTCGTTACGTGACTGTACACGTCGTGCGCAGTAAATCTTTTGTGAAGTTGTTGCAATTAATGGGAAGATATCAGTATTCTGATTTACTTTGGAAATCGTGTGAAGAGAACTTTTTGAAGAATGATTACTGGAAAAAATATTGCCGATTCAAATAGACGTCAATGAAGAGAGAAATGTTATCCGGGTTCTGAAAGTTAGCAACTAGACTTTGTTAATCTGTTTGGAAATAGGAAATCAATGTAAAGTGATATTTGAGACTGAAATTTCCTTTAGTTAGAACGACTGGACAGTTTAGTCAACTGGATGTTGAAATTTAAACACGATTTACATTTTATTTGAATGAAGGATATTACGTATGAGAGACTGTTTCATTCAATTGATCTCTGTCTAAAACAATATACGTAAATTAGAACCAAGAAGCGCAAATGCATAAAACGTCATAGAGGTTATAGGCTCTTGTCCCTGCTGTCAGTGAAGACTAAGACTGAATGATCAGTACATACGAACAAATGGACTTTACGGCATTTTTTTGAGAACAAAGATAGTGCGACAATCTGAACTAATCATGGAATTGACGGATCGTGAAGAACACTGCACTTAAACGTAATTACTGGGTCAGTATAGCAAAGGGAAAATCAACTAATCCAGTTGCTTCTGACTTCAGAATTGGTTTGGAGAAACAACAGAATTTAACTGGTGCACTGCAGATTTATGCCCACATTTAGGGTGCGAAAATGTACAACACCCTGTCAAAAATACATTACCTTCGGGGGTATGTGAGATGCGATGTTCGTGGGTTTAACCAGGAGTAGGTACGTCGCCTTACATACGTACTACTGGCTAGGTTACGACGTTATCTCATATTAAGGTCGTACGACTCCAGCATTTTTACGATAAATTGTTATTTTTGGGATAACCACTTAGATTTACTCCTCATTCATTCATTCATTCATTCATATGTTCGCAAATGTGTATCATCCTCTTCACTTGATCTATGTAGATAAACTTCAACTTTTGTTGTCGTGTCATCCTCAGTTCTGTGTAATATAAATGTTGTTCATTTTCACATTACGCTTGTTTATGTGCAACTGAATAATACCAATTTTATCATCTCGTACGCCTTCACCTTTATTTTTTGAAAGACGTCATCGGTGGCTTAAATTATACACATATTTATGCGTATACCATTTTGTTGTTTGTACTAGACACTGTACTGTTAGGTTAGTAACAGATTTAGCACTTTTTTGTAATTTAATAATAGTCAAAATGTTTAAGAAGACATTTAAAAACACAAAAACAAGCGCATATGTAGCGTAGCACCTACAAACATTCTAAGAAGAAGTTTAGACTATTATTTCGTTACTGAATGTCAGAAAGTGCCAAACCTCCTCCTAACCTGAAAGTACAGTATCTAGTACGTAAAACAAAATAGTACCACACACATGTGTTTCAGGATAGTGATGGTGCCTTTTAAAAATAAAAAATTAAGGCGAAACGCTTATGATGCGATAAAAGTGGCTTTATTCAATTACACATACACACAGCGTGGAAATTATCAACATTGTATACAGTAAAGTTTATTTTCCGAAACTATCTTCGATTCCTTTCCTTTTTTATTTAGCACTGTACATCGTCGCCTCCATCTCTACAGCATTTGTTACCGCGATCGATTCGTTTTGTTTCGGATAAATGAGACGGCAAATACACTGAAGTTTTGAATAATCAGACTTTGCTGATGTGACACATAGCATCAGAAAGAATTCTAGACTTTCATGGTTGCCGGTTACCAAATTTGGATATCCTACCTGTAAAAAAACACAGAGCTCTGACTTTTAACTAGAAGATCATGCTGAATTGCAATTAACTAATAATTACATATTATTTTGTATGTACGCTTCTAACGCTAGCGGCTTGGAAGTCAAGATTGTCTCCGCTGCAAAGTCAATGGAAGCAGACGGTCGCTTCCGCTGTCAGGCTCAAGCGTTGTGCACCCCCTATTTCTATTTACCAAAACTGCTGGCCACTGGCAGTCAGATCCATCACTTTCTTACAGGCATGAGGGTCGTGTACCAAATTATCACCATGGTTGGCATAAATGCAGGACGGAAAAGAAGGATTGATAAGGTCAGTGGGTTCAACAAATTACTTCGTGGCATAATAAGTGGCCAGATATGAGGAAAGCAATACGCTTATAGTCTTCAATGAACAGGGAGACATCCAGAAAGGGACACTGTAACAAAGTATAATAATGTTCACTGTACCAAAGAGTAACAGCGTCTTAAGAATTAATCTAAATCGTTTCACAGAAGTTTAATCAAATTTAAAATAATGTTCCTATCACTAGCAATGTAGTAAGCGTAACAATCTACGTTTCTGACCATAGCCTGCCCCTGACATAAAGAACACTTGAACGCATTGCGAGTCTAATTCAGAAGGACGAAGTATTGGTAACTTGTAGGAGAGAACAAGGGTTGGCATATCTCGGATGAGAATTCAAATGGGGAACTGAATTCCCGAAATGGCTCTCTACCTGGCTTGACTGCCGATTCTGGGGTAGTACAGTTACGTTGGCGGTGAATTACTAAGAAAATCGCGAGGCGGTTGGTAAAATTAACTTTATCATGGGTTAACGTGCAGAGGAATGTCTACTTTCCCTGCCAGCCAAAATTTGTTAAACAAGCGCATCAGTCTGGGTCGGAGAACAGACCAACATGTAGGTCCAAGAATAATTAACAGTTTTTCTAATAACGATCCATGGTTTTTGTCCTGTACAGAACGACACCTCTGCACCAAGATCGAACACTAACGGTAGGCAAAAGTGATAGTGAGGCAAGTAGCGTTCGTAAACTTATGTATTACGGGATGGATTACTAAAACTGTATCCGTTTAGCACCCACTATGCGTGAAGGAAGCAAGGCTCTGTGAAGCAGCAGCATTCAAACGAGCAACGGCTGCTTCTCATTAGCCACCATCTTTATTTTAATTAATCAACAACTAAGGCCAACAAACCGAAGCTTTCGGTAGCACTGGTTGTTGCTAACAGTCTGTTTCGCTCAAACCAACGAAATTAAACACGTATAATTCGGCCATACAGTTTTCAATCTAGGCTAATGAGCACACCAAAATTTAAATTCTACCTTTAATTTTCAATAATTAAATGATACCATTACTTAAGGAAAGGGTCTCGATATTTGAGATGATACAATGAACTGGACAAGGCGTGTCTGAAAAGATCATGGAATGGTCTCAGAAAATAAAAGAAACAAGATCTAAATTTAAAATACCTTTACTGACCTTCGAAGTAATAGCTACAACACACTTCTGGCACGGAAGTAAAGCTTTTGGGAACCACCGGCAAACGCTTTTTGTGGAATGGCTCGGAACACTGTGGTCACGTGCATCGTCTGCGAAGCTTAAGCCGATCAGGGTTAATTTAAGACGGGAAACGAAAAGTGCGCCGGTACCAAATCTGGAGGATGAGGAGGTGCTGAACAGCCACGCTGCGTTGAGCGCAGAAGCTGAGCGCGGACGTGGTCACAGTGCTTCGAGCGATTCCAGAAGAAGCGTTTGCTGACAGCTTGTAACAGTTTCGCAACCGACATCAGAAGTGTGTTGCAGCTACTGGTAACTACTCTGAAGGCCAGTAACGGCATTTTGTGTGTAACTTTTGCTTCTTTTATTTTCTGAGACCATTCACGGCACTTTGCATAAAGTCGTACTTTTTTTGTTTTGTATTCCGGTTGTTATGGGTTTTTGTATCGATTGTAATTTTTTATTTGTAGTTCACTGTTGCAGTTTGAGTATACATTTTGTCACTTTTGTCATCTGGAGATAGTGAGTGGAGCTGTGGACGCTAGTGGAGTGCCAAGAAAAGAAATCGGAACATTTCCGACGTAGTCTCTTGTTTAAGTTCAATAAAGGGGTGACAGCAGCGGAGGCCGCCAGAAAAAATTGCACCCTGTATGGGGACAATGCCATTGGACAGAGCACGGCAATGAAAAATGGTTCTCTCGTTTTACGGAGGGTCGTTTTGACATTAATGACTCTCCAAGTTGAGGAAGACCTTCGGAGTTTGATGAAGATCGTTTGAACGCATTGATCCAGAATGATCCACCTCAGTTTACTCGAGAAATCGCAGATATTATGAACTGTGGTCATTCCACCGTCGTCTGACATTTGCATGCTATGGAGAGGATTCAAAAATAGGGTGTACGGTGCCGCATGCTCTATGTCAAAATCACAAAAATCACCAGGTGGCCATATTTGCATCTCTTCTTGCTCGTCAGCAACTTGCTCATGAACAACATCGACCATTCCTGTTGTATATCGTTTTTGGTGATGAGAAATGGTGTCTTTATGGTAACATAAGGAAAAGAAAGGAATGTTTGTGCAAAAAAAGCAGCAACTGCCCGTCGAAAGGCCCGCTCACATCCATAAAAGATAAAGTTATGCATCTGGTGCAACAGCGACGATGTGGTGTACTAGAAATTGCTTCCCCGAGGTGTAACCATCACTGCTGACATTTGTTATCAACAACTCAGACGTCTTGCAGACGCAGTGGAAGAACGACAACAAGGAAGACTGAGTGAAGTAATGTTACTCCACGATAATGTCCGCCCATATTCTGCTAGCCTGACAACAATCACTTTACAGGAGAGGATTCGCGAAGTCATCCCACACTCATCCCATTCACCTTATCTTGGGCCCTCAGATTTTCACTTTTTCCGCTCTGTGTCGAACAACGTCCAAAGAACTTCCTTGCTGGCTGAAAACAGATTCCGCCTATGGCTCGACAAGTTCCTCGCCTCAAAACCACGGCTTTCTGCTGTCACGGAATTGAAAGTTACCCAAGCATTGGCAGACTGTTGTAAATAGTGACTAAATTGTTATGTGTATGTGTAGTGTTTAATAAACTTATGAGAAAGCTCTACTAATGCCAACCATATTCTTGAATCTGTTACTGAGCAATGTACACTACTGGCAATTAAAATTCCTACACCAAGAAGAAATGCAAATGATAAACGAGTATTCATTGGACAAATATATTATACTTAAACTGACATGTGATTACATTTTCACGCAATTTGGGTGCATAGATCCTGAGAAATCAGTGCCCAGAACAACCACCACTGGCCATAATAACGAACTTCTTACGCCTGGGCATTGAATCAAACAGAGCTTGGATGGCGTGTACAGGAACAGCTGCGCATGCAGCTTCAATCTTCAATACGATACCACAGTTCATCAAGAGTAGTGACTGACGTATTGTGACGAGCCAGTTGCTCGGCCACCATTGACCAGACGTTTTCAGTTGGTGAGAAATCTGGAGAATGTGCTCGCCAGGACAGCAGTCGAACATTTTCTGTATCCAGAAAGGCCCGTACAGGACCTGTAACATGCGGTCGTGCATTATCCTGCTGAAATGTAGGGTTTCGCAAGGATCGAATGAAGGGTAGAGCCACGGGTCGTAACACATCTGAAATGTAACGTCCACTGTTCAAAGTGCCGTCAGTGCGAACAAGAGGTGACCGAGACGTGTAACCAATGGCACCCCATACCATCACGCCGGGTGATACGCCAGTATGGTGATGACGGATACATGCTTCCAATGTGCGTTCACCGCGATGTCGCCAAACACGGATGCGACGATCATGATGCTGTAAACAGAACCTGGATTCATCCGAAAAAATGACGTTTTGCCATTCGTGCACCCAGGTTCGTCGTTGAATACACCATCGCAGGCGCTCCTGTCGGTGATGCAGCATCAAGGGTAATCGCAGCCACGGTCTCCGAGCTGATAGTCCGTGCTGCTGCAAACGTCGTCCAACTGTTCGTGCAGATGGTTGTTGTCTTGCAAACGTCCCCATCTGTTGACTCAGGGATCGAGACGTGGCTGCACGACCCATTACAGCCATGCGGATAAGATGCCTGTCATCTCGACTGCTAGTGATACGAGGCCGTGGGGATCCAGCACGGCGTTCCGAATTACCCTCCTGAACCCACCGATTCCATATTCTGCTCGCAGTCATTGGATCTCGACCAACGCGAGCAGCAATGTCGCGATACGATAAACCGCAATCGCGATAGGCTAAAATCCGACCTTTATCAAAGTCGGAAACGTGATGGTACGCATTTCTCCTCCTTGCACGAGGCATCAAAACAACGTTTCACCAGGCAACGCCGGTCAACTGCTGTTTGTATATGAGAAATCGGTTGGAAACTTTCCTCATGTTAGCACGTTGTAGGTGTCGCCACCGGCGCCAACCTTGTGTGAATGCTCTGAAAAGCTAATCATTTGCATATCACAGCATCTTCTTCCTGTCGGTTAAATTTCGCGTCTGTAGCACGTCATCTTCGTGGCGTAGCAATTTTAATGACCAGTAGTGTAGTTTCAAGTCAAAACTATGCACGGAACTGCTTTACGTGCGATTTGAAACTATGGGCGGAGACACTAAGATATAGCCATGTCGGTTACACAGCCTAACGCCCTGTCGAGTGGCAAACACGTATTGCCGCAGTGTCCACTTTATCGGAGATGCCCTGCGGAACGTAAATGCAGAGGCAGCAGTGTTTGTTACCTGAGGCGGCGCTCCCGGCGACAGCTGTTTGGCGAGGGCCGCGGCGCTGAAGGAGAGCCCCGTCGGCAGGCAGGAGAGGCATGGATTGTTGGGCGAGCGCGGCGGCGCGCCCAGCGAGAAGGCGGGCTGCGCCGCCGGCGGCCGTCTCGAGGGGCTGGGCGACCGCGACCGCTGCAGGTACACGTGCAGCGTCTGCGATGACATCCCGCTAGCGTCGTCACAGTAGCGCAGTAGAACAATCTGAGGCGCTGACTATCTACTTCTGGAGTCGAACTAAATACACTTCGGCACTTCGCAAAAACCTCCGAAAAAAATGCGAGTGGTCGATCTCGATAAACGTCGACTTTTAATACAGCCCAACTAGAATCGCGGGCAGTCCGTCAACAATCCCTCAATCCCTGGCCTCGTACTTTTTTTCCAGAATCTGACTTCGGTTTTTACGTTTAGCGCAGCTATTCAGAGTTGTAATCGTTTTTCATACTTCGAGAGACTGCTGCTGCGCTATCGCGTGCCGTTTGAATATAGCACCACATTTGGCGCCGAAAAAGATGTGCCCGATGAGCTCCAGACACTAAGTAACAGTGATGGGCGTGCAGAGGAAGCCCGCACAGTGGTGTGCAGCGACACTGACCACGAGCGCGGAGAGGCCTCTATAAAAAGGGCCGCAGAGTGCGCTATCTGCAGGGCGGGAGGCAGCGTGCGTGCCCTTTCCCAAATGTCGACCCGGGCAGGAAGGAGGCTGCCACCGAGAAATTAAAATGAAGCCACTCTCTCAGGGACCTCCTCGTGTTGTAAAGGTTGACGTGACATTATGCTGCCGTACTGCACCTGGTATTTCAAATGGTACACTGATCATCATCAGTTGTAATACACTACTGGCCATTAAAATTGCTACACCACGAAGATGACGTGCTACAGACGCGAAATTTAACCGACAGGAAGAAGATGCTGTGATATGCAAATGATTAGCTTTTCAGAGCATTCACACAAGGTTGGTGCAGGTGGCGACACCTACAACGTACTGACATGAGGAAAGTTTCCAACCTACTTCTCTACACAAACAGCAGTTGACCGGCGTTGCCTGGCGAAACGTTGTTGTGATGCCTCGTGTAAGGAGGAGAAATGCGTACCATCACGTTTCCGACTTTGATAAAGGTCGGATTGTAGCCTATCGCGATTGCGGTTTACCGTATCCCGACATTGCTGCTCGCATTGATCGAAATCCAACGACTGTTAGCAGACTATGGAATCGGTGGGTTCAGCAGGGTAATACGGAACGCCGTGCTGGATCCCCACGGCCTCGTATCACTAGCAGTCGAGATGACAGGCATCTTATCCGCATGGCTGTAACGGATCGTGCAGCCACGTCTCGATCCATGAGTCAACAGATGGGGACGTTTGCAAGACAACAACCACCTGCACGAACAGTTCGACGACGTTTGCAGGAGCGTGGACTATTAGCTCGGAGACCATGGTTGCGGTTACCCTTGATGCTGCATCACCGACAGGAGCGCCTGCGATGGTGTACTCAACGACGAACCTGGGTGAACTAATGGCAAAACGTCATTTTTTCGGATGAATCCAGGTTCTGTTTACAGCATCACGATGGTCGCATCCGTGTTTGGCGATATCGCGATGAACGCACATTGGAAGCGTGTATTCGTCATCGCCATACTGCCGTATCACCCGGCGTGATGGTATGGGCTGCCATTGGTTACACGTCTCGGTCACCTCTTGTTCGCATTGACGGCACTTTGAACTATAGACGTTACATTTCAGATCTGTTACGACCCGTGGCTCTACCCTTCATTCGATCCCTGCGAAACCTTACATTTCAGCAGGATAATGCACGACCGCATGTTGCAGGTCCTGTACGGGCCTTTCTGAATACAGAAAATGTTCGACTGCTGCTGCCCTGGCCAACACATTCTCCAGATCTCTCACCAATTGATAACGTCTGGTCAATGGTGGCCGAGCAACTGGCTCGTCACAACACGCCAGTCACTACTCTTGATGAACTGTGGCATCGTGTTGAAGCTACTTGGCCAGCTGTACCTGTACACGCCATCCAAGCTCTGTTTGACTCAATGCCCAGGCGTATCAAGGCCGTTATTACGGCCAGAGGTGGTTGTTCTGGGTACTGATTTCTCAGGATCTATGCACCCAAACTGCGTGAAAATGTAATCACATGTCAGTTCTAATATAATATATTTGTCCAATGAATACCCGTTTATCATCTGCATTTCTGGTGTAACAATTTTAATGGCCAGTAGTGTAATAATATAGCAATCTATCACTTGTTACTGCAACCATACGTCAAGTTCCTGAAATTACGAAGGAACTTCAAAACGAAAGTTACACACTATTATGGGAGGCCAAATGACTAATGCATACTGCACTACAATATGCTACAAACTGACAGATACATAACACGAACGTTTAATCAATCCTTAATTCCAGAATGAATTTTTATAATCCTTCAATTCCTCGACGCCATCATCGTCGGAAAATCACAACCCCTCGCTCCTCCCCACTCCCCTTGTTCTTTCAGTTTGCCAAAAGGATTGCCTGGACTTTATAGTCTGTGGTCGATATCGATGGCACTTTTCCCGATCATCATCGCCCACGTGTGTGCCTCTTTGGCCAAATTGTTGGCACTATTTTACTTACAGCTTGACGCGACATTGCATTTGGCCCACCTACCGCCAGCACTTCACGGTGAATCTATGTACAATTTGGACGTTTTACGCACAAGAATCGTTCTCACTTCAACTTTAGAATACATTCCAGTTGCCGCGCCATTCCACGCTGTGGTCAACCTGTTATCCGCACTGCAGCACAAGTTTTGATTGTGAGAAACCCGGAAAATGTGCTCTCTTCTGACAATGCACCATTCTTCTTGTGCATTGTTCTTACCTGGGACAACGTGTGTAATTCACTTTCTGAAGTACCTACGTACCTACAATTACACTAGTGGATTCTTCTACGTTTACTTAGTAGTGCAACTTCATATTTGTGAATGACAACCTATGGTCACATACCCATGTACGTGGCATAGTCTAAGTTTCAACGATCACTTCGAAAAATGTCAAGCTTGGAAACGTGCAGTTAGGTACGTTTTATTTTATTCCCCTCCAAATTACAAGGATGAGTCAATGAATAAGTCGCAAACGCAAGAATACTGCATATCGTCTTGAATTTCGCACATATACGTACCTAAATAGTGGCAGCATATATCGCGTGGAACGTAGCCGATGCACTGCACTCCAGTGGTTAATGATGTGCAGTCAGACCCACATGGCACGTGTGCTGGCCATGTGTACCCGACTAAAAGAATGCGTTTTTGAGAGCCGAAGGGCTGTGTGTGGAGCGCGTCCATGGCGACATCGTCTCGTATATGGTTAGAACTGAATTTCATATAAATTTATGTTCAACACGATACAGGAATTCAGCAAAGGACACAAAATCACAAACAAGGAGCGTACTTGCCTTCTTGGTTGTCCATTGGTGTCACATTGATAAGGTTATTTCGCTACCCCCATGACATGTCGGTCTTGCGGGTTGCAGCAATTTAAGGAATCAAATGTTTTTGTTGTGATCTTCAATCCGAAGAGTGGTTTGATGCAGCTCTTGATGCTACTGTCCAGTGCAAGACTCTTCATCTCCGATTAACTGCAACTCTACGATTTTTATCCCCCCCACACTTCCCTACAGCACTAAACTGGTGATGCCCCGATGTCTCAGGATGTGTCCTACCAACCGATAGCTCCTAGTCAGTTTGTGTCACACATTTCTTTTCTCCCCATTTCTATTCAGTACCTGTTCATTAGTTAAGTGATCTGCCTATCAATCTTCAGCATTCTCCTGCAGCATCACATATCAAAAGTTTATATTTTCTTCTTGTCTGAACTGTTTATGGTCCACGTTTCACTTCCGTACATGGCTACACTCCATAGAGATACTGTCAGAAAAGACTTCCTGACATTTAATTGTGTACTTGACGTTAACAAACTTTTCTTTTTCAGAAACGCTTTTCTTGCCATTTCCAGTCTACATTTTATTTCCTCTCTTCTTTGCCATCATCAGTTATTTAGCTACCCAAATAGCAAAACTCATCTACTACTTTAAGGTCTCATTTTCTAATTTAATTCCCTAAGCATTACCAAATAAAACTGTTATATTTCCAAAGGATCATTCATAGATACGAACGCTGCCACAAGAATTATACGCTGCAATATTTTAAGGTTCGCAGTGGCCGAGCGGTTCTAGGGGCTACAGTCTGGAACCGCGCGACTGCTACGGTCGCAGGTTCGAATCCTGCCTCGGGCATGGATGTGTGTGATGTCCTTAGGTTACTTAGGTTTAAGTAGTTCTAAGTTCTAGGGGACTGATGACCTCAAAAGTTAAGTCCCATAGTGCCCAGAGCCATTTTTTTAAGGTTTTGTCGAGCGATGGAATAAGTGTTTACAAGGGACGTATGGTGAGAAGTCAAATCTCAGGCTGGTACACGCTGCTCTGATGTCTTTATCCCAGTTTGCGGCTTATTTAGTGACTCATCATGGTATTACGAGGGCTATTCGGAAAGTAAGGTCCGATAGGTCGGGAAATGGAAACCACGGTAAAAATCTAAAATGTTTTATTTGCAACAGTTAGATACACCTTGCAGCTACTTATCTCCATAGTCGCCGATCCGACTTAGACGTGTATCGTAGCGTTGTACCAACTTTCCAATACCCTCGCTATAGAAGGCAGCCGCCAGTGCTTTCCGCCACTTCTCTACGCTGGCCTACGGCTCGTTGTCTTGTGCCAAAATGTTGTCTTCATAGCCAGCGGTTCATGTGAGCAGAGATGAAACTCAGAGGAAGACAATTACGGGCTGTATTGTGGGTAGTCAAACATTTCCAATTGACAACGATGCAGGAGCATCTTCATTGCCCCTGCAGAATGCGGCGGAGAATGGTCTTGAAGAAGAAACAGCACGACAGTTATGTAATGTTAGCTGCATAGCTTCAGGCGAAATTTCTCACCAGGCCCTCGTACTTGGCGGCAGACACTATTTTCTAGACATCTTTACGCATTCATTGCGAGCTCAGAAATGGGAAGAGCGACGTGATGGTCACTGGGGTTATACTAGAGACACTACCCAACACATCTGTGCAAAGCTTTATCGGATTGTCATAGTCGTTTCCATTTCGCGACCGATCGGACCTTACTTTCCGAATAGCCCTCGTAATTTTAATGATAGGCCAGGCTAATGAATTTTGAACGTCTAATGAGTGATGGGAGAAGGGCTGCAAGTGGGAAGAAAATCTTTTTATTTGATCATTTTCTGAAAACCAGTTGCAAGCAAAGAACGTCCGAGCCGCCATGCAGCCTGACGTCCTGGGGGGTGGAGTGCATGGAACACCGAAGTAGAGGGGTGGACTCGCGAAACAATGGTCAAGCAACAGTTACGGTAAACGATTTAAAGTCAGTTAAAATTTTACTAATATCAGGCACGCTGCCGATAATACTTCCAAAGAAAATAGTTTAGTTGTCTTTAGGTGACCATAATTAAATTTGCATCGTTATTGCACGTGAAAGTATATTTGTTTTATGTTTAATCATTTTACGATTATACAGTTTTTAATTCCAGTGAGTAAAGCTGTGAATTTGCTCTTTGTTTTATGGTGGAGTACTCTTTGGGCATTCACATGGAGCTGAATGTTCTTTACATAGCCAAATTCATATTTTATGAACCCAGACGTACTTTTTAGGCTGGTTAAGCAATATTGCCAGGATATTTTTATTTTAGGCCCCTAATACTACTGGTTCATCACAAACTAATAATTTTTTCTCCCCTGGAATGATGAAATTTCACGACGATACAGTTTGAAGTTTGTGTTACAGAAGGTATTTTGTTTTAATGTGCAGCTCTTACGAGAGAAGCCTGAACTAAGAAACAAACATGGCGCGCATGTTACTGTCGCCAACTTGTGAAGGGTAGCGAAGGGTAGTTCTATATTTGTGGGCCAAAGGGCATAAACTGAGTGAAATTCACAGGGACATGCGTGGTGTGTATGGGACGACTGTATGGACCGTAGCAATGTGTCCAGGTGATGCCCATTCTTCCGAGACGGCCGTTGAACCTGAGTGATTCGCCACTGCCGGTAACAGCTGCAACACCGCAGAATGCTGGAGCCATTGAGGCAGCAATTTTGAACGACCGGCTTGTGCAACTGCAAACCTTATCGCAGCAGTTCAACTTTCCTGAGATGCGGTGTATGATATTGTTCATGTCATGTTGAAATTTCGTAAAGTTAGTGCTCGCTGAGTGCCTAAGAACCAGACAGACAAC
Organism: Schistocerca piceifrons; assembly: GCF_021461385.2. Taxonomy (NCBI): domain Eukaryota; kingdom Metazoa; phylum Arthropoda; class Insecta; order Orthoptera; family Acrididae; genus Schistocerca; species Schistocerca piceifrons. The sequence goes on from NC_060138.1 coordinate 279,559,565, forward strand.
CGCAAGGGCCAGCAAATGAAGGCAAGCTTGGATCGCTTAACGCGCTACGCCGGAGAAGGGCATGACGCGCCCAAAACCAAGTAGGCCTCTATGGAGTGGAACCATTCTGGTTTCTCAGAACGAAAAAAAATTCAAAGTGACTCAGTCTGCTATGAAAGGGACTCAATCTGCTAGGAAAGTGCTCGCGACAGTGTTCTGGGATATGTATGGTATGTTACTGGCGGACTTTGCTGAACATGGAACCACTGTGAATGCTGCAGCCTACATCAAAACTTTGGTTAAGTTGCGTCGTGCCCTTCGTGATACACGCCACAACATTAACGCTGACGGTGCCAAATTTCTTCATAACAATGCTGCTGCTCCTGTTCTTGAGAAAGTCGCCAGATTTTGGTGGGAGCTGCTCCAGTATCCACCCACCATATAGTCCGGATCTTGCACCATCCGACTTTTATCTGTTTGGTCTCATGAAAAAATTCCTGGCCGCCCAATGCTTTGCGACGAATGAGGAAGTGAAATCAGCTGTCCGCAGATGGCTATACTCCAATCAAATGGACTTCTGCGAACAGGGCATAATGAACCTGGTACCTCAATGGGAGAAATGTGTTGGGAACGTTAGTTCCTAGGTAGAAAAGAGGTAAGAGATTTAAGTTCATTTGTAATTTTTTGTTTTCTTACCTAATAGACTTTTTGGTAATAGAATTACTATGCGTTACTTTCCGATCTTCCCTCATTTATTACACATTCGGGATGTGAAAGTTGATATATATTACCAATTAAATTCTATCATTCATACCTAAAGGAACCGTCACAAGCTGCAACCATCAAACTTGGTGATGGTCTTGGTCCTCCTCTGCATATCCACACTTCACTGCCATTCATTTTCCCAACCATTGATGTCTTGTCTGAGACCTCGGTTGTAGAAGACTGCATTTTGGCTGAACAATAAACGTTGCCTGCAGGGAACGACCTAAACTTTTCCGAGGCTGCTTTTGAAGTACCATTTCATATATAGGCTACTATTACGATGGGGTCGCCACTCCCAAAAGCATTTTGGAGCTGCTGCCAGCATATGTTAAGTGTATTAATGGGGAATGCTCGATTGGAGACAGAAGTTAGTAAAAGAATACAACAGAGTATTACATTTTACCAGTGTGTGAGGGGCTTGGTGTGTGGAAGGGAAGTGCCAATGAGGTGCAAGCTGGTGCTACACAAGACTTACTTCACACCCATACTAATTTACGGCTCAGAGACTTTGACTATGACTAGAAGAGAGGAGAGTAGGATACAATACAGTGAAATGAAGTTTCTGAAAAGTATGCTAGGGAAGGCAAGGAGAGAGAGTGAAAAGTGGAGATTTTAGGAAGGAAACTGGAGTGGAGAGGTTGCCTGAAAAAATTGAAAAGAATAGATTAAAATGGTTTGGGCATGTGAAGAGGTTAGGAGAGGGAAGAATACCAAGAAAATGATGGAGTTCAAGACTGAGGCCAAGAGGAAGATCGGGAACAATATGGATTGATACAATAAAGATGAGTTTAAGGAGAAGAAACCTGCTATGGAACCAAGTAGTGGAAGAAGAATGGTGGAAAGAGAGTAAAGTGGCGAAGTACCATTGATACCCCAACCCGACCAGATGTTGGATAGAGGGGGAAACGAAGATGATGAATGAACTTTGCACCTCTGATTACACATAATAACAATAATTATTATAATTATAATAATCATCGAAATGCTAGCCACGCAGTGGCTTCATTATCCGAAGAATAAATCACTAAGTGCCGTGTCGCAACGTCTGTGTGATGCAAAATATTATAGCGCGAAGGAGAGGCGTGTATGATCGTTCGGTGAAGAGTCAGCTGCGGCGTTGCCGTGAAGAGAAAACATCCCCTCAGATAGCTTACCGCGACACTATCTTAACAGCTTCCCGCAACGTAATTTCGGAAAGGCGTTCCTGTGACAGTTTGCCTCTCACGAGTTTTATCTGTTAACGCGACACCATGACAACAAAAAAACACTAGGAATCTTTGTATTTCTCGGCGTTGGTGAATCCACGTTTCACCCGTTTGCTTCGTTCCTATATCTTGGAGTTGTTATAGAACGTATATGAAAAACTGAAATGTAATTAATTACCGATTACTGTGTGCGTCATTATTATGCTAGGAGTTGCTAAGTCAAGGAAGCTATATCGAGCAGATGTACAAGATTCTGTGCGAGCACTTCTGGGAATGGTCGTTACACAACAATTCCTAGCCGGCCGAAGTGGCCGTGCGGTTAAAGGCGCTGCAGTCTGGAACCGCACCGCTACGGTCGCAGGTTCGAATCCTGCCTCGGGCATGGATGTTTGTGATGTCCTTAGGTTAGTTAGGTTTAACTAGTTCTAAGTTCTAGGGGACTAATGACCTCAACAGTTGAGTCCCATAGTGCTCAGAGCCATTTTTTGAACACAACAATTCCCGCAAACATGACGTCATTTTGACATCACCTGCAATAGCGACAACTGCATGATCATCTACTGACTTGTTAGCGTTCGATAGAGGCGTCACACAAGGTTTAATGCACGCTTACCGGAGATTTACAAGAAACACGTTATTCTTGGAATGATTTATCATAATTATTGCTATAATAAACTGTTACACAATGATTTATCGATGGTTAATGCCTTCAGTAACAGTGCTCAGTAGTGAGTTATTATAGTCAACAATTTACAAATTAAGCATGAAAAAAAACTTGTTTTGTATTGTGCACGCCGTTTCAAGGTAACAGATCACTGAAAATTTATCACGAACACGTCACCATCATCATTAAATGTAAATAACGCATCAACGACATAAGCTTTCAAGAGAAAATATGATAACCAAGACAGGAGAAAAAATCACATGATTAAGTGCTAGCGTAGGCTCACATCTCACCGCATGCCAATATTTTTTCATGTTAGCGTTTTTAACATATTCTGGGACATTCTTATGAATGTAATACGGTGTGTTCTGGTTCTGCAGTATTCAGTTTTATTTACATTCCGTCTGATTTGAAGACGAAGGATGAAGTAAACATTTAGCGGTTTCCGAGGGTGTTGTTAGGCTGGAACCTAAGAGCAGAGTTTTAATTACTGCAAGTGAAAGGATTAGCGATAACATTCGTATTAGTGACAAGTATATTACAAGCACTGGAAAACTTTATAGCTCCTAACCTCACATTAGAAGACGAGTAGCACAAAACATAGCGACAGAAAGAGAAGGCATAAGAGACTAAGGTAAAGTAAGAACAATAAGAGAATCATTTGAAAAGTTTTTGCGTCCAGAAATTGTCAACATCAATGAAGAGGCATTGAGGCAGAAAATACCTGGATGTAACACTTTGTAGGGATATCAAATTGAACCGATTACATAGGCTCAGTTGTAGCTAAAGCATGTCACAGACATTGGTTTATTGGTAAAATACTGTTGTTGTTGTTGTTGTTGTTGTTGTGGTCTTCAGTCCTGAGACTGGTTTGATGCAGCTCTCCATGCTATTCTATCCTGTGCAAGCTTCTTCACCTCCAAGTACCTACTGCAGCCTACATCCTTCTGAATCTGCTTAGTGTATTCACCTCTTGGTCTCCCTCTACGATTTTTACCCTCCACGCTGCCCTCCAATACTAAACTGGTGATCCCTTGATGCCTCAGAACATGTCCTACCAACCGATCCCTTCTTCTAGTCAAATTGTGCCACAAGCTCCTCTTCTCCCCAATTTTATTCAATACCTCCTCATTAGTTATGTGATCTACCCATCTAATCTTCAGCATTCTTCTGTAGCACCACATTTCGAAAGCTTCTATTCTCTTCTTGTCCAAACTATTTATCGTCCACGTTTCACTTTCATACATGGCTACACTCCATACAAATACCTTCAAGAACGACTTCCTGACATTTAAATCTATACTCGATGTTAACAAATTTTTCTTCTTCAGAAACGCTTTCCTTGCCATTGCCAGTCTACATTTTATATCCTCTCTACTTCGACAATCATCAGTTATTTTGCTCCCCAAATAGCAAAACTCCTTTACTGCTTTAAGTGCCTCATTTCCTAATCTAATACCCTCAGCATCACCCGACTTAACTCGACTACATTCCATTATCCTCGTTTTGCTTTTGTTGATGTTCATCTTATACCCTCCTTTCAAGACTCTGTCCATTCCGTTCAGCTGCTCTTCCAAGTCCTTTGCTGTCTCTGACAGAATTACAATGTCATCGGCGAACCTCAAAGTTTTTATTTCTTCTCCACGGATTTTAATACCTACTCCGAACTTTTTCTTTGTTTCCTTTACTGCTTGCTCAATATACAGATTGAATAACATCGGGGATAGGCTACAACCCTGTCTCCTCCCTTCCCAACCGCTGCTTCCCTTTCATGCCCCTCGACTCTTATAACTGCCATCTGGTGTCTGTACAAATTGTAAATAGCCTTTCGCTCCCTGTATTTAACCCCTGCCACCTTCAGAATTTGAAAGAGAGTATTCCGGTCAACATTGTCAAAAGCTTTCTCTAAGTCTACAAATGCTAGAAACGTAGGTTTGCCTTTCCGTAATCTTTCTTCTAACATAAGTCGTAGGGCCATTATTGCCTCACGTGTTCCAACATTTCTACGGAATCCAAACTGATCTTTTCCGAGATCGGCTTCTACCAGTTTTTCCATTCGTCTGTAAAGAATTCGCGTTAGTATTTTGCAGCTGTGACTTATTAAACTGATAGTTCGGTAATTTTCACATCTGTCAACACCTGCTTTATTTGGGGTTTGAATTATTATATTCTTCTTAAAGTCTGAGGGTATTTCGCCTGCCTGATACATCTTGCTCAACAGATGGTAGAGTTTTGTCAGGACTGGCTCTCCCAAGGCTGTCAGTAGTTCTAATGTAATGTTGTCTACTCCGGGGGCATTGTTTCGACTCAGGTCTTTCAGTGCTCTGTCAAACTCTTCACGCAGTATCGTATCTCCCATTTAATCTTCATCTACATCCTCTTCCATTTCCATAATATTGTCCTCAAGTACATCGCCCTTGTATAGATCCTCTATATACTCCTTCCACCTTTCTGCTTTCCCTTCTTTGCTTAGAACTGGGTTTCCATCAAAGCTCTTGATATTCATGCAAGTGGTGCTCCTTTCTCCAAAGGTCTCTCTAATTTTCCTGGAGGCAATATCTATCTTACCCCTAGTGAGATAAGCCTCTACATCCTTACATTTGTCCTCTAGCCATCCCTGCTTAGCCATTTTGCACTTCCTGTCGATCTCATTTTTGAGACGTTTGTATTCCTTTTTGCCTGCTCCATTTACTGCATTTTTATATTTTCTCCGTTCATCAATTAAATTCAATATTTCTTCTGTTACCCAAGGGTTTCTACTAGCCCTCGTCTTTTTACCTATTTGATCCTCTGCTGCCTTCGCTACTTCATCTCTCAAAGCTACCCATTCTTCTTCTACTGTATTTCTTTCCCCCATTCCTGTCAGTTGTTCCCTTATGCTCTCCCTGAAACTCTATACAACCTCTTGTTTAGTCAGTTTATCCAGGTCCCATCTCCTTAAATTCCCATCTTTTTGCAGTTTCTTCAGTTTTAATCTACAGTTCATAACCAATATATTGTGGTCAGAGTCTACATATGGCCCTGGGAATGTCTTACAATTTAAAACCTGGTTCCTAAATCTCTGTCTTACCATTATATAATCTATCTGATACCTTTTAGTATCTCCATGGTTCTTCCACGTATACAACCTTCTTTCATGACTCTTGAGCCAAGTGTTAGATATGATTAAGTTATGCTCTGCGCAAAATTCTACCCGGCGGCTTCCTCTAATTTCTTAGCCCCAATCCATATTCACCTACTATGTTTCCTTCTCTCCCTTTTCCTACTCTCGAATTTCAGTTACCCATGACTATTAAATTTTCGTCTCCCTTCACTACCTGAATAATTTCTTTTATCTCCTCACACATTTCATCAATTTATTCGTCATCTGCAGAGCTAGTTGGCATATAAACTTGTACTACTGAAGTAGACGTGGGCTTCGTGTCTATCTTGGCCACAATAATGCGTTCACTATGCTATTTGTAGTATCTTACCCGCACTCCTATTTTTTTATTCATTATTAAACCTACTCCTGCATTACCAATATCTGATTTTGTTTTTATAACCCTGCATTCACCTGACCAGAAGTCTTGTTCCTCCTGCCACCGAACTTCACTAATTCCCACTATATCTAACTTTAACCTATCCATTTCCTTTTTTAAATTTTCTAACCTACCTGCCCGATTAAGGGATCTGACATTCCACACTCCGATCCGTAGAACGCCCATTTTCTTTCTACTGATAACGACGTCCTCTTGAGTAGTCCCCGCCCGGCGATCCGAATGGGGGACTATTTTACCTCCGGAATATTTTACCCAAGAGGACGCCATCATCATTTAATCATACAGTAAAGCTGCATGCCCTCGGGAAAAATTACGACTGTAGTTTCCCCTTGCTTTCAGCCGTTCGCAGTACCAGAAGAGCAAAGCCATTTTGATTAGTGTTACAAGGCCAGATCAGTCAATTATCCAGACTGTTGCCCCTGGAACTACTGAAAAGGCTGCTGCCCCTCTTGAGGAACCACACGTTTGTCTGGCCTCTCAACAGATACCCCTCCGTTGTGGTTGCACCTACGGTACGGTTATCTCTATCGTTGAGGCACGCAAGCCTCCCCACCAACGGCAAGGTCCGTGGTTCATGGGGGGACAGACAGACTTGAATTCATGTCATATATAGGGCTACTTAGTATTATGGGGAAGGAAAATGACAGCTGTTGCACATTTATGGTCTTAAACTTTAGGAAGGTATATTTACACTACTACCATGAGCCGAACCAGATTCCAGCAGTTTACTAAAATAGTAAGATTTGATGAGAGAGAGTCGCGAAGCGATTTCAGGGAACGTGACAAGTTTGCTGAAATTCGAGAAGTTTTTGATAAAATGAATGAATTACTTCCAAAATTCTGTTACTGATGAAATGTTGTCATTGTTCTGTGGCAGGTGTCCCTTCAAGGTCTTCATGAAGGAAAAACCTGGTGAATACGGTGTACTGATACGCACGCTCACAGACGCTAAAACCAGTGTGTTATCAGCATGGAGCCTTACGCTGGGAAAAGAAATGGCACACAACAATGAAATTGCAGCAATCCATTGCAGCTGTGGTCACACGCCTGGTGATTCCTATACATAATTCAGGGTGAAATATCACCACAGAAAGATATTACACACTTCAAATCATTTGGCCGAAGATATATGGAGGAATCACAACTCTCGTGGGAACATTACAAAGTAAAAGGAAACATGTATCTCAGGAACCAAAGATAACTCAAAACGAGAATTACATTCTAGTAAATTTGCTTCAGTGATACTAGTACTGGAAATATTCCAACCACAATTGTTTCTTATATCCCCCATGAAAAACCCAAAAGAAATCTGCTGTTTCTATCATTTCAACATTATGACGCTGCAATTGGTTCACCTACTGACACTAAGAAGAAAACAGTTATAAATTTACATTATAATGAGGCTAAATGTGGCGTTGACACGATAGGTCAAAAGGTGAGGCAATATTCAACTAAGAGGACTAAAAGAAGGTGGCCGCTGTCTGTTTTCTGTACTCTTGTGGGAGCGGTTATACAGTATTTTTGTTGAACTTCCCGGATTGAAATAAGAAAAACCTAATAAGCGACGACTTTCTTCAAGAACTGGGACTACAGGTCACGACACCGTACATTGAAGAAAGGACTACAAATATTGCAGGACTGTCAAAGCCTGTAGTTTCAAGTATGGAGGGTATTCTCGGACGGAAAATCAAGCAGAACTTTGTTGCAAAGGAAGCTCATGGATGCCATTTGTGTGGCAGTGAAACCCGTTCAAAAGCAAAAAAGTAAAACAAAGCGAACAAAACAACGATAATATGTGACAATTGTACGAGGTACACATGTGGTAAACACAGCAAAAAAACTGTTGTATGTTCCAAGTGTGAAGTAGATTCTGAAGAAAGTGGTGAATAATTCTTCTCATAAAACTATGGTATGTACCTAAGCTATTATTGTATTATCTCAAGTTTTTGCAATGTTTTTTTAATTATAGTAAATTGCACTTCAGTGGCACTATAACGACTTTTACTACAAATTTTTCTTTTTCAAGATAGTTAAGACTTAGTAAACTTAAATGATGAAGTAAGTGAAAGATATAAAATGCATTTTTGAAGACAGTTTTAAAAGAAATATTCAGGTTCTGGGTACTGATTATGCATCAATAGATCTTTCAAAATATGTTATTAATGTAATTCAAGAACAACTAATGAATTAATTAATGGATTTTGTTTTTTAAATTTATGGTGAGCACTAAGTAACCCCCCCCCCCCCCCCCCCCTCGGTAATACACGTTACTTAAAATGGCTTGGTATTGCAAGGGTTAAAGCAGTATTAGGCGAGTCGACGAAATGAAGGTTGTGAATAAATTTAAATGAAAGATTTCAGTTCTGTAAGGATTCAAAACATACTTTAAATTTCCATTGAGTCATAATTATCTTGTTCCCAGAACTTCGCAGTCTCCTATAGAGTTGGCGTCTATTCCTTTTGAGAGGTGTCACTAGCCTTCCATGATCTTTCCATGTTCATAACTCTACACAAAACAAAGATAAAACACGCAACGAAAGAACTTAATTGTGGCACAGAAGTCAAAGCATCGGCTACTGTACAGTACGCTACAATGAAGCGAACCACTGCGCCTAGTGGACCTAATGAATTCAAGTGTCACCTCCAGGAGAAACACATGACAAATATTTTGTTACGTTGCTTAGGATTGTGGAACTATAACTGGCAATAATGAAGAATTCCGCCAAGCCGAAGTGGGCTATAACCTCAGAAACATCGGCGCTTGGAACGCGAACTCCATCTGTTAATCTCGCTGCTGAGTAGCTACTGCTGCCATCTTACGGGAGAATGCACGAGTTATCTGCACGTCTGACAACTGCGGCAGTAAATTACGTACGCTCCTGAAACTGTTGGAGCAACAATTGTTGCATGAAAGCGTTTCATACGCATCGGTATTTATGTACACACATTTATTAGCCTGTAGTTAAACCAAAACAAGCAATAAGCGCACAGACGACTCCGTAATCAGGGCATTCGCAGCTGTATCAGTACATTTTATAGCAAGAACTACTCAAACAGCTGTATCTTGAACCAGTTTTATGATGGTTTCATGGCCATAAGCCACATCAAGTGCATATCAAAACTAACTCATGATGAACAACACGGCGGAGGATATAGAATGCCCAAACTCCACAGTTAAAAAAGCAGTAGGGAACACTGATATGTCTACGTATGGTAAGAACAACAACAAATATGGTCTGTGTGTTTTCACTGTTTCATTTACTCCATAATTCAAAATCGCTCACATGGCTCTGAGCACTATGGGACTTAACATCTGAGGTCATCAGTCCGTAGACTTAGAACTACTTAAACCTAACCAACCTAAGGACATCACACACATCCATGCCCGAGGCAAGATTCGAACTTGCGACCGTAGCAGCAGCACGGTTCCGGACTGAAGCGGCTAGAACCGTTCGGCCACAACGGCTACTCCGTAATTACTAGAATCGTTTCTTCTTCTAACTGGACGCACAGAATACGAAACTAATAGACATGTAAAAGAATGCAGTTTAAATTAAACAAAGAAAATAACAGAGCAAGCATTTTG